>NW_017728886.1:165511936-165525673 GCF_001723895.1 Crocodylus porosus | reverse complement strand
TTCAGCTTGATCCTGGAGGAAGCAGACTAGTGAAAGAAACAGGATTCTTCCTACTGACATATGTGGCTTTCCTTGTCCCATCTGAAGGCTTAGGACAGCAGAGAGGTCTCTATCTGATATCACAGCTGAGTGAGGATGGCAGATAGTTCATATTATCTCCATGGAACTGTCCAACAACAGCTGAACAATTGTTAATTAGTACTATTCGGAGATCCTCCTTGCATGAGAAGTTGTAACTTTGCTACAGTACAACCAGGCAAGGTTCTTTGAGTGGTTGTGATATCTTTTATTAGACCAACTGAGTAGGTGGAAAAATGTTCTTAGTGAGCTTTCGGGCTCGATCACCCTTCTTCAGGCATACAGAGTTGTTCTGTTCTGAGACTCCAAGGAATGAGAGAAGCTAAAAGTATGGCAGGATGTCAGTGAGCATGTCAGTGAGAATGATATCCCACCACACTTTTAGCACCTCTCATTCCTTGGAGTCTTAGAACAGCGGAGACTCCCTCTGCCTGAAGAAGGGTGATTGTGCCTGAAAGCTTGCTAATTTTTTTCCCACCTACTCAGTTGGTCTAATAAAAGACATCACATCTACTCAAAGAACCTTGCCTACTTATGTCCTTAGACCAACATGACTACAACCAAAAACTTGCTACAAGTGCACTTAACATGTTTTACTGCTTGAACACAGAGTCACTCATGTCTTAAGTGCATTTAGCATGCTGAGTGTAACATGTTACATGGCCCTAACTCAAAAGAACTTCACTCAAATGTAGATAACTCATGTTGACTGTGGTAGAACAGAGATTTAAATGTGTGTCTTACAAGTCAGCATCTTAATTACTTGACTACATTTTCTCTCTCTCATTGCAAAGCTAAGATACACATAATGTGACAGAGTAAGCCCATTCTCCTTACATAGACCACAACAGAGATATTTTAATCTAAATATGGATTGGTTATTTATTATTATTACACCAAGTTTTATAATACACTGAATTGAAAATGTAAAACTAATGCACAAAATAAAGTGCTGGCTTTATATTTTTCCCTAACAACATGAAACTGAAGAATTTTCCTAAAATTGATTTGAAAACCCAAGTAACCTAGCTGGCCAAAACTGTTGAACCGAACATACAACACTGTAAGTATCTTATAGCCACATTTTTATATTACAAATAAAACATCATAGAATTGAGACTCATATAGGCTATGAGTTTATCCTTGCTGGAATAATGTAATTGTAACACAGAGTGTCATTTTGGCAACATAATAATTTAAATGGCAAAGTACAGTGTAATTTGGCAATCCAGTTACTGTCTGAAGGATATGCAGATTCTAATTTGTCCACAATAGCCTTGATTAGATCTTATGGCTGGACTACTTAGTCTTCTTGAATCTCAAATGGTTTGAAACCTTCCAATCACTTACAGTTTGAGCCATTGATAACTTCTTGAGGCTTCCTTTGAATATGCAATGACTATTTTAAAACGATCTCTACCCACAGCTACTAGGTAGGGACTATTATGACAAGCTCTGTCAGCACACATGCCCACCCAAGACCATTCATTTTAGTGGAGGTTGACCATAATCATCCTAGATGATTCACTAGGCAATTATGTGTTTGATTACAGATTCTGCAGCTAATCACCTATCATGTATGTATCTTCCTTCAAATATGCAGTGCACAGAGAGCCAAGACATGATAATCAGTCTCAGGAGAGATATTTCCCCTCAGAGAGAAATAAACCCATCTTAGACTGTCATTTGGTATCCAGACAACTGTTTAAACATAGACAGCAGCAGAGACGTGACAGAAAGGGTAGAGCTGGATTCTGTATGCAACAACAAGTTGTGTACTGTTTTTAGACTAGCCTGGCCTACACAATTTCTGCCCTCAAAGTCTATTTTATACATTGTTCAGAAAGACACATTCGTACAATAATTCTGTGTGTAAGTTATCTAAATTAGACCTTTACATCTTTTCTATTTCAACACTTAATAAAAACAGAGAGGGAACTTGAACTATTCCAATGTAAAAAGAGCCCTCTGGGCTCTATGTCCTCCTATAAAAACTATTATTTTTGACTGATTAGTTCTGGTATCGCATTATGTGTTTCTGACTGCAGTATTATTGTAGCATATTAAGTACATTATATGTGGTAGGGAAATCTACTACTTTAATATACTTTCTCTTACAGTAAAGATATTGCACAAAAAACCCCAAAGCTGAAATCAAAAGACTATTAAAGTTGCAATGTCAAGCAACTTGAGAAATATCAGGGTCAAGACTGCCTATGCAGTGTTAATTGGCCATTTATGCATGTGTATTTGCATACAATCTTTAATTAGGTGAATGTACTATTTTTTACATAGAAACCCTGCTTTATTTAGAACAGATATGGTAGGTGTACCAAATGAACGGCTATTCAACATTTTTCCTCACTCTTCAACATATGTTTTACTTACAGTACACTGTTCCAATCCTCCTCTGAATATAGTTACTCATTTCCTTTTGGCCATTTCTATGACACTTATCACTATGGTATCTGAATATTTCACAAACAATTGTGAGTATTTCCCCAAGCACTTGTGAAGTAAAGAGGTATTGCTATAGACCTGAAGCTGAAGTGGCCAAAAGTGTTCTGTAATTTTGGTTGTCCATTTGAGATGGATAAGGACTGTATTTTCTGAATACTGAGCATTACATGGGATGCAAAAGGTATGCCATTGATACCAGGGTGAGGACATGCTAAATTTGAAGCTCTTGGTCCTTAGCCTGGGGTTACTGCAGCTTCCAAAAAACCAGTTATTTAAAAAGAAAAACAACCTAAAACAACAGGGCAAAACAAAGTATTTCCCTAATTTCATTCTAGGAAATAACTAAACCATTTCAAAACTTTCCCAGAAAATTCAGCCTGAGAAGACACATTTCATTTCAAGCAGTCAAAATTTAGCAAGGTTTTAAGCAAGGGAAAACAGAGTTGTAATGGTAAATGTCGAACAACTTCAGTCTATGTCGTGTATCAAGCTCTGCCTGTAGCAATCTGCACTCGAATGTTTCATTTTTATTGCATTGATTAATTATGTAGGCAAATCAGTATCATTATTTTTATTACTTATTAGAGATCTTATATTTTTACTATTTTAATAATTGTAGTCTCTTACCATTAATATGTTTTAGTGGCCCCATTATATATATGTGTAGTGTCTAAATGAAGGTTATTTTCAAAGTATGTAAAATAATTTATCTCCTTGATAACACTAAGTGCTCACAACATCCCTTTCCTTTCTTTTTTTTTTTTTAAATGAAGTTAATATGCTTTCTCAAATACCAATTTATTGAGAGACTCCTAGGAAAACAGTGCTTTTTAACTGTGACTGCTTTGCTCCAGTTCCACTTGCAAACAAATTAATTTTCCATTTTAAAAATACAGATGATTTTATTAGTGAATTACTGATTTTTGTTACTGCCTCTTCCATTTTTTCCCTACAGATTACAAGTAGGTAATTTGCCAGCGCACTTGGTTATCTATACTAATCTATTTTTTCAGTGACTATGTAGCAAGAAGTGTAGTTTTGAAAAACTCATCATACTGGGGCTCAAAGTACTTAAGAAATTCTAAGAAAGGTACACTATCAAAAATCCACAAATAGATTTTTTCAATTTTCCTTGCCCAGTGCTAGATGACTGAGACATTCAATGGCAACTGCATAATACACATACCTATTATGTTATTTTTGCAGGCCCACATTTGCTCCCATTGAAATCAAAGGGAGAAGTTCTGGGTCTTTAGAGTACATTGTGCAAAAAATGGGTGTAGATTTGATCAGTCTTTTGTGAAACATTTTCCTTTAAAGATTTTCCCATGTAGTGCCACTCAGTTCTACACCTCCCAGGGCTTTTTTGGGGTAGGAACATTCAGGAAACAAAGATGAGCTAACAGAACATGAAAAGTTAAAATGCATTATCAGTATAGGTGTTCTCATTCAGAAGTGAGATGAGATTAACTGGCTGTAGCTTACTTCCATTTGAGTTAAAGTGAAGTAAAAGCATCTTTTTTCCTGAACAAGAGCATTCATGCTTTAACATACCTTAATTAAGGCAATTAAGCTTCCCAGCTTTAGTCAATTTATCTTACGTTTCCTGGGTGTTCTCATTTAGACATATCATCAGATTTTATTGTTCCCTATATTTCAGTTAAATGGCTATTTGTGCATAAAATAGCCACTCAAATTCAAATTCAGATTTTGGCATTTTCAATGTATTAATGAAATGTTGTTTGTAAATGGATCTGTTATCACTTTTAATATACTTAAAAATGTAGTGCTATGCTCAAAAATGACTGTTTTGCTCTAATAACAAATATAACTGTTTAGTGTTTGGCTTATTTATTGCAAGCATTTCTGTAACACGTTTCACATACTACACTGACCATTCCTGTAGTAGCTGACCTAATAATGGGCTTAGCAAGACTGAGCATAGTTGGATCCAGTTCTATAAATGACCCTCTTGGGGAAGGAGTAATAAGAGATAATTGATCTAAGGAATATCTGGGTTCTGCTTGTTATAAAAGCTCTGCTTTGCTCAGACGGATAAAGCTATCTGGTTTCCCAGGAGACTCCTTATTTAGCAGGGGAGTTGTTCAGTATTCCCTGGAAGCATTTCTCTGTTGCTGGGGGTCTGTCCAGAGAAAGATTCCCTTGGGCATTTTTGTAGAAATTTAGTAGAAAAGTTTTGTTTGTGGTATAATAGAGCTGATGTGATGTGCCTTACAGGCATGTTTTATTTGTCCAGTAGTGTGATACATTCTCTTCTAGACTATTTAGTTCATGCAGAAAATATTCCTAGCCTTCAGAATGCCACCACCCACCGTCAGTCTGAGTCTTGATGTCTTGCAACTTGGATTATGTCATTTTACTGAGTGGTACAATCCAAGTAGCTTATGAGCTTTTTACTGTACCTTCATATTTGTACCTCATCTTACATAAATAAACAACTTAATCACCTAGCTCTATATTCATTGACATTTACCTAATGCAGACAGTCTTCAGCTAGCAAAAATAATACTTTTCATGAAAAGATACTTAATCTGTTACCAAAGGCTACAGAGAAAGGGATTAGTGAAGACCGAACAGTTTTATGATCAATGGATGGGTTTGGGACTTTGTGCTTATTAGGACTTCTATTTTGTACAAGTCAATAAGCATTTTTCCATTGATTCTTGTGGGAAATGGATACACACATGCAAGAAATATGCATGTTGGGGAAGGACGAGAGGTAGCAAAAGAAAAAGCAATAAAAATAAAATGTTATCTTAAAATAAATGAAAGATTTGTCTCTCAGGATTTGTTTTTACTTATTTCTAAATTTGTTTAATGACTTTCTTTGTTATTTCTGGTTCTTGATTCTGAGAATGGACAATAAAACTGATGAAACCTCTGACTGAGGACTGTAAAGGAGAAAGATATCTCTCACACCAAGTAATACTTTTAAATAAAAGTAACCAAAATTAATGACCGTTCTACTAAAGGAACAACTGAATAAAACACAGTTAGTGGCAGAAACAACTGTCTTGTTTCTTTTTTATACCTGTGATGCATTGTATCTATCTGGACAATCTCTTACTATTATTACTCCACATAGGAAAATACTGAACCTTCTAAGACTCTTACAGTTGTTACCCATCTAATCTTATCACATTTTACTTCACAGACACATTACCACCAAATGCAGTAGCTTGCTGACAAAATGAGATGTATTCACATGTAGGCACAATGCTTAATTTTTTTACAGAGATTCCTTGTTGTAACTTTTATTTAATAAATATTTCAGAGAATTGCTAACCAGGGTGTCAAATCTCTTTCATAATTGGAAAAAAGAGAAAGTAGAGACAGACATTTGATAACAATTTGGCTTAAGAGAAAATACGCTTTTTCTGAAACATTAGGTTGCTAACCTCCCCTGAGTGCAGAATGCTTTTTGGCACAGTATATGATTCTTACAAAAAACTAGAGCTCTTGGTTCCCAAATGATCCCTTTTATTAGACCAACTGGAAAATGGCAAGAATATATGATTTGTGTGTTAAAAGAATAACAACACAAATTGAATAAATTTTAATTTAGTAAATTTTCCTTAAATATTCTTTATTCTAGAGGAATTAGGAATAGATAGAATTCAAGAAAAGGTAGTATTTATTTTTAGATTATTTTAAAACATGGAATTTAGGATAGCGTTTAGTTCAGGTTCAACGATAGTGATATCTTGTGAGATTTCAGACTCAAAATGGTAGCCTTCAAGTAAGACCAATTGAGCTTGTAAGATGTCTAACTAGTAAAAAAAGATGACTAATGTGAGAGGGTCTAAGGGCAGAGGGACAAAATACTCGGTTGTCATGAGATTTCTACTGTTTTGAGGCATATTTAAATTGGAATTTGGTTTCAAACTGACAACTAAAACTACATGGATAGAAAACTTATTTAGGTCGCCAAGCTAAGTAAACCAAAGTTAGGAAATGCTAGGAATATAAATGTCTGTGCACCTTATGTCTATCCTCTTCTACATCTGCATTGCAATTACCTTTCATTATATTAGGGCTGTCCAACTTCTGGGCAGCCAGGAGACACACAGCATACAAGCTAAAGACCTGGGGCCACAAGCCTGAGGCAGGCCTTCCCCCAGCTCTCCCCTACTGCATAGAGAGCTGATTGTGTCTCCCCACACTGAATACACCATACTGGCAGTCGGGCTTCCCTTCCTTTCTGGCTGAGAGTGCTGCCTGGGTAGTCTGGCTTCCCTGCTCCCCTCCTGGCCATGCACACCATGTGAGCAGCAGACCTTTCTACTCCCCCTTGCCTGTGCATCAGCTTATTCTTCTCCCGGCCATCTAACCAACCTTTGTGGGCTGCATATGGCTAGCTGACCATCTGTTGTGCAGTCCTGCATTACATGATCACATGCTTATTTTTCCACAGGGCACCAGGCTCATTCAGTGCACACGTTGGAGGTCCAAAAGGACAGGTCTAAAAATCATGATAGTTTTTTATATATAACATTGCATGCAGACGATGCCATGTGGAATATATTGTCTCCAATTTAAACAGGTGAAAAAGGAGGAAAAACATGGTATTTTCCTGGAAATGTTAACCGCAATTTCTTTCCTTTCCGAACACAAAAAGGACCAGTTCTAGTGCAAGCAGTGTTCATTGTACTGAAATAAGATACTACTGGTCTGTAAATTCCTAAATTACTTTAAAGATGGGGACAATATTTGCTAATTGCCTTAACTTATTTAGAACAGGTCTTTTTAGTAATTGTATGAGAATCTGTCAGACTTAAGTACAAGCAACCTTCTCTTAGTGCTCTCAATTGGTTCCAGAAAAAATGAGCGCTGAGCTAAACCATGTTAAATGAAATCCATTCCCATAGGAATGAATGTAAATATAGGTAATTGGTTACTGCTGCTTCTTGATGCTGTCGCCTCTCCCCCCTAGTCCACTGGCCGCTCCAGTCCCATGTGTCAGCCCAGGCCTGCATTCCTGCTGCCCAGCCCTGGGCCCCCACTGGCCCTGGCCCGAGGCACCAACGCAGGCCCTGCACTGATGCCTGTCCTCCCCACTCGTTGCTTATCACTCCTGCTGCCTCTCCCCACCTACCCACCCACCTGCCTGCCTGCCTGCCGGGCCCATGTGCTAGCCTGGGTACCAGCACTCCTGCTGCTGGGGGTGGGCTCCCACTGGCCCTGGCCCTGGGCACTGGTGCCATCTCTGCTGCCTTGGCTGGTGAACTCAGGCAGTGGAACATCCCACAGGAATGGTAAACCCCACCCCACTCCCAGCCAGCTGCAAAACTGCCCCCCCTACCCCCCATGGGATGTTCCACCACCCCCACCAGTCTGTATTCACCAGCTGTGCCTGGCTTCTCTCCATCCCCACTCACACCTACCCCCCACTCGCTGCCACTCACCTCACTTATTGCTGCCGCTACCGCTGCTTCTTTATGCCTTCCTGCCAAAACTCACTGATTTCACTGAGTGCTATAATGAAACTGACTGAGTGCTCAGTGAACTCAGGTATCAATTTTAAATGAGTGCTATAATAAAATAGCGCTAATTGAAACCATGTTAAGTGGGTGTTGCCCATAGTCCTGATAGTTTGTTGCCATTTAGTTTACCTCTTTGTCGCTACCCCTCTATTTGACAACTAAGGCTAAGTACAGACATTCAAAAAGCTCCTGGTGAAAGCATTCCAACTTATCATGCTTTACTCAAAGTACTATAACAGTGGAAGCCAACCAAACAGACAGTCACTGTTTGGTGGTGGTGGTGTGGGGAAAGTTAACAGCCTGGTCCTGCATGCTTCCCAGGGGGCTGCCAGCCCCACTCCCCAACAAGCTGGTAACTGTCAGCAGTGGGGGGGGGGAAGAGGAGGGAATGGCACCCTCCCACTGCAAGAGCCCCCCGCCCCCAGCTTGCTGGCTAGGATTGGGGGGCAGGTCCATATGGGGGAACTTCCTTCCCCCCAGCTTTTTGACAGCTGCAGTCAGGAGCTGCTGCATGGCACTGCCTAGCCAAGGTTGCTGTGGAGGGTAGAGACCCTGGAGCTTTTCCCCCACAGTTCCCTCTTGCCTGGGGTGGCTGTGGGCACAGAAATCCCCACCCTCTTCTAAAGAGGCTGGGATCAGAGGCTGCACAAGGGGATGGGATCAGAGGCTGTCACTGGGGTCATTGACAGCTGAATGGGCTCGGCCAACCTAGTGCTCAGGCAGAACACAGGAGTTCTGTCAGAGACTTAAGCAGCCCTGCACAATGCCATCTGGGATGGCAGCAATCACAACCTAAGTTAAACATCAGTGGGAACTGGCACAGATGTTTGATAAAGTGCTCTAACAGAAAGCACTTTAGGTTAGTGCACATTCATCCACAGTTAACTTAGAGCTGGATCAGTCATTTTTAAAGTGCTTTATACGCCATGAATGCCTGATCTGTTACAGATCTAAAGCATTTTTTGCACACTTGAAGCACATTAAATGTAACATCTGTAACATCTGTACCCACCCTAAGCTGCCTATACACATGTTTGGGGATGGGGTGTTTTTAGAGCAGTTCCCAGACAACCATTCTATTAAAATGACTCACTGTCATGTGTATTAAATCCCTGTGTATTTCAAAATAGCTGCAAGAAGCTTTATTTAAAGTTAATTTGATGAGGTTTAGATAAAGTCTCCACAGCCAGTTTGAAACATGCAGGGGCTTAATACATGTGATGGTGAGGCAATGCTGGAGCATTCTAATTAGAATGTGAATGAGCACATGTATAGGCACCCTTAGTGTATAAGTAGCTCCTTCTTATTGCCTGGAAACAAGAGGTCCATCACAACTATGATATCTTTCAGTATCTTTTACTTATAAAATAGCTTCTGATAATGTCAATATGCATACCTCTAATGAAAAGCTAAGTTTTTCAATATGTGGTATTAAAATGCTTGATCTCTTGGTCATGTAGGTTAGAAATGTTGCTTTCTGGTCACAATAGGGACTGTACATATGGTAAAGGTCCCCATTTTTTTTCAGGAGCATTAGTTTGATTTTGTTTTCTGAACAACCTGAACCATATCTTTCTTTTAAATAATGCTGCAAGACATAATTTGTTAATGCTTTCTTGTGTTTTCCAACTCACACTGTGTATGTCTACAGGTGCGTTAGATCCAGGATCAGTTTACTTGTGAGTAAACTACTTGTGAGTAAATGCTACTGGGTAGGCATCCACATGTGCAGGGAAGTGGGAGCAGATTTACTGCTAATAGCACCAGACTGGTCCTGCTTTCTGGGGCCCTGCAATGGGCCCCTGCTGCCATGAGAGAGAGTTCTAGGTTTCCCTTGAGTACTAGCCCAGGGACTGGCAGGGAGCACTGGGCCAGGAGACAGTTATCTCCTGGATAGGGCTGGGACATTACTCTCTGCCCTTTGGGGGCTACCTGCTGCCAGGGCAGGGACAATGCCCCCCTGCCCTGGCAACAGGAGCTCTTGGCCCCAGCTCCCCAATCAATCAGGGGCAGGGAACTTGGAAAGAGATGCAGGACAGTGGCAGGTCCCAGCCCTGCAGCTCTTTCCAAACCCTGCACCTTGATCATCCGATCTGGGCATAGGGCTAGGACCTGCCCCTAACTGGAATAGTTTCCAGCTCCCCACTCCATGATTGTGGGGTTTGGGCTGGAGAGTCTGTTCCCTGCTCAGTTCTGTGATGACAGAGCTCAATGGGGAACAGGATCCCCAGCCCAATTGGAGCTGGGGAGCTGGAACTGGGAGCTCCCTCTTGGTGGGGGCTGGGGAGCCTGTTCTCAACTCTGTAATCATGTACCCAGGCAGGGAACAGGATCCTTAGACCCTGCCAACAGGGAGCTCCCAGTGTTACCTCTGCAACTGCAGGTAAGATGCTGGGATACCCTTATCTTCCAGCCTGAGCGCTGTGGTCATGGAGCTCCTTATCTCCCAGCACCAATTATGTAACCAGAGGGCCAGCACTGGGAGATTCTTATTCTGCAGGGCTCAGGCTGGGAGACAGGGATCTCCTAGCACTGACTCTGCAGTCACAGAGCTGGTGCTGGGAGATAAGGATCTCCCAGCCCCCCACTCCCTGATCATGGTCTCCGAGAGGGGAAACTTGGAACTCCCTGCTGCCAGGGTAGGGGGACATAGTCCTTGACCAGGCAGAACCCACCTTGGCAGCAGGCAGCTCACAGGGATACAAAGCAATCTCTTGCCCCCTGGTGGCCGGCTGACTGGGAACAAATTTTCTTCCAGTGAGGCATCTATATGAGCGATACTGCACAGTAACCAATCACAAGTAAATTTGCTACTAGCATTTGCAGGTAGCAAATTTACTCACGATTGGTGAGGTTTACTGAATGGTAAGCACATGCACGTGTAGACATGCACACTTACTGCACAGTAAACTACACTACTGCACAGTAAAACATCTCATGTAGATGCACCAAGCACTGAGATTTATTCTCTAGTGGTTAGTTTTACTGGCAATTGTTTTGTTTTTCCTGTGAACAAATTATCACAATTTTCTGTTAACACCCCCCCCAACCCTTAGATACAGGAGTCATCATTACTTAATTCTTTTTACGTTATCAGTTGTATCTCTCCTGCATTCATAAGCGAGACAATATTTTGACAAATGGTAAAATTGCCAGTCTCTGAGGAACTAAACAATACTTAGAACAGGAAAGAGGTTTTAAGAATATGTATCATATCATTTATCTCTGTCATCCATCCACTTTTTTCAGAATACTGAGAATAGCAAATAAATAATGATTCTTTTTTCCAAAACATGGATGCTGGTTTGAAAACCTCAGTACTCTTTGTTCAAAATGGCAGTCTATTGACACTGTGATTATATCCAAGTCAATATTGTTAGAGCACAAGATCGTGCTTACTATGAATAGAGCTATTTCTAAAGCACACACATATATAATAATGGTATTTTCCAAAAACCTCACAAACAAGTCAATGTAGATGATTTCTGTGGATACTTAAAATAATACTGTCATTTTAAAAAAATACAATGTATTCAATTATCTGACTCTAAATATCTAAATAAAGATATTTTTGTCCTATTATATATTAACAGTAAGTTTATTATATAGTTGTTATATCACTACAAGTCTTGTTTATAGATTGGTTTTTAAATGTGTTTGAATAGAAATATTGATTTACTGTATAAAATATATGTCCATACTGTAGTTAAGCACCAGCATCTGTATAGTTACATCATTTCACACTTCACATGGCAAACTCAGTAGAAACTCTTCGATTTATACCAATAGTTTATGATGGCTTTTTTGTATAATAGCAAGTGAAAATCTGAGAAATGAGTCCCCAGTATGAAGGGGTTTGAACATGTATCTGGTAGAACTGGTTGCATTTTGCAATATCATATTACACAATGGTGATTACTGGAATTCAGACATTGAGGTTTAATTCTAGAGATGGAAAATTTCTACTGCTAGAAATTATTTTCAGAGAGGGAGCAGTATAGATGTTTTGTGTGAAACTGCCCCTTCTCCCATGCTCCCTGCATTTTCCTGAAACAGGTGATCCCAGTCTGGGGAAAGCATGGTCTATTCCATTCTTACCTTCTGCAGGGAAACTGGAGCAGTGGGACAAAACCCCTGTCTGCTTCTGATACCAGGAACTCTGGTTTATGAGGAAACACCTTTTCTGAAACATTAGGTTGTTAACCTTCCCTGAATGTGTTCATCACTTTGAGTCACTGGAATGCTTTTAGGCTCAGTATATAATTTGGTTGATTTTTAAAGAAGCAATCAGGGGGCTGCAAAGCCCTCTGCACTCAATTCCCAGTGTCTAGGTGGAGGGAACTGTGAGACAAATCCCCTGCTTGCTTCTTCCAGCAAGGACTCTGGAGTAAGAAGAAGGCAGGGAGTAGCTGCTGGCTGCTCCTCCCCTCCACTTCTGAGAGGGGGCAGGACAAACTTCCCCTGATGCCTGGTGTTGGGCTGGTACAGGAGCCTTTCTCCTGGCTCCACTCTTCCTTATCCCCAGGAGGAAGTAAGCTGTGGGAAAGCTTGCAGATATTCAGTCTCCCAGGAGAGACTCTTCTAGGAACAATTTCTACTTTACCATAGTTATTTTTTTCCCCAGAGCAGCCTTTTTTGCTTTGGGAGAAAAAGCTGGAATGTCCGAATACTTTCTGTTTCTACTGGGATAATGGTGATTCTCCTGGTAGAAATTAAATGTGTGTACATAGCCTGAGTGAAGTAGACTTTATTAACTGGTTCTGAGGAATTTCTCATCAACACACACTGTAGAATGCATTGATATTTGCTTCTACTTAAGCACTGAAAAAAAATGGCATATCCTACTGTATTTACCCAAATCCAAGACAACTACCAATAATTTGGTTCTATACATAGAAAATGTATAAATGTATTAAAATTTCCCATGTATAGACTCTAATTATTAGAAGGTCATCTGAAATTCATCTCCACCACCATCACTACAGCAGGGAAAGCAGTGGTAGAGTGGCAGGTGGTGGAGGAGGCAGTGGAGGACAGACAGTAGTGGGGAGGGGAGGTGCTATGGAGGCAGTGGGGGGAAGGCAGCTTGCCTCCTGCTGCCTGTCCCTGCCCACCCCATACTCCCCTTGCATCTGCCCCTCCACAGCCTCAGTCCTCATTCCCTTGTCTCCCCCCTGTGCTGCTTCTGCCTTCAACACCAGCCTTGGTACTCAACCTGTCACTTCCCACCACCATCCTCCTTCCATGAGCCTTGTCCAGTGTTGTCCAGAGCTGCAGCACCTGCCTACCCCCCACCACTGGCTTTAACTTGATTCCAAGATGAGGAGTTCCCCCTCCACCCATTTTAAATGGGGGAAAAAAACCCTTATCTTGGAATCAAGTAAATATGATATATAGCATGAATAATAAGTATATGTGTCTCTGTATGTGAAAAAATCAGTATCACAAAATCAGTATCACCCATGTTGAAAAATGAATTCCAAACAAAGTATCACTGTTTTACTGTTTTTAACTTAAGGTACAGTCTAATGTATTTTTCTAAGTTATCTTTCAGACAAAAATGGATACATTTCATAGATTTCATAGACTTCAGGGCTGGAAGGGAGCTCAGGAGATCATCGAGTCCAGCCCCTTGCCCAAAGGGCAGGAAGTCAGCTGGGGTCATAGGATCCCAGCAAGATAAGCATCCAATTTA
>NW_017728886.1:165404585-165411311 GCF_001723895.1 Crocodylus porosus | reverse complement strand
GGTGCAGCTGGCCCTGGCCCCCACTCTTGTGCCCAAGTGCCATAGCCAGGGCACTGGTGGCTGGGACCAGCAGCCCCAGCAGAGGCCTCTGTAGCCTCTTCACACTGTACCTCCAGCTGCAGTCCCCACAGATGGATGTGCCTGTGTGCAGCCACAGGCCCCCTGCTTCAGGTAAGTCAGGCACAGAGAGACTTGGTGCAGCCTGGGGGAGGCAGTGCAGGGAGTAAATGAGGCCTGAAGGCTGGGGTTTGCAGGAGCTGCCTGAGGCCGGCTCATGTAAAACGCAGAGGGCAGGCAGTACCTATGCCCACCCAGAAGCCTGACTCGCCTCCCAGGCTGCCTGACCTGGGCATAGTACTTCACCATGTAGCTCCCAAAGTCAGGGTAGATGTACACCCAATAGACTGGAGACCTGGGATCATGGCTCTGCTTCAGGTCAGGTCAGTCTAAGTTTCAGCAGCCGAGCTGTCTGCCATGCTGCTGGGGTTCCTGCTTTCACCTAGCTGGACCCATTCCCCTAATGGGAAGTGAAAAATGGAGGTTCAGACCCAGGACAAAAACCAACAGACCATGGCACCTCAGGCTGGGGCTGTAACCACTGTGCTTTTTGAGGCTCACATCTGGGGGCACTTAGTTTAAAAAACACACTACCCAGCAGGCTACTGGAAACACTGGCTAATATATGTCTTCTGTTGAGTTGGTTCCTCCTTGTAGTCACTAAGTCCCACGCTGGTATGTAAGAAAGACTAGAGGTCAAATCCTGACACGGGAAAAGAGGGTCTTTTGGTGTGAACAAGTGTGACTGTTTATCTTGAATAACATGAGGCCCCTTTCAAAGACACCGGTCTTTAACTGTCTTTCCATGTCAGAGGCACTGAGTGAAGGGGCACAGCCCAAAGCTCTATACCCAGAAATGCTTGCCAGCCTTGTGGGGAGAGTGTTGGCTTACAGGTTCAGTATTGTGGGCTTGAATCTGGGCCTAGCAAGGTCAGGTGGTTTCCTAGGCAAGTTCTTTACTTTTATGGCCTGCTCCCTCTTTTGTTGCTGTGGCCAGAGGCACCGGGTCAAGAGGCACAGCTGACAGCTTCCCCGTCAGGACAGCTTGGTAGCCTGGTGGGGAGGGCCTGCCATTGCTATGCTCTGGAAATAGTTGTTTAACATTTATTTAGAGAATCCTAGGAAGAAGACAATGCTCCATAGTACAAAAGTGTGTGCGCACACATACATACACACGATCTCTCTCCTTGTCAGTTTGACCTAAGGGGAGGGGCGGGGAATCATTTCCTGACCTAAATATTTGGTCATGATTTTGACCCTGGCTGGAAGAGCAAGACCCTTCAGCCAAGAAGCTCTCAGTTTTGTAAATCCCAGCAGAAGCAGTAATGCATCCTTGTGAAAAGCACATACCCAGTATTTATGTTGGCCATTATCTCAATGCTTCAGAAACAGAACCCCCCCCCCAAATAAATGCACAGCAAATAGACAAGCAAACACCAAGTCATTCCACCTTTAGAATGTGGCTTTGTTAGGCATTAAATAGCTCATCAGATACCTTGAAGAAGGTTTGATTGAAGGTTACTTGTAAGGCTTATGACAATATTATTAACAACAAAGTGGTTGTCATCTTTGAGAGATTATTTCTGGGCCTGAGGTATCTACTTCACCACTTCTTTATCTGCAGGGGAACAAGGGCACACAGAAGAAAATTATTCTTGTAAATCAGCCAAATCTGTTGATATTTACAACTCCATTCATTTAAGAAAATACAATTTTTACAGTACATAAAGTGTTTTCCACAAGATATGAGTACTGGCAGGAATAAATCCTTATCCACTAGAAATACTCTTGTGCTCAGATATAAAGGTGTTTGTATTCATACAAAGGATTTGTAGACTGAAGACTTCACTGTATAATTCTGAGGACTACCTGCACTTTCATTTCAAGTACTTGGATGCATGTGATGCTACTTGCCATGCAACTCTGCACTAGGATGAGGAGGAGGGGGAAATGTGTTGGCTCCATCACCGCATAGTTGCAGGCTAAAGTAGTTGAATCATAAGAGCATACTGAACTGCCATTTACTGAGTAAGACCATATGTCCCCCAAGCCCAGCTTCTTGTCTTGTACATTAGCAGAGTATCCACTGGGGGGTCGGGGGGCAGAAACAAGGCATGTCCAGAATTTTCCACTCCCTGCTCCTTTCCCGCTGCAGCTTCCAGTATTCAAATGTTTTGGAGGTTCTGCTGCACAAACTGTACCCCTATTCAAAATATTCAATACCTACTAATGGATATTTCCTCCAAGAATTGGACCTCTTTTGAAATGGGTTAAACTACCAGACTGTATCCCATCTTGTGGTAATGTTCCACAAGTTTCACTTGCTGCATGAAAAATAAATTTCCTTTTGTTACTTTTAAACCTACTACTCAATTGTAGGCCCATGAGCACCCACACCCTCCAATCTCTCCCCTATTCAGTAGTGTTGGGCACCACGCCTTTCATGGTGACAGTAAGGGAGGCTGCACAGAGGGTGAGGTATGCTTTCGAAGAGAGGGACCCCCGTCTGGTCCAAGGCTCCCCATTGGCCTTGTCCCAATTTTATTTTCACTGAGCCCTCTAGCTCAGGGCATACTGTTCAGGGCTGCAAGCTCCTGGCTCAGCTCTGATTACACCCCATGACCTAAGGTTCCAGCACCTACAATCCGCTACATAGGCAGCTAGGGGCCTGGAGTCCTGCTCTTCTCCTGCTACCTCCTGCCATACAGTCTAGGTGAGCTTGGCCTCCTGTGGCCCCTGAACATACTTTAACTGTCTAGCTTTGCATTCCAGGCAAACTCAGTCTCAGAACACCCTCTAGTCCTTACCTTCTGTCCACTCAATGCAGTTTCACACTTGGAGTGTCTCCTGGTTGTCCCTTACAACCCAGCCCTCTGGGGAAATGGGGGGCAGGGAAGAACAATGAAAGCCACAAAATGCAAGCACCAGTCCTGGTTCAAAGTGTGTCCCACATGGAGTTCATCACACCCCTCGCCAGGCAGTCTTATATAAAAAAAGAAAACAAAATTGAAAGTGCCTAGGATACTTAGCTTGCTTCCTATGCAGGCTCCCAGCTTTTCTTCACTGGGGAGCTGCCTCCCAACTTCTCTCTGCAATGCGGTTTCCAGTCCTTACACTTCTCGGAGAAGACTCTGTCCCCAACAGCTTCCACAGTCAGACCACCTGCCCTGGCCTGATGCTTGGGCTTATAAAAGGCTCCCTGGGTAACATACCCTCCTCATTTCCCCTCCCATCAGGCTCTGCCTGCACCTGGATCTAGTGGCCATCTTGCTTTAGGTTCTGCTGCTTGTGAGTCTGCCTCTGTCGGCACCACTGGAGTACAGACAGAAGAGACACCAAGATGAAGTGGAAGGAAGAACCACGTAAGCAGGAAACATGGGGGAAGAGACCTCTGTCATGGAAAGGAGGCACCAGCAAATACACGAATGGTAAGAGAGGAAAAGGTGGGGGGAGAGGGAGGTGAAGGAGAGGAAAGGTGCTAGGTACCCCTGGATCCCCTTCCCATTCTAATAATGGGGTAGGGGCCCCATTACACCAATACATTTTATTTTATGTCCCATAGTTCCAATATTGTGAGAGACAATAAATAATAATCCCCTCTTTACTTTATCTGCACCATTTAATATTCGTAGACTTTTATCATGCTGCCACCACTCCCCTCCCCATGTCTCTTAAAAGAACTGCCATTTACTGGGTCAAACCATAGGGCCAGCACACCTAGTTCCTGTCTCTTATGGGGCTTCACTGACTCCCCTGGTACCTGCCTTACTGTGAAGAGAGGGAGACCCTGGTGCAGCACACCTGCCTGGGGCATGCCAGGTAGCAGGCCATCTTTTGCCTCCTCCAGAACCTCCTGCTGAGATTCTGGCAGCATGTCTCCCCACACCTATTTTGTTATGCACATATTTTGTTATCCATGGCCCTACCAAGCCAACCAGGTCAACCTCTTCCTGGTTCTGCCCAAGCTGTCCATCTACAAGACTGGGAAGGAGGCTCTGGCCGGGAAGAACTTGGGTGAGTGTGGGGCTTTTTCCTTGTCACTCCTCTGCTGTAGTCGGTCAGGCTTTAGACATGGATTCAAGGGCAGAATATGCCTAATTTACTCTAGTGATTTTGATAATGTAAGTACCTTCAAATTAAAAGACAGTGTTGGCTGTTTGGAAGTGTCAGTGGTGGAGATACAGTAGCCATCTTGATGTCAGGATTAGATCATGTACAGCATCATACACTAGAAGAAACAAGAAAAAAATTGCACGGTGTGTCAGTGGACACATCTACACATGCCGCATTGTTACTGTGCTGTCATTTAGTGGTTCCTTTTGGAAGTACCAAAAGATGGCACGTTAACAGCCTGTATTGTTCCGTGCATGCTGCACGTGGTTATTTTTAGGCACTACGTTGATGTAGCCACGCACTATAACAAGGAAGTGCGTTGCTACAGCAATGTAGCATCATGTGTAGATGCTCCCAGTGAGCAACAATTATCCCTGGACTTTTTGAAATAAAGACTAAATTCCTTTGTGACCTAATGTTACTGAGTAGAGCTAAGTGAAAATTTTGTTGACTGTACAATTAGCTTAAAGGATGCACAATGTTTGTTTCATTCTTTTTCTTTCTTTCTTTCTTTTATTTTTGACAAAATGCAAGTGAAACTTACTTACCAAGGCTGGAAACTATGTTGGCAAAAGTAGCTTTACGCAAGGCCCTTTACACAAGTTTGCCACAATTCTGTGTAAATTTAATGGTGCTACAATAAGTGACATATTTAGGCTGGTGTTGTTTTAAAATCCTGTTTCCACTAGTGACTTGTTTCAGAGGCCAAATAAAAAATATATATATATTTTTAAGAAGGTGGTTGGTCATTGTGAATAAAATGTAAGACCTGCAGGATAAGGAGGAGTTGGTGTGAAACAGTGCTTATGTTCCCTCACCAGATACAAATGCAGCTTGCCTGCCTGCTCTGAAAATCTGTGTTGGCAGTACCTTAATAAGAGGGTTTTTTGCTCACCCCCACAGAATGAAATTTTTCCCACCTTTATTAGCTAACTACCTCCTGCAATTGTACTGGGCAGCAGTAAGACTTTGTTCTGGATTCTATACAATGCTGGTCACTTAGGTTCAAGAAAAGCATTCTAGATGGAGGTGTCTTAGAAAGGGCTGAGAGCCTACCATATAAAAGGAGACTGTAAGAGCTTGGCTTGTTTAGCCTAGCAAAAGAAAGTGGAAAAGACTGAGTCAGATGTATTCTATTTCCTCAGGGGGAAAAAGCAAGGGAGGGATAAGAGGTACTTAAGCTAAAGGACACGGTGGCACAAAAGCAAATGGAAATGAACTGGCCGTGGATAAGTTTAGGATGGAAATTAAAAGGCAGGTTTCTAGCTAGCAGAAGAGGTAAATTCTGAAACACACCTCCAACAGGAGCAGTGTGGGCAAGAAACCTAATTAGTTTTTATCAGGAGCATGGCAAATTTATGAAGAGGGTGATTTGATGTCACTGCTTACAATAGCTGGGACTTAAGTATCTATGATCCAGAAAGTCCCTCTTGGCATTATGGTCCCAAATTGGAGTGTTTGCTGTAACTGAACAAAATAAAGTTTAAATCCACAGATTAATTTACCTTCTCCTCTGACGCTCCAATTTAAGTCTGTTTAGTGTGAAACAGAGGCTTTAAATCATACACTGTATTGCCTTTTCTCTGAGCATGCACTCACCAGTATAAAGAATCACCACTGCCTTCAGTGTTCAGACAGCAGTAGCTTGGATTGCATGGAGGAAAGTGGGAGAATCACTGCAAGATCAGCTTTTAGTTGCCACTTGCTTTCCACCAGTCTTAAATGGATGGCTTTAATGGGAGTATCCACACATGCAAGCACGTGCGCTTGCAGCAGCTCAAATAGAAGCGGTGCAAATTTGAACCAGGGCTTTTTGCTTCAGCACATGTGCTCAGACATGCACTTCATTGTGGAGCAAATAGTGCCACTTGGGGCAAAATAACCCTGCCTGGTCCTCCCAGATCTTCAGCCAAGGGGAGCTAGAGCCTGGGGCCAGCACCTGTCCTGGTCCCAGCAGTATAAAAAGCTGCCCTGCCCTGGCCCCAGCAGTATAAAAAGCCACCCTGGCAAGTAGCTCAGGGCTACTAGCTCTCAGGAGTTTCTGGGGCCCAGCCAACTGATATCTGGGGACACTACCCCTTGTGCCAGCTGGACTGCTGAAGCAGCCCTGAGAGTTCCCTGCACCATCTACCCACTGCAGCAGTCTGGCGGTGGGGGCTGCTGCCTGGCTGTGACCTGCTGTGTACCTGCCATACCCGGATGGGGACTGCAGTGCTAGTAGAGGCATCTGCCCCTCTAGGCCAGCTGCCAGTGAACTGAGGTTGCAGGGTTGGCTTCTGTGCAGCACTATTGCCATGTGTGCTCCCTGCCCAGCCATCTGGGCAGCTATCACTCGGAAGATGTTTTGGGTATGGTGGCCTGCTTTGAACTGTCAAAGCATGTCCTCTTAGCCATTTGGCCAGAAGGTCAGCCACAGCCAGCTGGGTCCAAGGTCACAGCTCTGAGCAGACAGGGTCCTGCCACTGGCCTCCCTAGCAGGAATTGTGGTGTTCCCTGTTGGAAAACTGAAAAATCCCTGATAAAAAAAAAATCCCGAAGTCACTCTGTAAAATACCC
>NW_017728886.1:165387591-165404410 GCF_001723895.1 Crocodylus porosus | reverse complement strand
CAGAAAAAAATGGGGAAAAAAGCACCTCTGCTTACCTGAGAAGCAGGGGTGGAGGGGCTCTGGGGCCTCTTGGCAGAGCCCCCCAGGCAGCACAGGACAGTGGAGGGGAAGGAGGGCCTGGGCTGGGGCCTCTGGGGCTGTCAGCCTGGCCCACACTGTACAGACAGGGTCTCAGTCAGCCACATGGCAGCTTCAACTGCTGGTAAGTGCCGGGGTTTTGTTTGTTTTTTTTTAAGTATGGGGTGGTGGGGCAAGGATGGGAAGGGTTGGGGGGATTGGGCCAGACAGGGCAGGGTTCAGGGGGCTTGGTAGGGCTGGTGCAGGGAGGGGCCAGCCCTGGCAGGAGTCAGAGCCCTCAGGGGGGCTGGCAGGGGGAGGGGATGGCCCCAACAGGGGTCATGGAGCTCAGGAGGGCTGGTGGGGGGAAGGGGGATGGGGGAGTGGGAAGGGCCATCAGGACTCCCCCACAGTCCCTTCCCCCCTCCTCCAGCCCCCCTGACCCCTTACTCACCAGCACTGGAGTCCTGATGCTGAAACACGTGGCCTGGCTGGCCGGGTATTTCAGCACCAGGGCAAGGGGCCAACCATAGAGATGTTCTGGCAGCCAGAGCATCTCCATGGAGGACCCAGCCTCCGGTTACCTCAGGACATGGTCTGGGACCGCCACGCTTTTTTAAACTTTGCTTTTTTTAGACCCCTGGATATCCAGGGGTCTAACTTTCTCCCCATGCTGCAAACTTTCTCCCCATGCTGCAAACAATTTTTCATTCCCACACTTGCCTCTTGCCCCACTTCAAAGGGGTTTGAGGTGAGGCAAGAGGCACATGCACGCTCATGTGGATGCGCCCAACATTGCCTACTCATGACCAGAACTCCATCCCCAATTTACCACTCACAGGGATATAGGACTGATCCAAACAGTTTGTCCATTTTCTTTCTGTTAGTTTTGTTTGGTTTAGCAATTTCTTTATGAACATTAAGAAGTTGTACTTATTGGCTTAATCATTTACCTATTAAGACTTGGATTTGTTATTCATTAGTGACTGGGTAAAACCAGGCCTCTAGCATCCCCTTCTCCCTTCCAGTTGTTGTCATATGGGGACATAGCCTGTGTGACATTGTGGCTGCTCTTAGAATTATCAGCACCAGAGGCAGCTTCAGCATTTCAGCACATACAAGTAGTATTTACTGTTTTTTGTAGTGCTTCTTTAATGGTTTGATTAATTCTTTCCACCAATCCTGAACTTTAGGGATGATATGCAACATGCATCTTTTGTTGTTTAGTTCCATACTTGTGACACTATGCTCATAACAGAGTTTATGAAACCACTTTCCCCATCTTAATCTACTTCTTTGGGTATACCCCACCTAGAGAACACCTATTTCACTAATACCTTTGTTGCACCTCGTAACCGGTGTACCCTTGACCTGCGAGCCCCGGTCGGCATAACCGGCTTGGCACAGAAGGGATAGATGACCAGATAGGTGGGGAGTAGCAGCGAGCAGGAGTCAGGCGGCTTGAAGCGTATTGGTTGTATGAAAGGTTTATTGTACTTACGCTACCGATGGTTGTAGCATAGGCAGGATAGCTGACTTGTTCAGTCACAGTGCATAAAACAGAACGGCCTAAAGGGTCTGTTGGTTCACGGGGTTCCAGAGCCGAGCCCTTGCTTTCTAACCCGGAGGCTAGGTGCGGGTGCCCGACTCAATAGTCCCAGAACTAGTCAACAGCTCATGCACAGGGAAAAATTATAATGCGCTTTTGATCAGTAAACTTCCAAGAGCTCTTTGACGAGAAGGACAGACGAACCGGTGAGAAACGAATACACCAAAATGAAGGTCGGTGGCGGGGAAGATGTCTGCAGGTGGCCAATCTGCTGACTGTATCTCCTTAGTGTGCTCAGAGTTCTCCACTTAATGGCAGGAATCTGCTCTTAGTTATAGTCAGCAGTGACCAATCACTTCATGCCAATTGTGAATATTTACAGACCGCCAATTATGTTCTTACACAGTGACCTAGATACATATTCATCTGACCTAGATACCTATTCATTTGACCTAGATACATTATTCATCTGGCTGCCCTCAGTGGGTTCAAAAGGTCAACCTTGTGATTGGCACCTGCAATACTTATCACTGCAGACAACAAGCTTCTAAGTGTGGAGAACAACTTTTAATAAACTCCAATTGTAATGCTGCATTCAGCAAAGAAATAAAGGCTACTAGTGCTGAGGGGTCTTTATGGCCTGCGTGCTTACTAAGTTATTATGGTCTTTTGCTTTGCTAGCATCAGCACTCTAACTGGCAGGTAAAACTCAGACATGACAACCTTCACTGGAACCACTGCTATGTTTCTTTTTTAACCATCACTGCCTCTGTTCGTTTAATGGAAGAATTTAAAATTGCATGAATTTGTTTCTACAAGCTGTTTGACACAAGGGTCCTTCATGGTCTGTTGAAGTTGACTCCGTGCTTCTTGTTTTCTTTGGTGCCTCAGTTTCCTTTTTGTGACTGCTGAATTTGTATTATTCATTGCATAATGCAAACAGTTATTTACAAATTCTGCCACACCATGCTTTATATTTGGCCACTACCCTCCTAATTTGAATCTTTCCAATGTTTTTTTCTGTTTCTGAGTGTCCCTGGTTTAGGGTCCAAAGCTATTAGTTCAGTGTAGCATGTTGAGGGCACCAGCCAAACTTGTTCCTTTTATTTGAATACTAGGCCTTCTTGTGTCACTATTATTGGTAATTCTTGTACATTTTCCTTTAACTATTGTATTTCTGGATCTTGTTTGCAGTTATACTTAATCTTTTCCTACCTCCTTTTGTTCACCTCCTGTGGTGATTACTTTTAATTATTTAGGGGTTCCCATAATTCCCTATTTGGGCTCCTACTTTAGGTTCTAGATCTGCCCAGTTGTCCCAATGGGGTTCTTCTAGTCTATTTCTACATACCTTTACCCTTCCTATAGCAGGGGTATTTTTGCAGTCTTCCACTAACTTGATAATATATTTAAATACCTTAGCATGCATCACTGGCCTCTGTTCAGAGGTTTTCATTTCTCTAGCTCCCCACTGTGGAAGCCATATGAGTGGTGCTTGACAAACCCACCTGCTGCCTGAGTAAACTGTGAGAGGTTGTCCTGGGGAGGTTCTTTGTAAGGCTGCATCTATAGTCACAACCTCTGTATATGAAGTAGGGTAAGCTGTGCATTGTCCTCAGACGGGGGTTATTTTATTTTATATGGGGCCATAACCTATGTAGCAGTAGTCATTTTCATAATAGCTGGACCCATATGTAAGACAAATTTGTGTGTTCACACTTGTTAAAGGGATTCCTTCCATAGAACAGGTTTGTTTTGGTGCTTGGTGGGTCATTCATGTTGCTGCCCCTCAGACAAAAGGCCATAACCCAGAAGTTCCTAATCATTTTCTTATTGTGTAAGAAATCCCTTTGGGATTTACCAGTTGCCTGCATACCACTGCCAGCATACTGTTATACTTTAACCCCTTAACTGACAATAATTATTATAATAGAAATTAAATTTGCCATTACACAGTTTATTCTGTGTGCTCCCCAGAGATGTCTTGTGTACCCCCAGCAGTACACATATCACGGTTTGGGAATCCCTTGCCATAACTTAAAGGGGAGTTGATGTCTGTAGCATTAATGCCTACCATGCAATAAGGGGATTAACTTCACACACTGCTGATCTAGTGATCTGCATTGCCTATTATTAACAGTTATTTCTGAAAAAGGACACTCATTACTGAATTAGCTGAGCTGTTTTGTCATGTACTTCAGGTCTAGTTGTCAGTAAAGCCTGCAATACTTCTTTAAAGACAGCTAAGTGGCTCTCATGGTCTAGAGTATTAATTAAAAGATCATTTTACAAACAGTTGCTTGATTTTTTTGCATTGTAATTGTTCTGATATTTTACTTTTGGGCATATGAAGAATGTTTCGATAGTTTTGGGAATCCTGAGGGACTCAAGATCACATGTACTACTTACTCTTAACATGTAAAAGCAAAACTTGTATTGACAATCTGAATATAAAGGGATTGCTCAGAAACCACTAGAAACATCTAATACTGAAAACTACTGAGCTCTTTCAGCTATGTCTGTAATCACATTCTGATAGGAAGTTTCCACTGGGACTGTTTGGTGTTTTAGTTTCTTAAGGGCATAGTAAGCATAGTAAGCAATTGCAAGTCTCTAACACTTGTTTGATTTTTTTAACTGGCCAAAGCAGACTGTTACACATGCTTTGAGTTTCTGTAAACACTTGCTGCTTTGAGTGATCATTAATTGTTATTGCTAAAATTTTTTTGGTTTTTTGAAGATATTGAAACTGGTTTATGTCAGGTATGGGTGGTCAGGATCAGGCCTCAGAATGTAAGTCAGTCCACAGTCTTGTTAATTTTAGCAAAGATATGCTTTCTCTCTTCTACCCATGAAACATGTGTCACCTCTTGGCAGCACTTGGTTGTAGGCGGGGTATGAGCAGATCACTTCCCCAGCTTCCATGTTAAGGCCAGTCAGCTCTGCGTCCAAGGTTTCCAACTGGTTTATTTTACATGGGATGGCCTTGCCCTCACATTAAAAGAAAACAACAAGCCAGAGAACCATGCAAACAAACAACCCAAAACCTATCTTGGAAGGCACAAAGGCTTTCTATTTCTCCCCAAGAAACACCACCACCTCCTTGCACTCTGCTCATGGACGTTTTTAACACTCTTTGTAGTTTTCCCCAATTTTACTAGTCATCTTTTGTAGCTAGCTCCCCACCTTCAGGCTAGACAGACCATTAGTTGCTACCGGCAGCTGGGTTTCAGTTTGTGAAGTCAGGTACTTTATAGAAGAGCAAACAAACAAACAAAAATCCCCAGTGTGAATGGCCTCAATTACTGCGGCCTCCTCACCTTATTAATAACAACACATTTCAAGTAAGCTCCTTGTCACTACTTGGTAATCTTTTTAACCATCAGCTGCATCCTTACTCCCTACTTGACTGTCTCCCTCCCATTCCGGCTGACTCTGGGAAACAAAAAAGCATAGGTCCAAGCACTCCCCTCACTGCTGTAGAAAGAAAACCACACTACAGATTTCAGTCAACTGCAAGCTATTGAACTTTGTTGAACTCATGTTTAGGACAGAAGAGAAAGCAGAAAGTGAAAACATACCCAGTCACAGGTCATCTACCCATGGGACCTCCAAAGCATGGGTGCAAGCAGCCTAAATAAAGGTAACATTGTGCAACAAATAATTGCATGAGAGTGAAGGTAAAAAGAATGAGATGGCATAATTGATTAGTTGCCATGGTGTCATGAGACTATAGCATACTTAGTGGGTTTCAAATAGACCTTGAGACCACACTATTTCCCCCTAAATCTGTTTATATTCTTCTGCTAATATATGAACAGAGCAGTTGGGGTGTCTGTACATGAGTGTGGAGGCTACTCCAACACATTGTAATTACATGTCTTGTGTATCAGCATCCCCCCACTTAACTGGCAGCAGGGGCACTTGAACTAAAGCTCATCAGTGCAGATATACAAGGCTCTCAGAGCTTCTCTCATTAAAGCACCCCCACCCCCCTTGGATCATGTGTATAACTGCCTTTGAGTTTTTCTGCAGAGAAGAATGAACTGTATAAGTCCACTATATATAGAGCAGAAAAATCTCATTCCCTATTTCCCATCTGCCATCTCTACTATATATTAACAGTAAAGCTTATTAGTTGAAATAGTACATCCAATTCCATAATTCATACAAACCCAAGAGAGGATGAAAATTGGAAAACCACAAGGTTTTTGACTAAACAATTAATGGTAAATTATCCTATGTTCTCATTGCCCAGGACCTTTTTACTGGATACTACCAAGGGTCCAGATACTGATACACTTTAGTTGAACTGTTCCAAAATGTCATTGTGTAAGAACTAGTGTACAGTTGTATGTGAATCGCTGTGGGAGTGAGTACCCAGTTCAGCATGTCTCACAGTGGGTGAGTTGGGGCAAAGGACTGCTTGCTTACTGTGTGATAATCATATCTAGTTATGGATGTCTACAGTGCCTTGCAGAACAGAGTTGGAATGCTAACCAGAAGTCTTTGGGCACTACTTAATTTTAAATAATTACTTTCCCCCATGCTGTTTTGAGGAAGAAAAAAAATGGGGGTTAATATTGGAACTCCAGGTGGGTAAGGAGTAGGCTGCAAACTGCCCCCCCAAACAAAACAAAACAAAAACACCCCCCCCAGTATTCTTTATTGAAATGGCAGCTATCCAGATTGAGAGAAGTTTCTAGCATGCTCCTTGGGGATTGCCTTAGGATTATCCAGTTTAATATTTTTACAAGTGACCTTAATGCAAAAATGAATTTAGAGATTAAATTCACTATTGCCAACACTGAGGAGGACTGAAAACTAGGAATAAAATAAATGGCCTTTTGGACTGGAGTAACAGAAATACTACGAAGTGCAAGTTGTGGCCTGTAGGACTAATAGCAGGATAGTTTCATGGTTGGTACTGTCGGAAGGGACCTGAGCAGATCATCAAGTCCAAACCCCTGCCATGGGCAGGAAAGGATGCTGGGGTCAAATGACCTCAGCTAGGTGGCTGTCTAGCCTCCTTCTGAAGACCCTCAGGGTAGGAGTGAGCAACATTTCTCTTGGAAGTTGGTTCCAGCTCCTAGCCACCATGACTGTGAAGTGGCGCCTCCTGATATCTAGCCTGAATCTACTTTCTGTCAACTTGTGGCCATTATTCCTTGTTACTCCCAGTAGCGCTCGGGGGAACAGGGACTCTCCCATTGCCTGCTAGTTCCTCTTAGCCAGTTTATAGATGGCCACCAGATCCCCTCTCAGCCTTCTCCTGTGGAGGCTGAACAGGTTCAGGTCCCATAGCCTCTCCTTGTAGGGCCTGCCCTGCTGCCCCCTGATCATGTGAGTGGCCCTCCTCTGGACCCTCTCCATGTTGCCCACATCTCTCCTGAAGTGCAGCACCCAGAACTGGATGCAGTACTCCAATTGTGTCCTGGCCAGTGCCACATAGAAGGGGAGGATCACCTCCTTGGACCTGCTTGTGATGCATCTGTGGATGCATGACAAGGTGTGGTTAGCTTTCCTGACCACATCCTCACATTGGCAGCCCATGTTCGCCTTGGAATCAGTAATGACTCCAAGATCCTTTTCTGCCTTCTGCTACAAGCTCAGGCCATGCCAAATAATAGAAGTTTATATTTTAAAAAGGAAGGCCAGTAGCAAGGCTAACACCTGGAACCAGTCTAATCAAAGGCTGACATTTCTCACAGTGGGAAGAATAAATGAGAGAGTATAATTCACTGTGATTAGCAATCTTTACGGCTGATATTTCCTTGTTGAAACTGCACCAGCAAAGACTTCTGACCTGTCAAAGAGATAACATCTGAGGGAGGAAGTTGTAGGTATAGTATGTTCTCCAGGAACTCAGTGGAAGTATGCAGATGATCAGATAAGGATGAAGATTTGAGACATACTTTGGGGAAGCAAACTTTATCTGAGAATCTGTGGAGCTTTGGATGTCTTCAGCTGGGAAGTGCAGGCTGACAGACTGGTTTGCAGGAATCTGACAGAGGGTTGGAGTTATGAACAGCATTTTGAGGGGCAAGCTATAGGGGTCAGATCAGTTCATTGTCTGATTCTTTTTTGTGTCTATGTCTGTGCTTAAACTATGCCTACTGTTGTCATAGTTTCTCTTATCTACATAATAAGCCTTTTTTGCCATTTCTTATACTTTACCTGTTGTCTGTAGTAAATATGATTGCAGAGCATTTGAGTATACAGGCTGGCTGCTTCTGCAGGGGTGGGGGAATATGTACATTTCTAGCACAAGTTGGTTAAAAGGTGCTATTCTTTCACTTCCAAAATCTCCTCTGCCAAGAGCTGGCAAGGTCTAGGCAAGACTGGAGGAGCCCTGGGCTAAGGAGTTGATCCCTTTGATGAATCTCAGCTTGTTCTCAGTGGCTAACCCTAGGCAGGAGTTAGGGTTTGGGGCTTGAAGGACATGTTTGAAGGTGTGAATGCATTCCAGCATGTTGCATCCATCTTGTCCTGTCCTGCATGTAGGTACCTCTGGCTCCTGTCTCTTTAACCCAAATTTCCTCTCTGTATACATTCACTAGGGGGAAACTGAGGCACACAACATTATAGTAAAATGAACATATTTAAAAAAGAATTATTACAATAAAACCTATAATCCATCTGGCAGTTGCAGGGCATGCACAGCCAGGCATGGGGCCAATCAGGGATGGGTTACTGGATGTGAGTAGAAATCAGAATCAGAGAGGGCAAGCAGAGGCTAGAAACAAACCAGGTCAGCAAACCAGTAGATCATAAGGTGAGCAAAGTGTATGATTGAGCCAGCTAGAAAACCAGGAGATCTAATGGAGAGTGGAGAGACTAAGTGAGAGTCTGTAACTCTCCAGGATAATTGATGGCTAAGGATATGAATTCATCTAAAAGGAGGTAAATATTTCCTTGATATAATTGGATCAGGAAGATGTTTGGCCTGTCAAACAGATACATATCTGGGGGAGGAAGTTATATGCATAATATACACAGTCTCCTCAAGAATTCAGTAGACGTAAGCAGATGAGCAGATAAAGTTCAGGACTTAAGACATGGCTCCAAACACAAATGGCTGTCTAAAGATCCCTGGGCGTTAGGTGATTTAGCACCCCAGCTGACAGGATGTCTACAGAAAATGTTGACAGAGTCAGAATCAACAGCTGCATTTTAGTCAGTAGAGCAAGCCATAACAAGATCAAAACTAGTTCTTATATTGTTGCTTTTCTACCTCTCTGTATTTCAATATGATTGCACTTTTTTGATTTTTCTGGCTTACATAGCAAATATTTTCCTGTTTCTTATACTTTACTATTTTTCTGTGGTAAGTAGGAAGTCAGCATTTGACAGTACAGGCTTGCCTCTTCCATGGAGGAGGGAACCTGTCATTTCTTGTACAAGCTGGAAAAAGGGCATGGTTCTTAAAGTTGACCAAATTTCCTCTGCTAGCAGCAGGCAAGACAAGGACTGGAACAAGTGAGGTTGAAGTGTCTTGGACCAAGGAATTGGCCAACAGGTAAAACTCAGCTGGTTCTCAGTGGTCAAGTAGCAGATTGTGGGGCTGAAGGACAGCCCTAAAAGGTATGGAGAGTTCCCCATTTGTGTCACATTGATGCACAGTCCAGCTTCTGCATTCTCTAGCTCTCTCTCTCTCTCCTACCCCCCACTTTAGTCTGAAGCACAGACAATGGCTACAGCTAGCAGTTGGGGTGTGATGTGTTCCTGCTCTGATGGCACCAGAGAACTTCTCAGATATGTCCCCCTTACAATGTCAGGGTAAGACTGATCTTCAGACCTCATTTTGGGAAAAAAACCTGTCCCCCTCACCAGTCTGATTAGTACTAAACACATTTCTTTTCTTCCTTTTTTTGGTAGATAGGACATGATTTACTTTACAAGATAGGACATGATTTACTTTCTAGAATCATCTGGGTAGATTTTACTGGATAGTTTTCCTTCCTTTGCAGGAGCCCAAAGCATTGGCAACAGCCTTGGGGCCTGCTGCTCCTTTCCTGTGGTATAGTGCACTTTGAAGCATTTTGTTTCAGTTCAAAGGGTTCCAGTTTCTTATAGGGTGTGGAGGGTGTTGTGTCTTGTGATGTGGAACAGTAGTTTGGAGGGATTTTCTTGTGGACAGCTTTGGACCTTAACTGTGGATCACTGAGCTCTGTAACCCAGAGAATCCCCTCTTGTCCTATGTTCTTATATTTTCCTGCAAAAAAAGTGAAATCTCAAGGTTATGTCCCGTGTTACACTAGGAATGTATTATATGCACTGGTATAGGGTTCTGTTGTAGGGCATCTTTCTAGTTCTCTTGCTGTCCCATTAAGTCATAATTCCCCTTCAGGACTTCCCTGCCAAACCTTGTTGGGAGAAAAAGAAAAGAATACAGAAAGGAAAACAGAGGACACACAGTTGATGGTAGATACCCGATGTGGTGATCGCAGTTGCAGGGCTCCACCACTCCCTCACACCCTGTCCATACCTGACCAAACACAAGACTTGGCATCCTGATCTTTTGGTTGCTGAAAACTTGTCACCCAGTTTATAACTTCAGTGGGTTTGTTCTACTGTCAGCCCTCTGATCTCTGCAGGGAACATCCACTCTCCCATAGGCACAAAATCCCACTCCACTCCTCTCCAGGGCAACAGCCTTCACCTGTATCACTTCTTTTATAGGTCCTTCTGGGCAGGCAAGACACTCAGGAATGTCCCTGGTTCTGGAGGATCTTCGAGCTGCCAACCGCACAATGACATCAAGCCACACCATGTGCTCCATGTTCATCTCAAGTACTTGATTGTCTTCTTCTCCCAAACAGGGACCAGTAACAGTCCCTGTATTACAGCAGTTAAAACATGAACGACATGCTTTTGAGTGGTAAAATGCATGCTAGATAGGCTTGTATTTTAGCAAAGTTACAAGGTTTTTGCATGAAGAATATTTCCAGATCACATTAAGTAATAGGAATTCAGCATTGTTGGACTACTCCAGAGTCCAGCAGCATCCCAGGATGCACCACTCCCAGCCTGCCTACTCCCACTCTGTGGGATGATCCATTTACATTATCTAACCCAACCCATGGTGGAAGCACTAGGGGTAAAACTCCCCCACTCCATTATCCACAAGCAATCAGATTTCCTGAATACATGGATGTCATGTACCTGGTCTGATGATAGTGAAGTGACCTCTATGGCCTATGATTGCCTGGAATATAAACTGTAAGGGGTTCTTTTCAGTTATCTAATCTGAGGTGCACAGCACAGAATGGGTATGTGGTTCCTATAGATGGCTCCCATGCAGTTTGGGAAGCCCATCTATTCAAACCCAGTAATGGGTCTGCTATAGGTCCTCAAGTAAGATGAACCAAGGCCCAAGTTCTTCCAATATGGTGTTGCACACTTTGTGTACAGCAGTTGTGACTATTGTCCACTCCACACCAAACCAGTTGATGGAAAGGAGGCTGTATGTGCCAACTTTCAAATCACCAGGGCCATGAGTCTCTTAACAGACATGGTATGCTGAAGCCAGATGTCATTGTGCTGAAGCAGGGAGACCAGTCTGACCAAAGATCAATGAGCTTTCCATTAAATTTCTGCCACCACTGCTCATCATCCTAGGGCTCCTATACATGTGCAGCACATCAGAGCAGAGTCAATTAAGTAAGAGTCTGGTGGAGCATGGAAATGAATGCAATCCAGCAGACTCTAGTGGCATGCATATTAGTATCCCCACACTGAAAAAAGTGGTGTTAGGGCACTTTGAACTAAAGCTCGTTCAATGAGTCCTTTCCCCTAAACTGAATTTCTTCCTCTAGTCCTCTTCCCTCTCAGTTATTTGCTCCTTTGCTGGAGAGTTTTGTTCATCCCTATGGAATCTAGTTTAAATCTCTCTTTCCTTAGCTGGCCAGGCAATACCTTGTAACGGGGTGCTATCCTGAGAGGAATTTGAGCACACCTGGAGGTATCCCAAAGTCCCTTTATTAGAATTTTCTTCTGGGAAGAGACTTCCCTTCACTTATCTGCCACGACTTGTTCTTACTTTGGGTTCTTAAAAGGGAGGCTGCCCCAGGGCTTCCCAGGTTTGGTCTTGGCTCTCAAACACCTGGAGGTGATGAGCTCCTGCCTGAAGGGCTATTTGCATGACTCTAACCTTCCATTAACACCTGCAAGGCATGGGGCATGATATTTGCATCTTCTACTCTGTTCGGGGCCTCAGCCAACACACCTTCTGTCCCTTTTTATATAGCTAACCCATCCAGCTCAGACCACTATGTTGGGTCTAGCTTTGAGGCACTAGGTTCAATCAATATGACTCATCTCTGGGCCTCTGGCCCTTTGTAACTGCACCCCCTGTGGCACCAGGCCCTCTGGCCCTGAAAGCTGTGCCCCTGTGGGCACTAATGAGGTCTTCACCTCCCCTACACCCACAAACCATCAGATTAAACTACAACCTAAACATTAAGCCCCTGGGTTATAACGAAGCAAAAGTAATAGAGGCAATAAGCCTGCTTACCCATGTCCACACCTCTGGGTCACTCTGCCTGGTGCTCTCACTGGCAGGGCTGCTTCACATTTTCTTGGAGCCTTCAAGAGTCCACACTCTGGCACAGCTTGAGCTACCCCCTGGCTGGCAGAGCTCAGGGTTTATATAGCTCTGGTCTGAGCTCTCATACAGTCCACTGACCGGCCTGCAGGGATACCCTTTAACCCCTGCCCTGCTGGCAAGCTGTGAGCTGAAGATTCTGGCCTTAAAGGGGATGCTCTGCTTCCTAGTAACAGGGCTAGTGTTCCCTGTCACGTATGTGAAGATGCTCTTTCCAGTTCTGGTCAGATGGATCCCATCTCTTGATAGCAGTCTTCCAGAACATTTGCCCATTGTCAACTAATCCAAAGCCTTCATGTTCATGCTACAGTATCAGCCATGTGCTTACTTCTATGATGCAGTGGTCCTTGCCTTGCCCTTAACATCCATTGGGAAGATTGATGAGAATACCAATTGTGCTCCAAACTCCTTAATTTTCCTGTCAAAAGCTCCATATTCTTTTCTGATCTGCTCAGTATCATTGAGTAGGCAGTATCATTGGTATCTACATGGAAAAGCAGGAATGGGTTGTGCTCTGAGGGACAGATGAGTTATGGGAATTTTTCTGCACTATCCTAAATATTGACTTCAAATCCAGATGAAAAATTGATGCTTTTATACCTCACAGAAGAGAGTCACCAACCACCACTCCTCACCTCTGCCTTTTCCCTAACTGTACCCCAACAGGGTGCTGGAAAGTGGTTACTGACAGTTTGTTCCTCTTGAATTCTGGGGACCCTCCTCTCTGCCACTTGTCTTGCACATTCTTTGGCCTTTCCTATTCTAGCTTCTCATGACTCCTATCCAAGAAGTCTTCTTTTTCCCTGATAATATGTGCTTTCAAACTTTCAGTCTTTTCTTGCAAGATGAACACCAGTTTACACCTGGTGCAGATTAAATGCAATTCCTCAACTCTCTTGGTGGAATACAAGCATTGCAAATTCCATGCAAATTAGATCTACTGATCCAGTCTCCACTTACCCCTCCTATGTTCCTGGTGGACACCAAGGCTGTGGAAAACAAACAAAGAAGCAAACATGCATACAAAGTCGCATGATCTCTTACTCCCTCCCATGGCAAACTCCAGGCATATACCCTTTCTGTTCACTCCTCCCTCTCTTTGCAAGGGAGTGCCTTTTATAAGGCTGTCTAGATGTGGCTTACCTAGAGCCATCTCTCAATTAGCTAAACCATCCTCACTTGAAACAAATAACTCTACACATATCTAACAGCATAAGCCCTGTCAAGCAGCCTAGTGGCAGTAATTGGGTGGTCCCAGGAATGGGCACTGCTCTGCTCTTTCCTGAGCTAGAAGGGGAAAAAAAAGAGGCCTGAGCAGCCACCAATCCAAGCTGGCCTCTCACCCTGCCAAGTTACCAGGTGGGAGAGCATCTTGAACTCCTGGCTACCTGCTATCAGGCCCCCAGACAAGGGCTTGAGCAACACAGGGCCCAAGAGTGTGACATCCCTTGTGGACAGGACCTTGTACTCAAGAGAACAGTGATGCTTCCATTGCACTGCTAGACAGGGACCTGTATCAGGAGCCTGCTATGTGAGACTGATTGGGGATGCTCAAAGACCCAGCAAAAATTTTAAAAGGAAGCAATCACTGGTTAGAGCCTTGAACACTAGAACTTGCACATGGAAGACCAGCAGGCTGACTGCTGCATCACAATCGTTGGCATTGACAGCTTTCCCCACAGGCACTCTTCCTTGTGTTGGTAGGCTGAACCCCAGTCCCAATGGTTGTCTTTATATGTACTCCAGGGTGGGGTTGCACTTGAATTAGAGCTGCTCTTGGGAACCACTCTAACTAAAAGTGCCTGCAGTGTCTCATGTATTCAGTGTCAGTCTTGGTATAATTGTAAAATTTTTGTTGTTGCTGTAATGTTATAAAAAGATCAGCAGATGACTCTGGAGGGACCTCAGGTCTAGATTATGTCCGCATAATAAATGCTCTGCCTAAAAGTGCATGTCAGCTTACTGTTTTCCTGTGATTATACCATTGCTGAAACAGTTTGATATGAAAAGTAATTAATTTTCCCATTTGTCCTGCTGGAGAAATCAAAGCTCCACAGGGAAACTCTCAAAAAACACTTATCTGATATTACTTACCACTAGTACAAATGCTTTCAATACAACAGACCATGTTTAAGCTTTTAAGTAATGTATTATAAGCATAATGTATTTCAAATCATAACTTGCATGCAGTGAAAGACAAGGTACAGTGTAAAAAGACAATTATGAAAAACTCCCTCAGAAATTTATTGAAAACAAAAACGTTTCTTTATTTGTACTGGTATAGTCACAAACTATATAGTTGACAGTGGCATGTCTACATGTGCATTAATGCACTTTTCTTAATGCGCATTAAATTTAGTACCTCCAATGTGAGGTATAAATAAATATGCATTAGGCAGCTCTAATGTACAATACCAAAAGCACACTTTTTAAAAGTGATGCTTGATATGGATTTCCTTATTTTACTGTGCGTTAGCATAATTGCTTTTTTTTTACATGATGATTTAACGCATAGTAAAATAGGCTATTGTTTATGAAAGTGCACAAGTATATGTGCCCGGTGGTCTCTTATCTGCTCTTATGTATAATTAGAACACATTAACTGTAAATCTGGATTGGCGATGCTGCCAATGAGAACAAAGTCATATTTAGTGGGGTAATACCAATGTAGTAGATGAAAACAGAACAAGGCCCAGTATCTCTATCATGCAACACTTATGATGGAAAACCCTGTTCCTGCATTGGAACTTAAAGTGGAATCCTATATCTTTCCAGAGCCCCAGTGAATTTGCATGTGTAGGGTGCCATCTTCATGCACCAGGATTACATCAGGAAAGCCTTAATTAAAACATGACAAGAGGTAAGACCAAATGCTAGAGAGCTGGAATGTAAAAATGTAGCATCAATAATGATATGGATTCTTAGTAAAAGTAAGACTGAGCAGTTGCTCTGACTTCCTATGCTTCAAGTTAGGAAGTTGTTTTGAGTCCTGCTTGGCTAGGAGCGGAATGTTCTGTACCTTGCAAAGCTGAATCCTAAACTATCATAAGAAAAATAAACAACTGAGAAATGAATTGGCTTTCAATTCAATGACATGTACATTAATAATAGATAAACCTGAGAAAGATTCTTAAGCTTATCTTGATCTCTTTAGTCTGTGTACGAATGGGAGCACAACGGAAATTGAAACAAAAAAGGAAAATTACCTGTATGCTCTCATTTTAGTGCAAATAACTTCAACTGTACCTGTGCTATGGTAACTGGGGACATAGCTCTTGATATACCAGAGATGGCCCTTAAAACTCAACTCCCCAGTTTACTAAAACTATTTTTTTGGCTTGAAAGCAGAAATAAATCTCACTTCCCCCCAGGTGAATAAAGCGGTTCACTTGTTGAGTTTTTTACACTGATCTTTGCTCTCTCTTCATCTCCTGTTGGCACACAGGAGAAATATCAAAATAATAATTAAAAAGAGCAGTTTCTCAATACCTTTGCAGACTAAAGCCTTTTGTAATTCTTGTAGACAGCTCAATAAATATTTCTGTTCCACTGTGCTAAGTAAAATAATCAAAATAAAAACAACATTGTAACTATCATAATATTGTATAGACCAATGATGTCACTTCACCTGGTACACTCCATTTAATTCTGGACACCAGAATGAAAAAACCCAACATTTTTATAAGAGTATAAAGACTAGCACTGTTTAGTTTTGGGACAACTTGGTTGGAGGGGACAGGAGAAAAGGACACAAAAGTATGAATAATACTAAGAAATACTAAGAAACAGATGACACATCTGTTTACTTTATCCCAAAACATGAGAAAAATGGAATAATCAGTGAAAATGAAGAGCAAGACATTTAAAAACAATAAACAAATGGGTATGTTTAAAAACAATAAACATACCACAAATGATCAATAGGATTCTTCACCTACGAGGGCATCTAAGTGTTATTAGATTACAAACAGCATTAGATGGGGAAGTTCTAGAAGTGCAGTAGCACAGTTGCACCTCTCCTCCCCTTTTAAATCATACTGTGGAATCAGCAGCTCCGGAGTTTTTTTGTCCCTGAAGCTGGTAAGTATTCCCGCCACCATCCCTTACCCTCCCTGCTCAGTCCCTGCTCCTCCTATTCCTCCTGCCACACACAACTGATGTAATGGATTCAATTATTTCTTTTGGCAGTTTCATTAAAGAATACATTGATCTGTTTGTCAGCTTCTAACCATCATATTAAAAATGTAGAATTTGAGATGCTTCAATTATTTACCATATTTATTCAAATAGAAGATGAGATTTTATTCGTCATTCAGCATGGGGGGAAAAGAACCCCTGGGGTAGAGTCAGAACTCCAGCCACTGCTCCCCATCCGTTCTCACAGCCTCTTCTCTCCCCACAACCTTTGCCCCTCACCATTCTCCCGTACTGCCACTGCTTCTTCTCACAGCTCCAGGTCTGGCTGGGTCCCTGTTCTGGGTTAGTACAGGGAGCATGAAGCACATGCTGCTTCTGGCCTCCATGGCTGGGGCCAAAACTGCTGCCATCATAACAGCTGCTGTGTGGCAGGGAAGGGGGCAGAGGCGATGCATAGGGGGTGAATGCAG
>NW_017728886.1:165358166-165387336 GCF_001723895.1 Crocodylus porosus | reverse complement strand
CGAGTCTCAGGGGCCACATGCCATTCATGGGAGGGGGTGGCAGGCATGAGGGTGGGACAAGTGAAGGGAGAAGCCAAGCAGGAGGGGCAGGAACTAGAATGTGGAAGTGCGGAAGGACAGATGGTGCATGTGGGCATCAGGGAGGCCAAGAGACAGGAGGGACTTAACTCCCTGCTGGCTGCTTCCCCACCTGCCCCATGCCACTGCTTGTCCTACTGCAGTGGGGGAAGGGTGTGAACTTAAGGCAACCCTCCAAAAATTAGATTTTAGACATGGAAAATTGTAACAAATGTATAAGATTTCTGTGTCTAGAATCTAATTATTGGGGGAGTCATCTTAAATTCATAGTCATCTTGGATTTGGGTAAATACAGTACCTGAAATATTACTGTAAAGAAGTGCTCCCCCCCACAACGACTGGAAACCAGTTGCAGGTTGTCAGCAGGTAATAGTTTTCCTGAGGGGAAGCTTGGGGCCAGCTGGAAGAGACGACTAGCCGGTGAGGGTAGAGCCACAAGACAGTTCTGAACCCCAGGAGAAGAATGCTGAGGAGAACATAGAGTTAAAGTTGTTTTCTTCTACTTTCTGGAAAGGATGGAGGGTTTTGGTTTGCTTGTTTTGTTGTGGATTGCAGGCTGTTTTGTGAAGACTGAAATTGCCTTGAGAAACTAAAAGTAGTGTTGAATCACCTGTTTGAGGCAGTAAGGAGATGAACCTACTTATACATTTTTTAATAAGACAAGCTATTCTATAGCTGTAAGAAACTTGTTCAGACAGAAAAGAGGTTTTTATTTTTTTCAGAGTTAAAACTTTCCAGAATTAATTACTTGTATGAACAAGTAATGGGTAATTATTTCTCTGATAAAGAGACCCATTCAAACAATATTAATCTCTGTTTCAGATAGAGAAGGAAATCACATTAAAATGTATAAAAGTATGAATAATGCACCACAAAAGTACGCAATAAATTATTAATAACAAACCACCTAATTAACCAAAATGCAGCTCTAAATCTTCATAATGCTTAAACCATTAGGTCTTTTCCACAGGAAAACCACAAATGCCTCCCTAAAGTCATAGCTTCTACTGCCTGGTAGTGTCATCTAATTAAGGGCTGTGATATTTGGCCTTCATTTTTCACAAGAAGAGTTGCTGGTTCTTGGGTCAACATCTAGATCACATGCCAATTCATTTTGTGTCTGTACTGATCTGTAAATACACAGACCCAAAACAAACAAACCCAAACCCTCTGTCTTTTCCAGAAATTAAAAGAAAGAACAATGTTAGCTCCAAGTTCCTTCTTGGTTTCACCTGTCCAGAGCAGGATCTGTATTGTCAAAGCCACACAAACCTTGCATTATGACCTTTGTAATAAAAAAGAATAAATATCCTTCTTAGCATCTAGCTTGGATTCCATGGTCAAGGAAGGGAGTGATGGCCTTCCTAAATATTTCACTTTAGAACACTCTTTTACAAGCCAAAGTTAGTATAGAAACCTTTCACCCTGGCTTATAAATGTTTCCTGAAGAATATCAAACTGTAGTGTCTGTGAAGGACCTAGAATAATCTACAATAAAATGGAGTGCTTCATACCACTCACTTGTGGGATAATTATTATATGCCTATAATGGAATGTAAAAGTGCTTACCCTGTACATGTACAGTTGTAGTTTAGTAACAGAAGACTTAGACTGGCAGTAAAACAAAACAAGGAGTTCAGATAAGCAATTTCCTGTTAAATGTGGTAGGGATTAACTCATAAATTGTATATGATCTTGATGTTTTAAAGACCCTGTAGTGGGTTGGGAAATTAATCAGCTCCTACAGTCCTTGTTTACAGTCTTTGTTTTCCTGGGGCAAACTCCCTCCCTGCAGGAATCAATGTAAACAATCAATAAAACAAACACACAAATTAGTGTTGTAGCCACTAGCCTGCCCTCTTCCTTCTCTCTCTCTCATTCCCTCCAGCAAAATCAGTCTATTGGCTTCACTCACAGCCTTTCCAAGACCTATAGGAGAGCAGCAACTCTGGAGTGGTACTCAGTAGGGGTGTGCAAAGCAGGCTGTATTTGATTTGGATTTGGCCCAATTCAGGGGACAGTGATTTGATTAGTTAATTCGGATCACTATCCTGATTCGAATCGGCTGAATCCGAATCTGAAGATTTGATGCTGATTTGGAGAATCAGCGATTCAGCCATAGACACAGCTTTAAATGTTTTTTGTACATACCTCGAGGTAACAGGCATGGTTTGTGAACGCAGAGATGGTAGGGCATATGGACCATCCAACAGGAGTGCGGGGGAGGGCATATGCTCAGTGGCAGACCCAGAAGTGGTCTGGAAGTACTTCTGGTACATTTCCAGGTCCACCAATGAGCGTGTGGTGTTTCCCTCTCCCTGAACCCCAACTCCCGGCTCAGCGATTGGCTGCAGGGGGACCCCAGGTGCCCCCCCCCAGACCCAGGAAGCACCGGTCACTGAGCTGGGGAGAGGGGGGGTCCCCTGCATGCTCTATGGAGGGCCCAGAAGTGGACTAGAGGTGTTTCTGGTCCACTTCTGGGTCCACTGCCAAGCACGCTTGGGACTCCCCCATGCTCCCATGGGACTTTCCATCCATCCCACCATCTCAGCCTTCATGAGCCACCTGGTACCTTGAAGTATGTAGAAAAAATATTTAAAGCTGTGTCTGTGTCCAAATAATTGAATCTCTCTGAATCAATTCAGAGAGTTCAGTTTGATTTGGAGAGATTAAAAGGTCTCCTGATTCAATTCAGATTCAGAGATTCAGCTTCTGAATAGGGCCAAATCTCTGATGAATCGAATCAGTGACTGAAGCTTTGCACAGCCCTAGTACTTATGGTTTATCCAAGAAGCAACCCACCTTGTCTATCCCTCAGCTATATTCAGCTTCCAGTTATTCTCTGGCCAAGGGAAAGTACTCAAGCTTCCACCTACAAACTTCCTGTTTTCCCACTGTCTCTCTGGGAGCTTTTAACTGTCATGGGGCTAGTCAGTTATTGCCATCAGATGGCCCACCGACACAGGCTTGGAATTTCACTCTCCCTGCTTCCAGCCTGCTACAGGCCCATTTTATGAACTTGAAAAAAATATATAATTATGAAATGGGAGAGAGAATTTTAAAAGAAAAATGACATTTTGACATAGTTTTTAAAATGTGGTAAATGTTCTTAAACAATCATATCTACTTGAATCCAAGATAAGGTGATTTCCCCATTTAACATAGTGAAATAGCCCCTCATTTTGGATTTGAATACAAGGTGGCAAGTGTAAAGCTCCTATGCTACCACCTGGGTCAGCTCTGTAAGGTTCAGGAAGGCTTCTGTCCTGCAGCCCAGTGCAGTGACCCAGTTACTACTACTCAAGGCCAGCTGGCCACCAGCATGTTCCATGATTGGTTCTAGACCTGTATTTAAGTAGCTTCTCCAGCATTTGAACCTTGTTGCTCAACACACTGGCTTTTAGTCTTTTAGTAGCTCCTGTTCCATAAACTTTCATAGATTTCATAGACATTAGGGCTGGAAGGGACCTCAGAAGATCGTCGAGTCCAGCCCCCCACCCAAAGGGCAGGAAGTCAGCTGGGGTCACAGGATCCCAGCAAGATAAGCATCCAATTTGCGCTTGAAGGTGTTCAATGTAGGTGCTTGAACCACCTCCACTGGCAGGCTGTTCCAGTCCTTAGGGGCTCGGACAGTAAAGAAATTCTTCCTTAAGTCCAGCCTGAAACGGTCTCGCTGTAGTTTATGACCATTTGACCTTGTCATCCCCTGGGGCGCTCTGGTGAACAAACATTCCCCCAGATCCTGGTGGTCACCCCTGATAAACTTATAGGGGCCATCAGATCACCCCTGAGCCTGCGCTTTTCCAGGCTAAAGAGCCCCATGGCTCTCAGCCTGTTGTCGTAAGATCTGTTTTCCTGACCTCTGATCATGTGCATGGTTCTTCTCTGGACTCTCTCAAGCTTCTCCACATCCTTTTTGAATTGTGGAGCCCAAAACTGGACACAGTTCTCCAGCTGTGGCCTCACCAAGACTGACTACAAGGGGAGAATGTCGTTCCGGGATTTGCTTGAGAAGCATCTATGGATGCAAGCCAGCATTTTGGTCGCTTTAGTAGCCACAGCATCACATTGCAGGCTCATGTTCATCTTGTGGTCATTGATGACCCCCAAGTCTCTTTCTTCCATAGTGCTAGCCAGCATAGCACTGCCGAGCCTTTAAGGATGCTTCACCGGCTTCCATTTATTTCTGACCCTACCTGCAGCTTGCTCCTAGATTTCAGCCTTTAGATTCTCCCTGCAGACTCATTTCTTGATTTCTGACCCTGGCTTGGCTTACTCTTGGACTTTGCCCTGTGAATTTTCCTTTGGTCCAAGTAACTAAGTTGCTGATTCCCAGCTTCTGACCCTGACATGGCGTTTTGATTCCTGACTTGTGGCTTCTGACACCTGCAATGCCTAGCTTTATGACCAGCTCTACCCACTAGGATAGCTGGCCTAGTGGACTGTGACAGTATTGGAGGGATGCTGGCTGCTGTTGAAGCTCCACCTCCCTTGTTGACCTCTGCTGGAGCTAGAGTCATAGCTGCTACCCCATCTTGTCTCCCTGAAGCCTCTGCCCCACTTTCTTCTTTTCCCACTTCCCCCCATCTCCACTGTTGCTTATTCTCTGGCTCTGGCCATGTCCCAACCAGGTTTAGAATTTAAGTTAGAGATTTGGAAACATTTAAAGCAGGAGACTCAGAGCAGCCTGACTGTAGGAACGGCCTTGGAAAGCCCCCAGATCCCATCATGAAGCCAAGGTGCTAGATCCCTACCTGCCAGAACAGTTTGGAACAAGAAGTACTGTCCTAAGAGTGACCCCTCTGCTGGGAACCAATCAAGAGCCAACCTGAGGTGGGCATCCCAAGGTCCATCCTACTTTTTATGAGGAGGGACTGCCCTACTTACCTGTATCCTAAGCAAAGTTATGTGATGGGCTAGCTGGCAGTGACCTAGCCCAGGGGTTTTGAAAGGGCAAAAGATGATTGGAGGACTTGGGATTCCCTGCAGTAGTGCAGGCACTCCCCTGGGAAGCTGGAGGTCCTGAGTTCTTCAACCTCCTCATCCAATGAAAGTATGAACTTGAGTCTCTCCGACTTCCCAGCACAGCATGCTAATCACAATACCACAGGTCAACTATTATCCATTCCTTCTCTGGTGCTTATTTAGAAGCTGATCCTCTAGGCAGCTGCAAGAGGGAGGTGGCCAGGAGGAATACTGACCTGTATCCTAAATATAACCCCAGGAGTTATACTAATCCAAAACAGAATTATAGCTGTAAACCTTTCCAGTTCTCTAACTGTAACCTTAGCTCAAGTTACTCCAACAGCCCCAGGCAAGAGACCCCAAGAAGCGAGACTGAGGGGACTTTCTTGGAAAGCCCCCAAAGTCCATCTGGGACATCCAGAACAGCCATGGAGCAAGATGTTCTTTAAAAAACCCATTTTGAACTCCCTTCCTCACAAGGGAAATGCATAGTTCAATTGAAACAAAACACAACTCAAACCCTTCATACTAGTTCCTTGTAGAAGAGCATTCTCGAGCTTTACGTTTCAGTGATACCTGTTCCAGGAACCTGTCCCTAAGTGGTCTGCACTCCCTTGTTAAAGCTGCAGGCCATCTGGGGCCTTCAGTTTTTCTGGTTATCCAATTTGCCAACTTCCACTCATACACCCCATTCATACATTCCACTCAACACCAGCTGTAGGTTCAGTTCTTAAAAGCAGGGGTTGGTGGGTTAAGAGTGGGGCTGCTATGATTTTCAGCTCCTACCACCCTAGTGGCAGCTCCAATCCATGGGGAGGGCTTGAGGATCCAGCAGCAGTCCTCTTTTTCCCAGCACAACCTTTTAAAGCTCTTGCCACCAAGACAAATGCAAACATTTATATTTTAAAATACCCATTGATCTGTTTATTTCTGCTTAGTTGCTACAGTTTTTATTGCTTTGGAGAGGAAACAAAATATACTGATGCTAACAAAAGACAAGATGTTAGGGCCTTGGAAATTGTTCCTTAAAGTACTGAATCAGTCACATGCATCGTTAACTTGAGTTACTGAAAAGAAGGTAGGAGAAGAGACAATGGAATAATTACATATTGCTGGGCAAGAGATCTGTAGCATCTGAACTGTGGTATTTTTTGTCAGAAAATATACGAAAAGAGTCTGTGAATACCTCTTACATAAAACTATAGGTTGAATACCCTCATACAGTGACAATTATTGGACATGAGAAACTTTCCAGGACTTACAAAAGAGATTTCTATATACACAGCCAGTCATCCAAAGAGCGCAGCTGTTCCATTGTTATTTTAGTCATATCTCTGTTATTGCAGAACCCTGAACTCTTCTACCAAAGAAGAACAACCCCATCTTAGTCAGGTTTGACCCCAAATGCTCAATTGATTTTGTAGTGCTATCCTTCTTATAAGCAGAAGATGTTGGCAAGAATGATGAGAGTCTCCCATTCCTATTCAGAAGAGTTCATGACCTAAGTTACAATACACTTAGGAGACAACTAATAAAAAATGGTATAACAGGAAAAAAACAACAAGGAAACAATGGACAAATATGCTAACTGTTGCTTACCTCACCTGATTTGGAAAACAGAAAGAGGATGAAGTGTTAATTGCCTCATGGTGTTTGTAGTTTACAAGCATAAATACTCGCCCTAGGATAAGATAATACCCAGTTGCCTGTTGAGCTAATTTTAAAAGAAAATAATGGGACTGTGTAGTGCAGTGAATGGTTATTAGCCGTCTTTGCCAATCAGCAGCAAAGGAAGGGCTACATTGTAGGCAGCCCTCTTGGCCAATCATCAATGCAGGGTGAGGTGGCAGCTGCCATCTTTGTTAGTCCCCTTCATGCTAGTAGCTTCCTGCCCTGCCCCCCGCCTTTCCCATCCAGCAGGATATGAGGGCCTAAGGACTATTTTATTTTTAGTAAGTTTTTTTATTCCCCCCCCCCTTTCCAAATCCTTGTCAAATTCACAGGATTGCCACTATGTAAGAGTTTGTGGAAACTGCATTTTTCACAATTTCTGCAAAAAATATGTAACTCCTTAAATAGGCGTGGTGAGTACAACACCACCCCCTAGGCTGGGTTGTCACAACTTGTCTGCCATGAATTGTTGGTATATGAAGAGAAGGAAGGGGTTCAGTGGTGTTCTATTCCTTAATAGACCTGAAGACGGGGTACTCACAAGTGTGCCACGGTGTTCCTCGGGGCTCCACCTCCCCTACACCCCATCCACTCGCTAACCGCTTGGATATTCTAATCATTGCCCTGATGATCTATGTTGACCCCCTTAATTATGGGGCCCAGCATTGGCTCCAGTAATCCAGCCCATTGCTGGGATGTTGATATGCCTGAGCCTCAGTCCATGGTCTCAAGGGTCTGAGCCACAGACATTCAGCATCCTCAACCAAGAAGGATGCTTCTAGTAAGCTTTAATGCTGAGGGGCTAGGGATTGCTTGTTCCCAGCCTGATGCCAGATACTGTTCCCCATCCTTTGTTGTGGGGCAGTATCTTTTACTGTAGTATTTTTACGCCAGCCTCTGCCTGGATGGTGTGCTCCCAGCTGGTTTCCTCCCCTCCCTCACTGGCTTCCACCTGGGAAGCAGCTGCTTGAAGAGCCAGTAAAATGCTGACTTGCGTGGCTTCTGCTCAGCACCTGCTTGTACACATGGTAAGTTTCCTGGGGTGCGGGGTGCTCTCTCTCTCCTTCTGGAAACACCTGGGTTTGTCCTCGGCACCTGTGGGGACTTCTTGCTGCCACAAAATGTAAAATTGCAAATAGGGTAGAGCTGTACTGATAACTACGTGCTATGCTACATAGGAATAGTGAGGGGCAAGGCTGCCAGGGCCCATCAGCCAATCAGCAGCAGGGGGACCCTCTGTGAAAAAGACAGCAAAAATGGTGCCATGCAGTTTAAGTAGATCCCTAGTTATCAGGAAAATCTCCAAGCATTTGTTTACAGATGCCTTTACGTTTAAATCTTCATATAAATAGAAATCCAAGTGTCTCAGGTTTAAAATGCAAATCCTGAGTTTAAATCTAATCTAGTAAACAAGTACTTGGCAATGTTAATGTGGGACCAGGAAGCTGTACATTTTCCAAATGGGATTGCTACTAGGCCAGTCAACTTTGTTTTATAACAATGACAAAACCAAAGAGAAATTTATCAAAAAGTCATGCTATTTTATAGTAGTTTAAATGTGAATGTTCTACTGATACAGTAGAAGCATTCAAGTGATGTTTCATTGCCAAAGAATGCATAATATCATTGATTATTGAAGTAAAGTTTAGTATGAAGTCTCTTAATCATGATTATTGGCCAATTTAATAGCTACAAACCTATAATTGTTTAATTAGTGCTTTTGTCACTTATTGATTTCCATTAGCTTTAAACAACCTTAAATATTTATTTATTCCAGATTAAGCGAATTCCATGTTAACTCCATTAATTCCATTATATGTGTTTCTTCTTTCTCCTACAATTGTGTTTTATGTATATAAAGAGCAATTTACTCTGATATACTGATATATAATTATTTTATTTAAAGACCCTGCAATGCAGTGGTTTTGTTTCAAGACTTTATGGGCCTAACTCTTCACCTCCTTTTGCCTTTTCCATTTATTTAAACATAGGTAAGTTGAGTGCAGAATATTACCTGTTCCTAATAGTCACAATTAACACATACTTTGCATTTACTTTTGGGCAGGTAAAATGGCTATGTAGAAGTCAGGGTACTGAGGCTAAGATTTCGCCTTCTTTATGGAACTGGAACTTAATATCTAGAATTACTGCCTTCCAAATTATTTTGTTTCCAGAAATAATAATTCAGTCAATTAAGTGATATATACCCGTGCCCAACACCTGCTCTAATGCATTTTAATTAGAATGATCCAGCAGTCCTGGTGTCATGTGCATTCAGCATCTCACCCCCACCCTGGAGCCTGTATAAAGAAGCCCTAAGGGACTACCACAGGGGAGGGCTCATAAGATGGATGCCACCATATCAAGGAGCTGTACTTGCATATGCTTCAACATAGCTTAAGTTACGTTGCCTTAGTTGCATGCATGTAGCTCTAAGAACAAGACAAAAACAGAAGTACACGGAGCCTCTAGTAGTTCCTTTAATTTATAGAGAACATGCTGCTGTCCTTTTTACAGAAGAATATCAGCTCACGGCAATCTCATAAGCACTCTGTTTTATATTATTGCTTCCAGTGGGACTACATTCCTAGCATCATATTCTTTAAGGTTGAAGTTTTTGTGGTTATTGTTATAGCTCAAGACTTAGAAAATTTTAGGACGTTTGAAAATGCCATGATGAAATAGAGATGTGGGTTGTGTCCAGGAAAATTAACAAACAGTGCCCCTCCTCCACCCCCAATTCTATTATAGCTGTCTGATTTCACTTAAATGATTCCACTTGGGGATATGGTTTGTGATGAAGGAGCATAGGACCTTCAAGAGAAGGGGAAAATTCTAGGATTTCTAACTTCCTGCTTTAACCAATTACAATAAAAAAGGAAGAAAGTGATGGTGATTACTGTCCCTCTTAACTTGGATCTATATAGGCACTCAAAATTTTGAGTTCCAGTTATTCACCTGCTGGTTTGTTTGTTTTTTGGGGGGGGGTTTTGTTTGTTTGGTTTTTTGTTTTATCATGTTCCTTTCATTGCCTGCAATGCAATTATGGACAGGTGCAGAAAGCATTACCTGCTCAATCAAGATATTATGTGGAAAGTTTTGCTTACCTATTTGTGTCCTAGAGGGAAATCAGTCAGACTAAAGTCTAAAGGTATTATCTTTTTCCCTCCACTATCCCTCAAATTATTCATAACCAAACTGTCAGATCAGTAGCCCAAAATGGGTTCAGGATTCAAAATAAATAAGGCAGATTATTATTTTATCTTTGACACAAGTTAAAGAGGGCAAAAGGATCATTTGGAATGCTTTCCGAGGTCAGACACATGGCTGCAGGTCAATGTGCTTCATGTGGAGCAAAATTAATAATAACCAGAAGATAGTCTAGCTGCTAAAAAACTGGACCAAAACTCAAATTGCTATCATTGGATTTCCTGTGAAGTGTAAAATCTGATACCTATTAAGCTCGTCTTAGGAAAAGAGTTTATTTTCAAATTCTATCACGAGCTTCCAATTTAACTTTCTTTAAGTTGTATAATCCATCTAATTTTTTGAACTGCAAAGTGATTTCTTTTGTGAATGAATAAATTGTAGCAAGGATCATTGTGGCAGTGTTCTCTCATCCAAACACAATTGTCCCACAAAACTTTGAATTGTACCTTTCCATGCAACCTAAATTGGCACCAATAAAATGCATAATTCAGGGAATTCAGACCTTTTTGCTCATAGGATCCTTAGCCTCATCAGACATTTTAAATGGAAAGATGACCTGCAACAATGTCAAGAACTACAAATTCAGACACAAAATCTATTTGGTTTTTACTGTGAAGAAATGAAATACAGTATAACCTCATAAATCCAGCATGCTCGGGACTGAGCGCTTGACAGAAATGTGAAAATGCTGGATTTTTGAAACCAGTTTGGTGGCTGGTTGCAGAGCAGGGGGGTAGCAGTGACTGGTCCCAAAGCAGTGCCCACACACAGAGGGGTGGCACAGGGTGGTCAATGGCAGCAGCAGCTGCTGTGTGCAAGCTTCCCAGTCTGTGTCAAGGAGGGCAGAAGGGAGTGGTGGCCATTACCGGAGCAGTTGGGGGAAGTGTCGTATTTTTTATAATCCCAGATTTTTGGTATCCAGATTTATGATGTTATACTGTATTAACTTCAGTAACTGGAAGATTCAAGTATTGAATTGTCCCCAGTAATGACTGATGTCTTGTAGTGCATCATGAGCCAACTCACCTCACAATGGAGTGCTAAGGCACATACTGGACAGCCCAGAGGTCATAAGTGTGAGGCCATAGCAGAAGCGTTCATGGTGCAGCTGTGTCATATTCCAGTAAATTTAGCAAATTCTGCTAAATACCTTGTCACAAGGACACAAAAGAAAAGAAGGACCTCACTATGAAGGTGGATAAATGAAAAACAAAGGGAAGTTGCTGTGAGCAAGCATCACAAGGATCTACTATCTGCCGTGTCTGCAGTCAAACATACAGATCTCAGACCAGCCTCCTCAGTCAGCTACAGATTCACTAATAACTTCCCAATTTACTGGAAGTCTGTTGCTGTTGTATTGAGGGACTGTCAATGACAGTGAAGACTGATAAAAGGGGAAAAAAATCCTCAAAAAATGACAAAAATGACTCATTCAAGGTGAACGGGGATGATTCATTTTTTTAAAACTCTCATGCAATGGGAAATAATTTTTATGTATTTACTTCAAAATAATAAAATACAACAGCTTTGCTTCAAAATTTCCAAACTGTCTTACCTGAAAAAAACAGTTATATTTGAAGAAGTATTTAAAAAGGGAAAGTGTAAAAACTTTTAAATTATTTTCCTTTAAATTTCCAAATTTCCTCTTATGTAAGTGGATGTTACCTCAGATTTGAAGAACTTTTCCCATAAAGAATACTAAAAATGCATGTCTTAGATTGACCAATCTGTCTGTCTACCTATCTGTCTTAGGTTTTAAAATGACCCCTGTTGCCACAATATGTGAGGTAAGAAAGTCACTAGTTTACTGAGGCATGGAGAAAGTAAATGATTTGTCTAAGGTGACATAGGTCATCTGTAGCAGATCAGAGAACTGAATGCCACTTCCCCAGGAAGTTCCATGCATGACCACTTTCATTTAAACCTCTTTCATTTAGTTTTTGTTGAATTAGGGCAATTACAATTTTAGAGGTGAATTGTGGCAGGTTTTTTCTTTCTTTCTGTTTGTTTAAGACACAGATCATTTAAAAGGTACCAGATCCTCTGGTACAAACCAAAGTAATTCCTCTGATTTCAAGGGAATGATATGGGTTTTCGCCACCCTCAGAAGACCTGGCCTTTTTATACAAGTATTAAATTGCCTGATTATACCTATGTAAGCAAAACTCATTACAATGATGGCCAATTCTTCTGTGAGGCTATTTCAGTGCTACAGTCTGGTATAAAGATTGATCTAAACTAAACCAGTTTCTCATTCAGAGTGAATATAAATGTCTATCAATATGATGATAAGCCACTGAGGCCAAATGTAATATTTTTGCTATGAATTTTAAGAAGCAAAGTGTAATATTCAATTCATTCATTTCAGTGATGGAGTGTATACTTCTATGTACTAGTCACAGCATAACTGTAACTAGGAGAAGAGAATCAACTTGAACAATGTCGTAGGGTAATGATCTCCTGTGCCTAGATAAATGTCTCCACCTTTAGCATAAATAAATGTCAAGCTGAAGCAGAAAGCATTGATCACAGGGAAAGGCTTTATTCCAATGGCTCAATTTAACTGTGACAAATGATCTGTGTAAATGTAATCACTTTTTCTTATGACATCTTATCGCTGAATTTGGGTGACAGCTTTTCCATCCCACCATTGCCAGCCTGATGGTTTTGAACTGACTTTGAGACTCTGCACATTGTTCTGTGTTTAATCATTCAGAGTTGACAATCATTCATAGTTTTAATCTTTCAGAGTTGACAACCTTCATTAAGTTATATATACTTGATTAATCATAAATTTACCTTCAGTTGCCCTTTTGCAAATAAAGAAAATTACTTTTCACACAGGGAATGTTGCTCCTTTTTTATTATTCATGAATTGAGGTTGGTTAGCTAATGGTTAAAGAGAAAAATGTAAATGCCTAAGCTTGATAAATGCAATGTGATGTCAGAAACGTTAATAACCAAAACATTTAGAACTAAATTTCAGGCAGTAGGCTTTACTTACCTACTTACTTGTTACAATAGAAACTGTCATTATGGTCCTAGTTCATAAAAACAATAACGTACATGCTTGTTTAGTCAGAAAAGCATCTAAGCCAGTGGTTCTCAGCTTTCTAGACTCAAGGTCCTCCATTTTAGAATTCAGCAGCATCCCATTTCTCCATTTCACAATTCAGAAACACCCCATGTAAAAAAATTAATAGAAATATTAGGTGTTCAGGGAGCTCATTTCTTACAAGAAAACCACTCTCTCACCAATCTTTCAGTTCTAATCCTCAAAGGAAATTTATAAAACACTTTTCACAGATGAGCCTTCACTTCATTAGCCTCCTGGATACAACAAATCATGCACTAAATATAGACATTGGATTTATGACACATTACAACCTGCCTGACATCTGACTTCCCAGGTACCTTTCCACTATTTACCTGCTACATTCATCTCTGTTCCCTATCCATAGCCTGTCTCTCACCCCCTGACTCCTCAATGTAGATCTTCACTGATTGCCTTTCTTACATGCATAGCAGCCTCTGGCTTCTTTACTATTCATTCCATCCTGGAAAAGCACACACCAACTGCAGATGCTTCCTCAGCATGACAACGGGTATTTAAACCCAAAAGTTTCTAAGAATTTTTCCAACTATTTGAGTTGGTCTAATAACAGATATCAGATTTACCCAAAGAAACTTGTCTGCCTAATAGAAATATATAATTAATATTATAATTTAAGCATAATGTTATTAATTAATGTGTTATGTATTAATTACATTATTATAGTATAGTCACCCCTTAAGGTTGCTGCCCCTGGCTCTGTGCATGTTTGTTTCTGGAGTGGCACCTGGACTCCCCACACTTGGGTCCAGGTCAGCAATGGGAACCAGGTCACTGTCAGGAGGTCACTGTCTAACTTTAGTTATCTCAGGGCAATCCCTCTTGAACTCCAGCCTTAGGGCTAAAATAGATGAGGTCCAAGGACATCCAGCCAGCAGGGGCAAGATGCTGGGCTTCAGCTGTGTGGCATATGGAGATCACTGAGGAGGTCAAAGGCTCAGGGACAGGGGCAACAAAACAAATGAGCCTTTGGAGGGCACAGGTGGACCCACCTCCCTGCCTTCAGCCTATGTCTAAGGGGGCAAGAGTAGCTTCTGTTGCTGGAACTGCTCCTCTAGGGATGTGCACACCTGCCTGTAAAGCTCCTCTCACTTGCCTTGGAAGCATGCAAGGCTTTGGCGGATAAGACAGGCTGAAAAACATAGCTCTGTGCCACCTGCTTGTGGTACACCACACTGCTCAGAGTGGCCAGGGCAGAGACTGTTGGAAGCTGGAAGGAAGCAGCCACAAGTTCCCCTTGTCTGTGGGTCTCTGGGGCAGGGCTAGGGAGAAGTGAGCTGTACGCTTACCGGCTTGCATGGGCATATGTGCTGCAGCATCCCTGAGGGAGTCTTGCAGCATTGCTGCTGAGATTCATTTTTTAAAGCACATTTTACTTTTAAATGTGTATTTACATCCACTTGACTTGAATGATTACATAATATTAAGAAGCATTATATATTTCACATATATTTCTAGACATGGGCTAAGAAACATCATTTTGTCATTGCTTTCAGTTAGGGGTGAAAGGTGGACAGAATTTAGCCCATCATTTTCTGTCACTTCCTTGGATTATGAAACAATTTTAAGATCCTTGTCATATGTGGATCTTTATTTATCATAAAATCTTTGCAGTTAGACTGACCCTGCTGGATGTTTTGGGATCTAGAAAACAGAACAAGGCTCAGCATCCTTCTCTAATGAGGGAAGAGTTGTGCTTAGAGTGACAAGAGAGGTAATTTAGGACAGCAGGGAATAATCCTTTGCTTCTGTTTCAGACACATCTGATACTAAGCTAAACTTATAAATTTATCTATAAGCAATGGTATGATCTTGATGAATATGCCCAAAAAGCAGCTGCCTTCATACATTGGAACATTTCTTGTATATTCATCAAGAAATATTTTGGAAGACAGCATTGCAGGCAATTCAGGATTAGAGATTACAGGAAGATAATGAAGTCTGAGAATTCTAGCCAATCAGATTACTTGTTGTTTGTCAGCTCCTCTGTTTCAATTTATCCAACATAGGGATAAATCCACAGCCCAAAATTCAGAAGCAGATTGAAATCAACATTTTCCTGAAGTAAAGAGGCATTTGAATCTGGATTTGAGGCAGTACTCTCAGAATTGGCCTTGATCTTTGGGCAGTTTCCTTGTTTGGTATCCAATTTCAAATCCAACTTTTCAACCTCGATCACTCAAAATTAGGAACTAAATCTTTGGCTCTACACAAGCCTTGTTTTCCAGATGGGTTGACCATATTTAGTTTCTACTGCGGAGTTTTTTGGATTGGTATTATGCATTCTCAGAGAAATTGAGGTGTCAGTATGACAGACTTGATCCCCAGAAAAGAAGGCACCTAATGTTATAAACACGTCTTGTATATTTGGATAGGTGATTCTTCTCATTTTGTGTTTGTTGATGTATCTGGATTTTGGTAAAATAGTATGAATCAAACTAGAATTCCCTGGACTTTTCAGCAGTGTACTAAATACTGAAATTCTAGCCCAAGCAGCAGCTGTATTTACACTGCTTTCATTCATCAAGCTGTAGGGAGAGCCTGACTCCTGGATTTAAATAGCAACTCTCATCTTGCTCCTGCTGTGTGACTTAAAGACTTTATGTTATGAATAAAAGAGAGGGAAAGTGGGTTCTTTCTGGCAGAGAAGTAGCTAACGACATTGTATCTACTGGTGGGCTCAGGCCAAAATGCAATGTCCCAGACAACTTAAGACTTCTGTTATGTTTGAGCTTACCCCAGATCTCAACCTAGAATTGGCCCCATCTTCTTATTTGGTCAGGATCTGACACAGTTTCTTAACACTTCTTGATTTTTTGGGGAAGGTTAGAACTGAATCTGAACTTGGTGCCTAGCTTCCATCCATGATTGCAACAAAGATCAAGGATTGGAGTCAGTGCCAGTTCAAAATTAATTTTCTCTTGATTGCTTCTTGTGGTTTATAAAAGAGCTGTTTTGTGCAAAATAATCTCTGTGCCATCAGAACATGAAAAAGGCTAGCAAAGACAAACAAATTCCAAGTGCAACAGCTGCTACTAGCTCTGCTACAGAACAACAAGGCAGAGGCATGGACAAATAGTAGCAGCAGGCACAAAAAGTAAGCCAAATCTCATTGAACACCATGGTGGGGTATGAACATAATAGTGGTATAGCCTTGATGGTCTGGGGAACAGTTGAGAAGTAGGATTTGTTTTGTAATATCTTTTATTGGATTCACTATATAGCTGGGAGAGATATTAGACAAGCTATCGGGTACAAAAAATCCCTTCCTCAGATCACCTTAAACAAAGATAAAACTAATTTTCTCAGGTTACCTGAGGAAGGGCTTTTTGTGCCTGAAAGCTTCTCTAATCTCTCTCCCAAATATAAGCCTGGTCCAATCAAAGATATTCCAAAATAAACTCTACTTCTTGTATGAAATAGATATTCTGAAATTGGAATCCTGTGCATCTGGCAGAAGTGTTTTTAGCTAAGTTAGTCTTGCACACCTGGCAATCAGTTTTATGTGGAATCATTATGTAAGAAAAACAATAGCAGAAATATTCTCAAGGAGAAGATAGGGCAAACAGACACCTGAAATATCTGTATACTAAGCAGGGTGGACATAGGCATGGCTGAACCAGGTGGCCACTGGACACAGACATGGGTGAACCCCAAAAATGTTTTTTTTTCCCTCATTGTCTGATTATTATTATTATTATTATATCTGGTGAAGAGGGGCCCAATACTAACAATTTGCCTGGGGCTGCCAGGAGTCTGGGTACATCACTGTATACAAATGTGAGAAGCATAGGGAACAAACAGAAAGAATTGGAGGTCCGTGGCATTATGGAGACATGGTGGGGTAGTGCACAGGGGATCATTCCTGGTATGGCCTGCAGACTAGCCCAGGGACCTTCATCTGAACCCCTGGCCTAGTGTAATGGTAGAGCAGATTAGAAACTACATAGAAAGACTTGATGCTTTCAAGTCACCAGAGCCAAAACAGATGCATCCTAGAGTACTGAAGGAATTGGCTGAGGTAACTTCAGAGCCATTAGCTATTCTCTTTGGGAACTTGGAGGTTGGGTAAGGTCCAAGCTTGGAAATGGGTAAATATATAATGCGCATCTTTAAGAAAGGGAAGAAGGAGGATGAATGGAAGAACAGACCAGCCAGCCTGCTCTCAGTATCTGAAGATATCATGGGGCAGGTCCTCAAAGAGTCCATTGTGATACACCTAGAGGAGAACAAGGTGAGAGACACAGTCATCATGGGTTCACCAAGCACAAGGTGGCAAAGGCCTACAGCAAGGCAGCAGCCCTAGATTTCAGGAGGGCAGACTTCAATGAGCTAAGGAGAATAGTCTGGGAAGCACTGAGGTCCCAGAGGGGAGGGGAGCCAGGTGTCCAAGAACAGTGATTGCTCCTTAAGGAGATGATCCTTCAAGCCCAAAGGGAGGTAATCCCAGCATGGATCAAAGGGAGCAGGAGGGTGCAAAAGCTTTCATGGCTCACCAAAAGCATCTGGGAATGTCTTCTAGCTAAAAGGGAGGTATACACCCAATGGAAGGGAGGGGCCATCACCAGGGAGGACTATACTGCGGTTGCTTGGGAATGCAGGGGGGCAGTCAGAAAGGCCAAGGCAGAGATGGAACTGGGATTAGCTTCCTGGATCGAGGACAAGAGGTCCTTTTTAAAATACATAGGGGGCTAAAATAAGTTACCGGGTAACGTGGGGCCCCTGCAAGACATGCTAGGAAAACTGGTCGTCACACCAGATGACAAAGCTAACCTATTTAATGACTTCTTTGCCTCCATTTTCCTAAGCAGGGACCAGATCAGCACCCCCATGGGGCCCCCCTCAGGTCCCAAGGGAGACGCACCAAGGCCAAGGGTCAATGAGGATCTAGTCTGGGAACTTCTGGAGGGACTGCATGTATTTAAATCAGCTGGTCCGGACGATCTCCACCCCAGAGTGCTGAGGGAATTAGCTGAGGTCATTGTGGGACCCCGGCACAGTTTTACGAGCACTTGTCATGCTCTGGTGAGGTGCCAGAGGACTAGAAGAGGGCCAACGTGGTTCCCATCTTCAAAAAAGGGAGGAAGGAGGTCCCAGGGAACTATAGGCCAGTTAGTCTTACGTCGATCCTGGGTAAAATTTTTGAGAGAATTATTCGGGCACATGTCCATGAGGGGCCAGCAGGGGAGATTATGCTTAGGGACACCAACATGGGTTCATTAGAAGCAGGTCCTGTCAGACCAACCTGGTGGTCTTGTATGACCAGGTCAACAAATCATTAGATGCATGGGTAGCAGTGGACATAGTCTTTCTGGACTTTCGGAAGGCCTTCGACAGTGTCTCTCACCCCTTTCTTATTAAAAAACTGGGGGACTGTGGTGTCGACACCCACACAGTCAAGTGGGTCGCCAACTGGCTGGAGGGCCACACCCAGAGAGTGGTGGTGGATGGGTCATTTTCGACCTGGAGGGATGTGAGCAGTGGGGTTCTGCAGGGCTCGGTCCTCCGGCCTGCACTGTTCAACATCTTCTTCAGTGACTTGGACGAGGGGGTAAAAAGCATCCTGTTCAAATTTGCTGATGACACTAAGATGCGGGTGGATTTGGGCATGTTAGAAGGAAGGAATAGGCTACAATTGGACCTAGACAGGTTACGGGGGTGGGCGGATGAGAATAGGATGGGATTCAACACTGACAAGTGCAAGGTCATACACCTGTGGAGGAAGAACCATCACCATACATACCTACAAGCTGGGGAACTCCCTTCTCATCAATGCAGAAGCAGAAAAGGATCTTGGAGTCATCACTGATGCCAAGATGAACATGGGCTGGCAGTGTGGGGATGCGGTCTGGAAGGCCAACGACTCCTTGTCATGCATCCACAAGTGCATCTCAAGCAGGTCCAAGGAGGTGATACTCCCCCTCTATGTGGCACTGGTCAGGCCACAGCTGGAGTATTGTGTCCAGTTCTGGGCGCCTCATTTCAAGAGGGATGTGGACAACATGGAGCGGGTCCAGAGGAGGGCCACTTGCATGATCAGGGGGTAGCAGGACAGGCCTTGTGAGAAGAGGCTAAGGGACCTGAACCTGTTCAGCCTCCACAAGAGAAGGTTGAGGGGGGATCTAATGGTGTGTTACAAACTAGTCAGAGGGGTCCAGCAGGTGTTGGGGAGTCCCTGTTCCCCCGAGTGCTACCAGGAGTGACCAGGAATAACGGTCACAAGCTGGCAGGGGTAAATTCAGATTAGACATCAGGAGGTGCTACTTCACTTTCGGGGCAGCTAGGATCTGCAACCAACTTCCAAGTGAAGTGGTGCTGGCTCCTACCCTAGGGGTCTTTAAGACAAGGCTTGACAATCACCTTGCTGGGGTCGTTTGACCCCAGTACTCTTTCCTGCCATGGCAGGGGGTCGGACTTGATGATCTGCTCAGGTCCCTTCTGACCCTACTAACTATGAAATTATGAAGTCATATCTGACCAGCCTGATTTCTTTCTTGGATAAGGGGACAGGCTCTATGAATGCAGGAAGAGGAGTGGATGCGATATATCTTGACTTTAGTAAGGTTTTTAACACTGTCTTCCACAGCAGTCTCATTAGCAAGCTAAAGAAATACAGACTAGACCAAAGGTGCTTAACCCCTAGATTATGGGCTAGATCCAGCTCCCAGCAGAAGATCATCCAGTCTGAGCTCCCCAAAGGACCAAAAATGTGGTGTGGGAGATCAGTGGGGGAGCAGTGTCCTTGCTCCTCAGCTCCCAAATTTTTGGACCCATGGGAGTCTCACTGGCTAAATAGCATGGTCCTGTGATCTGGACTGGGTGTCCAGGGTGATATGGGGCCCTAGAGCCCAATCCCATTGGGCAGGGATGGCGTAGGGCCCCAGGGCCTGATCAAGCTGCAGCAGAGGATATTTAGGTTGGAGCTTGGGAGGAACTTTCTGACTATAAGGGTGGTAAAGCACTGGAAAATGCTACCTAGAGAAGCAGTGGAATTTCTATCCTTGGAGATTTTCAAGAGCAGGTTGCACAGACACTTGACTTGGATGGCTTAGTTAGGGATGATCCTGCACTGAGCAGGTGTCTGGGACTAGGTGACCCTGGGGAATCTCTTCCAACACTACTTTCTTATGATCCTAAATTAGCATAGGCAAAGCAATTACCATAATGATGGGAACTAGAGAAATACATGCTTTAATTATACCCTTTACTATCAACTGCAGTATGTTGTGATATAGTTGCCACATGATTAATTCTTCTCTCATTTATACTATTTCTTTTCCAATAATTCCAGTCATTTTGCAGAAGCTAAAGCTGGTTTCACACCAACTTAATTAGGAAAGGATCAGAATTGTCACATGTACTGATAAACATTCTTGTGGTTAGAGAAAAACAATTAACCAGATTAAAGCAATTCAGGATTTCTGGGATGTATCACAGTTGTGCCTGCTACAGAAGATGAGCATAACGTGAAATGCCAAGTTGTATTTGTTGTGCTATAGGATTAAGTAAAAGTAGACTCTGCATAAGATGCCTATGGTGCATGACAGAGACTACCAATCTATTACCAGTGATTCTTAATGGAGACTGTAGTGGGGGGGTGAATGCTGTGTAGTGGGTGTTTCTATACCTGCATTGGTTTTATACATGAGTAAACTACTTGTGAGTAAATGCTACCAGGCAGGCATCTACATGTGTAGGGACGCAATGGGTCCCTGCTGCCACCAGGAGGAGTGCCACCTGGGCGCTAGTTCAGGGGCTGGCAGGGAGCACCGGGGCAGGAGACAGCTGTTTTCTGGCCAGGGCTGGGACACTGCTTCCTGCTCCGAGGATGCTGCCTGCTGCTGGGGTAGGGACAATGTCCCCCTTGCTCTAGAAGCAGTGAGCTCCCACCCTTGGCTCCCTTATTAGGGTGGGGAACTTGGAGATAGCTGCAGGGGAAGGGGAGGGCCCTTGCCCTGATCCACCAGTGGAGTAGCTAGCAATGAGCCCCCAACTGGGGGCTTCCTACTAGCTGCCTCACAGGCAGATTGGGGCAAGGGACCTGCCCTATCCCTGCAGCACTTTCCAAGCCCTGTGCCTTGATCGCCCAAGCGGGGTGCAGGGCTGGGTCCTTCCCCTGACTCAGACAGTTCCCAGGCCCTGCTTGGTGATCATGGGATGGAGATCTTGTTCCTTGCTCAGCTCCATGATTGTGGGGCTGAGTGGGGAACAGCATCCCCAGCCCCTGCTAGCAGGGACCTCCCAACACTGTCTCCATGACAGCAGGACCAGCACTGGGAGATCCTTATCTCTTTGCAGGTCCATTTGCGGGTAGCAAATTTACTCACGATTAGCAAGGTTTAGTCTGTAGTAAGCTTATGCACATGCCTACTGCACAGTAAACTATGCTGCTTCACAGTACAGCATCTCTTATAGATGCACCCAGTATCAACAACCTGTGTAATCTCTTTAAGTATATATTTCAGAGTTCCATGGTTCACTTCCTGGGACTGACAAAGAAGACTCAGGAACCGTCTTGTGTCTGATGTGGCTGTTCTTAGATTCATAGATTGTAGAGTTGGAAGGGGCCCTGAATGATCATCGCGTCCAACCCCCTGCCCCAGGCAGGAAAGAGGACCAAGGTCAGACGACCCCAGCCAGGTGCCTATCTAGCCTCCTCTTGAAGACCTCCACGTCAGGTGATAGTACCATCTCTCTTGGCAGCCCATTCCAGATTCTGGCCACCCTTACTGTGAAAAATTTCTTCTTAATGTCTAACCTGAATCTACTCTCCACTAGTTTGTACCCTTTATTCCTAGTTACTCCTAGGGGTGCCCTGGTAAATAGCACATCTCTAATTCTCTGCTGTCCTCCTTTGATAAACATAGGTTGCTACAAGGTCTCCCCTCAGACATCTCTTGTGAAGGCTGAAGAGGTCCAGATCCCTCAACCTCCCCTCGTAGGGTCTTGCATGGAGGCCACTAATCATATGAGTAGCCCTCCTCTGGACCCTCTCCAGATTCTCCGCATCCCTCTTGAAGCGCGGCACCCAAAACTGGACACAATATTCAAACTGTGGCCTGATCAATGATGCATAGATGGAGAGCATCACCTCCCTTGATCTGTTGGTTATGCATCTTCTAATGCAAGACAAGGTGCGATCGGCTTTGTTGATGGCTTCGTTACACTGCTGTCAACTATGACTCCAAGATCCCTTTCAGCTGCTGAGCTGCTGAGGAGGTCATCCCCCAACTGATAGGTGTGCTGGGGATTCCTCCTCCCTAGGTGGAGTACCTTGCATTTGTCTTTGCTGAATCGCATCCTGCTTCATTCTGCCCATTGATCCAACCTGTCCAGATCGGCCTGTATCTGCTCCCTGCCTTCCGGTGTGTTAACTTTGCCCCATAACTTGATGTCATCTCCGAACTTGGACAGGGAGTTACAGTACAGGGAGTTATTTCAGTTCTGTAAAACTAAATACTCTTAAACTGATTTCTATTTTTTCTCTTGCTTTGGTGCTATTCAGTCACACTAGTTGGCATTAAGACAGCTAACCACTTAGTGAGGAAATGAAATAGGAATAAAAAACCTGACAAATAGGCATGCCTAATAAAATGAATAGTATTTTTTCTGCCTTGTTCATTAGATGCTCAAAGTAAGTAGTGGTGAATATTTGAAAACTAAGTCTATGAAGCATAAAACACATCTCTCTTTTTGTATTTTTATTCCTTGACTGATGGTTCTTGTCATATCTGTAATACTTCATCAGATTCTATATATTGTGTCATATATAGAATGACAGGTTATATGAGTTTTGGGGAAACAACATGAGGGCTGGCAAAGTATGGCATTTTTGAGGAGTTATAACGTCTCTATTGAACAGAGTATTTTTTAAAGGCAATTGCTAGCTACATACTAGTCTGAATTCCCTGTTCATTTTTGATGAGACATTTTATTCCTTTTACACAGTCACGTCATTAATACTACTTGTATAAATACAATCTCATTGACTTCACTTTACATTTCAGTAATTTTCCAGTCATTTTACATCCACTGTTTTATTTTCAATAAATTTATGATCTGTTCCTACTGATGATATCTTAAGAATAAATAAGGTACCATATGTCTCTCAAGAGTTTTAGATCCAAATGTTCACTTATATGTCCCAAACATTGAAAGACATGTTCATCTGCACAATCCTGTATTTGTGGGTACAGATTAGGCAAACAGATGGTCAAGTACGTATGGAAAAAGAATGTGGAAGACTTCTGATCACTAAATCTGATCAGGTTTCTAACTTCATCATTCAATATTAGTGTATTATTCAATGATCAATTTTTTTTTAAAGTCTCCTTTTTTGTAGCGTATGCCACATATAGATCTTAAGTTACAACCAGGAGAATCATTACTCTCCCAGTGGAAACTAGAAGTATATGGATTTTTATTCAACTCCTCTTGAAGGAAATATGCTCCCTCTGGGAGAAAGATATGATATCTATGCAGTCCCTCTGAGAGGTGGAGCAATTCCCTGCAGCTTGACTCCTCCCATACCCATTGCCTGGAGAAGTCTTGCAGGGTCCTACTGCTCCCTGCCTGCTCCATAGACCCAGATGTCCCTGACTTGGGAAATGGGTTGAAGGGGCACTGACCTGCTGCTGCACTCTTCTCCCAGTCTGGAGTGTGACTGCAGGCACACAGCTCTGCAAATGCTACATGGTTGTGGGGCATTCAAAGCCAGTATCTGCTGGCACCAGCTTTGAACATGCCACCAAGGATGAAGCCTGACTGCAGCCCCATTCGCAGGACTGCAGGCACAGGCTTTGACCATGCTGCCTAGGTGGGGAGCCAATTGACAGGCCCCAGGCAGGACTTACAGACTTGTGCTTTCCAGGGGATACCCCCATCTAGGGCAGGGGCTGCAGGCATTTGTCTCCACTCCCCTCCCAGTCCACTTTGCATCACTTCATGCTTGTTCCCCAGACCAGGTATCACCCATCTAGCAACACTTTTCTAGCAACAGGAGGAGTGAAGTAGCCACTGCTCTCCACAACCTGCCCAGACTTGGATTGCCCCAGTCTGAGGAAGGTGTGGGAAGCAGGATGAACATCTGTGTTGCTCCCTTTCCCAGAAAGATTTCCAATGGTGGAAATTTCTCAGAAATTCCTGAAGTACCATTGCTAGAAATGAAGGGCTGCGTGTAGCCACAGCCTTCTAAGATGTGTGTGCACATGTGTGCATGCATGCATCTTTATGTGTCTGTAACTTGGGGGCTGTAAGTACATGATCTAAGACAGCATTTCTCAACCCATGTGTCATGACCCAAAAGTGGGTCTCAGGAATATATGAAAGGGTCAAACTTTAAAAATGGATCAATGAATTTAAAAAATGGATACTCCTTTAATAGAAAAAAATGTGGGAAACTGTAGCTTTTCCCTTGTAGGATGGCAGAGTTCCAGCCTGTGAGTGGCTGCTTGGGATACTTCATGCCCCCCACACAACCCCCCTGTCCCATCCCCACACATCCACTCTCTGCCCCACACACTGAGGGGCTGGGGGCAGGGAGCAGAGGGTTGGGAGTGAGGGGCACTGGATCAGGACTGGTCAATGATGTTTACAGATAGGTCCTGGTACTAAAAAGGTTGACAACCAGTGATCTACGAGACTCACGTTTATCTATCAGGAGAGAAAGGTAGCAATAGAGTTGGCCGGGGCACTGAGCAGTATTTGGGCAGCTCTGTTTCCTATTCTGCCAACAAACTTTCTATGTGGTCTTGGATAAGTCTTTTTGTTTGTCATCTTTTAAAATGTGTTTGTAGGAGGGGTGGGATTAGTACTTCATCCAAATGTTATTATATTAAGACACATCAGAGATCATTAGGTGCTTAGGTGTAGGTATATATCATTAATTAAGAAAGAGAGAGATCTGTAATTCAAGTTTTGCAGTACTCTCTCTGCAATAGTCACAAATTGACTCATCAAAAAAAGTATGTAGAAGGAGAGGAAGAAATAGTTTTAGGAAAAGAGAGAAGGGAGGACAACAGGGAAAGGCACCTGTCTATGTTTTTAATCCTTTATTTGCATTTAAGCTTCCTGCATTAAACATCAGCCGTGGCTAATGCAAGACTGCACACTATCCTAATACAGTATTTTGCCTTAATCCTTGTGATTAGGTTGCAACTATTTTGGCTTGTTACCAAGCAAGAAAGCAGAGATAAGGCTCATGCCTCTCTCTGCATCTAATGGACGGTAATGGCTTGGAAAGTACACTAAGAGCTTTCTGAGAGGCAGATCTCATTCAAGTGGAACAGAAACATGCAGCAGGACTAAAAAATCATGCTATAAAATCTGAGTTAGGTAAAAACTATTCAGAAATGTCCCATTTATGAATTGTTTGATCAATCCATTTTCAAGGCGTGGATGTGTATCTGTTTTTTTCTGAAAATTGTTTTATCTAATCATCAGATGTGTTATCTATACAAGTGCCAAAAGAACAAACAATTTTAATTGGTCACAAAGGCGGACATGGAGTTTCAAATATTTTTCATGGAATAGCATCTGTTTATCATATCAAATATTTGTGAACTGCTAATACAACCTCGGCAAAGGACTGGGTGACTGATTGTACTCAAACACTGATACTCCACTTTTAATTGACAGTTAAGCATCAGTAGTATTAGAAAGGAAACGAAATAGGGACTTGGGTCTTTTATCTTACAGAGTAAGTTTTGAAGCTGAACAAAATGCACAGCAGATGTGCCAGATGGCTATTTGTTGTCATCAGGCTATTTTTTTTTTGCCTTCTCTGTGGTCTTCTGATTTATACTTCATAATCATGCCTAGCTGTGCTGCAGCAGCTATGGATATGTTAAAGATTCCATTACAAGCTTCATGACAAGGTAGTTTTTTCTGGAGCAGTACCCTCATTTGTTTCCCCATTTAAGCTTGTTAAAATAAGTCTATCCACGCTCTATTTTACTTATATAATGTTCTTTAATAAAGCCTAGTTTAATAGCATCAGATTACCTGGAGAAGTTGAAGAGCTCTGTTTTTTACTGATTTTAAGTTTTTAAAAGTAGGTTGGATGAATATTTGTGTGGGTTTCTTTAGACAGGAATGATTTTACCTCGAACAGAAGATATTGGAATATTTGGAATACTGCCAAAGAAAGGTTAGGAATAGCAATATTACAGTGTCATGGGACTTTTGGATTGCCAGGCCCATACATTTCTGAGACCTATACCTCTACAAGGGCTCTAAAAGCTGGAGAGAAGATGTATACATATCATAGAATCATACAATCATTGAAAATTAGGATAGGAAGGGACCTTAGGAAGTCATCTAGTCCAACCTCCTGCTCAAAGCAGGACCATGCCCAACTAAATCATTACAGCTAGGCTTTGTCTAGCTGGATCTTAAAAACCACCAAGAATGGAGATCCCACAACCTGTCTGGATAACCTATTCCAGTGTTTTACTACCTTTCTGGTGAAAAGGTTTTTTCTTATATCTAACCTAAACTTCCTCACTGCAACTTGAGCCCATTGCTCCTTATTCTGTCATCTGCCACCACTGAGAACAGTCCAGCTCCATCCTCTTTGGAACTACCCTTAAGGTAGTTGAAGACTGCTATTAACCCCACCCCCTGCCCAGTCTTCTCTTCTGCAGACTACATAAGTCCAATTCCCTCAGCCTCTCCTCATAACTCATGTGCCCTAGCCCCCTTTTGTTGCCCTCCACTGGGTGCTTAAGATTCAGTGAACTCAATATATAACTTCACAGCAGGAACTGTTCACAAAACAGTTATTGAAACACATAAAAGGGACTTGGGGAAGTATTTCCAAGGGAATGGACACCACTTAGTGAATGTCAGTCAGAGCATACCCTTGTGTCCTACTAGCTAGAGCACTTGGTGAGCCTGAGCCATGTTAGCACAATGGACTGCTAGTTCAGGTTAACTGTCAATGATTTGTGTGCATGTGAAAATTGGGACTGTAGAAGTGCTATCACATAATCCATAAAAGAGAGTAGACCTTCTTCAGTGTACTTCCCCAGAACTCTGCTCGTATTTTTCAGCGTTCTTGGCCTTACCTCTTTGAGGAAAAAAACAGTACCAAAGGAGAGTACTGGGGTAGGAAGACTTTGGGACTCATTTTTTTAGATGCAAAGTCCAAAAGCAAAATCCTGTCTTTATTTTATCTGTAGAAACTGGTTCTTCTAGTTCTTATCTGCAGTCAACACTTGGCAGTGGATGTGCTAGTGGTTAGCTTGGTCACACCTACTATCTCTACATTTTGCCCAATCCAGTTCCTATTATACTGAAACCAAAATTTGATTCCCATATTGGGGAGACGAGGGGAGAGTGTTGTTTATTTCAGTGTCTGAGTGCATGACCAGTGAAATGCCAGGTTCCAAGGAAGAAAACGATAGGAACCTCACAGTTCACAGTCTCTCATACCTTGGCAGAACCCTGCCAAACTCACTTCACAAGCATTTATGACTAAAACAATTTTATGTTTGGCCTGGAAGACACAATCAGTTCCAAGTTTCTCTCAAACTAATATATAGTCTGTCACCTGGTGGTAAGAGTGTTGTCAGAGGAAGGAAGAGGTATAAGGGTTCAAATCACCTTCTGGATGAAGGGGATCCTAGGACCCAAGTCTCCTACTTTCTGGAGCAAGTGTCCTAACTATTCAGCTCTTGGAACTAAAACATGGGAGGGGGTTTTCACCCAGTCACAGGTTTTAGTTTGGCTACAATTTTGTGACTTACGCATGTATGCTGGGCATGTATATACAACTTACTGATCATGTAGACCAGTACTTGGGGCTGGACCTGACAATCTTGCAAGGTACCTTCCAGCCCTAATGTCTATAATGTTTAATGCCTATATGCATTAGTATTTTATCAGGGCAGGTAACATATTTATGTGCCCATATTACATGGGTAATAGAATTGCAAAATGTGTGCAAATGCCACTTATGCCACTGGAAAACTGCTGTTTAGCTGCCCAAACAGAATCCCACACTTTGACTTCTTTTATTAGATACAGACATTTTTTTACTGGCACCTCAGGCCCTGCTGCCGTTTGCCTGCTTTTGAATCTCTCAAATTCAGAGACATTACTCTTTAGAGAGACCATGCATTCATTATGCATTAATGACTATTCCCAGTCATTTACAGCATAGATTTGTTAACCTTGGAAGGGACCCCCCCCCTTACCCCCCAAAATAAAGGAAAAAAGCCTAGGACAAATGCTGTTTTAAATAGAAGTGCTTCCATCCCACAACTGAATATGCCAGGTAAAGCATCCAGTAATCCTAAAAGGATGTCTATGGTTATGGGAAAACTTTCATCTTCCCTATGTATATCACTTCTGGACTATCTCTCCAAGAGATTTTTTAAAGTAAATATCCGCTGCATGGATCAGCAGATCCTACCGGCCCTCATCAAAAGAACAGACCAGGTAGGTTCCCTGATATATGGATGAAGCTAATTCATGGTGCACCAGAGTCACTACATATTTCACTAACTGATTTTTGGGGATTGACCAAAGATACCACTGGCTTTCTGTAGCTCTGTAATTCTGTGAACTCAAGTGACCACCCTTGTAAAATTAGGATGTCTTTGAGGCAAAAGGCACATTGTTTCGTAAACTGGTGAGGGATCACCTATGTAACTCTGCTGGGAAGTGGCACAATCTTCTGGAACCTATTATCCTGAAACTGAAACAGAGAAGTCATAATGCCATTATCTAAGCCAGAAACATGTGCTGCACAGGAAAGAATGTTACACAAGAGGCAGTTCAAATGTGTTTGTGATGGTCCTTCTCTCTCTTCTGGGGCCAGATGGCTCTTTGAGTCCTTAGTGTGATGAATCAGTGCTCCAGCTGGGGCTGAGTCATCCTTCTGTCGGGCTCTCATGCTGCTGGAAAGCTGACCGTGCTCCGAACACTGCTCTAAAAACAGAAGGGCAGACAGTGGTGAGCTGTCTGCATAAGTCTCCTAGTTTCATAGATTACATAGATTTCATAGACATCAAGACTGGAAGGGACCTCGAGAGCTCATCGAGTCCAGCCCCCTGCCCAAAGGGCAGGAAGTCAGCTGAGGTCATAGGATCCCAGCAAGATAAGCATCCAATTTACTCTTGAAGGTGTTCA
>NW_017728886.1:165353177-165358066 GCF_001723895.1 Crocodylus porosus | reverse complement strand
GCCAGGAGTTTTCAAAGATCCGTGCCAGGGGCCGGGCTATGACACTCGCCAGCTCCTTGAGTACCCTGGGGTGCAGATTGTCAGGGCCGGCTGAGTTGAAGGTATCCAGTGATATTTTAGACTGCTCTGATCCTAGCACCTTGCTTTAACTCTGGTCCCTGCTCTCACTCCTATTTCCTCTACTCCATGTCTGGCTTCTGACTTGATCTTACCTCTCATCTCCTAACCAGGCATGATCTGTGGCTTCTGATTCTGTCATGATCATAGATATAGATACTGGCTTGACTTGCTCTGGCTGTGATCCTGTCCTGACTCAGTAATGTAACTGAGGAACGAGTGGGGCACCAGCTCCAGGTGCTGACTGCGAATGCCATAAAGGCCAGGATAGCCAGAATGACATAGAAGCCAGGCAGATGCAGTCCTGCACCCAGCAGTGTATCTGGGGAGTGAAGAGGGGTGAGCAGAATGTCACTCCCTTGGGGGAAGTTTGCCACAGCAGGCATAATCCTGTAATCAGTAACATATCTGGGGGGGATTGGGGGGGTGGGGGGGAATGAACAGGGCACCAGGAGCAGTTTCCAGGGAACCAATGCTTCCTAAGCTGATGCTGCTACAGCAGCAACAGTAGCAGCTGCCTTCACTGCATGGAGAGCCAGGGCAGGTAAGACTTCTCTTCCCTCATCCCCACCATCTCTTCCCTCTACAGTGGTTGATACTCACCCAACCCTCACCTTGCCACACTGCTGGTGCTGGAAGGACTTGCTACACATCTGCAAGTTTGTGTCCATCTTAAAATGTCCTTTATTTTCAGACATGATCATCCCTCTTTCTCTGTAGAAAGGGAGTTTTCAAGATAGCCTGCATGACTGCAGTGGAAAATAAGGGAGGAGGCAGTCGTTTAGGTATTTAGGGTCATAATTGGTATGTTTGGATTCTGCTTTATAAGCCAAAACCAGCACCTGGAGTTGTGCCCAAAATGTTATTAGAAACAGTGTAGACTCTGGAGCAATGTCCTCCTGGCAACCAATCACATCACAAAGTGGCTCATTGCATTTTGGCATCATTCCAGAGAGAACAATTAATCGGTCTGTTCACAGGAATCTCAAATAGTAGCTGGCTTTTTTTCCCCAGCTGTCTACCCAGCTTTGTTTTAAATGCTTTGATAGATTTCAGGTTTTTCAGCTGCAAGTGAAACTTTGCTCGCATATGCGGTCTTAAAACCTGCAAATATTCATTCCACATGAGTCATTTCTATCTTATTAAGGTAATCCTATAATACAGTCCACGAGACTCATATATTAAGTTAGCCTTAGAGAAAAATTCAATCAGAGTTCTGAACTTCTGTTAGCACTGTTCTTCCACATGAGAAACTGCTCTTGTCATATAAACTCCTCAGCCTTTTGGCAATATGGCAGACTGGAGCCTTGAACATGAAGGCATTAGCTTGGCTAATATAGATACTCAGCTTAGCCTGCCACCCCACAGTTAACTCCCTGAACTGATGCTGAAGCTTTCTGCAGTGCCTAACTCTCTACCGTTTCTCCAGCACTTGAGTGGCTGGCCGGGGTCAGCTGACCTACCACTTCCCCTATATAAATCCTTGATCCAGAACAGGAAGTGCTCAGCCACAGGGTTCAGTTTGATTTTAGAGGGTTTTTGCTTTTAGATATTACTTTTGGATTGGTCTCCTGGCTTCTTGACCCAGCTTGTCCTTGGATTATACCTGCTCTTTCTGATCTTGGCTGGCATCTTCATTTTCTGAGTGGTCCCAGGCCTGTGTAACATAATGAGAGGTCCAATGATATCTTCAAATTTGTTGGGAATGCTTTTCATCTGCACTTCCTTTTTCCCAGGGCCTGAAGAAGGTGCTTTGTGCCAAAAAGCTTATCTACTCTTTATTCTAACTATACAATTTGTCCAATAAAAGATATCACCAACAAGTCTTGTTTTTCATTAGAGGCAACCCAAAGATGAATTGCATGCAAGTTCTGACCTAAGCAAACTTTTTCACTATCACCTTGCTCAAACTCCACATTGACCATTGATAGATATTGTTATTTTTCCCTTGGGAACAAAAAACTCAAAGTCACATTTCTCCATGCCACTCATTAGTCCAACTTCAGAAGGATCCTTTGCATAAGATCTGCTAGTATCTCCTTTGCTGACTGACTTGTCTGTTTGAAATGAAGGGGATGCTCCAAGACCTAATAGCTCTCTAGCACAGTTGCACAAAACAGTTACTGCTTACCCGTGAGCTAAGTACAGATAGTCAAAAAGCCCAAGGCTGAATCAATTCAATCTTCACAAGTGAGTCTAAGCTGACTTAATTGAACTAATAAGCAAGTGAGCAGGCATTCACTTGTGATTCTAGAAATGCAGCTGTGTGCTGCAGTGGCTCAGGCCAGAATTTGGAGGGTGCTAGAGCACAGCTCCCTACTTGTCTGGAGCAGACAGCTTGTGTCAAGGCTAGCTTGCCCACCTTGTGACTGAGCTTGTGGGGCACGGGCAAAGCATCCTGGGTTGTGGAGGGAATGTGAGTTCACTGGAATCTGGAGGGATATGGGACAGAAATTCAGTAAATTGATTTAACCTAAATTTAATCAGTTAAGTCTGATACTACATCCATCCAAGTTTATCTTAGACTGATTTGGACCGTTTCGAAGTGGTTTATATGCACTGAAATTTGGTTGTGTCATAGATTTGAACTGGTTGCCAATCACTTATACTAGTTTATGTAATTTCTGTCTCTAGCCCTGGTGTCATCACTTTTAAAACACCAGGACGACTGGTCTGAAGCCTTCAAGGCTCTATCATACTTCAGTGGCCCTGCATCATTTCTCTGTTGCCCAGCCCCCACTGAAGCATGCTCTTGGTGTCATAACTGATTGGGCAGTATTATTTTCCCACTCATCTCTTGCTGTTGGTGCATACTAGCCCCCCCAGCCATCTGTCCAACCCTGGAAATTACTATGTGAAGACCTGTAACAGGGAACCTCAACTTTGTTACAGAGAAGAGAGAGCCAGAAAGTTTGTAGCCCAAACAGGGAGAGAATTACCTGCAGCAGAAAAAGGTCTGGATAGAGCAGCCAAAGTGGCAGAGGTACAAGTTGCAAGGAGGTACCCCCAGCTGAACACTAGGGGACAGGCTATCTGCTGCAGGTGAAACCAGAGACCTCCTGAGGAGAAATTACTAAGGCTGTGTGAGTTGGCAGCAATCTGTTCCAGCTTCAGATCCAGCTGCTTTGGATGGCCATGATCTGATTTGGAGCTCTGGATCAGGTTTCTGCCTTGATCCGGCTGAAGGGGCTTTGAAGCTTTGGAGCCGCCTTGGAGATGCGGCCATAGGGTATAATAGGGAATCAATGGAAGATCTATAACTTTGCTGGTTTTTGTATGAGTTGGATGAAACATGCAGAGATAGTAGCCTCTGCTAAGAGCATAAAGGCTGCCAAGTTTCAAGAAGATCAGTGCAGGGTTTTGGGGAGAACTGTACCCCAAATTCTTGAAAGCTAAACTCACGTCACAGCTGTGTGTTACACCACAGGGAGCTGAAAACTGCAGAATTGGCAGCTCTTGCTGAGGCCACAAAGTTTGCCAAGTTTCAAGAAGTTCAGCGCAGGGGTTGGGGGGGAACTGCACCCCAAGCTGCTAACAGGCAAAACTCTTGACACAAATGACCGTGTGTGTTAAGGTGCAGCGGACTGAAACCTGCAGGGGTGGTGGCTCTTATTCAGGCCACAATGTCTGCTGTGTATGTCCTAGAGCAGGCCTGAGTGAGTGCTGGGCCCTGCCAGGCTGCGAAGCTTGCCTGCCAGCTGTGTGTGTCTCGCTGAGGGAGTCTGTCATTTGGGCCCTGCACCCCAAGCTGCTGACAGGCAAAACTCGTGATGTGGGTGGGTGACACTGTGTGTGTGTGTGTGTTAAGGTACACCCTTCCTGGTGCTGGGGCCTCTGCACAACATGGCAGTGTGCCCCACTGAGGCCTCCTCCTCCCCTACAGCCTCATGCCTAGTCCTCTGCTTTACATGACAACAGGTACAATAACTTAGCTGGCTCAACACCAGTAGCATCAGCAGCAGCATCAAAGGTACCCAAACGGACCGGTCACAGAGCCTATCGTTTTATAAAGGAACTAACAGCAAGAAGTATAGATGTTGCGTTGTGTTGGACATATGATGTTATTCATGGTGTGTGATGGCTTATCTTGTGTTTTTTATGTATTATGAAAAAAAAAGGAATACTTTCAAAAAAATTATCTTTGGAAGCTTTAGTGTTGAAAGCCCACTTCGTCAGGCTGAGGAAGTACCTGCAGTTGGTCCTGGATGGAAGGAATAGTAAAGAAGCCAGAGGCTGGCCTGGCATGCAATGCAGGCAAGAAAGCCAGTCAGTGAAAATGGAAATAGAGGTGTCAGGGGGTGAGGGATAGGCTGGGGTATGGGATAGGGAGGAAAGGGGGATGTAGCAGCACAGGTAAAAGTGCAGAGGTGCCTGGGATGTCAGATGTTCGGCCGGTCGCAGTGTGCCAGAACTCCACTGTGTATATTGAGTCCATGCGTTACTGTACCTACTACCTAGGAGGCTGCAGTTCATAGGCCCAGCTCTGAAAAGTGGTCTGTACATTCAAACAAGCACCTAACCTCATTACCAGAACTAAAGCTAACTTTCTACAGCTCAAAACACAAAACCTGCCAAATACTTCCAGTATCCCCACAAATTGAACACCAGGATCTATCAAAGACAACAAAACCCAACTACCTGTGGGGGCACATTTCTCACCAAAAAAACACTCTGCCTCCAGTCTCTCAGGCCTGATCCTGAGAAGGAACAAATTACAATGCAAACCACTTTTCAGAGCTGGGCTTATGAACTGCACTTCATCAGCCTCCTAG
>NW_017728886.1:165344386-165353077 GCF_001723895.1 Crocodylus porosus | reverse complement strand
CGATTCCTCCATTTCCATTTTCACTGACTGGCTTTCTTACCTATATTGCAGGCCAGGACAGCCTCTAGCTTCTTTACTGTTCCTTCCATCCAGGACCAACTGCAGGTACTTCCTCAGCCTGACAAAGAGGTTTTCAACCCTAAAGCTGGCATCCTGGGCAGGTAAGCTGAGCTCACCAGGAGCCTCACAACTGCACTGCAAGCAGCAAGTGTCAGGCCTGTCAAAGACATAACAGGTCTGGGCGTTCTCTAGCCAGGACTTTGTGCGTGCGTGTGTTAGCTGGAAGTTATGGTGCCTCCTCCCCGCCTTTCACCAGGGGATTGTTGGTCCTGGCATTTATGGGGCTGCCACACCACCAGCAGTCCCACCAGGCCTCCCTACCCTGGCAGGGTAAAGTTTCAGTGGTCATGCCCAGGACCTGGGACTTCCTCCTTCCCCATAGCGCCAATCCCATACCTCCAAGTTTGTTCTGGCAGAGGAATGAGCTCACCAGGGACATGTTCTTCCCCTGCTGGCTGGTGATGCAGTTAGTGCCCCCTCCAGCTGAGAGCTGGACATTTCTTGGCTTTTCAAAACCTCTGAAAAGGAAATTGGTGCAGACAGAGTGAGAAGGGTGGCACTTAGCCTGTCTGCAGGTGGAGATTGGGGAACCCCAGCAGCAGGGGGTTCACCTTTAGGAACACCAGCTGCTTCACCAACATAGGATCCAAGCAGGTGCAGTGGGGTGTCACAACATCCGCAACCATGCTGAACACCCTCTCACTTGGAACACTACTCAGTGGACAGGACAGGTATACCAGGCAACCATGGCCAGATCCTGCCACATCTGGCTGCGGCTTGCCCAGTAGGCCAAGGGGTCACAGTGGCTCTACATCCTGAGCGAGATAGGTAGCCACTGAAGCCTCGGCGCTACCTGCCCGAGGCTGGGGTCTGGTGTGTTTGGACCCCAGCATTGAAGCCATTCTCATGGCCCACATTGGCAGTGGATGGCGTGGAGGAGATTGGCTGGTGCTGGTGCTGGTGCTGGTACTGGGAGTACTGGCACGGGAAAGTGGATCCCCCTCTTCCACATCCCCTCACCTCTGCACATTGGTCTCCCAGACTTTCATCACCAGCACCTGCGTCCAGTGATCAAGGGTTTTGGGGCACATGCTTCCCTTCACCCTTGGGTCACACATGCCCACCATCATGTAGACCGTACTGGACCACAAGGGTTTCAGCCGTCTCCTGATGCCCTCCTTCGGCCACCTCACCAGTGCCTGCACATCTGGTGACAGTGGCCTGCCCCAGCCAGGAACATTGATCCCCTGGAACTTCTCCATATTGTTCTCCAGTTTCCTAACTAGGGGGATCACCTGGCTGAGGAGAGCATCGCCAGCGCTAAGGGTCTCAGTGGCCTCGAGGAAGGGCTTGAGCACCACCAACATCTGGGAGATTGCACCCCACTCAGCTCTGTTCAGGGGGGTACTGATCCCTATCTCCCCAAGCAAGGCTAGCTCATGGATGGCCTTCTGCTACTCCAGCAGCCTCTCAAGCATCAAGTATGTGGAGTTCCACCGAGTCTCCACATCCTGTATGATTCTGTGCTGTGGGATGCTGAGCTCTGCCTGTTTCTCCCACAGCATCTTGCCCCCCCTTGATGCTGTGGTGGAAGTAGCCCAGCACCTTCCTGAATTTTGAAATCAGCTGGCTTGTAGCAGTACTGGTGGTGGCGCTGTCACCAGCAGCCCTGTTCCCCTCCAAGGCATCCCTCACTATTAGGTGCAGCCTGTGGGCCACACAGCAGATGTCAGCAAAGTTGGCATCATGGACAGCCTTCACCATATTGGCTTTGTTGTCGGTGACTATTAACCTGCGGGTGAGCTTGGCCTGCCCAACGAGCCACCCCTGCACCATGCGGTTCATGGCCCCCCATGATCTCCCTTGCCGTTGGGACTCATCCAGCACCTTGGCTTGCAGTAGAGCCCACCGACAGCCTGACTGATTGCACCACTGCCCCGTGAGGGAGAGGTAGGTGTGATCGTCACCCTGGCTGCTCCAGATGTCAGAGGTGAAGTGCAAGGCTACCTGTGGCCCTGCCTTATGCAGCTCCTCCCTCAAGTACTCCCTGCATGCCTGATACAGGGAGGGCACCACTGCCCTGCTAAAGGTGGTGCGTATGGGCACTTTGTAAAATGTGGCCAGAAGTGCTACTGACTGCCTGAACCCTGGTCGCTCAACTAGGGAGAAGGGCTGGCTATCCAGAGCAAGCATCTCTCATTCAGCCTGCCATTGGAGGTGGTTCCAGCACCTGCATTGAACACCTTCAAGAGCAAATTGGATGCTTATCTTGCTGGGATCCTATGACCCCAGCTGACTTCCTGCCCTTCAGGCAGAGGGCTGGACTCGATGATCTTCAGAGGTCCCTTCCAGCCCTAATGTCTATGAAATCTTCCCAATGGTCTGGGTGATCTTGCACACCTTGGGAACGCGCTCCCCTTTCTGTCCACCTTTCCCATGTCCTTGCCACGGCTCATGTGCCTTCGGCAGTGCTGGCACCTCAAAATGATCCCAGATTACACTACTCTCCCACTTCTGGGTTGAGGGTGACGATCCTGCCTTTTCCCCCTTCTCAGCAGGCTGAGGCTGAACAGCAGGAGGAGCTGCCTCAGCTGAGCCACTTGCCTCCAAAACCTCAGCCTCCTCTGAGGTGCTGCTTTCCAGAGGAGACCTGGATCTAGGTGAAAAGTGAGGGGTGTGGAGCACTAACTCTGTTTCCCCCTGAGTCCCCAGAATTGCCTGAGCCAGCGTGCTCAGCATCTCTGTGGACTGTGTATGTTGGCCCAGAGGGGGCCCAGGAGAGTGAGTGCACTTTGAGGGCTGAGGAATTATATGAACCTGATAGGGGTCTGTTTTTCTTTTTTTTTCTTACTTTGCTTATTTGTTAGTAATGCCTGGTGGCCCAGTGTGGCTGTGAGGGGAGGTATGGAGGTCATGGAGCAGGGTGTTAATCATCCTGTGATTTTCAGCCCCCACCCCCTTGTTTTTTCTTCTCTCTACTCTTTCCTTTTTTGTGGTTTCTTGGAGGGAGATGGCCTTTAGCCCCCTCCCGTGCCTTAGTCAGAAGCGTCACCTGGTCTATGTGGGCCAGGGGCCTAGAACAAGGCCAGGTGGGCTGGAGCCCAGTGAGGGCTGAAGCCCCAGCCAAATACAGAAAGAAGGTGAGATAAAGAGGGATTGATTCCCCATGCAGGCTAGTCAGACTAGTAGCCTGGGGATGAGTAGGGGGAAAATAAGGCACCCACAACTGGACCCCAGGTACCCAAAGGCAGCCTCATAAACAGCAAATTAATTCTAACATCAAGGTATAGCAGAAGGGAGAAACGTGCCAAATTAATGTGGGCAGACAGGTATAGCATAGCCACCCCTGGAGGTGCACCGTGTGACAGGCCCTCCTGGCACAAGGAAGGTATTTGTTTTTCAGGATTCATTGGGAAAGGCTTTAGTCCTAAGCTCAGTCACAAGAACCCCTGTTCATGGACATCTGCCTCCTTCATGAGGAAGAATGGGAGGAGAATGAGCATTTAGTCTCAACCACCCACTGATGAAAGCTCCTGCTTCTCCCACCAGAAGTATGGCTGTGTTTCAGGGCAAAATTATGACTTCTGTGGAGGGACAGAGACATGGCTGCTGCAGTGCAGCCTTGACTTGTGGAGTGGGAAGCAGGGGTCTTCTCGCTTCACCTTGTGCCATCTTGGCTCTTGGCCTGGCACCAATCCTAACACAGCTAGAGAAGAAGAGGTTTCAAAGATCTGTTAATAGTTTTAAATTAATGGGGGGAACAGGGATTAAATAGATGCCATCTTCTGGCTGACCAATTTGAATTAGGGAGCCTCTGGAGGAGGAGCACTAGGAGTAGAAAGAAGAGAGGCCTCTCTTGCATTCATTTCCCCTGCTACCTGTCCAGCACATACAAAGTATGGCAACACCTCTGTTCTATTTTTGTTCTGCTCCAGTGAGGATTAGAAAAAACCTTGTTCAGGTCTTCCCTCCCAACAGGTGGATTTTCACATCTAGTAGAGACAGTTGTAAAGAATACATAAGCGTCATATTAAATAGGATTGCCTGCTTTTCCTCCCCTCAAATGTCCCAAAGAGGAACAAAAAAAAACCTAGATAAAAAATGTTTTCCTTTCACTCTTTTTATATCAAGGGTTTTCTAAATCTGTATAACAGTCTATCACCTTATATGTTATTTCCCTATGATATCCCATTCAGGATGGGATAAAATGCAAATCTATATAATGCCTAACATTTACATGCCGTCTCCTACTAAATATCTGTACATATGCAATATTTTTGGCCTGTATCACAGTTTTGTAATATGAACACACAGTATTCACAAATAGCTATTATCCTAGCAATTTATACTTGGCTTGTCTACCCTGTACTCAAGACAAACTTGCACACAAAATATACCTTAGTTTTCTGTTAGGTCCATGTCACTATAATTTTAATAGTTAGTTAATACTGCCCCCTACGGGTTTTCTTTTTTAAAATTTTCCAACTGTGGCAGCTGCATACAGGTCATAATGGGCTACCTTGGCAAGAATATCAAGCTGTGATACACCCCCATTAACACATGCTTTGTACTATGAAGAAAGTGAACATTAGATTCCTATATGAAGTAAATTACAACCTAAAAATACAGGATATGGATTAGAAGTCACATTTAACAGAGGTAGGTACCAAGTTTTATTCAGGTAGCAAGTTTCAAGGCTAGATGAGATGGTTGTGTTCATCTAATCGGACTTGGTATGTAATGCATGCCAAAGAACATCTCTAGTAATTTTTGTGTCAGCCTAATAAATTCTGTTCCAGCTCCAATGTCTTGTAAAAAAAATATTTGGTCCTGACTTACAGACATGTAATATAAAATCTTCTCTGTTCCAAGGGTTAATTATTCTTAATGTAAAAAAGTGCAGGTTATTTCTAGTGTGTGTTCTTTGGCCTTCAACATATCATCATTTTCTGCTTCTACTTTCGTTTCAGATTTGCAGGAAGAGAGGAGGATAATATAAGACTTTTTTTTTAAGGATACCTATACTCTTTAAAAACAATGGATCCAGGGAGATGGGTAAAAAGTGGCATTGATATACCAGCTGAAAGCCTTGCACATGATTAGAATCTAGTGTACATTGTACAGTACTGCAATAATGGATCATCATTTGGTGATTTATTTCTGTAATTTGTATAATACTTTGAATTTTACTTCCATATAACCTAAGCTAAATTTGAAAATAGAGCTCTATACAAACTATGTGATTTGGTATTCACCTGAAATAGACTCTTTTCTGATTTTTGTTTTGTTTTGTTTTGTTTTTTGGCAAATCACATGGGGCGGGGGGTAGGGGGGAGGAGGACCTGGTCAAATGGATGTGAAACAAAACATTTTTGTTTCAAAAAGCTTGGTATAAGATCTAAATATTGGGGGAAAAATAAGCCAGAAGGAAACTTTGAAACAAACTATTTTGAAATGAAGCACCAATACGTTTTGGGTTTTGTTTTCTTTTAAAAGCAACATAATTTTTTTCTTTTACACTAACAATTTGGTGAAAACAAAATAAATTTGTGAAATGTTCTAGTGTTGCAGAATCAGCTTATCTTCCTGAAAAAGAGGCCTTGTCAGAAAATCACTTGGCTTTATCTTCATTGAAACCTGCAGGATTCTCTAGCTGGAACTGATTATTGAAGTGTGTGTGACAGCTTTGTGTGTTGCAGAAAGCAGTGGTTCATTTACTTAGTTGAGTGAGTATGTTTGTGCCTATGTAGCCTGATTTCTATCTGTTTTGTCACCCTGGCACTAATGTAGTTGTTTACACCTGAGCAAAAGAGTTGTAGTCTTTTGTACAAACAGAAAAGAGAGATTTTGGAGAACAATCCCTACTTAAGCATGCTTTTGTTATGTCTCTCACCCCTTTAGAAGTCCAGGTCTTCCAAAGGACCCTCAATGTGTTTAGTAGGTTGTTATCATTTTATGCCTTGCTTTGCTTTCCTTTGCCCTTTGATTCCCTTATCATTACACTTTCACTTTATCCTGTCTTCCCCAGAACCCTCCAATGAGAATACCTTAAAACCAGAAGATAACAACACATCTGCTTGCTAGATACTCAGCTTGTTTTTTGCAGCAATTTGTAAATTCTACTGGGCAAGGGCTGTGTCTTCTCTTGAAGAGTGCCTAGAAAGTTTGGGTCCCTAGTAGGAAAAGTGTTTGAGGGAGCAGAGCAGATGTGGGGTGGGGGTGGGGAGGTAGGCAACCAGTGCATCAGCCCTGGGAACCCACTTTGTTGGGGAGGGTGCAAAAACAGCAGCCACCATGCCCTGTGTGCTGCCACTGCCCAGGGTGCAGAGCTGCTCTCTTAAACCTCTTTAGGTTCCGATGACAATATAAATAACAAATATCAGTAGTTGTTATTATTAAGGCTTTATTTATACCATAAAGGAAATATATTATTCCTTAGAACTGAATTTAGGGTACTGTAAATGTTCTTTAATTGCTATTCAAAAGAGAAGGTAACAATGCCAGAGGAAAAACGCAGCTGCAATGAACTGTGCAAGCACTGTAATTTTGATCATTCATAGTGACAAGGTCTAGTGACAGACATTCAAAAATCCTGAGCCTGAATTGATTCAATCTTTGCAGGTTCAACCTGGCTAGGCTGAACTGGTTTGTAACTGCACAGACATTGTCTGGATTGAGAAAATTCAGGAATATGCCTGAAATATATTGGCTCAGGCTAGAAGCTGGGGTGGGGGGGTGCTAGAGCAGCCCTCTGTTCCCTTCTAGAGTGCTGAGCTGAGGAGGGGGCCAGGCCCCGACGGGATGCTCTGAGTAGGGAGGGGTGTAAACCCCCACTCTGCCTTCATGGTCCCAGGCTTTTCACCGCTTGTTGCGTAAGGGCCAGGAGCGTTGCCAGATCCCAGAGCCCTTCTAGCACTCTGAGGCAAGGGGCTGTGTGCAGTGCATGTATCTGATGATGCAGAGCTTTTCAATCTCCCTCCCTGCTTTTTTACGCTGTCCGCAGCAAACTGACAGATAAGCAAGCCAGCAGGAAGATAACAGTGTTTATCACCTCATCAAAAAACAATAGCTTCTCTACATTAGTTCAAACTCTTCTGAAACAGCTTACCAGCTGCCCTGTTGATTGGTTCCAAAAAGCTCTAAGCAGCCACTGGTCTTTCTGCTTGTTCCAGTGAAACTGGAGACACACACAGACACCTCTTGGCATTAACTAGCATACCACATGTCTAGGATCTGTGGGGATGGGGTCTGTGCTGTGAGAGATTGCTCAAGCAGCAATGAGGGGGAGCGGGGTCAGGGAAAAGCCAGGCAGACCCTGTTGTGCCTGCAGTCTTTGCCAGAGCTCCAGCCAGGGAGCAGAGGGGAGGGGAGGGGAGGAGCCAGCTCTGCTGTGGAGTAGAGAGCTCAGCCCAGCCCAGAGAGCATGCTGGGATGCTGGGGCAGTCTGGGTTATCTTAAACCAGCAAGGGATCTGGGACAGACATCGCATAAACCGGTTTAAGCCAAATCAGTTGAGTCTGATACTACATTTACCCAGGTTTATCTCAAACTGGTTTCAGCCATTTTTAATCTGGTTTATGTGCACTGAACATCTGTTCTGTTACAGGTTTAAACCAGTTTCTAATCACTTAAACTGGTTGTATAATGTCTGTCCCTAGTCAAGCAGTTCCTGAATTGGTAAAAAAAACACCAATGAATTATCACCACTGTGGTGATTCCTTTTTAGTTATGACCATCTTTACTTTCTGTCTTGGTCCTGTATTTTACTAGTCTGGAATAATTTGGCTTCTTCACATGCTGCCTGTTAATGTGATCACCAAGTCATTGCAAGGACAAGAATGCCTTGAAGCCAGATATTGCAGACTGATCTCTTCCAGGCAGAAACTGCTAATATGAATGCTCTCCACTGCATACTGCTGATTTTTCAGAGCCTTGGGCCCATCACCAGAGACACACTCCAATGGTTCCATAGGCCAGATCCATCCTGCAGGCCCTATATTGCCAACCCCTGATTGAAATGGATGCTTTATAATGGGGATTGCCAACCAGGGGTACACATAGCCCTGGGGGTACTTGGGAAGGGGTTAGAGGGTACATGCAGGCAAGCAGGGACAGAGCATTACCACTCACCACCCTGCACTGCCACGTCCCAGGAGCAGGGCTGGGGGAAGGGGCGAGGGCAGCGGCTCTTCTTTGGCAGACATGGGGGAGGTGGGAGAGCTAGCTGCTGCCATCTACCACCCCACACTGCTGCATGCAAGCTCGCCCACTGCTCTGCATCCATTTGCCACTAATCCCTCCCATGCTGCCAGAAGTGTACCCAGAAGGGGCACGCTCCCTTTAAAAAGGTTGAAAACCTCTGCTTTAGAATCCTCCAGTAATGGACATGCATATTCTTCAAAGAAATAAAAGAAAATGATGTCCATGGCACTCAGTGGGGGGACAAGGAGATGTAGTACTACATGGTAGAGCAGCTGTTGCTTTTTGCAACATGAAGTTTTATAACCAATTCATTTTTTAAAACATACTGATATAGTAGTTTCATAGTTTCTAGGGTTAGAAGGGACCTGAGCAGATCATCATGTCTGACCCCCTGCCATGGCAGGAAAGAGTACTGGGGTCAAACAACCC
>NW_017728886.1:165333068-165343661 GCF_001723895.1 Crocodylus porosus | reverse complement strand
CATCCACCACCACTCTCTGGGTGCGGCCCTCCAGCCAGTTGGCGACCCATTTGACTGTGTGGGTATTGACACCACAGTCCCCCAGTTTCTTAATGAGAACAGGGTGAGAGACAGTGTCGAAGGCCTTCTGAAAGTCCAGGAAGGCTTTGGTAGTATATCTTTGGTAGTAATTGAGAAACCACATTCTAGTCAAATACTCGCCCAAAAATGAGTTGAACTGGGACACTAAAAAGGCATGACTACTAGGGCTGTGTGAAATTTCCCTGGCTGTTTCATTTCAAGATCAAAACAAATCAAAATGAAACAAAGTGCTTCAAAACAGCCTTGAAATGAAATGAGGACAGTTGAAACATTTCACAATGTTTTGAGTTTTGAAGCTGAAGCTGGACTTGTCTGCAGGGAAACAAAGTAAGAAGAGGAGGGGGAAGAGGAAGGAAAGGACACAGTGGGGGTGTGCCTTAACACACATGCTGGATGGAGAAGAATCTCCTGCAGGAGGGGAAAGAAAGGCTCTGTCACAGTTTGGCTGCTTGGGAGGCTGCTGGTGCTACTGTGCTGCTCCTCACTAAGGTATTTTACCTGTTGTCATTTAAAGTGGTGGACTGAGCTGAGGCTGTAGGAGAGGAGGTAGCCTTATTGGGGAATGCTGACGTGTCATGTAGAGACCCCAGAGCCAGTGAGGGCATGCCTTAACACACACACAGTGTCACCCATGTCACGAGTTTTGCTTGTCAGCAGCCTGAGGTGCAGTTTCCCAGAAGCCCCTATACCCATCTCCTTGAAACCTGGCAGGCTTCATGCTCTCAGAAGGGACTGCCATCCCTGCTGTTTTCATCTAAATCTGCCAAAAATGACAAAGTTATAGGCAGTTTCATGCTTCCCCATTATAGCCTATGGGTGAAATGGTGAAACAGAGCAGCGATTTTGGAGAGAAATGAAACTCAAAACAAAACACTGTCCCATTGAAACAGCAAAACAGAAGTCAAAAGGAAATGGTGCTGTTTCACACAGACCTAATGAGTACAAAAGCAGTTATAGAGAAAGCATTTCTTTTCATTTCAGCTTTTTTTTCTAACATTAAGTTTCCATGTAGTAAATTTAATGCAGGCCATTATATTTTATACTACACACTATTCTTGGGCTTCAGTAAAATTTAGCCAGCTCATCCAGCCCATCTTTGATAACTGCTGTACCTCCTTTTTTTTGCTGAGCAGTTTTCTCACCTTGTTACCAAAACTTAGCTCAGGGGCTCTAAAATCAGTATGTGGTATATGAAAAGCCTTATTAATAATGGTCAGGTTACAGAAGAGATAGGTAGAACTATTCAGGAAGATTTGCAAAGAAAATACCAGTATTATGAAGTTTAATCTGCATTTTAATTTGAGCTATAGCATAAAGTTGGGCCATATTTCTTTGTTTAATAGTAGAATAAATCCAGAAAAAATTTCCTGAAATCAAAATTTCTACATAATATTGCTGGAGCTAATGGAAGCAGATTTGTATCAACTAATTCTAAAACACTGGCAGTTTAGCAATTGACTTGAATAAGGTTAGGATTTTACCCATTCAAATTGTCCACAATGAGTATTGCCTTTTGCTGGTTTCAATAGTTTTCATAAGAGTTGTTTGAAAATGTGAAATTCTTTAGATTCATATAATAGTAATTACTATTAATTTTCATATTTTTCAGACTCTCTTTTTGGAACAAATTTTATATAGAGAATGATAACACAAATCATAAGAATGCATCATGAAAATCTCTAATGCATCATAGCAAAGGAATAGCATGGCATATAGAAATACCATAGAACATATCCTGATATACTATTAGCATTCACTGTAGTAACAATATTCTTTAAATCAATGAATTTGTCTGCTTTACTCTTCATCCTGTGTTAACATCTCCCTTTTCTATGGATACAGCTTCTTGGAGTTCTCTTTCTCCCATGCTAAATTCATTTTAATGTAATGCCTGAATTATATCATGTTAAGGCCAATATTCCTAACTGAATTAAACAAAAGCATTAGGGCTCCTGAAATCAATATTAGAAAATTAAAAAAAATAAGCTAATTGCATTATTTAATCATTTTTACAAAGATTTACAATATAGTAAAACAAAGAATACATGATAAACCTCATCAAAATGGAATTAATTAAATCTCACGGGAAGAACAAAATTAATGTTGCCTTGAACGATATCCTATTAACATATGCAGAATGCTAAACCATACCTTATCTCTTCCAAACATACTAATCTCTAATTTCTCTTTCAGCTTCTTTCATGAAGTTAGGATAGTGATGAAGCAGTGCCATATGTAGTAGTTTTGTTCAGTCTCTTGATTCTACTTACCAGGAGTTCATTGTAGAAATGTTGTACTATGTTGCTACAGAAAAAGAACTGTTTAGTCGCATAAAGACCTACATCAGGGCAGAATACTCAGACAATTCAGGAAGTGCAGGTAAGTCTTGTCTCTAGTGCATGTCTCAACCTTTAAGTCTCACTGGAATTAATGAAATGCGTCCATAAATAGTTGCAAGTCTGGAAATCTAAAAAATACCAGTATTAAGAGGGTGAATATCACTTCAGGTGTTTCAGTTAAACACCTCATGCGATTACCTGGCATTCTTTATTTCATTTTCAATGCTTTTGTCTGCTTCATAAACCCTAGCAGTGACTCAAGTCAGCTAAATTGTATTTTAATTACTTTAATTTATAAATGCTTTCTAATATGACTGTTTCCAGCTACAAAGTAAGCTTAATTATTCTGCTTTTGACTTTGGCATTACATTTTCCATAACAAAATCCTTGGTATGGATCATTCTACTTTGGAAAAGTATGCATTCCATATACCATGGAGTAGATTCAACTTTTAAAGCATGAAACATATCAGTGACCTCTTTTTCTGAAGAGTACATGCATATCAATCAAAGTTCTTCTGTTTATACTATGAACAATGCACCTATAAGCAGAATGTTGTTCCCAATGTTTAAATATTCATATAATCAATTCAATGGGATATTCTTGAGTTAAAATATCCTTTACACTAACAACTGGTCTTGTTAAATATAATTGCACGCTGTGGAGAGTTGAGTTATCCAATTTTTGAGTCTTGTTATTTGGAGAATTATGCAAAAAAGAACTTTTTCTGTGTGCCATAGTTCTCCATGGGGACCAAATCACAAAGAGCATTAACATGAATTGACATGGAAAAATTGCATAGCTGGCTTTTCAGAAAGATGTAACTACATATAAATCTGAATTTGTACAATGAGATGTGCATTAGACTTGGAGAAAAATATGTGCTGTCTGTGAAACCTGTCCTGCGGTAGGAAAAAGTCTTCAAAAGTTATAGCTCCCAAACTTAAAATAGGACATGAAATGTTGCTCAGCTACTTGTTGAGATCTAACCACTCGTAGAGAAAGGAAAGAGCTACCTCGTTACAACAATTGCTGTAACAAAACCATCCCTATTAGAAATGCTTTTCATTTCTGTTCATTAGTAGTCAAAACTTCCTAATCCTTTTGGGTGATTAAATATGGACAGAAAAATTACCATGTATCAATGATCTAGTTATCTAGCCCTGTCTCTCAAACTGATACCAATCAGAGCTTGAAAGAAGATGCAGAATTCTCTTGAAACCTTTCAGTGGTGGGGCATCAACCACTTCTTCCATCTCCAGATAGCATGATTGTCTAGAGATGCTAAGGCTAAGTACAGACATTCAAGAGGTTAAATTGGGCTCAAAATGGCAACCTGTTTTAAACTTAGCTTGTCCCAGTGCCAACTTTGCAATTACAGACCTGGTCTTGGTGACTGGCAATCAGTCTAAACCAGTGGTCTCCAACATTTTTTAAGTAGATCACCATTGGCATTTGAAAGCATTCCAAGATCTACCATGTGCTGCCACCAACCTCACCTACCCCTCCACACCCAGCAGGTAAGTCTGTGGGGTGGGAAGGAGGGGGGTGGCATATCGAGGTAGAGGGAGAAAAAATTATTTGAGGGTGTGCCTCCCCAGCAGTTAAGTCCCATCTAGCTGTGGCCCCACTCAACTTACCCCTGCTCCTGCCTCTGTGGCACTGTCCCTCACCATGGGGTCCTTGATCTAGCCCCCTTTCCTCCCTCCCCTCCTCCACGGACTGACTTGCTGGGCTGGGGCACATGCATGAATGCATGTGGGCACTCAGCCCACCACCCCGGTCTTGGATTGACTCTGCATTGGGTGTATGGAGCTTCTCATACATGTACTTATGTCTGTACACCATGAAGGCCCAGGAACAATCTCAAATGCATAAAAAAGATCTGTAGTGGAACAGAAGTTTAATGACTGCTCTTACCACCCTTCTGCTCTTTTCTCATTGTGGCAAATGAAGAAAGCTGATGTGAACTATGCATACTGTATTGTGAATTTTTTTAAATGCCTTTTCTGGTGTTCTAGCACTGTCAGGATGCTTGGCTTATTTTTTTCGGATCAGAAAAAAAATGCAGACTTTTTAAAAAAAAATAAATTATTTTATGCAATGCTTCACTCTTTAAAACCTCTCAGTCCAACTCATCAAATGACCAATTTTCACCTTGATCCCAGGAGTAGGAGTTAAGACGTATTCTAACTTTTATTGCAAAAAAATACAAAGACTCTGCATCCCCAGGGAGCTCAGCTTGGCAGGAAGTACAGCCCTGGCTCTGTCTGCCTCCTGCTGCTGGATTGCACTCTCTGGGGCCGCAGAGCCCCATGGAGAGCATCCCGGTGACGGGAGGTAGAGCACGGCCAAGACTGCCCGCCTCCCACCACCAGGCTGTGCTCTGAACGGCTCTGCAGCCCCATGAAGCTCAGCCTGGTGGGGAGCACAACCCTGGCTCTCCCTGCCCCCCACCACTGGGATGAGCTCCATGGGGCTGCAGGCCCCTGGATCTGTGTGCTGGATGAGATGAGGCTGCCTCTGCCACCTGGGACCAGTGGCAGCACGAATCTTCCCTATTGTTGGGCATGGGGTATGCCCAACACTGGTCCCAGGTGCCAGGACAGCCTTCTGTCCTCCGGCATGCAAATCCAGGGGCCTGCACCCCTGGGAGGAGTCCAGCACTGCCCAGCAGCCCTCGCAGGGGTGCGGGCCCTCGAGTCTGCATGCTAGATGAGAGGAGGCTGAGACTACTGGTAAGTGTCAGTTTTCCTACCTTACCAGGGGCTACCATGCCTGCTGTTTTTATCCCCCTATGCCTTCACACTCACGTCATGAGTTTTGCTTCGAACAGTTTGAGGTACAGTTTCCCACTAACCTCTGTACCTATCTCCTTGAAACGTGGCAGGCTTCATGCCCTCAGAAGGGGCTAAAAATCCTGCACTTTTCATCTGAATCAGGCAAGAAATTACAAAGTGTTAGGCATCTTCATGATTCCCCATTATAGCCTGTGGGCGAAACATCGTAATGCATCGAAACAGCAAAACGGTTTTGATAAAATGAAATGGAATGTACTTTAAAATGAAATGAAACTACTAAACAAAACACTGTCCCTTCAAAATGGTGAAATGGATGTTGAAACGAAATGATGGTGTTTTGCACAGCCTTAAGGCTGACCATAAGGAGATCCTGGACAAGCAAGGCTATTTCCACCCCTCCCCCTCCGACATCTGGGACACTGCCTTATTTCTTCCCCCCCCACCCCCCACCCCTGATTCTCATCAGTGGTCAGGGGCCTGGGCCACCTTCCAGAAAGGCCTGCCACTTGCAAGCTGGCTTGTTCTGCACCACTCTGACTCCCTACCCTGCATTTCTGGGTTGCCCATTATAATTCTCAGCCAGCCAGGACTGGCCTCCTATATCTGGGACTGTCCCAGCTAAACTGGGACAGATGTTCACTTTACCTATACCATGCTGCCCTTATAAGGCAAATGTATTATAAAAGATACCACAATTTTAAGAATAGAAATAATTCTGATTATTACTGGGGAAAACATTTTGTATTTCACTCTGGTACTCTTGGTAACTATTGAGTTTTCAGCAGTAATTGGGTAGTACTATCTGTACACCTCTCAAAGAAGAGAATGAGTATGTGAGTTTCAGATTCACCAAAACACTTACGTACTTAATTTTAAGCATTTACTCAAGTACCACTGAAGTTATATTGAATATAGTCACAGCGTCCCATGTGATATCAGGAGGATTTAGTTAAATGTCACTAAATACACATTTCTCCAAATAGTTTGTTACATTCTACACTATGCAGTTATTAGAAACTGCACAGTTGAATCTAAAATAATAAAAGATTCTAAAAAGAGCACATATGGAGATCAGAAATGCCCCCAAACCAACTTCCTTTAAAAAAAAAATCTGAGAGAGATGGAGAATCTATTGTTTCTCTTTACTGGTTTAACAAACAGTGTGCTTGACTTCTAACTTGTATTTGTTTAGTTTTAACTTACAGCTGTTAATTCCTGTTATGCCTCTGTTCCCTTGATCAAATAAAATTCAGTGCCTCCTACTTCCTTTCATCAAAGTGCCAAACATGTAATCAAATCATTTTTCAATCTTCTTTTTGTTAAAGGGGTTGAATTTCTTTAGTGTTTCCCCAATAAGATGATTGGTGAATTCTATTACCTTTTTATTTGCCCAAATGGCAGTGTTTAATTTGAATACATGGCATTACAATTTGCTGTACAGTGTGGATAGGTAAGCATCTACACAGATACTGTGTATATTCGGTAGGTTATATGTTGGCCAGGCAGATATGTGGGTACTCAGGCATGTACTCAGCCAGGATGGGGAAATAGGGGAGGAGGGTGGTCTTTCTTTTTAGCTGCAACAGCTGTGTCTAGGAAGTGGGGAAATTTGGGTCCTAGAGTGGCCATATCAAGAAAGGGGGCTTGAATATGAATCTTTGACTTCCCAGTAAAGTACTCTAGCTTCCACACCACAGGTTAGGTATTATCTAGTCCATTCTTGGGGTCCCTAGGTAGCAAAGAGAATAATATGTATAGGGCCAGGAGGAAGAAAAGAAGCCAGAAAGTGTCTGGCTTTTTGAGACAGTTCTCTGGCAAGGAGATGATCCTGAGTTCTAGCCTGGACAATTGCCCCATGTGGACAGAGACTTCCACACTACTGTCTGTTCACTTTATCTGATAACTATTAAAGACAAGTTGCAAAGGCTTGGGAGATGAATCTAAGGATCACTTGATACACTTGAGATTTCATTCTCTCCAGTCATATAGGTGCAAATTGCCTCATCCAAGTGACTTGACATTTGGGATTGTCAGTTGTCTTTACGTTAACTGAGATACCTTAACAAAACTTTAGGCTACAATAGTTGGATTACAGTAGCACCAAACAATCCCAGTGAAGTTTAAGACTCTCATTCTTGGTACAATATGAACACAAACAAGGGACATTTTTAGTAGCAAAGAATTTTATAATTCAAATAACTACAGATGGGGGAGAAATGGAGATAAAGTAACTTACCCAAAGTCTCAAAGATGTAGGAGAAGTTAGTTGTCCACATCTCAGGTCTCCTAGACCTTTGATGCATTTACTACACAGTTATCAATGTGGCATGGCATAGCCGAATCCTTTTCTGATATATAATGTAATTTAGAGGACTTTGATATCAACAGCCTCTTATTTGATTCTTCATTTAAATACTTATCCTTAACTGTTCTTGCAGTTATGTTTGGTTTTGAAACCAATTTGAATTCTTGGCTTTAAACTTCAGGCATTTAAACCAATGGTGAGGTTCCATCTAGGTTCTAGGATGAGCACCTCACGAAGCTTTACTGGGCAAACCAGAGCCTTCACTAAGCTCCTTTTTCTCCATTCTGGAAATGCAAAGAGCCTAAAACTGTTCTAATTACTTAATCAAATGTTCACCAAACCCCATAATATGGGAGAGCACAGGTGGTATGTATCAGTATTTCTGCATCACAAACAAGCATGAAGATGGAGAGAGAACATGCGTGGCTACAGAGTATCTTTCTGGGGCAGCTGAACCAGGAAATTGTGTTTGGGGAGGGAGGACTGAGTTTTGGTTTTTGTTTTGTTTTGTTTTGGGGTTTTTTCAAGGACACGGCTGAACCTCTTGGGACTCTTTGTCCTTTCCTCTAATAAGAAATAGGCATCAAGTGTGTAAATATGTAGCTTAGAGCAGCTTTCAAGCACAAACCTTCAATCAGTTTATACTTATAGCTGAGTTAAATGTAATCCAATGACGTCTATAGCTAACAGAACTCTGAATTGGTAATTTCCCTGTAATTGCTAACAATATACTGTTTAATGGGGAAGGTGGGAGTGAAAGCCTTCCCTTGGCAGGCCCCTGTTTATTGAATATTGAATATACTCTTAACTTTTCTATATGGAAAGACAGCAACAGGCCTACTTGCTTCCACCCTTAGCAACAACTATAAACTCAATTCTTATTAGCAGTTCTTATTATCAGTCCATTGCTTAATGAAAGCTAGTATGTAAAGAATAAAGTAGCATTCAGTTTAGGATGGGTGGAGAGTGATTGAGGGGGTAGGAGGGAAAGGGAGGGATGTCTCAGCTAAATTTAAAATCTTTGAGGTGGGGAAAGGTGATTAAAAATTTCCTTGTGTATTTTTAATAGGATTGAATATATAAAGGACCCTCTGTTGCCTGTCATGATGCCCACTTATTCAAAGGAAATAACCGCATTAATATTAATTACTGCTGTGCCATGCAGTAAGTATAAAATGCAAAGGGTATGATTGTTTTCAATGGTGCCTAAGCACTTCATGTTCCAAATCCTGCTGAAGTTCAGTGAGATTTTGACATAGTTGGATCCTTTCAGAATGACTTTATCTCGTATCTGAATGATTTCCAATGACTGAAGTTATTTTAACTTGAATGGAATTATCTCCAGAGGGAAACAGCAGTAGTATGAAGAGAGTGACTGTCCTGCTTGGCTAGAGCAAGCTGAGAGGAGGAATTTCCTTTCCCCTTCCAGATCACTACAAACTTCTTGCCTGCTCTGTCGCCAACCAAGAAAGTACAAAAGTCTTAGATCGGTGGTTCTCAGCCTTTTTTGGACTTGAGGCACCCCTCAGAAGATGTGAGCCCTTATATTACACGTTACTTAGTAGATGCTAATTCCAAGGAATGTTAGTCTGTGTTAGGATTAACAAGTACTTGTGATCTTTGGTCACATATTCAGGTTTAATACTCTCCGTAATGTGCATTGCTCAGACCTGTTGCTGGAGGTCTGGTGAGCATGGGTGTGGCTAGGAACTGCAAACCTGCTCCATGCCCACCCTGCTCACCAGCTTTCTTGCCACAGTATAGGCTGGAGAGGAGATGGAACGGAGCCCCTGTGCTGCTTGGATCACTGCCTCTGCGTTCCAAATGGCCCCACTGCCTCCCATTGGACCCTGAATCCCGCTTCCACATTAGGATTGATCTCTCTACCCCCAGATTGCTGCTCTGCACACTCAACTGGTCAGAAAGCAGTGATGGAGCGGGGGAGGGGGCTTCCCATCCCTGGCTGTACCTAGGCTCCCTAGTCCATACCACCCTTGTGCATCCAGCCCCCACTAAGCCCCACAGCTACCCAACGAATCTTTGCCCTTACCCCCTTCAACTGCAGGGCCCAGCAGGAGCTGGATCTGGGTGCACAGGGGTGGTAGGGTTTTCAGGGATTCCAGGAGCAGGCTAGATGGAGGGAGACCCTCCACTAGCCCCTCTGCCACTCTTAGGATAATAGGGGCAGCAGGGCAGTGACCCAGGGGTGGAGGAGCCAATGGGGAACAGAGGGAGTGACTGGGGTGGCAGGTGAGCAATCAGGAGGTAGAGGAAACAATTCGGGGCGGCGGAGGGCCAGCAGCACAGCAGATTCCCCACTCATATTCTTCTCACCTGCCCTCTCCATCTCCCTCCCCTCCACTTCCAGAGATAAATTAAAGCAACAACAAGCCGCTGTATCTAAAAAGGTTGCAGACTTGATTCTTGAAAAGCAGCCTGCATATGCTAAGGAACTTGAACGTGTTACATCTTTACAGACTGGCCTTCAGTTAGCTGCTGTCATTTGCACGAATGGAAGAAGGCACCTGAACACTGCAAAGGAAGGCTTTACACAAGCTAGCTTGGGGCTTCTTGCAAATCAAAGAAAACGGCAATTGCTTATTGGGCTACTAAAATCTCTGAGAACAATAAAAACACTGCAAAGAACTGATGTACGTTTAAGTGAAATGTTGGAGGAGGAGGATTATCCAGGAGCTATCCAACTATGCTTGGAATGTCAGAAAGCAGCCAGCACTTTCAAACACTACAGTTGTATAAGTGAATTGAATTCTAAACTGCAAGACACTTTGGAGCAAATAGAGGAACAATTAGATGTGGCTCTGTCCAAAATATGCAAGAACTTTGATATCAGTCATTATACCAAGGTGCAGCAAGCTTATAGATTACTTGGAAAGACACAGACAGCAATGGACCAACTACATATGCACTTCACTCAAGCCATTCACAACACTGTTTTTTAAGTAGTTCTTGGGTATGTAGAACTGTGTGCAGGAAACACAGACACCAAATTTCAGAAGCTACAGTACAAGGACCTCTGCACCGTACGTGGTAACAGTTATTTTAAGTA
>NW_017728886.1:165326507-165332773 GCF_001723895.1 Crocodylus porosus | reverse complement strand
GTGCTCTTTCCTGCCAAGGCAGGGGGTCGGACTAGATGATCTACCTAGGTCCCTTCCGACTCTAGCTACTATGAAACTATGAAACTATGAAACTTCCAATCCTGCGTTCCTGCCTGCCTCCCTCCCTTCCCCATCCCCACTCACTTGTTGCTCAACTGTTCCCAGCTGTCAGTCCAGGGTTATAGAGTTCTGGATGATAGCTAGTCCACCTGGAAGCAGTGCCTCTTAGGATATTGGAGGACCACAGATCAGTCCACCCGTATCCCAAATTATACTTTGGATTTGGTTTTGTTAGGTGACTATCCAGAAGTTAACTTGAACTAGGTTGCATAGCTCAAAGATGATTCTCTAAGTGGCCTAGAAGGCATCTAGTACTTGTTAATGATCCTTAATGTGTAATTATTCAAGTTTCTAAGTGCTCTTAATGTGGTCTAATTGTAATGTATAATCACATGCTTAGTTTTCACTAATATATACTTTTTTACTACAGAAAAGTAATAGGGCGATTCTTCTGTTTCAAAGAACTCAGACCACAACCAATCAGAATGGTTTTTGACACTTACGGATTCCTCTTTGAAATCTCTGGGTTTATCTTGTGAATTGTGTTTGTGCACCTAACAGTGCAAATTTGGCACCCTTAAAAGGATCTCATGGCACCCTCGTTGAAAATCACTGTCTTAGATGAAAGATGAGACCTGCCTTACTATGGATAGGTAATCTGGTTAAGAACCACTTGACTAGATCTAGGTCTGCCAGCTAATTTGGATACCCTGAAGAGGGTCTCACAGGGCCAGGATGGGAACACTGTAGATTGGACTGTATCTGCTACTGTTGGGACACAAAAGGCCAAGATATTATGGTCCTTCTATTTATGTTGATAGTCATTCTTAGATTTTAGGATTCTGTGCTTTAGCTGCATGGATCACCAGTAACTATTTTTCTTGTGCAAAGTGTTCTTGTTACTAATACAGTCTTTAGGGCAAACCTGGCCTCTCTTTGCAGTTTACCATTAATGTAGCCATTCCCCCTTTAAGCACTATTAATTAGACTGTTATGAAAAACATTCTTTTTTCCTCACTTCAATCCACATCAAAATCTGTTATGTGAATGGATTCATTCAAGCATTCCTACTTGCTTCCCATTCTCCCAAATACAAAAGGTTCAATTATCATGTTTTGGGCCCCTAAGGAAAAGTTTCGGAGGTTTGGGGGTACTTATAGGCTTTTGAGGCTTTTTGTTAAAGCTTCAGGGGCAAGTTTGGGAAATGGAAATCATATTTCTTAAGAGGAATAAATACTATTAAAATAAACTTGTACTGCTAAGACAGTTGCTCCAGCAGGAATTCCAGAAGACTTGTACAACTCCATCAGCTTTGTGTGCTAGAGCTGTATAAACATAACCACTGTGTCAACATACTGGTAAATACTCTTCAGTGGGAATGATGGGTCCACAACCTGGCCCTAGATGTGCAAAAATTTCAAAAGCCTTGTTGATTTTTTTTCTATGCTAACTGTCACTTGGGGCCTGATTTCTGCTCATATAAAAGATGTGAGATGCATAGAAGATACTGTAGTGAAGCTGACAGTTTGCAAGTGACTCCTATTTTACAGAAGACCAACTCAATTGGGACACCAGTGATTGGCTGCTTGTAGCCCTACCATTAAAATCATTTCACATCCACAGCAATGTCCCTTATGCCAGGGACCCAGGGCCAAATTCATTTGTTGCAATTCCTGCTGAAGCAGATACATATAATCACCATGGTCATCATTTGGTAAGCATGCACCTAATTTAAGTCTTAGACAGACATAACATTGTAAGAACTTTGAATGCCTTTGAAGTACTTCAAAGTGTGAGCAGATGGTGTAAAATTGAAACTGTTAGTAAGCACTTCATTTTGACAGTGTGACATGAGTTGATTGATCCTCCAGCATCCCATAGTGCTGCACTCTTCCTCCTTTTCCCCTGCCCTGCTTCCCCACAGGGAAGGGAAGAGCAATGTGTGCAGCCAGTGAGTGCTCTCCTGTGCAATTGGCTGTCCCTGGGGCTGGACAGAATAATTCTTTGGATGCTACCCTGCCCCTCTGAAACTGGGAGACCAGAGGCCAAGAAGCACAGGAGAGCTAAGTGGTTTTCTCCCCTCTTCTCTTGTTGGGGGAAAAGGGAGTGGAGCCAGAGGACCAAACAACACTTTTTATAAGACCCTTTGGTTTCAGAACATGCTGCTACATGTTGTGACAGTTTTTTGTTTTTTAAGTGCTGCAATAAGGGTGCCTTGAGGGGAAAGTGGTGGGGAGGGGGCTGTATATCTGTATAAGGCTGAATTGTTCCGTTTTTGTAATGCTTCAAAGTGGAACAGTATTTGAACCCCTTCAAATGTTACATCCATCCTGAGCTACTCATGGGTAATCACATGCACAGGGGTCAAACCCAGCTAACATCATATCACATAATAAAGACTTGAAGATTTGGGCTCATCCAGGTATGTTATAAAAGATTAACTAATGATTTTTGCCCAAGTCTCTAACACCTTGCAACTTCTAACTTGCTTCAGCTTCTAAGTACGTTTGTGTACTAAATTGCATTCAGTCCAGCAACTTAATCTATTATATTGTGTATTCCTTTCTAAAAGCATATTAATTACCAGAGGGTTACAGAAGCATCTTCATTTTCAACCTTCTTTGCAATAGTAAAGAAATAAACCTGAAACGTCTGCATGTTCTTGTCTTAACGTCTGTATACAGTATGTGAACTGTGAAGCAATATCATAGATATTAAAAAAAAATTAAAAAATTGTACAATTAAATATCAGTAAATTGTTTTGTTTTTTACAGGGAAACACTGTTTTAATCTATGTAATACTGTGAAACTACTGCCATCTGGTGGGATATAATACTAAGAAGCATGTTATCTGAAACTCCCCAGATAAAATTTTTCAGCCAATGCTACTTAAACACTTGCCTCTAGTAAAATAGAAAATTGTTTGAACCCATTGTTTAGCATTCAGCAAAACCTGAGAAAATAAACCTGAATTATTTAATACTTAACCTTCTGATGGGTGTACATGTATACCTGTTGTATCTTCCAAGCAGCACAGTAGGATTCATCTTAGCAATTAAAGTTTCTAGTTGTCTTTTAGTCTTTTATATATAGTGTTTTGTATTTCCATTTTTTCTGCTCCCAGAAGTCAGCAAACCAGTTTTTTCCGATGGATTTATTTTTCTAACTTACTCTATAATGTGTGTTTTGGGTTTCTTTTTATCCCCTCTGCTGATTGTGAATGGGATATTTCACCATGTGCAACCTTTAATATAGTTTCCATCCAATATTCAAAATATGAGCCATGTCATGAAGTGTCTCCTTGATTTAGACATGCATAACTCATGAACATGAGCCAAGCTGAAAATTCTTCAACAGTTCTCAGTCTGGAAAAAGCAGCATTGGGGTGAGGGGAGAGAATTGAGACATCTGAAATTTGGAGTACTTAAGCCTCATCCAGTACATTATTCCTTTAAAAAGAATTAGGCTACCACACAGGTCCTTTGCAAATTGAGAGCTTAAATGTAACATTCTCCAGTTTTCATACAAGATAGTGGATAGCGATGTCACTGGCTAAGACTTCCAAAGGTATACAATGCTTACTGTTGTCTCCTAAATCCCTCCATAAATTGGTGGGGTCTTCACCCTCCTTCTAAAACAGTACCTAGTCCCCTAGAATAAGTTATAAACTTCCCTTTCCTGTGTTATAGCTACCAAGACTACTGTGGGGCCTATGTATGGCACTTTCTGACAGAAAGAAAGAACAAGGTGGCGAGTGAAAAGCTGACTTGTTCAGAAAGGTATAAGCTTTTGTAGACTGCAGCCTACTTTGTCAGATGCTCTGAGTGAATTGTAGGAGCAATAGAACTAAATAGGAAGGGAAAAAATAATTTTAAATACAAATGACAGGGAAAAGAGGAGGAAAAGGTTAGGGGGAGGAGATACTGTTGGGAGAGTCAAAGGTAAGTTGAACAGAGGAAAAAATGAACTAAAGCATTTATAACTCACTAAGGGACAAAAAGCTAGCCCAAGAATTGGGACCAGAATCCAGAATCTCTGAGGCCATACTTAACCCTGTACAGTCTGTGGATGTTTTTTCTTGTTTCATGATATTGCTTACAAGTTCATTTTTTAACATTTTGTTGTCCAAAAGCATCCACTGAAAGGTCAGCAATGGAACGCCCATGGAGGTTGAAGTGTCCTACCACAGGCTTTTGTGTCTTTCTGGAACTGATGTCAAAACATTTTTTTCATGTTAGGATTTCCCCATCTGTCTCATGTAGACAGAGGGGCCCTGTAAGCAGGTGATATCATATAACATTGGTTTGAGGAGCAGGTGAATAAACCCCAGTTATCATGACTTGTGTTTGGTCAAGTGATGTGGTCTATGTTGATGCGGAGTTACAGCTGGTGTCTAGGACTGGAGCAAAGCCTGGTGCCTTGATGAGAATAGCAGTTAGGCAGTCTGTTTTTGGAGAGATGTTTTAAGTTGGGAGTGGGGAGGGAGGGAGAGGGCTGCTTGTAATTCAAGTAAAAATCAGGGTTTCCCTATAAGGGTCTATCAAAGGAGGGCTATTGAAGAGGGGGCCTGGGTTTTTTTTGCATGTCTTGGAGGCCATGGGTTGAGAAAAACCTAGATAAGCATTAGAGAAGGGGCAGCAGACTTCTGGGACAAGGTAAGGATTGTATTCCTAGAGGAAGGGTCCTTAAAGATTGTTATGGGGAAAGGAGTCTTTTAGGCAGCAGGATAGCCTGGGGCAGTGTGTACAAAGCTGTTGGGATAATAGCAGCCATGGTAAACCAGCTCTAAAAATTGTTGCACATTTTCAAGCACTAACTTTGTGGCTGATTGGCTTTTTATAGTTGGATGGATGCTTTACGGTGTGATAAAACTGTGGCTGATCTAGGTTTCTTATGCAGTTAACTGTGTAACGTATGTAATGTGTAGCAGGGCCACAGATGTATTCCAAATGAAATGAACTAAGATGTTTCCAGGGGGTGTGTCTACACATGCATTTATGCCATCTTAAATTTACTGTGAAGTAAATTACTGTGCAGTAAGCAGGAATAGGCTGGTGTCTACACATACAAGCATTAAAGTGCATTAATGCTATGTGTGGACTGACTTGGGATTAAAGTAAGTCCCAAGTCAGTCCACACACACAATGTTACAGAGTAGTAAGGTGTCTACATGTGCATTACTGCACAGTAACTAATCTGGCATAAATTTGATACCTGCATGATGCAGGTATCAAACTTATGTTCAAGTTGGTATAAGTTGCCACATTTACTGCTCAGGACAGGCACACACATGTAGTGGCATGTCTGTACTGTGGATTAATTTTGGTTACTGTGCAGTAAATTTGTATATGCAGACACACCTAGGATATTCTATATATATTCTGCACTGGTCCGGTCCTGCAGGGAGCAAACCAGGAAAGCCAAGGCTGCAACTGAACTCCAACTAGCTTCAAGCATCAAGGACAATAAAAAGTCCTTTTTCAAATATGTGGGGAGCCAGAGGAAAAGCAAGGGCAAAATTGGACCCCTGCTGAACCAGATGGGACAACTGACAACTGACGCCCAGGAAAAAGTCAACCTATTAAATGGGTACTTTGCATCAGTCTTTCATCAGTCCCATGGGATGCCCATGCCCATTATGGGACAGGGAGGTCCGGGGGAGGGAGATCCCCTACCCTCCATAAATGCTGAACTCATGAAGGAACACCTTGAGAGGCTGGATACCTTCAAGTCAGCCGGCCCTGACAAGCTACACCTCAGGGTACTCAAGGAGCCAGCAAGCATCATAGCCCAGCCTCTGGCATGGATCTTTGAAAACTCCTGGCGCTCTGGTGTAGTACCCGAAGACTGGAAGAAGGCCAGTGTGGTGCCTATCTTCAAGAAGGGGAGGAAACTGGATCCAGCAAACTATAGGCCCATCAGCCTGACTTCTATCCTGGGGAAGATCTTAGAAAAGTTTATTAAAGAGGCCATCCTGAATGGACTTGCCAACACCAACATCCTGAGGGATAGCCAGCACGGATTTGTTGCAGGTAGGTCTTGCTGGACCAATCTCATTTCCTTCTATGACCTGGTGACCTATCACCTGGACAAGGGAGAAGAAATTGATCTCATATAACTTGACTTCAAAAAAGCCTTTGATCTGGTATCCCATGATCACCACTTGGCAAAACTGGCCAATTGTAGCCTTGGGTCCACCATGATCC
>NW_017728886.1:165310746-165326040 GCF_001723895.1 Crocodylus porosus | reverse complement strand
AGCCATGGGGCTCTTTAGCCTGGAAAAGCGCAGGCTCAGGGGTGATCTGATGGCCACCTATAAGTTTATCGGGGTGACCACCAGTTTCTGGGGGAATGTTTATTCACCAGAGTGCCCCAAGGAATGATGAGATCGAATGGTTATAAACTACTGCAAGACCATTTCAGGCTGGACATAAGGAAGAATTTCTTTACAGTCTGAGACCCCACGGTCTGAAACAGCCTGCCACTGGAGGTGGTTCAAGCACCTACATTGAACACCTTCAAGAGTAGATTGGATGATTATCTTGCTGGGGTCCTATGACCCCAGCTGACTTCCTGCCCTTTGGGTGGGGGGCTGGACTCGATGATCTTCTGAGGTCCCTTCCAGCCTTCCCTTCCCTTCCCTTTCATAATGTCTATGAAATCTATGAAATCCTGTTGTACATCTGTTGTTTATTGTGGTTCATTCCAGGGGCAAGCCATTCTTCCCAGGACACCTGCTGGCAGCAGTGCAGCTTGGAAGAGCAATGTGTGTGACTAACAGGGGTGCACCTATTTTGAACTGGATCAAATCCTGGGACAATCAATCTGGTGTCAAATGAGATGTCTGTTTAAGAGACACCATTTTATACTCCTGGTTTGTGGTCTGTAGCTTCTGTCTGACAAATCATTAAGTGGTTCCTAACATGCAGCTGAATCTCTACTTTTCTGTGCAGATTTCTAAACATTTTAGTTTTGCTACATGTATCTAAATAATGTACTCCTCATCCAGGAATGGTTGCAGTTATCTTTACTGCAAAGATTACAACAGTGTACAAAGCTTGGACTGAATCTTGCTTAAGCTCTGTTCAGCTTACAAACTTTCCATAAATAACCACATGTGGTGGTGGTAGTAATGATAATAAAAATAATAATAATAACCACAAACAAACTAAAAAATTGGAGTTGAGGTCTGAAAGTGTTAGATAAGGCAGTTTTACTAATTACTCATAATGCAAGTTTTGTTCCTGTGACATCCCAGGATTAGTCTTTCTCTGCTGGAAAGAGATCAAACATAGACTTCTTTTGAAAATCTATAAACAAATGACTTCTCCTTTCCTGTCTTTCTGGTACACCAGTCAGTAGGAGCTGTGGTTAACATTGTTAGATCTATAGCTAAATTATTGGATCCTCTTTGTAACAATGGGACTCCAGCTTGTTTTTATTGAAACTGGAAAACACAGAAAATAGACTGTTTCATATAATGTATATGAATGTGATTTATTGCTAATGAGGCTGTAATTTTACAAGACCTGAAATAATCATAGCTACATCCCAATAGCATAACTAGCAGCGGGTGAGAAGCAGAAGCTCTGGGGCATGGGTGACTAGCGCCTCAAGTCAGGGGGACATGTCAGTGACTGGGGGTGCGGTTCCCCGGTGCCCGATGGTGCTGACTGGGGGGTGTGCCCCCTGTGGCTGATCTCACTCACCAAAAAGCAGCCGCACTGCTTCCAGAAGTCCCATGGCCACTTCCAGAAACAGCACAGCTGCTTTTGCTGGTGGCCCCACTCCCCGGCTGGTGCTCGCAGGGGGGACACTGGAGTTCCTGCTGCCCCCCTGCCCATCACCTAAGTAGGGATTGCGGCCTGACAAGGGGTGCACCAGCAGTTTTCGGGGTGCATGAGCACCCCTGTGCACCCCCTATGCATTGCCACTGCTCTGGGATGATTCAGTAGGGGTGCCAGACAGAGGTAAGGAGGCTCAAGATTTCAACAACCATGTTTTCTGGGAGGTCAAAGCAGACAGTGTCCAGGAGGCAGGGAGACTTGAGGGCCTTGGATGGGGAGGGGATAGGGAGTTTGCAGTCAAGGGGTTAATCCTGCCATTCAATTTGGCTTTTTATATTTTTTGTTTGGGGATGCTGTCAGCAGCACCTCTCAAACTCCTTTTGCCTATGCCTCCCCCCCACCCCCCATCTGTTGGTTCTTGGTGGTTTCATGTCATTCCACAAGAAACATGGATACCTGGCAGGTGCTGAAAATCCTAATTACACCTCTGCATACAAAACCATATTTCTCATGTACTAAATATGGTCTTAGATGTTATAAAAGTTATGGTTTAATCCTTTGGAGGATAGCAGATATGGTATCATGACCTTTAGCAATGTAAATAATCTACATGCCTTTACTTATATAAATGAACAAATATATTTAACAGTTAACATTTCTAACCATCATTAAAATGAGGAGCTTATCATTAATAACTAATTATTGCAAAAGGCAGGGCAAAGGAGCACTTTATAAACTAATTCAGAGGCATAAGCTTTCATAAGCAACAGATTACTTTTTGTCATATGGTATGAATGGAAGTAATTATGCACAGAGCAGAGGTTCTGAATAGAGAGCAGTTAAAAAGGATAGGAAGAGGAGGATGGATACAGGTCCCTGCTAAGGGAGGCAAAGGTAGGTTGAAGTGTTCACCAGGCATAAATAATGCAAGTAAGCCCATGGGGAAAAAGCGGTTAGAATAGCTAACCTAGGTAATGGGATAGGAACATGATCCAGCCTATAGTTTTGTCTTTCTGAAATTGATGTCAGATTGGCATCCATTTAATTCTTTTACATAAAGATTTCCTGGGCTTTCCAATGTAGGGAGAAGAATGGCACCATAAGCATACGACATTGGTAGAAGAGCCAGTGATGAACAAAAAGCTATTTGACCAAACATGGATTATAACATATGGGGTTCAATATAATCCATATTGTGTGGCCTGTTTGGATGTGAGACCACACTAAAAGCAAATTGGCCATTACAGGAAGCTTTGTACAGTAGCAATATACCGTTTGGTGGTGGTATTTTTTTTTCTTTCTTGTATTGTGCAAATCTCCAAAGAGTGACATCATCAAGAAAGGTAAGATGCATCTTAGGAAAGCAAAAACACATTCCTTTTGAGTCATGTGTTCATCAAAGTTCATCAGCCTTTGTGGTAATATTATTACTTTACCATGGGGAGGTAGAGGGGGTGGGGAGGAATCGTATTCATGTTTTAAGCTTTTTGTAACAAAACAAGGCCATATTTTTTCCTGGAGTGTTACTGGTTTTCATTGGATATAATACAATCTAAGTATATATTGAAATATGACCTCCAAATCTGGAATTACACTTCTGTTTCTAATGCTGGTTCGCGTCTTGATTTTTGGTAAAACTATGCCTTTGTCCTAGATCAAGAGCTCTCATACTCTACAAAGGCTCATTGGAATACAGATTTTTACTTCAAAGAATCTATAGTCAACTTTGTTTAATTTTATTCACAATTAAGAAGCCTTTGGGAAGCAGTCTCCAGTTCTTATGTTTTCACTAGAATCATAGAAAAGTAGGACTGGAAGAGACCTGGGGGTCATCTAGTCCAACTCTGTGCCTGAGGCAGGATCATGGTTATCCAAATCACCCCAAGAAAGTCCATGTCTAATCTATAATAGCTACACAGTCAACCCTGTCACACAACCACAAAGCAATAGTACCCTAACCTGCCATAGGTAAACAAGGGGGTGACAGTAGCCAATGTTCTGCTGCTGCACAGGTTGTTAAAATATGTTTGATAGAGCCAAGTAAGAGTGCTTCTGTGACCGGCCCATGTCCTGCCACCTAGGGTGAGTTGCACCTAAGCCTACTTGCCTGCCACAACTTGTCCCTCTGGAGGTGGTGCTCAATGGTTCCTGTATGGGATCAGGAATGCTTTCCTTGGTGCATGTTCTGTGGGGCTCCTCCTTCCCTACACTTCATCTTTTTTTACTAGGGTGTTATGGTGGATCCAGGAAATGCCCTTACATTTTAGCTGTATGTTCTGTTTCTCATGCAGTGGCTTGATAAAGAAAGGGTGCCCCGGGTTTTGCCATGGTTCTGTCACTCTTCCAAATAATGGCAACATGGAAGAACTTAACTTAAAGGAGCTCATTCTGAGTGGTGGGCAGGCGTTCATTGTCCCCATGGTGAGCTGCTCAGTCTTGAGCACAGAGGGTTGAGCACTGCTCCAGGTCCTTCCTGATTTGCCTGGTTGGCCACATGTACCACAGCCCCAAGGCATTCCCTGCCGAGCCTGTTCAGGGCTGAATGTCACAGCTGTCCCCTGTTGGTGCACTTTGGGAACACATCTACTCTGCAGGGGTCACTGGGGTTTGTGAGCCATCCCTCCAGTGTTCACCCTTGTTGGGTGCCCACTGGGCATGCCAGGCGACCCATGAGTGGGGTCAAGAGGCTTGGTGTTGCCTTTAGCCCTCAATCCTCTGTGGACTGATGGGCTCCTCTAGCTCCATCCAGGCCATGTGGTCCCTGAGCATATACTCCCAGCTGGCTGTGGAAGTTGTGCCCAGGTTTTCCCCAGTTGCCTCCTGGCTGAAGCATGTGCACTTTGCTTCCCCAGGCTTGCTGGCTGGCAGACCAAGTATTAGGTTGCTTCCAGGGGTGGGGGATTTGTCTGGCTCCACTTCTAGTATCCAGGCATGTCCCATCCTTCTCTTAACCTCTGGGATGGTTTTAAACACGGGCCCTGTGCCAATGAGGAGTGGGCCCTCTGGCTGCGTAGTGTCAGTTGTTCCATTCATGGCCTGGCCACCTGGGCTGCAGTGCTGAAGTAAGCCAAGGCAAGGGCCTGTCACTGCCCCCCCACTACAGAGGAAGGCAAAAACCTCTGTAGTCCACACCAATCTGACTATGGGGTAAAATTCCTTCTTGACCTCAAACATGGCAATAGGTCTGTACCTGAGTGGAGGGGTAATACTCTGTAGACAGGCACCTGAATTTGGTCCATATCTGACTCTTTTCAGCTAGAGAAAAAAAGGCTTTTCCCCTCATTTTTATGGTAGCCCTTTAGTTATTTGAAGATTGCTATTGTATCCCCTGGTAAGTGCCTTTTTCATAAGCTGAGCGTGTTTATTCCCTTTACTTTTTCTGCTTGTATGGCTTCCATTCTAAGCACTTTATATATTCTAAGCCCTTTTTTAAAATCATCTCCACCACTTTTTGCCCCTCCACCCCACAATGAGCCCTGCTAGCTGTGTGTAGGCAGGCCACTGTGTGGAGCCCCAGCTGTGTGTGGGGGGGGCAGATCATCCTGCTTTCCTGCACTGCCATCTGGTTCCCCTGCTTCCACAGCTGTGTGCAGGCAGGCTGGGCAGTGTCGGGGTCACCAGCTGGGGGGGGTGGAGTCAGGGTGTCAGGTTCCCCAGCAGGTGGGGGGGTAGCTGTCCTGGGCACGGTGTGGGTGGGGGCACAGTAGGACAGGGATCCCCTGGCCCCAAGGAATTTAATCCACCTCTGCCCCACCCCAATCTGCCATGCTGCTGCTGCTCAGCTTGGGGCTTCCCCTGGGGTTCAACCTTGTCTGCTATTTCATGTGAGGATAGAAAAGACAGGAGGTAGATCATTCATTGTATTTTGTATAAAAAGCCTTTAATATTTTATTAATCTTTTAATTTTTTTATTAGTAAACACAAGTGAGTTTACTCTTGTAGAAATCCAAGCAGAGAAGTATTCACAGTTCAAAAACTAGCAGCTACATTGATCCAGGCCACCCACCACCCAGATGCAGGACATTCAGCAGACAGGGCACACCAATCACATTTGGGCAGTGGTACCTTGTAATCTGTGGCAGGCACCCCTGCAAGGCAGGCATCAAATGGAGGGACTTTTTTTTACTGAGAAAAAATCATGTAAATGGAGCACCATTTTAATGTTGAAATACAGTTTTAAAACTAATACAGTTCCTGAATTGGCATGTTTTCTTTCATAGGCAGATTGAGGGGACAGAGTGAGGGCACTCATCCCACTATCTTGCACCACTGCCTGGCTCCCCTGCTCCAACAGCTGCAGGCAGGCAGGCTAGGCAGTGTGGGGTCACCAGTCTGGGGTGCAGCGACTGACTTTTAAAATTTTTTTTGTGCAATTATTGTGAAAAACACCCACCAGGCAGCAGGAACTCTAACAGTCACCCACCCCCCAAGTGCTGACACGAACCAGGCAGTAGAAAAAAGGACACTGACCCCCACCCCTCCTGTGTGCTGACACTGAGAAGGCATTAGGAAAGAGGGCAGTCACCCACCACCCTGGGCACTGACGCCCACCAGACAATAGGAAAGAGCCCCCCCCACCAGGTGCTGATTGGTCTGATTATTTCTGATTAGTATGATTACTCTGACTATTTCTGATTATTGGACTGAACACCCACCAGGCAGCAGGAAATTGGTCAGTCGCTTACCCCCCCAGTACTGACACAGAGCGGGCAGTAGGAAAGAGGAGATCACTCATCCATCCCCCCACCCAGGTATGTATGGTTTGTTGAATGCTTATTTATAGCAACAGTCACTTGATCAGTATGTATGAAAAGGTAGTTCCTATACATTGAGTTGTGGCAGGGCACATTGCTGGTGGCATGCACCCAAGGAAGGAAAGAGGGCAATCACCCATCCCATCAGGCCCTGACACCCAGGACACAGTGGGAAAGAGGGCAGTTGCCCACCACCTGGGTGCTGACACCCTCCAGGCAGTAGGAAAGAGGGCAGTCGATAATCCACCTTGGACACTGACACCAAACAGTAGGAAAGAGGGCACTCAGTTGCCCACCACCCAGGGTGCTGACTCCAAGCATGCAGTATGAAATAGACCAGTCACATTCCACCCCCCTTGGGCACTGATTACTCTGAGTATATCTGATTGTTATTGATTACTGTGAGAAAAAGTTATTACCCCACTACTAAAACTTCATGCTAATTCTCTTGTTGTACCTGCTGGACAAAATGAGCATAATGCCCAACAGCCAATTTTTGGCCAGCACCCAGCCATGACTTAGTGCTTTTTTGTATCTTCAGAGTACTTCAGGCTGTTTTGTACCTTGGAGAGTACACAACAGTTCTATATGAGAGGAAATACACTGAAGTCAAATTTTTGGCTATGTTTGAAGCACCTGTGAATTATCTACAGTACCAAAACCAAAATAGAAAGGAACATTGCATTCATCATTTTGCAAAAGAGTTAACAAAGCAAATTTGAGTAAGTAGATGCATGGACTACCTGAACGCTTCTAATATTTCAGCATTTCAAAATCTTGTGACCCTGTCTTTCTGTGTCTTGCTTCTTAATTGTGAAGGACTGCCGGAATCCCTGCCCATGAAGGGGGGGAGGAAGGTGGGATGCAAAAATAAAATCCAAGCATAGGCTCAGACAAAACACAATGGTGGTACTGGGGGAGGGGGGAGGGAATTTTTACAAAGGAAAGGTCCTTTGCTCCCTGTCATTCAGCACCATGGAGCAGTCTCCCCACTGCTGTGACATGCTCATGGTTTCCCACTCAGGAGAAGCTGCTTCTGTCAGTGTGCTCTCCAGCACAACACCAATCCTGAATGACTGGAGACGGGTAGCCTCTAAGCTGTATGAAGCTTTGGTCCTTGATTCGATTCGGCAGAGATTTGGCCCAGGTTGAATCCAAATCAAATCAGATGACCCGGAACCCTCCGAAAAAATTCAGAGAGATTTGGACACAGAGACAGATTTAAATGTTTTGTCTATATACCTCTAAGTATCAGGGGCTCATGCAAGCTGCAATGCTGGGGCACATGGAGTGTCCCACAGAAGTGCGGGGGTTCCCCAGTGTGCTTGGCAGCAGACCCAGAAGTGGACGAGAAGCACTTCCAGGTCCACTGGGGAGTGTGCTGTGGGCCTTCCACCCTGTGCCTCCTGCAACTCAGTGACTGGTGCCTCCTGGGTCTGGGGGGGCACCCAGGATCCCCCTGAGGCCAATGCTGAGCCGGGGAGCCATGGGGAGACCCTGAGCATGCTACCTGGATGACCCAGAATTGGACTGGAAGTACTTTTAGTCCACTTCCGGGTTCGCTGCTGCACATGTGAAGGGCTCCCCCCCCCCCACTTCTGTGAGACGCTCAATCCACCCCAGCTTCACAGCATTTATGAGCTGTACCTGCTACCTCAATGTACATAGAAAAAACTTTTAAACCTGTGTCTATGTCGGAATTGCTGATTTTTCCCAATTGGCATCGAATCTTTAGATTCGGCCAAATCAAATCAGGGACAGTGATCTGAATCAACTAATCGAATCACTGTCGCCAATTTGGGCCAAATCTGAATTGAATAGGGCCCTCTTTGCATATCCCTAGTAGCCTCACCTACATCCTTAGAGAAAATGACAGACAGCTGGTCGTAGAAAGGAGCAGTTGTATGCCCTGCCCCAGAATGAGTGTTTTCATCCTTGGCATGATGAAATGCACATCTCAGGGCCTTGATGTTGCACCAGCACTGGGTCCAGTCCTGGTTGTGCCCTCGCTTATACATCGGGTTATACCTCCTACTTTCCAGTTGGTCTATGATCTTTTGCTCCGACTAAATGTTGATTAAGTCCTTCAGTTCTTCCCGGGTCCAGTTGGGGCCCCAGATGATCGGAGTATCAGTCTCCTGCTCTGTCACCTGCATACTGCTGGACTTGTTTTTCTGAGACATCAAGAAGCAGTCTGAGGCCAACAGCATGCAGTATATGAAAGGTCACTGGTAAAATTTGTGGGTCTGTTATATACCCATGCCTTGAATGAGCTGTTTGGAAAATTCCACATACTCATGGCTGTGAAGGTATCACTTATGTCTCACAAGAGACAATAGTGATGAAGCACCCCATTTACCAACAAAAACATGGTGATGGGCTTGGGCATCGGCCAATTAGGCCCATTGTCCATTTGGATGACTGGTTAATGAGGGCCAAATGAGAACCCCTTTGAAAAGTGCTATTATGGTACATATTGAGACATAGTCCTGTCTATAAGACACCCATATTTCTGTGGGGGAAGGGTATTTTGTGGGGAGAACTGTCTTGCAAGGATTTTTTTTCTTGTTGGACTAGCAAGATGCCTCATGTCTATCATAGAAAATTTCTAGCTAACTTCAATTTTCAAATAGAAAAAAAAAACACAGAAAAAAGCAAGAAAACAAAACAGACATGGTGGGACTGTTTTTGCATGCAATTGCTTCCACTGGCAGAGCCATATTTGCTATTGCTGCAACTAGAGAAGCACAAACTCTTTTTGCTGTCCTTGCAAAAGCATTCACCTGATACTGGTTCATCTGGACACGTTTGTAAATGTAAACATTCTGTATTGAGGATTCTCAAGGCTTTGTCTGGTCCTCCAAGAGAAATATGGCAGAATTGACTCTCTCTGATTGCAGAATTAAAAGTCTTTGGAAGCCTAGTTTGATGACAGTTGTCTTCACCAAAGCCTTGATCCATCAGAACTTTTCCCTTATAACTTCTTTCTTATTTCAGGGTGTTTTAATGGTTCACGAGAACACAGTAAGAGTGACTACAAGTTGCACAGGATTTCATCCTTTTGAATCTGGGCCATCATGCCAGACACAAGGGTGGCCATGGTCATCATGTAGCCTCTGCTACACCACAAACCAATTCAGCATGGCTCCCTGCAAGGCCAGGCTGGTGACTCATGAGGTATGCCAGGTGCTGCAGGACATTGTGGCAAACAACTTTATTTGCCTCAGGGACCCCCATGGCACTGAAGCCATCTATGACTTCCTGAGGATTCCTAACTGTGTAGGGGCTTTAGACAGCACTCACATCCCAGTGCAATCTCCTTTGGGGTGGGAGGTCATTCACAAACAGGAAAGGATCTGCCTCATTGATTCTGCAAGTCATGGTGGATGACTGGGGCTGGTTCAGAAACATTTATATCAGGTGGGCCAGCAGCATGCATGATATGTGTGTTCAGAAACTCTCCACTGCTTGGCCTCATGGAGAAAGGACACTATGCATCCGGAGTCCCTGAGATGGACAGTGTTCTGTGGTGTCACTATTGCCCTGCTTATAGTAGCTGATACTGCTTAACCTCTCAAGCCCTGGCTCATGAAGCCTTATGGAGGGCACTTTACAGACCCACAGAAGCTGGTTTTCAACTACCATCTGAGCAAATGCAGGATGGCTGTTGAATGCACCTTTAGCTGACTGAAAGCACGGTGAAGGGTGCTTAACTGCAGGCTCAAGCTGGAGCCAGAAAACATCACGGCCTTTATAGTGGCAGCCTGCATGCTACACAATGTCTGTGAGACCCATGGAGAGGTTTTCAGCCAGTTGTGGTCTGACAAAGCATGAGAGGCAGCAGCCAGACAGATGTGGGCAGGAGAAGCTGGTCAGGCAGTCGTCACATGGAATTGCCTGGCAACACATATTATGGACACTGCCACCCACAGCAGTGATTGTTCTTGATTTAAATTTTTTTTTTGAATTACTTACAACATAAACCATCTGTGTCTGTGTGTGGGGGGAGGGGACAGGGGGTAGAGGATGAGCAGGGCATGGGAGGAAGTGGACTGGGGTAGGGTGTGTACTGGGGTGGACTGGGGTAGGAGGTTATTGTTTGGAGGCTGACATTGGTTGCGGGGGGTGGGGCATGGGTCATTACACAACACGGCCCAGCCTTCACATCCTGCAAAGGGTTGAATAAACCTGTCATTGGCTGGGCTGGGGTGATTGGGCAGGTGAGAAGTGAGTGGTATGAGCAACCTGCAGGAGACCAGTTTTGGTGTGTGCGTGCTATGGAGGGTGTGATGGGTTTCACTTGCATAGGCTTTTGGAAGGACTAAAATCCTCCCAGGTGTCTGCTGTATCCAGCTGTTTCTTTCCCAATGTCTATATGAAACTGCAAAGAATGCTTTTTGGAGTAAAAGAATGGTCTTTGTTTACTGCACTATTATAGTTTATTGAGGTGCTTGCTTGCTGAGATACTGAGATGCATCTAGGTGCAGAAAATTTGGTGGGTGGGGGATATGGGGCGGGGGTGTAGAGTCCATATTCAACTCTAACATTCATCCCCAACCCCGACACCTCACCATTTCATCACCATTTCACAAACACCAAAACATTTCACAACGCCCAAATGTATGCCGTGCAAAACATACAAAGCCGCAGACATTCATAATGTCATGGCATCATTGGGCAGGGGAAGGGGAGGGGAGGAATCAGCCCCTGTCAGGAGTCGCCATGGAAACTGTTCTAAGCCCAGACAGCTGGGGAATGATGGGGAATGTAGCCCTAAAACACAGAAAACTAACAACTGTCAGAAGGAGCTGTGGATTTGCCCCCCCCCGCTGTACTATTACTATACCATTAAGTTTTGTAGTAAGCATTTGTCCCACCTCACCATCAGCACCAACAGCTGCAATCACCCACAGTGATGTGGAGGAGGATGAGGAGCTCGGGCAGCACCAGCTCATGCTCTGCCTCCTCCCCCTCACTACTCCCTGCTGAAGCAGGGTCTGCCCCCTCCCTCCTCCTTGCACAGACACCTCTCAGCATTAGCTAGCATACCAGATGCTGGCTATGGTTCATGCTATGGGAGACAGGACAAAGGCAGACAGCAGAGTGTTGGCTTAGGGCTTTTTGGAGCTAATCAACAGGTATCTGGTAATGTTTCTCTGTTCCTTCCTCTGAAAAAGTTTTTTGAGAGAAGCTTTTGTTTTCTTAATGAGCTGATAATCACTGAGGGGTGATAAACACTGTGTTATCAACTCCCTGCTGGGCTGCTGCCCGGGGGAGGGGACTGGACCCTCTCCCTAATCAGAGTGTCCTGTTGGGGCCTGGCTAAGCCTCCTTCAGCTCAGCACTATGGAAGGGATGGGAAGGTTGCTGTAGTGCTCCCCAGCTTCTAGCTTGAGCCACTGCAGGCATGTGCCTGCATTTCTAGAATGAAAAGGGAACATCTATCCACCTCCAAATCTGTTCAAGCTTTGCAGGTTGCAAAGATTGAATCAATTCAGGCTCAGGCTTTTTGCATGTCTGTCCCTAACCTAAGGGGCCATGAGGAGTTGCATCCTGGGCTGGGTGGCTCCTGCCTCTCAGTGCAATATGGGGGTCTGAGGAATTCAGTAGCATATGATAGCCAGAAGTCCCCTGACAAGACTTCTCCTGCAGTGAGTGCTGCCTGCAGCTCCTAACCTGGTCTCTGCCCTTACGCTCCACTCCATGAGAGTGAAGGCTCCAGCTGGTACAAATATACTACAAAATGAACAGAATCATTTAAAGCAGATATGCTTTACTGATTTATGGATATGTCCTTTTTATATTTTGACATGATTTTTATAAAACTTTTAATGGTATACTGTCATTTCGAAACTACCTGCCCTCGTACACCTCTAATTTTGCACACTTCTGAAAACTTAATAAAAAATTAAAGCAAATGCTTAAAAATAAATATCAATTTTATCCACTGAAATTCTTAAAGCATAAAAATTGAATTCTGTGAAGCCTAATTATCATGTAATAAATACTCACAATAGAAATAAAATATTTGATCAGCCCCATATGGTTTTTTCAAGAATTGTCTTTTGCAGAGCATTTTAAGATGTTTATGTTTCTCAGTGAGAATAACATCAAAGTTTTAAATATCAAAATCCTTCATGAAACATCATACTATTCTCTACTTAGCTGCACTTCTCTAAACTGGTGCTTTGCTCACTTTGAATTCCATGCATACTATTGGGTTTCATTCTAGTATACTTCATAACCCCCAAACCACTCTGTAAACATTTCATGCAAAAGAGTGATTATCATGTTCAGAAGTACCCAAATTATCCCAGTTTAATCTGTTTCAAACAGGAGACATCCAATTTCATGGTTCTGCTAACATTCTTTTTTTGCTTTTGTCCTTTCTCCACTAGAGGTCTCTACAGATAACACTAAAAAAAATCTTGTAAAACTACTTTTACAGTGGTTTGGGGATTTTGTTGTACTTCTCATGTGCACATAACTGCATGTGCCAGCAGACTGCAGCTCTTTCTAGTGAAATCCAGTATACATTCTAAAGATAGGTAAAATTTCTTACAATCAAGATAACTAAAGTTGACTGTCCCCACTTTCCTTTGGTGACCTAAGGAGTAGATAATAAGGCCTCCTTCATCCAGTCTAAATGACGCAGCTCCATTTCCTTTAGTGAGTCAGACCCACTTACACTATGTTAGGATCTCACCTTTTAATTTTAATCGAGAATATGACTGCATTGCACAACCCAGTGCCATTCACAGATACCAGAACTGTTTCTAAATGAACTAGGTGGGATACCTGAAGCAGCCTAGACATATTAAGATAAATTAGCTAGCTTCTTGCATACCAATTTATTTTTATGTTCAGTGTGGTTGTATATAAAATGGGATCACCTATGTGGTAATTGACATATAGGCATACGGTGACACGAGTTTCTCTGTACACAGACTTCAGGCTGTAGTATTTAAATGCTTGATTTGGAGAGCATGCCTAACCCTGATAAATATATATGCTTAAAATGAAGCAATACCATATGCACGTTCACACTTAAAAAGCTGCAATGACCTATTGCTGTGGAAGAAAAAATATTTTCCTTGTTTCATGCAGCTGTTCTGTTCTTGTCTTAACTCCTAGCATGTGGATGAGCTGAATCTTAGATTTTATCTTGATTTGGCACCTAAGATTGTTACTCTTATTCCTACTCATGATTTGCAGGATTGGGCCTTAGTCTCAATAACATATAAAACTAGGTTTGCACTCATGTTACCTTTCTGTTTGATTTTTTTTTGATGCCCTGTGTAACCAGATCTACTATTGAATCACACTCGTTGTTAACAGGATGGCGTGCAAGCCATCTGCTATGCACATAAATAAATAAAAAGGCCAATAAACATGGCAGAGATTTTCATGCTTATGGAAAAAGAGGAGCAGATTAAAAAACAAAAACTAAAGGTTTTAAAGCCTGATACTGGACCACTGAAGTCAACAGTTTTGCCAGTGACTTCAACGAATTCAAGATCAAGTCCTTTACAATGGTCATTCCTATACACAGATTTTCATGACTGATGACATCCCTGGAGTTAAGAAATATTTAAGTTAATAAATTGCACCATTTGTTGTGTTTTTGAAAAAAAAAGCTGACTACTAGACAGCTTGGTAAAAAGACAATTGAAACAGTACGTGAGAACAGATAGCAAAGTTACAGTACTTTTACACATACATGTAGACCTTCAGGTATAGAAATAAAAATTTTTTTCAAAAAGTTAAAAATTCCCTTGAGGTCTCTAAATCATGCCTGAATGCAGAATGTCTTCCCAAAAGTTATTCAATATCTCAGAAAAATTATGCTAGAATTAGAAGGTTAAATGTTATGTATGACTTTGTGTTTTTAATAACGGTCTCTTTTGACCTTCAAAGTCTATAAAATTTTGAACCCCAAAATGGGTAAATCAGAGCTTGAGGGTACTGGTAGTGGGATGCAGAGCCTTTCATATCTAAGTTCTGGCACTTTGAATAGGTTCCAAGACAGCCCTGACAAAGCCCAGTGTTTGCTGTGTAGTGTCCCACACATTAATCACTTCACTTTCCTGAATGAGCACTATTCTGCATTTGAATTTTTCTTCTGTTTTTGTTCCTATCTTTGATAACTTGACCTTTTTTCCTCTCTATTTCCTCGTCTCCACAAGTTAGTTTCTTTCCCTCCCTCACTTTTGGAACATTTGGCAAGGGTAGGGAAGGGAGTTCTGGATAGCTGAGTGTTCCTTACTCTCTTTCACACAATAATAGTTTGATATCTGCTGAGTTTGCATTTTAGTTATGCATATGTTAGGCAAGTATTGAACTATACCAGCTGTAGGAATTTATGCAACTTGATGGTCCATTTCTGTTCTCTTCTCCCTTTCTGCTACTTACATTCAAAGAGACCATATTTTCATAGTTGTTAGATGTTGGAAGGCACCTTACAGATCATCGGGTCCAGCCCCCCTGAATGTGTGCAGGAAAGACTGCTGGGATCAAATGATCCCAGCAACATGGGCGTCAAGATGTTTTTTGAAGATCACAAGGGTGGATGACTGTACCACTTCTGGGGAAAGCCTGTTCCAAACCCTTAGAAAGATAGTATTTCAGAAAGATAGTAAGATAGATCAGAAAGATAGTATTCCCTTCAGGAGCTTGGCTTCTTGTCCTTATGGCTAGTGACAGAAATTACAAGCACACAAACCAGTATAAATTACTGGAAACCAGTTCAAATGTGTAACACAACAAAAATTCAGTGCACATAAGCTGATTTAAAAAATGGCCAAAATCAGTTTAAGATAAGCCTGGATTGAAGTAGTATCAGACTTAACTGATTTAGTTTAAATCTGTTTATTGATGTTCTGCCCCATAGATAGTTTCATAGTTTCATAGACATTAGGGCTGGAAGGGACCTTGGGAGATCATCGAGTCCAGCCCCCTGCCCAAAGGGCAGGAAGTCAGCTGGGGTCATAGGATCCCAGCAAGATAAGC
>NW_017728886.1:165300636-165310586 GCF_001723895.1 Crocodylus porosus | reverse complement strand
CCCTTGGGGCGCTCTGGTGAACAAACGTTCCCCCAGATCCTGGTGGTCACCCCTGATAAACTTATAGGTGGCCATCAGATCACCCCTGAGCCAGGCTAAAGAGTCCCATGTCTCTCAGCCTGTCATCGTAAGATCTGTTTTCCTGACCTCTGATCATGCGCGTGGCTCTCCTCGTGCCCCAGATCCCCTCCAGATTCAAGTTAACTCACAGTCTCCCAGAATCCCAGGATGCTTTGCACCTCCCTCACATCCCCTCTTCCCCCACACCTCACATGGTGGATGAGCTAGCCTTGGCCCAAGCTGTGTGCTCCAGCCAAGCTGGGAGGTGTGTTCTAGTGCCCCACAAGCCTCTGGCCTGGGCCACTGGAAGCATGTGGCTGCTTTTCCAGAATCAAAAGTGAATGTCTGTTTACTTTCTTATTAGTTCAATCTGTGCAGCTTAAGCTAAGTACAGACAGTCAAAAAGCCTGAGGCCAAATTGATTCCATCTTCACAGGTTAGTCTCTGTCTTGAAATGGAATCTTTAAATTTCTCTGCTCTTACACGCACACCCAGGTGTAACCCAGGTATACCACTGTTTTACCACCCACTAGGGGCTTGCCTGGGTGGTTGGTACCCCTATTCTTTTCTTTAGGGACTCATGGTCAGTGACATTAACCAAAATACTTTGCTTTTCAGCAATCAGGGTGGAGGATGTAGAACATTTGAGAGAGGATTTTAATGCCAATATATCATATTCATATTTAGTCTCTGCAAATCTAATGCTTTAAGCTAGGGCTTATTTATTCTGTGAAATTACTGTTTTGTAAACTTAAAGAATAAACCAATAGTGGCTTAATTTGTGGCACACCTACTGAAAGAGTAAGCCCTGCCCATATCCCGAGTGCTACTGTGATTCCTGTCTCCCAGGGGCATACCTGATACAGTTTTCCTATCCGCCTGATGGAGACGAGGGGCTCAAGCCTCCAAACAGGTAGAGTGGAAGCAGGATGCTGCTGCAAGAGAAATGTCACTTTTGAGAGCTCAGTTAACCGTTCTCTGGTCCCACGATTTTTATATGGTAAATAAGGATTTAAAGCCCTCACTTTTTATATGGCACCACAATTTTATATGGCAAATGAGGATCTAAAGCCATAAATTTGGTGGTGGCTGTAGGGCCAGGGAAGAGTTAACCTGGCTCTTGGCAGGGACACCTGACACCTCCTTTCACAGCAGCATCCTGCCCCTGCTCCATTCCACATGGCTGGAGAATCAAGACCCCTGCATCCATTTGGGAACCTCTTTTACTGAGGGCCTGGACCTCGCATACCACACAGCAGCTGCTCATGTCATTAAAAGTATACATGCCACAGATGGGCCACCCCTGGAATGAACTTCCTTCATTGAGTCTCCTTTTTAAAAGTACAGTAAGTAGCCTTTCATGTAGATCCAGATCCAGTTAATTTCTGAATAATGTATGTGGCACTTGGGTTTTTAGGTTTAAGCAAGATCCTATTCACTTTGTCCAACAGCCTGGTAGCGGCTATAGGACTGAACTTCAATCAGAAATGATACAGTACATTCACCTAGACCTTGAGGTCTCTTCATGTTGTGATTCTATTCCACTTAAAGTGACACAAAACTATGGTCTAGGCATGGATAAGAGCATCTTTCAGTTCAAAATTAGCCACTGGAATACAAGCGGAAAGGAATTCAAGATATGAATCCAGAAAAGAGCAAGAAGGCCTTGACTTCATAATCTACTGGCGACAGGGAAACTCAGCTGGGAGAAGGGGGTCCTAGGTTCTAGTTCTTCCTGCCTTTACCCTCTCTCAAACTAGCCAGCTTCTACTGGAAACACTGCACTTGAATGAAGTGCTTTTGTGTGAGCCCTTTTAGTTAATGGCAATGTTCAAGTTTAAACTTAAGTTAATGATGTACCATAGACAATATTTGTCAGCAGAGCAGAATATGAGGACTTGCACTACTAATTCTTGTCCATCTAGCTGGTCTTTTGTCAAACAAGAGACTTTGATTTCTACAAATGTCTGTCCAGCATATTTCACCAGTGTTAAAAGAACTTTTAAAATGAAATCAATGTGTTATATTATGCTTACAGTGTGAAAAAAACAAAGTGCTCTATCCTTTTCTCTCTGGGTTTTCAGCATATGTTTTCCTGCTTGATTAAAGATCTTTTCTCAATTTCACACTCATGTGCTGAGTTCAAAAACAGGCTCTGAAGTGCTCCAATTTTGTATAGCGAAATTCAGGATAACATGGGCCTAATGTTCACAGTGGTTTCAGCTTTTGCTCGCTCCATTCTGTATGTTAAACTGTTTTTGTAGGCACACAATTATATGCATGGAAAAATATTTCTGGCTGGGCTGAGATGCTTTTGAAATTTGACCTTGCTTTTGATTAAACTGCTGGGGTTTTGGAGAAAAATCCCAATACTTTGGACCCTGATTCTGCTAGGTACTTAAGCAAATGCCTAACTTTAACTAGTTTAGCAATCCTATTGACTTCAGAGGAACTACTGACTTGTTCAGAGTTAAATGGGTGGTTAAATATTTTGCTGAATTGAAGTTACAGTGCTATATTTATTCACTGGAACAGTGTTGCTATATACATGTATAGCAACAAATTGTACTAGGTTGCCTTGAAATCATATGTGAAATTATATGTGTGTGTGTATGTTCAACTGTTCATGTACGTTCATTTTGAAATATTTTAAAATCAATATTTAGCATAGATTATGTAGCAAGAGACAAAGAATCCTCCTGTATGAATATGCAGCCATTCTCCACTTTAAATATGTATATTCATACTACCCTTTTATGTACGTATGTACCACATCTTTCTTCTCTTTAATGAAGTTTGACAATTTGTGACAGGACAGAAAGGGAATTCATTATATTTAGTAATAGAAAACCTATTTCTCATTTTTCCAGAGCCAAGCAGCTGCAATGAAATTGCCTAAACCACTATATCACAATTCCCCACCTTTGTGGTTCTTAAGGTCACCCTCAAGGGTCTTCAATTTCCTTATGTTCACAGCTTGGCACCTGGTAATGTTGAAAATCAGGAAATATAAGGAAGCTATATATTTTTTATTCTAAAGAAGGATTTTTTTTTGTTTTGAGAAGAAATAAATCTGTCAGGATGAAAAAATTAAAAATAAGAAGCTTGACTGTAATAATCACACCAGTGTCAATGCCAATTTTGTTTAGCAAACTTTAGAATGAAAATTTTCAACATGACAAAGAAACTTCAACTCTTCCTCAAAGAAATTATCAACGGAAAGGAAATCATTTTTTTTTATTTCAGTAAACTGAGAGGTTTAAGGGTAATTTATGGTAATAAGGTAGAAAGGGACCCAGAATTACCTTTCTTTAAAAAGTTATTCAGCATCCTTGCTATGACCAATTTCAGTGGACTTTCATTCACTAAAGAAGATTAGAACCGTTCCTTATAATGATGACATGCTCTGTGTACCAGTACTAATTTTGGCAGAATGTTTTAACTCACACTGAAGGATTTCATATCAATAGGCAGTAATACAACCTTCAACCTTTTTCTTTTTTTTCTTTTTTAAAGAATTTCTTCAAACAGAATCAAAGCTAATGAATTCCAACAGTACAAACTGAAGAATGCATTCTCTTTGGAGCTATGTGACGAGATAAATAAGGATTCCCTTTTTGTATGACTATATCCATTGAAGTTATAAAAATTAAATTTCCTAAGGGAGGCTTCCCTTTTATGTTAATCATGTATCACTACAAGATGACTGGGGATAAAGACTCCAGTTCGATGCGATTCTGCTTTTAGAAGGTGTAATGAAATGTTCTAATGCAGATATTTATTCTCAAAAGCATCATAAAAATTAAAAGTGTAAAAATGCTACACAGTCTGTATGGGTACATCAACATGTTCATTACTGTGCCTTAGATATTGTGAATTTAGTTTAGTACTTCCTTAATAAAATACTAACTAAATGCACAGTACCTAGAGTTACTGTGCAATAGTAGAGGCAGATGGTTATTTAGTGATGCTTACTGTACATTAGCCTAATAACACTGTGCAGTAGGCTATTAGCATGGTTTTTGCTGTGACATGTTACTGCCCAGTGTTATTAGGCTAATGTGCAGTAAGCGTCTCATGTAGACGTGCCCTATAGGAAACATTAATCACCACAACTAATGCATATTTTCTCCTTATGGCCACTAACTGAAAATGAATTTATTGCATGAGCTGCTAAAATTGGCTTTTTATTAGAGCTGGTTCAGTAACAGATTTTTCATTCCAAAAAACAATTTAAAATAAAAAAATACGATCTTTCAGGACCAGAACAAATTGCCTGAATTATGAATTCTTTTCCAACAAGGAGTTCTGGGGGAAAAAATTTCCTTGGGTTTAATTCAAGTGTTTTCCTTTTGATGAAATTCAAAATCTTACTTTTTGTTCTAATCTATTTAAACCATACAAAATAAAGTTTTACAAGGAAAAATCAGTTTTCCTATTCCAAAAATTTCAGAACAGGACATTGTTGTGACATTAAGGAAATGTCTAATTACAGATTGGTGAAGAAGATTTGTTTTCCTGAGAATTTTGATATTTTGAACCTAAGTTCCATTGTAATTCAGAGTGAAAACTGGGGGCGGAGGGGAGTTGGGGAGAGAGAGAATTTTCCCTGAAGGAAAATGATGCCCCATCTCCAAGCTATATGTCTGGGTTGTCCCAGAACAAGGGCTTCTGGAAGCCCTGCGGTTTTCTGCTCTGATGTAATCTGCATGGAGGGTTGTGTTTGCATTTTGCAGTTTAATTAGATTTGCAGTTACATTGGATTTACCTGGTTTTAGTGCCAGCATGAGTCACTAAAAGGGTACTGCATCATTATACGGGGTTGCAGGTATGGTCATTCCTATAGTAAGTCATCAAGAAGACTGTAAGCCTTGTCTTTTACATCCTTGTTAATGTTAAAGAGTTTAGAGAAGAACTCGTTGTCTTCAGGTGGGATGTATTGATCTTTGCATTGGACTTGGATGTGAGATTTCGGTATGGTTCCAAGCTTTCCCCAAGTTTAGTGTCTTTCACATCTGGACTACTGAACTTCGTAGTTTATAGCAATCTTTACCATTTGGACATGTTGTTGTACAGCTTGTTGAACTTCAAACCTTTCACAATTTTTTCCACATTATGTTACTGTATTTACTCAAATAAAAAATGAGGGCTTTTCCCCGCATTTAATATGGGGGTACAAAGCCCCACGTCTTAGATTCAAGTGCCAGATGGGTGGGGAGCAATGGGGAACACAGCAGCTGTGGCTCCAACTCCAGCCCCAACCTAGGGTCAGAGCTGCAGCCACTGCCTCCTTCTTGCCACCTCCCCTGCAACGTCTGCCCTCCTGTACCATCGCTGACACTCACCATCTAGCTCTGCCTCCACTCCAGTGTGGGGCACAGACTGCATGGCTGCTACATTGCCAGCAGCTGCAGCACTGGGGGTGGCTCAAGCTTCAGCTTCTGAGCATCACAGCAGAGGGGGTGCAAGTTCTAGGGTGGACAGGCACTGGTGGGGAGCAAGTGGTGGGGAGAGAGGCCATAGGAACAATGTGCAAGGGGGCAGGGGTCTTTCCACTTGCCTTTCCACTGCCTGCCCCACTATCACTGCTTGCCCTGCTGCCATGGAATGTCTGTCCAATAATTAGATACTACCCATGGAAAACTATAACAAATTTTATAATTTTTCCATGGATAGAATTTATTATTGAGGGGTTGTCTTAAATTGGGTAAGTAGCGTGGTATATTACAGGGGTGCTCAACCTTGTGGAGCCATAGCATTCAAGTCATGGAGATCACCATGGGCAGAAGCTCTGTGTGGCTGGATTCAGCCCCTACTGAGGCATTACTGCATAGTGGGATCAGGGCCAGGCTTGCCTCCTGCCCATCCACATCTGGTTGGGCTGCTCTGCACCTTTCCCCACTCAGTATATCTAAATCAGGACTGGGATTCTCTGCCCCTCCCCTTGCCCCCCACCTCTCCCCAATGTCCTAATTGGAGCTCCTTTGCCTCCTCTTGGCCTGACCCTGCCCTCCCATCTGCCTACCCTACTCATCCAGACCAGGGAAGGGCTGTTTCCCATCCCCCCCTCCCCAGTAGGGACCAGGGTTGGGCTGTGCATTGTGCCCTGCAGCTGAATCGGGCCCCTGCTCTGCTGGCCTCACGTACTGGATCGAGCACTTTTCTCTGTCCCACCAGGAGGCTTTAGCTACAAGAAAAAGTCCAGGAAAATCACCTTATACAAAGCTAACCCTACTTTTGTGGTTCACATGCAAGTAGGAATGTATGCTATATGAATGTATTTTATGATCTCTGCTGCTAGCATGATAGACGAAGTTGCCCCTACATTATACTGATCCTGAGGTAGGTTTTAAGCCCTATTATTACAAGTTAGCAAGTAAGTGGGTGCAAGTAAATGCATGCTTGTCTGTGAGAACCTAGTTTTCAGGCCTGAAAATTTATAATATCTTCTAAAATGCATGTTGTTATTTTATTGCTTATTGCTCTTAATAATTGCCTATTAGTTTTAACTGTTTTCATTCTCTTTTTTTTAAGGGTGCAATTATGCTCACCTCCAATTTCCTTTGCAGTTTTTATTGATACTTTTTAATGTTTTGGACACATCAGTCTCTTTCCTATTTTTATATGATACCAATTTTTATTTAGTAGTTCTCTCCACACCGTACATAATACAACTGCAGATCATGACAGTGACCATTATATGCTGATCATCTATTGTTACCATGTCTGGCAGGGTTGCTATAGTTGCAGGTTTGTTAGCATTTCATTTATAAACCCCAGTTTAGGGTGTTGTGATGTAGAATGGCTACTGTAATTTGTATCAGACTGAGATGTGACATATACCTATATCTTGCTAATGTCAAAAATCAGTATAGCATAGGTTGAAATGCTTTCCAATGAACTTAAAAAGGATAGACTTAAAACTTAAAGTTGCTGAAAGATTGAATATGCATGAGGTTTTGATAACTTTTGCCACTACTAGAAGCATTATTCTATTGGTTACTAGACTAATTCAGCTGTTAGTTTAAATTTGAATGGCTAACTCCAAAGCATTAAATACATTATGATTTTTACATTTTTTTAAAAAAAATTTTTATGTAAGCAAATTGCCGAGTGATGAGTATGAGATCCTGTAAGCACATATAACAATCACTACACTTTTGTAATATGTAACCATGAGTGGCTGTCCTGAGAAAGCATTCATTTCCTGTCAAATCACTGATATTATTTCCATATAAACTTATCAAAACTCAATGTAGTAAATCTATTAGTATATGGCTAAACCATGCTGCAGCCTTTTTCCCCCCGCTTCCCCCTAATCATAGACAAACTATTTTCCACTGGATTAACAAGCCAAATTGTACAGTAGCAAATAGTTAAGTGTGCAAATATATGGCAGATCACTAGATGTCCTCCTCCAACAAAATTTCTTTTCATTCCTACCTCTGCCTTGTGAACAAACCGATAATATTTTGCTATAAAAAGAAGATCCATGTACAGCACTGAACACTTCACAGTGCAAATCATGTAGACACAAATGGACTAGTCCTGGGGGAAAAAGCAATCTGAGTAAGAGCTTTATGCTTGTGAAATGTGTTGCACATAGTAGGCCTTGGGGAAGTAATTCTCTGATACAGTAGGTGCAGCAGAATATTGTCACCTATTTTAGCTCCTTTACTATTACGGGTTCATGTAAAAAAGACTGTTTTTTATTTAATGAGGATTTGAATATGTTCATATACCTACAGCTACTTTCTCATTTCTAGGTGAAAGCCATTGACCCTCGATATTCCTCTGTACACGCCTCTTGACAATGTGATACCACTGTGAGCTGAGGGTGCAAATTATTTTCTACAATGTTTTCCACTACTCATTGGGCACACCTACATGTGAAATTAATGCAACATAAGAAACTCTGGTGTGTATTGTGCCAGAGCTTATTGCTCCTTGGCACTGCATTTGTACATGTGCCTGGGATCATGGTATGTTGAGCCAGGTTGGAGTAACCCTGGCTGGTAGGGGCCTGAGGCATCAGCTTGCTAGCCCTGGGGATGTTCCAATCTGTCTCAACATGTTGCAGGGGGTCTGGCTGGGGCATGAGTGTGCTCCAGTGCAAGGATAACTGGCAAGCAGCCCCTGCGCTAAAGCACCCTTGTGTCCCAGCCAGCCCCATCAGTGTCTACATGCATGTTGCTGCGCACTAAAAAGTGCCACTGTAGGATACTATTTGTCTTAACTCTACAGCAGGGTAGTACTTGTGAATTAGGTTCCTGTGGCCTAATAGGGTTGTATGTGTAGACACAGAGACTTTACTGAAGAGCTAATTAGGCATCTCCACAGTAAACATCTTGTGTAAATGATTTCTTTTGCCCTTACTGAAAATGTAAAATTTGCAGAGGGTGAGTGTCCATCCTTCCCATTTAGGATCTGTAACTCTTTCTGGATTTTTCAAGAGTCTGATTTCAAAATTAAGCCCAGACAGTCTCAGTGGGATATTTTCATATACTTATGTTATATATATGTGTGTGTAATCAGACCTACTTAAGACAAAAGCACAGAATAAACACTAAATGCACAGATCTCTGCTGCTGGTACTAAATAACTAAATGCAATGTCCACAAAGTAGAGAAGACTTATTGGCAATATCTTACATTGACTAGGCACTAGTAAGTGACAAGTACTTACTCACCTAATGAAGCACATACCTACATCTAACTTATACATACATAATGCATGCTATTTTCTTAATAGCAGGATGAATTGTTAATGGTTTTCCAAAATAACGAATTAATGTAGGAGGCAAATATTTTGTGACCTATGCTAGAGATTGGAAGCTGGATCTTGCAGGCTGGAAATGTTTCACTAGAACAGCTGATGAACAGCTTTATATTAAATGTTATTTCCATTATGGGGGTCTAATTGTATACTAACCACAGAAGCACATGGATGAAGAGTTGAAAGTAAAAAACTTGTAATTTAAAATGTTATATATTTAAAATAAAATGTGTCAAATGTTTTAGAGCTGTCGGACAGTCCCTGAGAATTAATGTGGCCAATACCAGATTTTGCAGGGTGATTTAATGATAATAAAATAATGTGCATATATGATTAAGGAGGCAAAGTCACTGAACTGAAGAAACTATTCCAGACTATTCAGTGATCTTCAGGGAAAGACTCACCACTTACTCAAGTCTTATATGGTTGAAAGAGTTCTACAAGTGTTACACTTCTGCAAAGCCAGTTCTGTAGTACCCTGTGATGAGATTGACAAACTCTTGGCCAGGCCCATGGTTTTGCTGTCAATGCCTTATGAAGATACATTGATGTCAGTATCACATTGCAAGAATTACCATCTTCTATAAAATATTGCTCGTGCCTGAACTGAGGTAAACAGAATCTGGTAAGTGAAAGGGTAGTACTTTTAGCTTTTAAGTGGCAGTATTGAGCAGAAGCTTAACTGGGCACTTGGGCTAAATACAAATATTTGAGGGGAGGTTAAATTGCATTAAGAATGGCCACCCAATCTAAGGTAAATTAGGATGGTGAGCTATCAAGAGGGGATGGGGGGAGGGTAAGAAGAGGATCAGAGGTAAAGGCAGCATCTGCAGAAGGAATTGGAGGGATGGGGGGCAGACAGCATTTGTGGGAGGAATTGGGGGGGGTAGGATCCATGGTAGTGACTGGGGGGGTTAGATGGGCACATGGAGATCAGAGGGAAGGCAGGATCCACAGGATGGATCAGGGGGGCTGGTAGGGTCCATGGTAATGATTGTGGGGAATCAGGGGACCAGGTGGGATCCACAAGGGTGTTGGTAAGGTCCAGGAGACTTTTATGGGATCGGGGGGCTTACAGCTCTTTCAGAGAGTACCAGGGGCTATTTTTAACACCC
>NW_017728886.1:165290839-165300536 GCF_001723895.1 Crocodylus porosus | reverse complement strand
TTACTTCCTCAGCTCCTGGCAGCGGTGAATGCTGGTAAAACCAGCATCTGGAGTGACTTGCAGGATGGGGAGTTGGCTGGGAGTGGACAAAGGTCCAGGGACTAAAAATAGCCCAGTGCCAGGATGAGTGGTGGAGGGAAAAAGGGGAGGAAAACCACAGCCCTAGGGTTGGGGTGAGAATCTGGGCTTTCCTAGCCCTGGAGCTGAGCAGGTAATTGTACATAAGTTCCGCTCACTGGTCTAACCTAGATTAATTCTGAGTGTACATTGATCCAGATCTATTTTAGATAGATTTCTGCAATTTTTAGATTCATCTATGTGCACTGAACTTCTGTTTTATAATGGGTTTAGATTTGATTTTTTGATCTAACCTTCCCCCTAATCTCTCCTCCCCCCCAAACATCTTCACTTAGCCTTGAACACTCTATGTGGTAGCAACACATGGAACAACATCTGTGTTTGCACTGTTGGTGGTGGCAGCAATGGCTGTCAGTGCAGCCACCGCTGTTTATACGCCCTTCTTCCCCCTACCCTGCCAGGGTTGGTGACCAAGGCTAGTACCCTGGTTGCCTCTGCTTCATTATGGTAATGGTGTTGAGCTTCCTGTAGTGGATCCCCCTCCTAGGAAAAAGAAGTTGTGTTGCCTCATTGAAAAAATAAAGTTCATTTTTGCAATGAAGGTGATATGATCAGTTAATAATGTTATTACATCAAGTGAATCAACCCCCAATAGGCAGATAACCTAGTACTTTTTTTGCTATATTTGTTCATATAATGTCTGCTCCAGCAGTTTTCAAGTCAATAGAAAGATTCACACTGACTTCAATAGGGATTGCAGAAACCATTCTTTGGTGAAAGAGCACACTCTTCCAGTGTGGACACCACAGTATTGTGGTATAGTTAAGATTCATCATGAAGAATTGAATGAGTGGCATGCTACAATTTCTGAACTCCCACTCAATGATGATAACAGGTTCCTTTCATTTAGAAATTCATACTAGGAGATGTAGGTCCTTTCCTGCTGCCACATGCACAAAATTTCCATGGAAAATACTACAATCTCTGGCTGGGTCCACACTGGCATGCACATGTGTTTCCTCAGGGACATGTAGCAGCAGCACACTTTGCTACTTGTTCCTGGGAGATGCCTGTGCCATACAGCCCCTGGTGTGTGGCAGGTTATCCCAGGTGGGGTAGGAAAGGCTGGGGTCAGCACCAGGTGGCCCCAGCAGTCTTGCCTGCAGTCCTGGGAGCTTCCTGGAGCTGCAGCAGCAGTGATCCATGATCCTGCTGCTCAGAGACTGGCTGGCAGGCAGAGTGTGACTCCGGCTGACCAGGTCCAGTTTTGGGTGGAATGCACTGCCCCCATGCGCGCCGTTCTGCTTCTTTGTTTTGTGCAGGTTTTTTTGCCTCTGGGATCTTCCAGTGTCAACCACCCCCCACCCTCCTGCTGCTACCTTGCAGTGCAGAGGACAGCTAAATGTGTGGTACATGTCTGCGGTGCCACATACTACACGGCTATGTTCATCCGGACACAACCTGTGTGTGTAATACAAATGAACCACAAAAAGTAACAGGAGCCAGTTGTTAAACAGGATATGATAAATCTGTATGTAGTTAGTTTTAGTGTTTCAAAAGAATTATCTATTTTCATTACTTCAGTGTGTTCAATCATTTGTTTCCTACTACTTCTTTCATGTATAGGCATGGGAAATCACAGGCTGATGTTTGGTCAACACTAAACGTTAATCATTGGACTGCAGTATTGATCATTAACTTCTCATTTACTATAGTTAGACTGAGAACCAACAGGCTAGTGAATTCAACATTGTGAAAACTGACAAAAAATAAATGTAGCTCTATATTGAACTACATTATCAAGTGTCCCAACACTTTTCCTTGTTTAGGGTCTAGCAAACAAACTCCCTCTTCATCTCAGAACTCCACCTACCACTATTTCCCTCTTTCCATCAATTCAGTCAATTGATTCTAGCTATTAGCCACAATTCTCTCCAGTTGCCAATGCCTCCGCCCACTCTTCTTTTATCTTCTATTATCTTCTGGTTTCTTTTTTCCTAGCAGTCATAATATGAATGTCATGTTTATCACCTTCCTTTTAACTTTTTAGAATATTTTATTTTCAGAATGGAATGCTGTTTCAAGTATCAAAAGTCTTTCATACATGTGTTATGTTCATATACATACTTCAAAATCACAGTACTTTTATTTAAAAAATCACAGAAACTTGGAGTATTTTCTTAATTATTTTATCAATTTCTTAAAGATACAAAAATAAAAAGGAAGATAGGAACAAAAAATAAGCTTTTTCATTATCTTTGGGTCCAAACTACCTTTAATCATTTTTTAAATTTATTTTTAAATGGTAATCATATGAATGCATTTTCAGTCATCAGTTCAGGTAGTTATGATAAGAAAAGGGTGCTTCTCCCACCCCAGTTCCATTATACTATTTTTATATCACCCATGTGTCTATCAAAAGAGTCAGGACAAAAAGAAATGTGACAGTTAATCTCATTGTTCCTTCAGTGACATCTGGCTTCTTTTGTAAATTCTGCAGACAGGTTTTTTGGGTGGCTGTGGATTTGATCCTGAGCATGTCACATGGCTAAGCAGCTGCTAATGGCTATTTCAGCTGCATTATCCTTTCTGAGAGCTGTTTTCTTTGCATTCTCACCTTGATTCAAAAAGATGTGAACATTTTTAAACCACTTTATAAAAGGGGTTCTACGATTCCATCATGTAGTAGTTTTATTAATGCACACTGCTCTTATGTCTGGAAGAGATTGCACTCAAACCATCTAACTTTTGTGGTCAGAGGCACTTGCTGATTTAAAATGATGCTTTTTCTATTATTTGTTTCAATTGCTCTAACATAAAAGTTTTTCTCGCTGTCTCTCAGTCTTGGTGAAGTACTGAAAATTGCTGTATCTACTTTACATGGCAATTGTTTTCATTTCTGTTCAGTTTATGTTTTTGTCATCTACCCCGCTAGTTGTAAATTGGCCGGTTAATTTTCTTGGCTACCAGTTGTTCCCATTTAACAGAATCATGAGGCAGTTTCACAAAATGTCAAGTCTGCAGTGTAATAGTACAGAGCAGCTGATTTACTGAAAATAAAAAACACAGATGGTAGCAGTGCAAAACACGTTGTCACAAAAATCCCATTCCTTATGTTGTTGCATACTTTATTTCACTAGGTTATCCCACTGAGAGATGACAGCACATTCACAAAGATAAGGTAAATACTCTTGGCAAAAGAAACAGGAATATTCCAGACATAAAATTGTTGAAATGAAACACTGAAAAGATTGCCATATTTTTATTTCAAACATGGTTTTCCTTTGCTAACCATGGATAATGTTTTTTCTTGTTTTGTTTTTTGTTAAGACTACAGCTACATACATGTCACCTGAACTGGAATGATAATATAAATTGTCAGAGTTGGGCAAGATTTTGGAGGTGAGTAATTTATTCCTTGTACAGATTTTAATGTTTTTGGTGTGTACAGAATTTCACCCATATGTTACAAGAAAAATGCTCCCTGCTTTGTTCCCCAGACAGAAAAACTTAACTTAAGATACCTGAACAGAGGCTTGAATGCTGAGCATTTAAAAAGTCTTTGAAGAGCAGAGCACTTGCAGTGCTAATTCTGCACCGTCAGAGGGCCCCTGTATACACATCTCAGAATGCTCTGCAGGCTTCTTGGGCATTTTAACACATGCGAGTGCTGAAGCACTAGGATCTTTGGGGGGATCAGAGGGACACATGATATCTTCAGGGAGATCAGGGGAAGGCAGGATCCACACAATGGATCAGGAGAGCAGGCAGGTCCATGGGAATTATTGCAGGGAATCAGGGAAGCAGGTGGGGTCCACAGGCGGGTTGGTGAGGTCCAGGAGAGTTTGATGGGATCAGGGGGACTTGCAGAGTCTTTAGGGGTCTTTGGCGGAGTACCAGGGACTATTTTTAACTCTCCAACCCCTACCCTGATAAACCTACCCTCATGTCTCGTACCCCTCCCCGTACCAATACTTACTTCCTCAGCTCCTGGCAGTGGTGAATGCTGGTAAAACCAGCACCTGGAGTGACTTGTGGGATGGGGAGCTAGCTGAGAGTGGGCAAGGGGCCAGCGGGGCTAAAAACAGCACTGTGCCACGAGCAGTTGTATAAGTGGTGAAATGCGTGTCAACGCTGAGAAAATGGTGGTGGCATGCTTTTGAACTAAAACACCTCAGAGGTGCTTTAGTTCAAAAGTGCACTACTGCCATTTTCTGCATACAGATGTGCATTTTGCCACTTATACAACTGCCCATAGTGCAGTGCAGTTCACACCTGCTCATGTGAAGAGCAGACTTGATTAATTGAGTCCACTCTGAAGCAGTGGATTTCCAGCGCATTGTGGGACAAAAAGGTGTGTGTATAAATGCCCTTTCAGTCTGCCTGGTAACATATGGCAGCAGTGCACAGGGCACCCCTGACTAGCTGATTCCAACTGACTGTGTCTCTGAACCATAATGCAGAGGGGAGGGGAGCATGTTCTGTTCCCGCTTGGCTGGAACAGCAGAGTCCAGTGAGTAATAGATTATCTCTTGAGGAGGGGAAGGAAATGTGGAAATAGAAACAGAGCACTCTGGGATGCTGGAGGAATGTGTTGTGGTTTCTCTCAGAAGAGAGTGTGTACAAATATTCATTATCCCCGAAGCAACTCTCCTGAGAGTGATTTAATCTTGGTTGCTCCCAGGTTATTGTTCTCCTGGAGTGGCTACATTTGCTCTGGGAGAAAAATCCAGAATATCTGTACACTCACAGTTTTCCTGGGAGAGCAGAAACTCTCCCAGGAGAAACTGAATGTCTGTATATGGCTTTTACTTCAAACTAAAACAGCATGGCTTAAAATGACATAGAAACCGTTGTATCAGAAGTTCATGGTTAACAAGGATGTAATTTGAACATTCAGTTGTCAGTGTAAGATTTTTTCAAGAGCATCTAAAGATTTTGGAGAAGAATCCTTACCCTCAAAAATTCGAAATTCCCTCTGTGCTTCTTAAAAATTTCTCTTTAGCACCCAGAAACCACCATTTACTGGGCACATCTACATGTGCATATTAATACTCAGCAATAAATTCCAGAACAAACTGCATCGGCCTTTATTGCTCCGGGGTGCCGTATTTACACATGTGCCTGGGACCACAACACACTGAGCAGGGTTGAAGCAGCTCTGGATGGCAGGGGCCCAAGGGAGTCAGCATGCCAGCCTGAGGCTGCTCTGACCCAGCTCAAAGTCCTGTGGAGGGACTGGATGGGGTACAAGGGTGCTTCAGCATGGGGCTAGCTGGCAGGCAGCCCCTGCACTGAAGCATCCTTGTGCCCCAGCCAGCTCCATCAGCATCTACACGTGTTGCTGCAGAGTGAAAAAATGCACCACAGGACAGTACTTGTATTTACAAGTACTAACATGTGGCAGAATTAATTAGTTTCCTGTGGCCTAATAGCACTGCATGTGTAAACACTGAAACAAATTAATGTGGAGCTAATTAGGCAACTCCACAGTAAATGTTTACATGTAGATGTACCCACTGGGTTCTTCTTCCATTAATATGAAGTTTTTCTGTTAACTTTTGTAATGTCTCTTGATTTGGTCATTTGTCCCATATTTTAATATCTATTCAGCTACTCATCTGACACATTGTGATCCAGAAGCTCTCTGTTGTCAAGGATTATAATTTTCATAATGATTAGTTAGACCTGGAACACTGGAACTGTATAGTGCTCAAGAGCAGCTGATGTTACCTGTCAGTTACCAGCACCATCAGCAAGCAAAACCATCAGCAAAAACTCCTATATGTTAGCATAAGATATGGAAAACAATATCATGAGATAATGCCCAGTCTTACACACCCACACATGCACTCAGTGGGACAGTTGGTGTGTCTGTTCAATCTATTCCAAGTCACTGTGATTTGAGATCATAGTAGGCTGTTCTATGGATACGTTATCTTGAAACCTGTAGCCTTCTCCCTTCCAGGTTAATTTACTCCAAAGCTGGGCAGAATTCCCTGCTGATTTACATTCCATGCAATGCCAAGGACTACTGTGTAGAACTTGAAACAAATCTTTTACACAGGAAGAAAGGAGACAGGGAGGCATCCATCTCCTTGTATTCAAATAAGTTCTCCCTCTTACTTCCCCTAGGTACCAGTGATCTGTAGTTTACTCATAGGCTAGGGACAGACATTCAAAAAGCCAGAGCCTGAATTGATTCAACCTTTACAGGTTATTCTAACCTGCCTAAACTGAACCAGTTTGTAACAGGACAGACATGCTTTCTGGACTGAGGCAATGCAGGCACATGCCTGAGGTTGCTCAGGCCAGGTGCTGGGGGGGTGCTAGAGTGCACCCTCAGCTGCAAGGAACCTGTGGGGGGCATGGCCACCCCACACCAGACTGGCCAGGGAGGGGTTTAATTCTCCCCTCCTTGTGCCACCAACAGGGACCTGAACCAGGTGTGACCAGTGATCCCCCCTTGCTGCTGAAGCGGTGGATCACCATGACCCCTGAGGTGGAGGGGGTGGGGGGGAGAGTTAGTTTTCCCTCTACCCCACTGGCAGCCAGGTCTGCCCACTGTCACTGTGGCACTCACTCCCTGCCTGGAATAGGCCGCCAGCTGTCTCCTTACCAGAGGCCAGAGGCCAAAGGAATAACCCCTGTCCTTGTCCCCCTGGAGGCCCTGCCTGACTGTGCCCCCTCTCCACCACTGCAGTGGGAAGGGGCAGGGCCCTTATTGGGGGCAGCAGCCCCTGTCATAATGTGGGGGAGCACAAGCCCCTTCCTGGTGAGGGGCTCCACTGCAGGGCTGGCAGAGCTGCAGTGGGCTGCGTGCGGTAGTGGCGGGGTCTAGAGTGGGCCAGGGCTCTGCAAGCACCCAGCACTCCACAGCAGCTCTACCAGCCCCATAGCACAGCCCCGCTGGGAAGGAGCTTATGCTTTGGGAAGATGTGATGGGCTGATGCCTGTCATGGTCACTCACTGCTCGCCATTCCAGCTGCTGGGCAGGGGTGTGGCCTGGCCTCCACTGCTGGTTTTGTGCTTGGGGAAAGCTACCTCCCAGTAAGAGGGAGCTTATTCAGCTGCTGGCCCTGAATAAGCACTTGCAGTCCTGGAGGGGTTAACTTGCAGCTCTGGTGGATGCTCCCCTCATTCCCCGCCCCCCCCCCCGAGCATCACCGGTGGTCGCTGTGGGGCTGGAGTCCCTGAGCACATAGGCCTCTGGCACCACAGCAGGGTCTTCCCAGCCCGGCTGCAGCCACCACTCAGCCTATGCTCATGGACAGCAGCTGAATAAGCCCCTTCCTTTTGGGAGGGGGCTTGCCCCAAGCACAGGCCAGGCAGACCCTGCTGCAGAGTCTGCAGAGAGCCCCTCCCAGCCCAGAGAGCATGCTGGGATGCTGGGGTCTCTGGTTTAATTCAAACCAGCAGGGGGTCTGGGACAGACATTGCATAAACCAGTTTCAGCCAAATCAGTTAAGTCTGATACTACATTCAACCAGGTTTACCTCAAACTGGTTTCAGCCATTTTGAAATTGGCTTATGTGCAATGAATGTCTATTCTGTTACAAGTTTAAAATACTTTCTGATCACTTAAATTGGTGTATGTGTAAGTTCTGTCCCTAGCCATAGAGATGACGATTGTCTCTTTCCCCCTTCTCGTCCTCCCCCATCTTTTCTACTGAAATACATAGTTTTGGAATTACAAGTTGTTTTTATAAAACAAAAGATATTGTCAGATTTTGTAACATTTACCACACTCCTAACATCATCACAATCAACTGGACTCCTTGTGTCATTTTCAAAATAAAACAGACAAAATTATGTTTACAGAAGAACAGAAAAGCAGAAAGATATGGTGCTTGGGAGGGTTACTATGGCAAACAAACTGCATATTCATAAATAGAATAAGCTCTTCACTCTTAACCAGCAATATTGTTCCTAACCACATTCCAAATCCAAGAAAAAAGGAAAAAACATACCTGTGTCATATCATTTCAGAATTGTAATCATATGTAATCAGTAATAGTATTAGCAATACGTCAAATATTACATCAGTTTAGGAAAGACTGTTTAAATCTAAGAGTGTGTTCCATGTCTATTACCTAAAATTTTGGAATGCACTTTAATAATTATGATAATTTGGACATCTTGGCTAAAACTTTTTTTTTAAAGTATGATAAAAACTATAGTCCTAAGCCTATAGTTAGCCATACCAAGTGTCCTTATTTTGAAAATTGTTGTACTACACTTATTGTTTTCAATCAATTTTAGTAATGTACTTGTGAAAATCAGGTCACTTAAGAAGATATTTGACTATGGATTTAGATCCTAATTTTAGGCATCAACCTTGAGTCAGCTTGGTCTTTAAAAGGCTGGCATTTATACCTCGGATATCCAGGCTGTACCTTATAAGAATGCAAAAAGTGGTGAAATAAGATCTTCTTTCTTGTGATTGCCATATCATTAATATTCATTCCTTGATTTTATTGGATTGTGAGCCAAATACCACTTGCCTTACTTGCACAAATAATCTTGGGAAAACCAAGAAGGCTAGCATGATTTAATCTTATGCCTCTGTTAATACAATGTACTTAAATACTCATGCCCTTTGAAATCTCCACATACCATTGCAGAAGATCACCTCTCTCTAAGGGATGCACTGAAATAGAAAATCACAGAATGAATAATCCCACAAGGCTTCCTTTTTATTTTCAGAACACAGATACTTAGTCTGAAGCCTTTGTTGTTCCATACTTCTGCAAGCTTGAGGACATAGTTCATCCCCAGTTCCCTATGAAAAATGTTAAGTTTACATGGATACGTACTTGATTGTGGATTTCAGCATTCGTGACTGTGTGAGTCTATAAACTAAATACATGAACAAACAGCTGTCTGCAAAGGTCAACCTGGCAATCAACAGGGAGCACAATCAACCAAGGACTGTGGTAAATTTTCTGTCACATGGAGTCTTTAAAGTGAAATGTAATACCAACCATATGTACAAAGCACCATCTGAGTTGTGGTGCTAAATGGAAGATTCATTAGGTCAGAAGAGATCTTCCTCATTATATCTTTTGGCCTTAAGATTTATGAATATATATGATGAATCATTTGCTTCTTAAAGAACTGATCTTGTTTGAACACCTTTTTATTGTAAATGGAAGAGGGTTGAGAGTGAAACATCTTTTCAAAGAAGCTTTTCACCAGCTATGAAAACGTGACTGTTATATTGTTTATTCATTGAAACAACAAAGAACTTCCACAGCACTGATGTGCGTGTGTAAGAATATTCATGCCCACATTTCCCACTTCCCAGGAGACTGCTGTAACTACCAAGCTGTTTAGGCATGGTAGGCATGGTAGGAGTATGAACAAGAGCTCTCAGCCCCAAACTTTGGGGCAAAGCATCCACGCCAGAAGAGAGGTGGGTGATCCAGGCTGACCTGGACAAGCTCAGCAAATGGGCAGAAGAGAACCTGATGGTGTTTAACACCGAAAAATGAAAGGTTCTGCATCTTGGGAGGAAAAACCTGCAGCTTCCTTATAGGCTCAGCAGTGCTACGTTGGATAGCACTACAGAAGAAAGAGACTTGGGGGTCATCACTGACCACAAGATGAACATGAGCCT
>NW_017728886.1:165260159-165290332 GCF_001723895.1 Crocodylus porosus | reverse complement strand
ATTGGATGCTTATCTTGCTGGGATCCTATGACCCCAGCTGACTTCCTGCCCTTTGGGTGGGGGGCTGGACTCGATGATCTCCCGAGGTTCCTTCTAGCCCTAATGTCTATGAAATCTATGAAATCAGTCTGTCCTATTTGAAGTTTCATAGATTTCATAGATTTCATAGACATTAGGGCTTGAAGGGACCTCGGGAGATCATCGAGTCCAGCCCCCTGCCCAAAGCTGTTCAACTTTGCACAGCTTGTGCAACTTAGTTATTCACTGGGTTGAGGGAAAAGGGGGAAGATGACTTGGGATCAGGTCCTGTTCCACTGCATACTTAATACAAAATAGTGATATATTCAGCTGAAGAAGGACTAGACCCCATATCTCTTCTTAACACTGGAGCTTGAAAATTATATGACCATTTATCTATTTGTCTGTCTGTTTCTCAAGTATTGAATATTTAAGTGGTCCATGCAAAATGGAATGCCTTCACCAGGACAGAGCTATGTCATCCCACCTACAGATTTGTAGATAGGGTGCTCTTGTAAGAGGTGGAGTGATGTGAATTCAAATTATCTCACACAGAGAAGGTAATCTTTTGGAGAAATGCTTACTGATAAAAGAAGGAGCATCTTCATCTGAGTTCTACGCATAGCCTGATCTGTTTGGTGTACTTAGCAAATGTTTAAGGAATTGAACCCATTAGGTAATGTAGGTGGAAATACTTAGGTTTTGGAACCCAATGAAGCTAAGATGAACTAGGAACCAACCTGCGAAGTGCTACCAAGACTAAGGTGCTTCTGGGCATGCCTGGGGAACTTTAGTGTTGAAAATTTATTAGGTGCCTATGACTTGGAGTTAGGTAGCAGCTGACTGTTAAAATTTTCATATGCATTAAGTGGAAGTTATGCACACCTTAGGCATTGAAATTCCCCCAGTCTTTTAATCATTTGCCTAATTTTTTCAATGATATCTTCTTAGTTTTGGCACTTTCTATTGGGCATTGCACCTGTGTACTGGCATGTACAGATGTAATTGTTCCTGCACACTATACAGTGTGCAATATGGCACTCCACTCTTGAAACATTGGCCAAAATATCTGCATTTTATCTGTATTAGTGTTTTAATATACAATAGATTCATAGATTCTAGGGTCAGATGGGACCTCATGGGCCATCTAGTCCGACTCCCTGCCCCTGACAGGCAAGAAAAGGGTATCTAAACCTGGGATCATATCATCCCAGCCAGGTGCTTGTCCAGTTTCCTCTTGAATACCCCCAAGGATGGGGTGAGCACCACCTCCCTTGGAAGCCCATTCTAGATCCTGGCAATCCTGGCCATGAAGAACTTTTTTCTAATGTCCAGTCTAAGCCTACTCTCCAGTAGCTTATGGCCATTGTTCCTTGTTGTTCCAGGGGGTGCCCCAGTAAACAGATTGTCACCTACTTCATGTTGTTCTCCCCTTATGAATTTGTACAGTGCCACAAGGTCCCCTCTCAGCCTTCTCTTGGACAGGCTGAAGATGTTAAGGTCCCTTAGCCTTTCCTCGTAGGGCCTTCCCTGCAGGCCTCCAGTCAGACGAATGGCTTGTGTTTGGACCCTCTCCAGATTGTCCGCATCCTGCTTGAACTGCAGCATCCAGAACTGGACACAGTACTCTAGCTGTGGCCTGACCAGTGCTGCACAGAAAGGGAGAATCACCTCCCTGGATCTGTTTGTGAAGCACCTACAGATGCACGACAAGGTGGGATTGGCTCTGCCAACTACTTCATCACATTGACGACTCATGTTCATCCTGGAGTCAACAGTGACTCCAAGATCTCTTTCTGCCTCAGTGGTACTGAGAAGGTCGCTTCCCAGCCTATAGGTATGGTGGCAGTTCTTTCTCCCCAGATTCAGAACCTTGCACTTGTCCTTATTGAATTGCATCTTGTTGCTCTCTGCCCACTTCTCCAACCTATCTAGGTCAGCCTGGATCTGGTTCCTCCTCTCCAGGGTTTTAGCTTCACCCCATATTTTTGTGTCATCTGTGAATTTGGACAGGGTGATTCATACCCCTTCATCCAGATCACTGATGAAGGTATTGAACAGCACCAGCTGTTCAATAGTTCAAGGGCCAGACCTGAGCCCTGAGGGACTCCACTGCACACCTCTTTCCATGTTGACACTGACCCATCCACCGCCACTCTCTGAGTGTGATCTTTGAGCCAGTTTGCTACCCAGTCTATTGTATAGTCATCCAAGGCAAATCTCCTCAGCTTATTTATAAAGATGGTATGGGATACCATGTCAAAGGCCTTTTTGAAGTCCAGATAGATAATATCCACCTTGACTCCTGCATCTAAACATTTGGTGGCCTTGTCGTAAAAACAAACTAGGTTAGTTAGGCAGGACCTGCCTTCTATAAATCCATGTTGGTTACCCCTCCACATTACATTAGCCAGCGGGCTCCCACAGATGTGTTCCTTGATAATTTTTTCAAGGATTTTCCCAGGGTTAGAGGTAAGGCTGACTGGTCTATAGTTCCCCAGATCCTCCTTCTTCCCCTTCATAAAGATTGGGACAACACTGGCCCTCTTCCAATCCTCTGGGACCTGACCCAAGCACTATGAGCGCTCATATATCCTTGCTAGTGGTGCAGCTATGACACTCACTAATTCCTTCATTACCCGTGGGTGGAGTCCCTCTGGTCCCAGTGATTTGAACACATCCAGTCCCTGCAAGTGTCCTTTTATCGTGTCAGCACTGACCATTGGTCGGCTGATGTTCCCCTTGTTGTTGTCCATGATGCATATTGAGGGTTCGTCTAGATTCCTATTTTATATGACAAAGGCAGAAAATTCATTGAAGAGTTCAGTGTTCCATGGATCCCTCCGTCCTTGTTCTCCCCTTCCCTTGACTAACCTAGTTTAAAGCCCACTGAAAGAGATCAGCCAACCTGAAAGAGAACACATGCTTACCTTTTGGGGGCAGATGAAGCCCATCCTACCTGAGCACGTCTCTTGTTCAGAAGCATGGGTCGTGGTCCAAAAAGCTGAAGCCCACCTCATAACACCAGCTCCAAAGCTGAAAGTTGACCTCAATCTTGATGTATATGATGTGTCTAGAAGCCTTTGAATTATCATAAAGAATTAGGATGAACTGTTCATTGGACTGGAGGTCTGTATAAAGTGAACCAAATATCCCAAATGGCTATTACTGAATTCTTGGATTTCATGTAAAAGCTACAGTGCACTCCTCAGTAGAATTTTTTGCTTTGACTCTGGAGAGAAATACAGAAGTACTCATTTTTAGACATTGCATTAATAGTTTATTTGTGGGGAAAACATGACTACATTTCTTGTAGCCTTTCATATCCATTTAAATGTGCACTCCCTGTCCTAGTGTCTCCAACCATCTTCCTCCTCTCAATTCCAAGTCTTTAGTTATTCTATGAAAAGTTTTTTTAATTTGTTCATCCGGGAGGGGGTGGAATTGGCAGGGAACTAGGGCACGTGAAGAGGAGGCAGAGGAGGAGGAAAGTTGGGGTGCCAGGAGAGGCTTTCCAGCTCTGAGAAGCAGAAACTGGGAAAACGGGCATTGCCTGCCTGTGGTCATGCATGGTCCAGTCATGGTGTGAAAGAGGAGGTGTGCTGCAGGAATGCAGGGTCAGCCACCCTTTGTGGGGGGCAGGGAACCAGGGCATATGAGAAGGAGGAAGAAAAGGTGCTGAGAGAGGCTTTCTGGCTCTGAGAAGTGGCAACTAGGAAAATGGGCATTGCCTTTTAGAAGTACACATGAACACCAGGAACAATAGAAATTCCATGGATTTCCGAGTGAACACAAGCAGCACCTGGTGATAAAATTGTTGCAAGGCAGGGGAAATGCCATTTTTTGCCTGTATGTTGGATATGTGTTGAAAAAATAATACGATTGTCCCGGGAAAGAATGGGAGAGAGGGGGAACAAATGAGAAAATTAAAGAAAAAGATCGCTTACCTGCAGCAGGAGCTGTGGCACAGTGGGAACAAGAAGAAATGCCCGCGCAGCTCATTAGCTATGTCTTAATTCAGCTGGAGCTGGCTGGTGATGTCATCAGCAATTTCCGGCCACTGAAAATAAAAATGGCGGTTGGCCAGAGAAGTAGGGGAGAGGGAATAGACCGGAGTAGAGTGCAGATTCTGGACCTGTTCCAGGAACCCCCTTGGAGGGGAAAAGGAGCAGACGGGAAACCAGGAGAAGATCCTGAGCTTAATCTTGGCAGCAGCGGCAGCAGACAAGCCACCAGCGGGCAAAGCATTCTTGAAACAACCCCTGCGGGCTGCAGCATCAGTGATAATGAGAACACCAGAGAAAGGCATGCCAGAACCTACAGAACAGCAGGTGGGAGTATTGGGCATGATTGGGAGGAGGAGGAGGTGATCCCTTTAGAGGGAGCTCAGCAAGAGCCCAGAGAGGGCGCCGGGCAAGCAGAGCCCATAAGAGGGGTGACCAACCCTACGTAGGGGCACTATGGATCAATTGGAGGGGAGGACGCTGCAGGAGGGAGAGAAGTGGGGTGGACAAGGCTCACAAAAGGAACTAAGGATGACAAAGCTGACAACCCTTACAGGGATATACTAGGATTGGTCTAGTAAGGAGAAAGTGTTCCCCAGAGATATCACAGGGGAATGAAGTTACCGTGACCTCTGCTGTAAGGAAACAAGGAAGGGAGCTTTCCTGATTCCTAGGGTAGCAGCAGAGGCAGGGTTTTGTGGTTTGTTAGGTTTTGTTTTTGTTTCCCTGGGTGAAAGGGTTGAAAGAGTGAGATGGCTAGGGAGCATAGCCCACAGGGCATCTGGGACAATTTGAACCCAAGGGCCGGAGTGCTCAGGTCAAGGGCAGGTTCCATGAGTAGGACCTCCAGTTACAGAGGACCCATGAAGAGGTTGAGCCAAACAGGCTCCAAGAATCACACACTGATAGGAAGGAGCCCGAGAGGTGCCATAATCATAGGAGCAAGGGGACATGGCTGGGAACACAGCGGGATCCACCAAGGTGGTGTGAGGCTGGGGTGTAGGGGTGGTGGAGCCCCGTGACTGACCGTTGGGCAAACCATGGGGTGCAGCATGACCCAGGATAGCCAACCCCCCCACTGGGAACATTCAAAGTCATGGCAGGAAAGATAGGGGAAGACAACTCCTGGAGTGACCAGCAACTCTGCCTATCATGGGAACCAGGAAGATGCACGGCACCCATCGCTCTGACTAAGGCCGCACGTGACAGGGTGTTGGAGACTTGGCAGTCACAATGATAAAAATAATTCTCTTGGCAGAAATTCCTATGCTAAAAATAAAACATGTCAGAGGTGATTTAATTTACCACAATAAAAAATGATAAACACGATAAAATGAGGTGAAAAGGTAGATCGTCAGATGTGATTAACCTAGTGAAATGGTAAATTTTTTTTTGTCATGTGCAAACAGGAAAAGCTTTACTTGGACAAGCACCCATAGTTACTACTTTTTGTGAGAGTACCAAGAAAAAGACTGTCAGGATTCAACTGCAAAACCTGCACAAATTTTCTAAAGAAAAACAATTAAAATTAAGGGGCCAGGGAGGGGAAAAGCCAGACAGACATGCCATTACATGCCCTTGTAATGTTGAAACCTTCCTTGCTTCTTTTGGTGTCATTTTTTTCCTACATTAGGAGGTATAATAATCATATGTTATATGGTCTGTTAGGGCTTTCCCAACCAGCAACAATCAGGTTAAGTGAGAATTATGTCATAATGAAGCCAGTGGGTCATTTGGCAAGTGGAAATGAAGAAAAAGTGGTGACTTCTTTTCCAACCAGTGAAATACCTACCAACATTGCATCATGAGTTGAGTAATACGTTTCTTTCATTTCATTATTAACCATACAAAATTGAATGCATTTCTTTGCTAGAAGTGGCCTTTCCAAAAAAGAGTTTGATTTAGAGGAGGAGAAAAAAGTTTCTTATTTCAGTGTTTCTGCTTAGGCAATAATGACAAAAATTAGATGTACTAGGAAAACGCTTTTTAACCTTTATTCTTAGCATAAATCAAGAGGCTCATTTTTCACAGTCTCTTTCTATAGAATTCAATTAAAGGTCAGATTTGTAATGGGGGATCCTAATTATTAATGTATTGCCTATTTTGAATTATTAATGAGTTGACATATTTGCATAATGGGTAAAGAAAATGCCCAAGAACAACTTTTATAGCATATGAAGGTCTTTCAAAATATTTAATCAAAGTCCTTTTCATGTTCTGGGGTAATCTATCTTTCTATCATTATATCAATAATTAGAAAATCCATTCAAAATATTTTACAGTTAAAAATTAGTGCAGGTATTTTTCACCAGGGAAAATTAATCTTTTTTTCAGCTAGCGCATCAGAGATAATTATCAGCTTTTGATTGGACACAGGTCTTCTTTGAAAGGAAGAGACCAATGCATATGTATATTCAAAATTGAATTTTAACTTACAAGCTATCAGAGCAGTCTGACTATAGAAATTGTATTTGTGAGAATAAATAGCAAGACTGCTTTGCTCTAACCATTACTATTATACTTTGCCTTTTAACAAGTGTCTGCCATTCACACACAGCTAGGACAGACAGATGGATTAATATAAACATCGGATAGCTAGGAGCTGTATTACCAAGTACAGTATATCACCATTTTAACCCTTTTGATAAAGGGAAATCCCAGAAAAAAATAACTTGCAAGCATGAAAATCAATCAATCAAGATGATACTGATGAAGCAGTGATCCGATATGTACCTTACCTTTTAAATGAAAATTCCTGAGATCTGAATGCAAGAGAACTAATGGGACAGCAATTTCTCTTTTGAAGGAGGAATCAAGAAAGTGGTTGAATGTACTTTGAATATACCAGGCACTCATGCAATAGCAAACCAATGAATAAGAAGAGCCCTTTTCTATCTTGCCATACCAGTTATAGGAAAGTGATTGGTCTTCTCTTCAAAGTTTTCCAGGCACAGGGTCTCTTCCACTATTGCATTATTTCAGTTTTATGTCTGCATAACTCTGCTGATTTCAGCAGACCTACACCTGATTAAAGATGGACTTAAATACTGGTGATTCCGGTGAATGTGTGACCTGACTGAGTATCAAGTCCAGATTCATCTGCCTCTGCACCATAACCATGTTTTGGAGTTACCACAGGCTACCTAGTAACAGGTATACATGCATACTGAGGTGTACTAGGCAGAACCAGTCATTATAAATTGTGAAGTGTGGAAGGACAAGGTCTTTTATTCATAGCTCAAGTTTGTTAGTCTACTACATTGACTAAGACCCAATAGTCCCACTGAAAAAATAGGACTATTTGTAAACTTTCTGTTTAAGTGTGAATGGCAGAATCTGGAAAATGTTTTGTTCTTTTGTGGGAAGCATAAAACTCACCACCAGACAGTGAGGGATTTATTGTGTTTACAGACTGATTACTCTTCTTGCCAGTTTGGTTTGCCAGGGAAGTCATCCGTGGCCTTCATTTGTTTGTACAAATTAGAAAGCTGTTGTAACAATGGGCTTTTTGCAGTGGAACAATGGATGCAATAAAAAAACCCAGAAACTATGATTGCATGGCAGAATTGTTTCAGGACATGATGATTTCCAGTGTATAAAACTGTAGTGTTAACTGTTTGTTCTTTGGCGTTATATTTGTGGGCAAAAATCACTCAAATGCATTTTAGCATTTGCAAATGCAATGTACATTTTGCGACATTAAAGCCACTTCTTTGGCCTCCAAGTTTAGTTTTCTCTGCTTATTCTTACCCATTTCACACTCTCACAAATACGAAATGTGGGTTTTTTCACTGATATCTATTATCATTCTAATCCAACCATTAGCTAGTGAGTAACACTCTGGCTTGAAGCCACTGGGAAGATCCTGTTTTGCGGTTATTGCTACCACAAACCACAGTATCTCTAAATGCCAAGGTCTGTCCATAGGTCAAGGTCAGGCCAGGGAGATGATTGTTTTGGGAAGAAGGTAAATTTCAAGGAGTATTTGTAAAGCACAGTTATTCCTTCGTACCATAAAATAAATTAAATTAAGACAAAAGGATCTTGAAAATTCTGATGAACGGTCACAATCCTGTAGAACAAAAGAGTTCATTCACCATTCAAAAGACATCTTCTGTTGTTGGTCATATAGACTTCCTACTTTTTTTAAGCTGCAGTCTTATATTTTCTTTTTTGATGTACATATATTTTGCACAAAGAGATTAATCTATTGGCTTATTCCTTGACCAGAATATTAAATTTCTCAAGCACTTGGACAAGCATAAAAAATCTTCAGAACAAGTTTCACTAAAAGCGTATTTCTGAGTCATAAAGACTGTTCATTTCTTAATTCTCAAATGGAGCATATCAGGCTATAATAATCATTTGGGGTAGAAATCTACCAGAAAGAACTGTTTGAATAAACAGAATATGACTAGGCAAACTTCATGTGACCAGGTGTGTCTGTAATTATATATACACACACACTTGGTATGTATATACTGTATTTACTTGAATACAAGATGATGTTTTCCTCCCAATTAGCAGGGGGGGAAGTCACTCATCTTATAATCACATACAAGGAAATCTTACTAAATACATTATCTATCATTAAACTGCTGCCAAAAACAGCTGTGTTCAGCAATGGAAACCAACTATGAAATTGACTAAATGCAGCCAACACCAAATATGACTATAAAATACATGAAGCTATCACAAGAATAGGTTAGTGTAGCCCATTAGAATAAGACATATGGTAATGTCCATTAACCACAGGCCCCTTCACTGCCAACTCTTTTTAAAGTCATAGTGAGTCATGATGATATTGCATACAGTTTGACTTTCTCTTCACTACCACAGCTGAGCTGTGCCTTTCTTTCCCATTTTCAATTACAGTGGAGTCGCATCATACATGTCATGGGGCACCCCTATGCCCCGCCCCTAAGGAGGTTCAACCCCGGGAGGGGGAGAGGTGTAGCAGGGCACCAGGGTGCCTGCTAGTTGCAGTAGGAATAGGGCTGCTGAAGCTCCCTGAAGCAGCACAGATGTGGGTTGCTAGGGCAACCTGGAAGGTCACATGGCCAAAAAGGGGGAAGGGCCAGACCTTTATAAACAGCTAGGCCAAAGCCTAGCTAGCATTTCCTGTCTGTCAGCCTGAGGTGCAGGAACTCTGCAGGAGAGTCCAGCGGAGCAAAGGCGAGCGGTGCACCCTGACCACCCAAGGGGCTGCACCATGGCGAGGGTTGAGAGGACCCTGATTAGAAGGCCTTGCGAAAGAGTCAGGTGGGCCTAGAATAGATGCTTTAGCCAGGAGGTTTATTGTTATGTTACGGCTGGCAGGCTTATGGTTTAGTTTGGTTAGTGTTACACCGGAGGACCGGGTGAGGCTGTAGGGGTGCAAGGAGGCCTCACAGGAGCTCCCCAATAATCTGGGGGTTCCTGGTGCCCAGAGGGCACAGCAAGTGGTGCCGGGCGGGCACAGCTGTTTGCGCCGGTGGGGCGCATGTTGGGGGTGTTGACCCTGACTGGAGGACCGGGTGAGGCTGTAGGGATGTGAGGAGGCCTCATGGGGGCTCCCCAGTAGCTTGGGGGTTCCTGGTGCCCAGTGGGGCACAGTGAGCAGTGCCAGTGGGGCACAGCTGTTTGCGCCAGTGAGGTGCGGTGTGAGGGGGCAGAGACCCCAACCCTGAGGTTGGAGTTGGCCCCTCGGGGAGATGGTCCCGAAGAAGGGCAGGGGGCCAGGCACAGCTATGGCCACCCGAGCCCCAAGGCGCGAGAGGCGCGGCATAGACCCCAGAAGGGGCAATGAGCGCAAGAAATGCGGCATAGGCCCCAGAGAGGGCAAGTCCAGTGTGGGCAAATGACCCAGGAAAGGGTCAGGGGGCCAGGCACAGCTACGGGCCACCTGAGCCCCGGGCGTGAGAAGTGCGAGTGGCGCGAGAAGCGTGGCATGAGCGCGAGAGGGTGAGGAAGCGCAAGAGGCGCTGCACAAGCACGAGAAGTGCGGCACGAGCGCGAGAGGCATGGCATAGACCCCAGAAGGGGCAACGAGTGCAAGAAGCGCGGCATAGGCCCCAGAGAGGGCAAGTCCAGTGTGGGCAAATGACCCAGGAAAGGGTCAGGGGGCCAGACACGGCTACGGGCCACCTGAGCCCCGGGTGCGAGAAGCGCGAGCGGTGCGAGAAGCATGGCATGAGCACGAGAGGCGCAGCATAGGCCCCAGAGGGGGCAACGAGCATGAGAGGCATGGCATAGGCCCCGAGAGGGCAAGGGAGCATGACAGGCATGGCATAGGCCCCAGAGAGGGCGAGGAGCACGGGCAGTGCAGCATAGGCCCCAGAGAGGGCGAGGAGCGCGGGCAGCGCGGCAGAGGCCCCAGAGAGGGCGAGGAGCGCGGGCAGTGTGGCAGAGGCCCCAGAGGGGGCATCGAGTGTGAGAGGTGTGGCAGAGGCCCCAGAGGGGGCAACAAGCGCGAGAGGCGTGGCAGAGGCCCCAGAAGCACAGGCCCAGGAGCGATCAGTCTCCTACCAACACTAAGCCCTGGAGAAGGGCGGGTGTGCAGTATATGTCCTGGAGGGGGGCAGGCGTGCGATAAAAGCCTGGAGAGGGACCGACGTGTGGATTGGGGCCGGACCGATAAAAGCTTGACAGAGCTGTACAGAAGCCCGGGGGGGCCAGTTAGGGAGAAGCCCCAGTTAGGCAAGCGACCCAGACGGTGGTCCAGGGGACCAGGCACGGCTGCGGCCACCTGAGCCCCAACTGGGTGCAGGACCTGGAAAGGGTTCTGGAGGGCTCCACACAGGTGGAGACGCTAAAGAGGCACCAGAGTAAGGCGCTGGTGCGTGACGAGCACAGGGGCGCCAGGAGCGGTGCTGAAGGGCAAGGACCCAAGAATGTCCAGGAACAACTGTGAGGATTGGGGCGTGCTAAAGGGGAGGTAGGAGGCACGCATTGTCCATAAGGCTGGGGTGTGTTGGGGCACACACTGGGAATGGAGATAGTATCAGCACAGTGTCTAGGCGATAGGTGGCAGCCTCCCTAATTGAACCATTTGACATCAAAGACGTGGCAGGTGAGGATAAGAGGGTGCTGAATCGCCTAATTGGCATGGCATGAGGGGCACTAGTGGGTTCACGGCCACTCCTAGGCCCCACCCCGTGACAATACACAAATTTAACTTACGCAAATTCATCATACGCATATGTCCCAGAGTGCCGATTGTGTGGATTCAGCCTGCAACTGCCCCCGCAGCGCCTTGCACAGGGTCAAGCAGCTACCTTGGGAGCAGCCCTGCTGGGACGCTGTGCGCGCTGGCCGGGCAGGAGTTTGGTGCAGGCTGCCCTGGGCAGGAAGGAGGGACTGTACTGCTGGATGGGGGAGGGAGTGAACTGTACCACTGGGCAAGCCCAAGGGTAATTTTGACTATACGCGATTTTTGCCTTACGCACTGACTTTAGAAGAAAACCCCCGTGTAAGATGTGACTCTTTTTTTTCCTACCAGCTTAAATGCCTGAAAAATTTCACAAAATGGGGCTCCAAACAGTTCATACAGGGTCCCTCCATTGTGCCAGGCTAAGAGGGGGGACATATGATTAGTGTGGACCCATGCTTCATGAGGTAAAGGTGGATCAAGTTGCCCGGTGTCTCATCTGGATATAAATTATTTGAGCATCCTAGGACTCAAGACAAGAACAGCCAGTTCTCATCATGAGTTGGGGGCTAGTTAGCACATGGATCCTTTGTGGGGGTATCTGGAGTACACACATATACTGAGCAGTGCTGAGTTGTGGGGTCAACATGGCTTGAAATGCTCTTGACTGGTGGGGCCAGCCCAATGAGCTATGTACTACTCATGAGCCTTTGGTTTTGGATTAATATCAACCATAATTTGTACTACATATAAGTAGGTGCTAAAGTGCTGTTCAATAGTGTTTATGGAGTACCTGTGATAAAAGTTGCAGCATTTTTAAAACAAAAAGTAACTTAGCACTTCTGAATGAACTCAGTGCATAGGTACTATATGTATATTGCTACAGCCATGTTTAATTGAAAGGTTCTTATTTTCATATGCCTGAAAAATTATAGCAAAATTTATAAATTTTCCATATATCGAATGTAATTATTGGGGGGTCATCTAATAATCAAGGTTGCCATTTATCCGAGTAAATACAATATGTGTCTATATATGTATATGTATATATATGTGTGTGTACATATATATAATATATATAAAATTTCATAGATTTCATAGACATTAGGGCTCAAAGGGACCTTGGGAGATCATTGAGTCCAGCCTCCTGCCCCAAGGGCAGGAAGTGAGCTAGGGTCAAAGGATCCCAGCAAAATAAGCGTCAAATGCTTCTTAAAGGAATCTAGAGTAGGTGCTTGTACCACCTCTGGAGGGAGCCTATTCCAGGCCTTGGGGGCCTGGACAGTAAAGAAGTTTTCCTTATGTCCAGCCTAAAACAGTCGTGGAGGAGTTTGTGACCGTTGGTCCTGGTCACCACTTGGGGCACTCTGGTGAACAGATGTTCCCTCAGATCCTGATGCACATCCCTGATGTACTTATAGACTACCACCAGGTCACCCCTGAGCCTGTGCTTTTCCAGGCTGAAGAGTCCCATGGCTCTCAGTTTTGCTTCATAAGGCCTTTTTTCCTATCCTCTGATTATGCACATGGCTCTCCTCTGGACTCTTTCAAACTTCTCCACATTCTTCTTGAACTGTGGAGCCCAGAATTGGATGCATTACTCCAGTTGTTGCCTCACCAACTCCAAGTACAGAGGGAGGATGACATCCTGAGATTTACTTGAGAAGCATCTATGGATGCAAGCTAGAGTTGGATTTGCTTTTCCAGCTGTGACATCACATTAGTGGCTCATGTTCATTTTGCGGTCAGTCATGACCCCCAAGTCTCTTTCGGCCTCAGTACTTGTGATTGCTAGAACCAGAGGAATTAATAAGCAATAAGTATGTGCTTCTTAGATGCATTTGGTATTTTGCCTAAACAGGTAATATTAGTTAACATAAAGCTTGTAAGTCTGTAAACTGCAAATGTAACTTGTCTGTCATAAGTTTAACCAAAGTGATAAAATTAACTGTTTGTGGAACTGACTGGGCCCCATAGGCAAAGCTGTAGGTGTGAGATTAGCTGACCTAACAGTTTCTGCTCAGGCTTCAGCTTGTCAATAAAAAACTGGATCCAACTGCCTGGCACACCCAACACATTCCAGAAAAGCACATCCCCAGAAAGCATATTCAAATGAAACCTAAAAGGGGTTGGGGCTTAGCCAGAGCAATGTCAATTTCAAACCTAAAGGTGCTGCATTGTAATTTGCTTATTGGATAAACCTGAGTCTAGGTAGTAACCTTTTATAATAATTTTTAACACCTTTCAATCCCATAGGGTAACAGCTGTAGGGCAACATTGTGAGTGGCTCTAAAGTCAACAGATTAGCATAAGACTAGGTATAAAAAGTACTTGCATCAGGTAACCAACAGGCAGGAGGGAACAAAATGGTCATTTCTGTTCCACGCCCGGACCCCAGACTCCCAGTGTGACAATCAGATCCTGATCAAGGGACCTTCCCTGGCAATCCCTCTGACAGCGTTGATCGGGGATGCCTGACTTCGCTGGAATCACTTGACGCATACCTGGTACTGAGGGAGTATCGGTAAGTTGCCAATCCATGTCTGTCTGTCTGTTGTTTTGAACAGCCCAGTGACTAATACACTCACAGTGCCCAGCTGGCCTGTGACAGCGCTAGCAAGGTAGCACTGCCAAGCCTATAAGTGTGCTGTGGGCTTTTTTCCCCCAAAGTGAAGTACCTTACATTTGTCCGTATTGAATGCCATCAGGTTTGAATCTGCCTATTTTTTCAGCCTATCCAAGTGAGCCTAGATCACCAGCCTATCCTCAGGTGTGGATGTGTCAATGGCAAACTTGGCCAGTCCACTTCTGACACCAGTATCCATGTCATTAATAAAGATATTAAAGAGAACAGGTCCAAGGGTGGAGCCTTGGGGGGCACAAAGCACCCTGATAATTCACTTCCATCGACCACAACTCTCTGAGTCCAGCCGTGCAGCCAATTCCCCATCCATTGGACTATGATGTAGCCAAGGCCACAGTTGACCAGTTTTTCCAAGAGGAGATTGTGGGACATCAGATCAAAGGCTTTTTTTAAAGTCCAGATATAGGATATCAATCTCTTTTCCCTTGTCCAGGTCATGTGTCACCTGGTCATAGAAGGAGATGAGGTTGGTCAGGCAAGACCTACCCACAACAAACCTGTGCTGGCTGTCCGTCAGGATGTTGCCATCAGCCAGCTTGTCAAGAATTGTCTCTTTGATGATTTTTTTTTAGAATCATTCCAGAAATTGAGGGCAAGCTGATTGACCTCTGGTTCCTTGGATCTAGTTTCCTCCCTTTCTTGAAGATGGGCAGTACATTGGCCTTCTTCCAATCCTCAGGTACTTCACCTGAGTGCCAGGAGTTTTTGAAAATCTTTGCCAGAAGGTGGGCTATGACTCCTGTCAGCTCCTTAACTACTCTGGGGTGCAATCTGTCAGGACCATGTCATGACACCGACAAGGCTAGTAATAAATGCTAACAGAAGCTGTTATTTCATGCTACTTAGCTTTTTACATTGCCATTCGAGCACCTCCCAAACACATTAGGTTATGTGACTCATATAACTTTCTCTCCCAGAGAGCAAGACCGTGTTTGTGTGTACAGTGCTCTGCTCTAGGGACCAAACTTTAAGTTGGTAGAAACTACTACTGCTTTGTTGACTTCAGTGCTCCATTTATACCAGCTAATTACTTGGATGTGGCTATTTAGAGTTAGCAGGGGTGGGAAAAAATACTGCACTTTTTGTTTCATTTCCTTGAAAAAGATAAAAGCAGTAACCTATGTTATAGAAAATGTCTGTCCATGGATTGTTCTCTGCAACAAACTTTTGTGGAGCATGCTCCATTTTTCCCTTCCCTATCAAATTTATTTCCTAGATCTCAACACTAAACAGTTTCTCCTGCTTAGTGAAATTCACTAAGTATTTTTATAATCTCTCTTTTACTTTTTATTACATGCTTTTGTATCAACTTAAATAATTCGCCTCCCCCCATTTAAAAATGGCTCTTTTACAGCTGGTAAGACCCCAGCTGGAGTACTGTGTCCAGTTCTGGGCACTACTCTTCAAAAAAGATTTGGAGAATCTTGAAAGGGTCCAGAGAAGGGCCACAAGAATGATTAAGGGCCTGGAAGACAAACTTTATGAGGAAAGACTAAGGGATTTTGGGCTGTTCAGCCAGTGGAAGAGAAGACTGAGGGAGGACTTAGTGGCCATCTATAATATCGGGAGCTGGGAGAAAAACTGTTCACTAGGGCACCCCAGGGGAGGACAAGAAGCAATGGCCATAAATTGTTAGAAGATGGTTTCAAGTTGGATGTAAGAACTTCTTTATGGTAAGGGTGATCAGAATCTGGAATAGACTTCCCAAGCAAGGAGGTGGTGCACGCCCCAAACTTTGAAGTCTTCAAGAAGAAACTGGACAGACATCTTGCTGGGATCATTTGATCTCAGCAGTATTTCTGCCCAGAGCAAGGGTTTGGACTCGATGACCCTTTGAGATCCCATCTGGCCCTCAGTTTCTATGATTCATTCTCTTTAATCACATCAGTAGCTCTTTTCTTAATTACTGCTGTTTATCTCCATCTTGGTACCAAGGTGCTCCAAATTGATCAAAGAAAAATAAGAGATACCAGATACTCAATGACATTGTTGTATGAACTGTCCTAGAAAGAGTAACCTGTTCTTCCATAAGGATCATTGAATCCATTATTGAGGGCTTCTCCAACCCCAAAACAAGTATGGATTAGTTATGTCTTCAGAGTGAAATAAAGAGGCAGGCAAGTGCAGAGATCTGCCTGTGTACTCCCCCCCCCTCCCCCAGTGGTGGTCTTTAGGATGGAAAGAGTATTTACAATGATTACTTCTAAGCAAGCAAACTTCATTACATTGGTTCATGTTACTAGAACTCTGAGACTCAGTAGCAAATTTCACAAAGTAATAATTAACTCACTTAGAGATGAGAAACCTGAAGGGTAAGGGGAATGGGTCATGTATATGCATGTGACTCTGTGTGTGTGTGTGTGTGTGTGTGTGTGTGTGTGTGTGTGTGTGTGTGTGTGTGTGTGTGTAAGTCAAAGAGATTTAGAGAACCAATTTGTTTAAAATAACTGATTTTGGAAAGAAGATGATAATGATATTGCCTGTGTGGAACTTATATCACCTTGTTATACTTGCATGGTAGGCATATTCTGTTCCAAGATATGTTCCACTAAAGCTTATTCACTTCAGAGACGTGATAACGATCTCAAAAACCTGGTCAGTGACAAACATGCTCTAAACCCCCCCATTATGGAACTGTTGCAGTTTCATTTACATATGCTGCCCATCAATACTGAATGCACTTCAGCTAATCAGACTTGATGAGGAGTGTTACTATTCCTTAAGTCACGGGTTAAAAAAAAATAAGGGAGGCATTTATTAGCAGCTGTCTGCTTTGTTTTTAATCTTGACTTCATTGTAAGAACAAACATTGGCAGAGAAAGACAAACAGAATTTCTTCTATGTGGCATCTTTCCATAACATAGGCCTGTCCTATAAATTTCTGTGGAACCACAAGAAACTTAAGCTGGTGGAATAGCACTCACAGAGCAGCTATCAGTAAATGACTTGCTGAAAATTTAATTCTCTGAATGTATCATGTGGTTTAGGAGGACAACACATTCTAGAGCAATCATCCTTCTTTATGTCATTTCTTCTGGAAGACAGCAGTTAAAGCTCTGTGCTTTATTCATTCTGAATGTTGCTGTGTCTAAAGTTACCATTCTCAGCATCAGAAGAGCCTGGAAGCTGATGGCGTTATGAGTACAAGAGCCTTTGGCAGGAGTAAGATATACAAAAATCATAGCCTGATTGGCAGGTACTTTAAGCTTCTAAAGATTAAGAGCCAATTCACAAAAAACTGGTTTATATCTAAGTGCACAAATAATCTGAAAGGCACGGTGCTTTCTATGTTAGAAACAGGTGGGCATTTTAATATTACTTTAGCAATCAAATCTACGTGTTCTTGTGTAACTGTCACATAGAGTCAAGATGCTACAGGAACGTGAACCCTATAAGTAGACAGACATTTAAAAATGTGGAAGCGAGTGTCATACTTGTGAAAGAAGCCAGATTGACAGTTGTGAAAAATAAAGACTCGGTATAGCAAAGACAGCAGCAATGCAACTTTTTCACCCTTTTCTGACCGGTTTGGACACAGAGAAACAACTGAAAATTTAAAAATAGTTCACATGATTGCCCATTTGACCCTCAATCTCTTCAAGACTGTCAATAAGGTTGCTGATGAGTAGCAACTCCGATGTGTGCCCTTTTCTGTTAGGCAAATGATTGATGCCACCAGATATTCATCAGATAATAGCATATTTTGGTTGCTAACAAACTACATTCAAGTGTGTTGGAGAGGGAGAAAGAGAAGGGGGAAGGAGAAGAATTATTAGTCATTGGGGGGAAGAAACAGCATGAGGAAAATCCTGTTGGCTTCTCAGAAAGAGAATGATCACTGTTTATAACAGAATAAGGAAAAGTCTTATTTAAAAGCAGAGACTGATGAAACAAACATTTTCCAGTCACTGTAAAGATGACATTGAACAAAAGGGGAAAACACCACTAAGGTCTTCATTAAGAGTTCTTCTTTAGAAGTTCTGAGAGCTGGCAGCAGTTGAATGAGACTAGTTTGCAATAAGTGTGCGACACAAAGGGTGTGTTTATATGAGATGTTTACTGTGAAGCAGACTAATTAGCTCCACAGAAAATGTCTCATGTCTACATGTGCAGGACTATTAGGGTGGAATAAACTAATAAACCCCGCAGCAGGGTAGTATTTGTACTAGCCTGCTGGAGAGTTTTTGACTTCACAGCAGTGCACTTGTAGATGCTGATGTGGCTGGCAGGGACACAATGGTGTTTCAGTGTGTCGACTGACAGCTAGCCCCACATGGCCCCAGCCAGCCCCTCCACAGCACATTGAGCTGGGTCAAAGTAGCTCCAGATTGTCAAGCTGACCGCCTCCCACCCCCAGCCTCCGCCAGCCAGGGCTACTCCAACCCAGCTGAACGCGCTGTGGTTCCAGGTGTACATGCAAGTGCATTCATTTCACATGTAGCTGCACCAGAAAAGTTGTATCCCAACAGTTACATGTTTCCAGCTTACATGAAGTTGGGCCGGAGAATACTGGTGTCTAAAATAGTGCAGTGAATCAAATTTTCTTGCATGATATTGAAGGATAGTGTGGCAACTGCAATATTTTTTTTTTCTCAGAAAGGTGGAACCTCAGATTCACTCTCATATTTCCAAACACACTGTTATAAATTTGCAGGGCTCCTGTGAACTTGAAGTTGGCTCAATTTAGTCATTGCTTCTACCCAGAGAGCCAGTCTGAGGACCCCCAAGTCTTACGGTCATCAGTGAGAGTAGAGGGTAGTCATGTTCTTGCATGAAAAGCTGCTTGTTTGTCACCCCAGGACACAGAGCTATGTGTGACGGGTGCCACAACTTGTAATTGGGAAGCATCAGAAAGACTCAGGACCATGATATTTTCAGAACAACCAAACAGGATGCTGTAGTGTAGCCTTTGAAATAGAAAACCATGCACTTTCCCCCTAAATGTTGTTATTGCAAAATTATGGATTTAAGCCAGTTAGAAGTTTACACCAGAAGTTTGAAGGGATGGTGATTTTTACAGTAAGGACAAGTTGTTTTCATTATCTCATTTCTCATGCTTTTGCAAACCCAGAGAAATAACATTTTTCTTGTTGTTGGCAGGAAGACTTTTCTTATAAAGTCCTGTTAACTTGTGCTATTCCTATATTCCAGTGAATTTAGAAAATATAACAGGCTCAAATGCTCTCAAGAAATACCTTTCTTAAACAGAACTGGGCCTATATAAAAACAACATTCCAGCATACCTAAACCCTAAGACACCCCCAAATTGAAACCATACCTAAAATTTGCAACTGGTCACTCTTTTACAATAGCTCAATCCAAGGTCATGATCTGATAAATGGATTGATTCAGGTCTTCCTGGAACCAAACAAACTGTTCCAAACAAACCTGAGCATTGTTATATTTAACATTCAGATGCAGAATTTTGGTACTGAACATAAGAATTGCCATTTACTGGGCCAGATCATAGGTCCATCTTGCCCAGTATCTTGTGTCACACAGTGGGAGAGAGTGGATGCTGAAAGGGAGAGTGAACTGGGTATGATCAGGATTTTTTTTCCCCACTGTTCCTCCTCTCTCACTTGCAGCTTCCAGCATTTATTGTCTAGGACATGGGCGACTGGTGCCACCTTAGTCGGGGGAGGGGGGGCATGTGCAACCCTGTGCACCCCCTATGCCTTCCCACTGGTCTAGGCAGTTCTAATTCAGCCTAACTCCCAGGTTCAATAGCTACTGATGCTCCTTTCCTCCAAGAATTTGTCAATCCATTTTTGAATTTGGCTAAACTGTCAGCTTCCACAACATATAGTGGCAATGAGTTCTACACCTGAATGAAACGCTGTGTGATAAAGAACATGCTTTTGTAAGTTTTAAACTTAATACCTACTAGTCTCATTTTGTGACCCATGTTCTTCTATTGAGAGAGAGAGTAAATAATAAATCCTTAAATCCCTGTCTGTAAGCCCTTATCACATTCTGCCTCAAGCATCTCTTTTCTGAACTGAATAAGGCTAGCCTCTATAGTCTCTCTTCATATGGAAGCCTCTCCATACTGGTAATGATCATACTGCTGCCCTTCTTTGTACCTTCTCTAGTTTTTCTATATACTTTTTGAGGTGTGGGGATCAGGACTGGGTACAGTATTCAAGGTATGGATACATCATGGATTTATAAAAAAACATAGTGATACTTTCTGTTTTGTTTACAGTCCCCTCCTTAATAATCCCTAACATTTTGTTTGCCTTTTTGATAACTGATGAGCAATGTTTTTTGAGTGATCTAATCACAATGACTCCAAGAGCTCTTTCCTGTGTGGTAACAGCTAATGTAGAGTCATCATAGGCTGCGTGTAGATGAAAAGAGAGGTGTGTGTGCATGAAACTTTAAAATGGGCTAAATGCTTTTGCACTGCTTTAATGCTATTGGTGTTTGCACGCCTCTGCGGTGTATTGCACATTAATTCCAGCCACTGTAGGAAACTCAGTGGCGTAATGTGCCTTACATGACTTGGGGCACAGTTTGCTGCCCCTACAGCTGCAGAGTGAAGCACCAGGCTCTGTGCAGCTCCATGGCTCTGCAGGAAGCTCTGCAGACAGCTTAACAGAAGCCCGGGAAAGCAGCTCTGCCCAAGAAAAGCAGAGAGCCTGATCTTTTTTCTTTTCACCCTGGAGCCTTCCTGCCTGCCTGAGCTGTGTGGCAGCCTGGTGCTTCCCTCCATGGCTGCAGTGGCCCCCAGGACTGCCCAAGCCAGGTGCCTGTGGGTGGGTGCTGCCGGAGGAGGGAGGTGGGGGACACTGCTGCAGTGGAGGGAAACACCCCTCCTCCCCCTCCTCCACAGCCCAGAGATCACTCTGCCCACTGGCAACTCACCCTCCCCTCCCTGCTGGAGAGGCAGGTAAGTCAGCAGGGTGCATGCATGACACAGGGATTTAATCAGCCCTAAATTGAAATGGTGCTTTTTAAACTCCACCGCTTGCATTTAGAGCAGGGCTGAGCAAAATGCGGCCTGGGGGCTGGATATGACCTGCTAGGGCCCCTAAAAAATGTAGAAAATTAATATTAATCTGCCCTGGGCTACCTGTCATGCAGCCCTCGATGGCTTTCTGAAACTCAGTAAGCAGCCCTCTGCCCAAAATAATTGCCCACCCCTGATTTAGGGTCCCTGTTTTGCCTACACACTCCCATAGTGTAGATTTATAGTTTGGGTTATTTTTGCCCTTGTGCATCACTTTATATTTATCTACTACATTGAACTGCACCTGTCATTTAGTTGCACCAGATCCTTCTGTAGTTCCTCCACATTGGTCTTCACTACTTTGAATAATTTTGTGTCACCTGCAAATTTGGCTACCTCACTACTCACCCCCTGTCCCAGATCATTTATGAATATGTTAAACAGCACTAGTTCGAACACTGATACCTGGAAGACCCCAGTGTTTATTTCATTCTATTCTGAAAACTGACTCTGTTTTGTATTTTGGAGCCAGTTTCTAATCCACAAGTGGATGTTCCCTGCAATCCCATGACTACGTAATTTAGTTAAGAACCTCTGATAGGAGACCTTGTCACTGGAGCATTTCTGTTATTCTGAGCAAAAATATTTTATTTTCTTCAAAGGAATAATGTCCTTGCCATTGGTATCTTGAAGAGATTAATTTTCTAAGAGGTATTATATTATAAAAATTAAAATCTAGGGAGATAAAACAGAGCTGAAAGAGTTTCTTTGAAAATCTTTGACATTACTTTCAAAAAATGTGTAATCATAGAATCATGGTGATTATTTTACATAATTTAAAATACTTTTACTGGGGCATGAGTGTAATATCTGCTTACATGCTTAAAAGAGAAAGGATGAATATAATTTGGGTCCACTGGGCTAAATATATTATTAGCTGAAGTAAGTTCACTTCAGCTGATGTACCTGAAAATGCACCCAGTTATTTTCAGGGCTGATTTTAGCCTATTGGCAAGGCAAAATGAACACATGCTAATGTCTTCCTTGAGAAGGTCCACAGAAGATGCAGGTAAAAAAATACATGCAGGCAAAGTATCACTTACATGTGGCAATCAAGTCCCAGTATAACAAATTACACAGTTAAAAACTAACATTAGTTAGTAGGTTTTGCTAGTGAAAAGAGTGTACATAGTTTGCACAGCTCTCCAAAAGCACATCACTTTGAAAAGCCTCTCAATTAATTTTTCACTGGCTTATATAACCAGTGACTTAATGACAAAACATTTGCTTACAATGCAGGTGGTTACTTGCCCTCTTGTGTGCATGCAAAACTGTAGGAGGCGGCTTTTCTCTCAAGCTTTAGAAGAGTCCCCGATGCTTTTTTTTATAATTACAGTGGAGCCCATGGGAAAAGAAATCTTGGGATTTGGCAGGAAATCTGCATTACAATACACCACTTCATAGGGTCAGGAGAGGAGGCTCCCAATATCTTTTGCAGAAGAACTGTGTTTTTCAGTAATTGCTAGTCCATATTGACAGCATCTTTAAAATGCTATTTTGCTCTCTTTTCAATCTGCTAAATATAACTGTAGAAACAAAGAACTACAACTACCTAAATAAAGAAGTCCAGGTGTACCTTGCAATCAGCTCAAAAATAACCCTCTATGAGCTATTGAACCTTTGTCCTTACTATTTTATTCGGCAGCTCAATGTGCGACCAATAAACCACTCGCAGCAGGTATAAAAAGAAATTATGGGAGCTGCTGAATGCTCTCTTCATTTTCACAGTGGTTTGTCACAAAGTTATTATTTAATATTTAGCACTGGTGTTTCAGCAATTGTCAAACACTGGGACAAATCACAATGTTCAATGACCCTCGTGATTCCAGCTGTTTGGTGGTCTAGTGTTAGTAGTCTGAGCTTATAAGACATACCATGAGGAAATGCCAGTTAAAGAACCACAAAACCTATTTTCTCACACAGTCTAAATGTATTTATTGATCTGGATATATTTGTTCCAATTTTCTTGAAAACATTAATTTACATACCCCTCTCTTGAGGTATCACAGGGCATGTATCAACAACACTAGCTCTTTCAGAAATGGCAAAATCTATCAATCAATTACCTATGCTCCTCATCTTTAAAGACTATAGGATAAAATGTTAAATTAAATGCACAGAAAAATTGCAAAAAAATTCCATCACTGAAGGAACAGAGTTGCTAGTTATGTCAACTGTATTTCCCATTCAGAAACCTTGATTGTTACTGGGGCATAGGCCAGGGATCTGGAGAAGTGATTTCACCATTCTCTCTATTTTTCTATGAAGTTTTGTTATCACCCATTTCTTTATCTACATGTTTCACTTCTGCCTCTTCCTCATGTTCTTCCAGTTTCTCCTTTTTCCCCATCAAGCTATCTTTCTTTTTTTCTTTCTTTTTTCTTGTTCTCATCAGTCTCTCCCTTCTTCCACATTTTGTTTCTTGATCTACACCTACCTAGTCTCTGGTATTGCCTTAGTACTCACAAAAGACTATCTCTGAGACTCTTTGCACCAGTTCTCCTTAGCTGTGCCCTCTCTTCCTAATTTTCAGAGGTTGATGAAGGAAGCTGGGTTCTTACTTTTTCTGAGCAGGCCCCAAAAGGGAGCAAAGGGAGAAAGAGGAGCTCAGTGTTGAAGTCTCTGAGAACTAAAGGAGTTAGAATTCTATCTACCACCCTGCAAGCACCAGGTCACGAGAAAACGGTGGCAGGAGGTAACTACTGAGGCAAAGCCACCTTGCGGGGGCATGAACAGCATGTCCACTGGTTTCTGTGCTTTCTTAAAGCTAGCCCCTTCCCTCAAGATTGTAGATCTCGTGTACTTGGTTCAGTGCAGTGAGACCTATGGGAGAGTTTATGTTGTCCCTGTGTCAGCAAGTGGGTATGAGGATTCTTTTACCTGCTCGTGAGATAACAAAATCAAAATTTTGACAAATAATGCTGCTCCACCATCTGTGTGCTGCTGCTAATCCAGCAACAGAATAAGTAAAATGTCTATCTCTCTGTGTTCCCGTACCCCTGCCCCCATCCTCTCTCTGTCTCTGAGCCCTGGTAATCTACTGTAGTTTTCCTCTTGCTAATCTTTCTTTCTCTAATCTCTCTATTCTGTCTAAAGCATTTTAAGGCAACTATTACAATGGTATCATGGCATTTGCTGAGAGCTGTTTCCAAGACCTATCCATTGACAAGTCCAGAGTACAATTAAGAAACAACATGGATTGCTTTGTTCCTCTCACTCTTCACTTTTTTTTAAATCACTTTTTCTTCACTAATCTTTAGGGGGCAGATATTTTTTTTTCTTGTCTCCATTATTTGCACTGATTTTAATTAAACTCGCCCTATGATTGTGAGCTGGGTGAAAGGGCAGTTGTGCTGCAGCCTCAGAAATAAGCAAGCTCACTCACTCAGCCAATTTTCCCAAGCTCTCAGAGCTCTAATTAAAATCCACTGAACATATGAGCAATGTTGGCACAGAACTTTGGAAGTGTTTGTTACAACAGTGTCAAAGAGTAGATAAGGTTTTTAGGGGATTAGTGTAGGGTGTTTTGTTTCAGGTGGATTATTTCTAATGAATGGGTCCTCTTTCTTTTCATCTGCATAGCAATAGGGACACATGGACTTCAAAATCATGTTAATATTTTATTTAAACCAGGTGCCACAGGTTTTATAGAACACTGGGTATAAAAGAGGAGTAAGTATTGAGTGCCTTTTTCTTATTATATCTACCTTACAACCTTTTTTCATGTTCTTGTAGGATTAGTTTTTCAAGGGGCCAGTTTAATCCTGTCTGTGATAATTGCAGGTACTTTTGTTTGTGTTGGAAAACCCCTCATTTGCCCATGGAAATGAAGCAGTGATACAGCTCTCTCTGTCAAGCTGTATTCATATCCCACATGTTTTCAGAGAGGGGATCAGCGTACACCCACCTCTTCCCACCCTTCCTTCCTTCATTGTCTACCCTGTGTAGATCACAAATCTGCAGAGGTCCCTTGCTAGCCCCAGAGACAAGGGGGAATAGTGTTGTTCAGGAAAACTGATCCATTTCTGTTTGATGGTGAGGTGCAGATTTAGGTTCAGAGGCTGTTCTCCTTGGCAGATGTATTACCATAGCTCCACTTCCTGTTCCTCTTTTTCCTAGTTGTAAAATGGGCATAGAAAAACATACGTGCCTTTTACTGAATGTTTGAGGCGTAGCTTAAAGAGGTGGCATCTTTTAATATCCACTCAAAAATGTTGCCATTGATGTGCAGTAGCCTGACTTTGAAGTAAGGCACACATTTTTTCATCTGTGTTTGTAGCATAACCTGGTCTAAAAACTGAGGTTCTAGATACTACCACAATGTAAATACTAAATAACAATGTTGAAATGTTGATAAGAGTCTAGGTTCAAACAACAGGTATGTGTTTTAACTCAACTTGTTTGAAAGAATACATTAAATATACCTACTATTTTATTAAATGTTTGTTTTTCCCTTTGATGCAATGCACAGGTTTTATGCCAGTAATTTATAGTTTGAAGCTTCCTCAGAATATGTAGATATAATGAAGTTTGTCACAGATAGCAATGACAGTAATCCTCCAAATTTTTATTATGCTTGTATCGGTGCTTCCATTTTTTATGGAAAGAAAGGAAAGATCTAGAGGTAACATTGTTATAAGCATGCCCAGAGCTTGAAACTTGCATTTTCTTTCTTCTGTAAAGTGCCTGTAAATTGACAGAACTATATCACTGTTTTAGTTTAATAACAATAATGGTACCAAGGAAAATTCAGCCTTAAGATGGCTCTCTCAGATCCCACTGCGTCACAGTATATGCAACACATTTTATAACCTTGTCCACAGTTTTCAGACTCCAGCTAGGTTTTGGCAAAAGGAGAAAAAAAATAAAAAAAATAAGTATTAACACTTTAACAGTGAATGTACTTGCTTTTGGGGTTTGCCTGGCTGTTAACATAATTTTATGTAGTTTTTGTGCTTTAATAACACAGCGTAGCAAGTAAGACCTTAGTATTAGTTTTTATTTTATGTTGCCAATTATATCATATTGAATATTAAACTTTTTAAAATTAAACTTGTGAACAAAAAAATAAAGATATGCTATATTATCCATTTCTAATATAAAACTTAATATGCCTCGGCTGTAAAGCTTCAGAGTTAAATTTCTGACTAATGGTTAATACTTCAAAAGTTCTAAAAGTCTATGAAATGTAGAATCTAAAATGTTTACTTCCGCTACACAATAGCACATTGGAGGCAATGCTGTGATATCAGGGGAAACCTTATATATGCTAGCAAATGGAGAAGATCCAGGGTGCTCGTTCAGTGTGTAACTCAATTCACGTTATCCATTATGTGAATGAGATGTGAAAAATAATTTCCTGTATCTCTAAGGTATCACTGCACTAAGTGGATCGCTGGCTCTAACCCATGGAAAATAATAAAGTGATATTGCCCACATCATTACTTTCAGTACGGATTGTCTATGCAGTTGTACTCCAAACTCACAGAGAACAGCTAGTATTTGAATATCAGTAAAAGCGTCCGTCTGCTTTAGTGAAAGAGTTTAATGAGCCTTTGTTGTATATTAAATTTTAAGCTGTATCTTTTAGACTTCAAAATTATACTGACTAATTAGAGGTATGTGATCAACGTAATTATCTTTCAGCAATAAATTTCAATATATATTCATAGTTACATGAATTTCATCTTCTGTGAAATGGTCCTTATAAAAACAGTAATAGTTGGTATGTCATTAGAGCATATCAGCAATTAATCCTCAAAATGATCAATGGGGAGAATGTCCTCTTCCCTTGATCTCTGGTTTATTTATGTGTTCCCATTAATTATGCCTAATTTTCTGTTGGCACTTTTCTTCTTAATGTAATTCAATTTAAGAATATCTTTCTAGAGACTTATTAATAGGTAGGCCCATTTATATTGTGTAGCACAAATATTTTATAATCCACTAATCTTGACAAAAAGGCAATGCCTTCCTAATAAAAAATGTATGAGGAGTAATGGTTCCCTATTAATAACTTATTAGGTCAGATCACACAGTTTGAAGTGTCTATTACACTTTAATTTTATCAGATGTCTTCCTTTGGAACCTGCAACTCTTTCTTTATCTTATATTGAGATTATTTTTAACCCAACCAATGGATCACTAACCAAAAAACATTTTCCTGTGGCTGTTCACCTTGTAGTACTACTTAAGCAAATGGTTTTGTATGGATGATTTTATGAAATCTGAGCTGTGTGCCTAAGAACGTAAACTAATGTTTTACTTTTTACCTGAATTTAACATTTTATTTGACCAACAAATTCTGATACTGAAACTATACTGAAATTTTCTCGGTCAGTTTAAATATTGACAAATCATCAAAATTCCCGGTAACAATTCAGCATCTCTAAAAATAATAGCCTGTGACAAGTTGTAGTGTGTAATATCACCAGCAAACTTATACTTTCATTCACTGCTAAATATGATTCTTTAGATATGCCCTTTACTTTTAAAAACTAGGAAAGGCTACATACATTCTGTGAAAGCTATCCTCAGAGCAGCTATTCAGAGCAGCATTTAATTTTAAACAGGCATGTAAACCCATATTAACTTAGTCATTGTGTGAGCAGTACTGTACACCATTGTTAGTTCCTCTAAAATGCACTCATATGGGGATAGGCCTTTCTGCCTTCACTTCTCCCTGAGCAGAGGCACACTCAGGGCTTGCACTTCTGGGTGGTAGGTTTTAACCACGTTAGCTCAGCAACTTCTGCTGTTTTTGGTGACTGTACCCACTTTCATTCCAGGACCCTATTACCGTGGCTTGATTAAAGTGACCCAAAAACAGTATCTTCAAAGCAAAGTGTTATTTATTAATTTGCCCAAAGGTACATAACAAACAGAGCAAAGGGTAAAAACATTAAGGTGTGCATGTCTGTTCTTCTTGCTTTAACCCATAGGGTAGGTACAGATGTTCAAAAAGCCTGAGGCAGAATTGATCAAAGTTTCACAGTTTTCTGTAAGCAGTATAGCAAACAGAAGCCACATTCACCCTTGCAGGAAGGAAGAGGGCAAATCTTAGACCAGGTTCCACTATTTTTAAACCAATTTATATGGTCCAAACTTCTGTTATGGGTATAGACCAGTTTTGTGTGCCGATCTTCTGTTCTGTTATGGGTATAGACTGGTTTCTGATCACTTCACACTTTTACTGGTAAAAGTCTGTACCTGGCCTTAATGTTTTAATGCCTCCTTGCTGGGACCCACATGGGCTTTCCCCACTTATGGAGGCATGCCACTGGAGATCCCACAGCAGATCTCCAATATCGGGGAACCCCCAAATCCTCTGCTTATAGAGGTACCCTGAGATTCTCCAGTCACATCTCTATAAATGTGAAAAGTCAGGCAGATGCTCAGGGGCTTGAGGAACCTAATCCTGCATGGGAATTCCTGCAACAAAGCAGCACTATTTAAAACTACCTTTGGTTGTGCTATTGATGTGATGTGACCAATATGGAAGTCTATTTGCTTGCCAGTTGTGCTGTCATAAATATTTGCATCTTGGCACAAATGTAATGCCAGGCAATATCTCTTTCTACCCTTAGCATGCCCTAAGATAGGAATTTATCCTGGCCATTATTTTGTTTCTTGTTGGTTTCCCCTTTACTTAAGTCTTTATAGTCAGATGAGGTCAGGTGTTGGGAATCTGCCTTTGATTTAACTCTTTATAGTCAGATGGGGTCAGGTATTGGGAAACTTTTAGTGGGCTGAGTTAATGGAGCTTAATCTGAAGGCCACTGCTTGCAACTCAGATGTCACTGCTGCTCTTCCTCCACTGCTGAATTACTACCACTGTCCTGGATTCACAGGAGATGAAATGGCTTCATAGGCCAGATCCAGCCTGTGAGTTAGCTTCCTAATTCCTGGGCAAGGTAATATTACACAAGTTAACTGAGGTGAATGTATTTATTACAATATAAACATAATTCCACAGGTGTTCCTAATTGTTCCCCAGACTAGGAATGACTTTATGTGCATGCATAAATACTTTTCTGAATCAGGACTCTGTTTCTGAAGTGCTGATGTTATATTACCTGAGTATCCCTCTGATCACCGTGAGACATCTTTCTTACTATGTTTTCGTCAACTAGTGTGTAAGAGCTCTCACTTTTATTAAAGGATTTTAAACTAGGGCTGTCCAACTTCGGCGCTGCTGAGGCCTCCCTGTTATGTAGAATGTATGCTGTGCCCCCAGGATACCTGCTGCCACGTGAGTTGCACCAAGTTAGCAGGCTGCGTTGGCTATGCTGGCAGTATGTTGCCCCCTATGCCCCACTGCATGGACTGTGCTAATGGCATATGAATGCCTGGACCTTGCCCAACAGCATAGCAGTGGGAGAAATTAGGGCTCACAGGCCATATTATGGCCCCTTGTGAGCTGCATGCATCCCATGGGCTGTCTGTTTAGACAGCCCTGTTTTAAACAATTTTTGAAAGTCTTATGTCAGAGCATTGAGCTGTCCTTCAAATAAGTATCTTCTATTTCAGTCAAGTTAACTCCCCCAAGATTTGCTCTCTAGGGTTTAATTTTGCCCTGAACAGGCACTTGTATTCATACGGTGTTGACAATAGGATGAAGGCCCAAGTTTATAATGTGTTATTTGTTAATAAAATTAATAGAGGCTTTTTTGTTGCACTCAAGTTTCCAAGTTAAGATGGGTATATTATTTGTGTTCAGGGCACTGTAATGAACATAAAACACATTACTATCAGCTAAATATTGAAATACCCTGCCCAAGATATTGCTGTAGAATAATGTTTATATGGGAAATTACTTTGCACAAACACCGTTTTTAGACAAAACTTTTGTAATTGAGACTTTTGACTGAATACAAAAAAACCCTACAGAATTTTGTCTCTCCTGAAGAAGTTACTTTTGGGTTTTATGCTTTAAAATTTCATCCACATAATCTGCATATTTTAGTAAAGGTGCTTCTTCAGATGTTCCCATTTACTTTTGCTGATATCATTGGATAAATCTAATGGCTTTGTAGTGCAACTTTGTTAATATTTGCATACCAAAACAAGGACAATTAATAAGCAAAAAAGAAAATACTACAAAAAAACTTAGTGTAGGAGTAATCAAATCTTTAAAATGTGTTAAGCAGGTGGGGAAGGGATTAGCAAATATTGCTTCAGAATGCTAGTATAAGATTCTGCACTGCATTGCTTCTCTGCAATACTAATATATAATAGACCAGGTAAGAATTAAGACATGACTGTAGAAATGAAATATCCCTGCCTCACTCAAAGTAACTACTGAATTATGAAAGAGATAAAATAAAAAGACATACACACCGGTAGCTGGTGGGGAGGGGGAAG
>NW_017728886.1:165229340-165260004 GCF_001723895.1 Crocodylus porosus | reverse complement strand
GGGATGGAGGGGAGAGGGATGGGAATATTTGTGAATTAATACACACTGGAGAAATTGTTTTAAAACTATTCATCCTTGTACAAAGATTACCTTAGTTAAGGTGTCACTTGCACTGTCATGGCTAAAAGGAGTATTTCAGGTTACAGCTATCTGTCAGCAGCTTCAGTGATCTCAAAATGTTTCATGCTTTATGTTCACAGCCTGGCAGTCTTCATCCAGATTTTTTGTTTTTTTGGTGTTTTTAAAATCTTTTTTTTTAATTTTTTCCTTATTTCTTCTTTTTTAACCCAGGCTTGATCTGTAGTGAGTAGAAAGAAAATTGTTTGCCCTGTTAACACAAGGCAAATATACAAGAGAAAATTTCTCAAATGTTTACCAGTTTTTCTTAGTTTTGATCTTCCAGGGTGTTTTAGAAATGTACCTACATATACATGGAGCAAAAAGTCTAATCCATGATTATGCTATATAGCAGAGCAGTATACTACTAGGTAATGAAGTATCTGAGGATATAATTTGATATTCAGGGACTATAATCTTCCAAAGAAGCTTGTTGACTTACAGTATAAGCCAGTATAGAGATATTAATTGCTAGCAAGTATGATTTCCTGTAAATGAAATTGTATGTCAGGTAAAAAAACATCCTTGAGAACCTTTACATTAAGGTAGCTCAGAAATGTTTAATGAGTAGCTTGATTTTTTTAATACATTTTCTGTATGAAAAGTATTTGCTTTCAGTAGAAAACATGAATACTGAAAACTTCCAGACATTTGTTTATGATATGCTATTCCAATGCTTCTTAAAAGTGGCAATAGGACTGTCTTGGACTCCCGCATTCTTCTCTATGGGTGAGACTCCTTAGCTACAGTTCATCTTTCAGGGATGACTGAATATCCAGGACTCCTGAAACAGCATAACGTTACAGCAGTGCATCATGGAAGATACAGTGTAGTCAGCAGAGCTGTGCCAGCTGAGGGGAATAGGAGTGTGAGGAACCCAAACTGCAGTTCCCATGAGGCACTGCATGGTGGTGTTTCCAAATTGAACTATTCTGGTTTTGGATTAAATTTAATTTCTTCAATTTTTCATTAGAAAGGCATCATTTGCCACAGAAAACAACTCTATTTTCTAAGCAGCCCTTGTCCAGATGTAATCTTATATGTTGTAACAAAAGGTACAATTTAATTGTCCTCCTCCACCCTCCACTGTGATTTTGGACTCTATTGTGGCATTAAATCAGATCTCATTATGGGGCATGTTGCTCTATTGTAAGTGGTTTGTGTGCTAAGTGCTCCAGCCACCTATGCTGGCTCAGAATACTTTCCATCTTCACTGCAACTATTTTTAGTCAGAGGAAGGGTAGAATGTGGGAACATAATATGTCCTTATTTTAGCCTTGATGCTCTTTTGGACAAGGTCATACAGATGTTCAGGCCCCAACTCTAACTCATGGCACTTTATATAAAGTGCCATGAGTTAGAGCCTTCCCCTCTAGCCCAACAGACTCTTGCCTGTTGGGTTAGGGGGTGGGGTGGGGGATTGAGTCTGCCTGCCCTGACCCTGGCCAGCAGGCAGGGGCACTCCAGCAGCCTCTGAGGAGGTTGCTAAACCACCCCTCTCCCCAGCCTCTTCCTCCCCAGCTTCAGGGCTCTGAGCAGGGAAGGAGTGGGGAAGGAGCAGCATGGAACTGCTAGCTGGGCTTTGCCAGCCTGAGCTGGAAGGGAGTGGTGGGGGATGGAATGGAGACCCCTCACCTCACAGGCTCCCCCTAGGCCCTTCAACTAAGGTACTGTGGGGAGCTGGGCCAGGCCCATGGGGTAAGGGTCTTTGTTCCATCCCTCCTCCAGCTTAGGCTGAGCAAAGCAGCCAGCAGCTGCTGCTGCCACTGTCAAGAAGCCTGGCTGGAGCTGGGGGGGCGGGCAGGGTGCAATGGAGCCCCCTCACTTCAAGGGCCAGCCTGGCTCCCCTAGCAACCCAGCTGGAGGGAGGCTGGGGGGAACCCACAAGGTGCGGGGTCTCTATTCCATCTCTGGCTAGACAAGCTGGCAGCTCTGTGCTTCTTCCTTCCCTGCTGACAGCCCTGCATGAAAAATTAAGCCTGGACTGAATACAAGTTACATAAAGGACCTAAAGCAGAGTGCCTTAATTTAATACCTGATTTGATGAGGGTTAATTTTTTATATGATTTGCCATTTTAAAAGCTCTATGTAGCCATGCACATGTGTTGTCATAGCTTTCAGGGGCCAGATCATGTGAAAAATGTCACTTCTATCTGCATCCCATAATAGCTGAGAAACAGTTGTTTTTTAAGCATTATATTTATTTATTTACCTTCAAGCATGTAGGGTATTTCACATAAATAAAGCTGCTGCTTCTGACTAGCGTGTATAATTTGCCATAAAAATGAAGGAAGTGAGGCAAGAGAAGTGTGGCAGAGATGGCAGACAAAGGGTATTATTTATACATTTTGTGGTTAATAAGTAAACTTGCCCTTTCCTTCCCTTGTTAGCTAATGGCAGAAGTTAGCTTTTACAAGAATTTTGTGAGTGTGAGGACATAAACATCTTCTAGTGGTAGCCATGAAGAATGACTCGTACAAGGCAGAATGTCTGCAAGTTCTAGAGAGGAAAATAACAGTACACCATTATATATCCTATTTAAAGTAAAGCTTGTAAACCTTTCTAACCCTAGTAACATTGGGACATGTCAAACAGTTCAAAACCTCTCTACACTCATTAAATACATTTTAATCCCAGCCTGAAATATGCTATACTATATTTTAGCATACAGAAAATTCATTTGCCAATTAAAACCTTTTAAAAAAGTGGTTTCTTACAGAAATGCATACAGACTACTTGGGTTCTGTCCTGCAAGGTGCTAACCACCTTCTGGATGGGGTGAATCTCCCTTCATTTGGCAGTTAGGGAACATGGATGCCTGCTTGAGTTTCCAGTAATATTAACATTCTGATATTTCTCATAAAAGCTCAGATATCTTTGGGATTATTCCTGTGAAAGAGATCCCACCTTCTTCAGATATATCAGTCCATTTGTCTATATCTATCTGTGTGAAGATTTGTCTTAGTAAACCACTAAGTTGTTGGATCAGAAGCTGGCCTCATTTTTATTTTTTTTACTGTAATCGAACATGTAATTCAGGTGTGATTTTGTGGGACCAAAACACTTTGAGCAGAAATGATAGAATTTAGAATTTTAACCGTGTGATTTGCATGAACAAATGAACGAGGTAATTATATATATAAATTATATAATTTACATCAGTAGTTGGCTGTGAGCACAACATTAGAAGCTAGTTAAATATATATTAGGGCTGTGCGAAGCTTTGGGTGCTGACTCAATTTGGAGGAGCTTCGGCCCAATTTGGCAGCTGAATCTCTGAATCCAAATCAAATCAGGAAACCAGTAAAAAGGTCTGAATCAATTCAAAGCTCTCTGAATTAATTTGAAAAAGATTTGGAGAGCTTTGGAGATTTGAGCAGTCCACACTCACCACCACAGGGAGCTGGACTCGGACTCTGTGCCGGTAAATGTGGGGGAAAGGGCTGGAGGAGAGCGGGGGACCATAGGGGTGCCCCTGCCAGGCCCCATCCCCTGCCTGTTCCCCCAGCCTTCTCAGCGCCCCTGACCCCCACCTGCTTTCCAAGCCCTGCCCATGGCTGCCCCGCCCAGATCCAGCTCCTGGCTCTTTAAAAAAAAAAAAAGCCCCTCACTCACCGTCTGCTGCAGCAGCCATTGCAGCTTCTGGGGGCTCATGGAAATGCCCCCCAATGCAGCACGGGGCAGTGGGGTGCAGGAAGGATTGCCCCCCACGTGGCTGGCAGGAGCCGGTGAGGGCCAAGCTTTTTTTTTTTAAAGAGCCAACACTAGGTCCAGGTGGGCATCCATGGGGGTGGCTCTGGGAGAGTGGGTGGGGGCTCATGGCAGAGCCCAACACACAGTGTGGGGCAGTGGGGAGAAGCAGGGATTGTCCCCACCCCTCCTGGCAGCAGCTGGTGAGTGGGGGCTTTATTTCTTTATTTTTTAAAGATTGGGACATTGGGGCTGGGAGAGAGGTGGGGGATGGGGGCTTATGACAGAGGCCCCCATGCAGTGGTGGGCAGTGGGGATTGCCACTGCCATCAAACAATGAATGCCGGGCTTTATTTTTTAAAGAGTTGGGATGCTGGGGCTTGGCGGGGCAGGCAATGACGGCGCTGGGAGAGCGGGTGGGGGATTGTGTGTTTGATTCAGTTGATTCAGTGGTAGCCACACCTCAGAATCAGGTTCTGTGAATCAATTCAGGACAGTGATTCGAATCACTGAATTGAATCACTGTCCCTTAAATTGGCTGAATCCAAAGCGAATACTAGCCGCTTTGCACACACCTAATATATATACAAAACTATTTAATTAGAAACTACTTAAATATACACACAAAACTACAAATTCTCATTGGCCTTAAACTTGCTTCTTAGTGACCCTGGGATACATGTTTCAAGATTTTAGTGATTAATTTGTTGATCTCTAGATTTTTTATTAATAATAATTCTTAGCTTTTTTTTTCAAATTTCTACATACCAAATAAAAACAGGCAATGAAGTCCTTAAACAGTCATATGAAAGACATTCCTACTTCACTGTAGGTGGAATAAAGGACCTTTTGGGGTGTTTGCAACATCAGCAGCTGCAAGCTGATGTATTTACTTTTCTGTTAAATGGAAGCTGCAGTGTAAAAATAGATGCTGGCATTTATTGGAAGCTTAAGCTTCTGAAGTTTTACAGATTTAGAAAGTTCACTAATCACTATCAATTAAAAAGCCTGCCTCATTGTTGCATAAATTAATCAGGATGATGCACACCACAGCAGGGACTGCTAGAAATATTTATTTTGAACAAGTGTTACCAGATTTAGTTTTAGAATGATATTGAAAGTAACAGGCAGAAACAGGGTTTTATATATCTATACCTGTGCCTATATATGTATGTAGATATATATGTCTGTATATCTGTGTTTTATAACAAAAATTCTTAATACACTTGTGAGACTTATATAAGACATAGTGTCAATATCTTTTTGATTGGTTACTACAGAGTTTTATATGAAATATAAAATTAGTATTTAAGAATGGATAAGAAATAGTCAAAACTTGCTTCAAGCATCTGAAAGGCTGGATATAAATGACATTGCCACTGGGCAGTTTCTCACATTAACAATCATGACCTGCCAATACAACCCTACTGCTGCAAACACTTAGACATGAAAAAAGTCTCACTGGTTGAAATTCTGGCTCCATTGATGTCAACAACAGAACTCATATTAACTTAATTAGGGCCACAATTTCAATTGTATCACTCCTATGCTTAAAGTCAAGTACCTGCATAACGGTGGCAAGATGGATGCCTATATTTGTCAATTTGCCTAGGTTCTGTACAGACGTTGTTATGAGTAGGTTTTCAGTAGTGTCTAACTTACATTATAACTATGCTCTAACTCCTTCACAATTTGCCACAGAAAAACAAGGTAAAACCCAGATTTTCTCCTTTAAAAAGAGAAAAATGTGGGAAATGGTGGGTTTCCTCTTGCAGGCTGGCAGGGTTGAGACTGCAAGGAGCTGGGGGGAGTGGAAGGGCGGTAGTCAGGCAGGGGGCACCATGTGCATGTACACATGCACATGACTGCCAGGCAGCCTGGAGAGCAGCTCCCTGCAGGTAAGTTTGCTGGGGTGGGAACTGAGGCCCCCATAGGGAGGGAGGGAGGGAGTTCGGCAGGGCTGGGGCTGGAACTGCTGCCCAGCCTGGTTGGTGCTTGGGGCCTGGATGGGGTGTGGGGCAGGGCCATGGGCAGCTCATCTGGGGGGATCACGGGGGACACATGACCCACAGATTTGTGCGTGGGGTGGGGGCAGAGGTGGGCTGCCTGCTGTACACTTGGGTTTCTCACCCTGCTGCCCTCTCCCTGGGGCCTCCACAGCCCAGCAGGTGGAAGCCAGTGCAGCAAGGCAGAGTGGCTGGGGAAGCTCAGTGCAGCTTCTGGGCTCTGTTGGCATGGAGTTGTGCCTTTCACTGCTGCCAGGCAGGCAGGGGGGCACCTCACCAGGCAGTCCAGGGCTCCTGGCTGTGGCACTGAGCTTCCCTGCTTGGCCCCACTCTGCTGGAGTGATGGGCACCAGCGAGAGTGGGGGAGCTGTGGGTGAGGATTTAGGAGCAATGGCACAGGCTTGGCATTGGCATATCAGGGCTGATCAGCATCACAAAGCATAGATGTCACACAGTGAACCTCCAAAAGTAACTTTGTCCTAAGGTGAATCTGTAACAATGCGCAGTCATCACTACAGCATCACTGCTCCTTGCAAAGTAATCACACAGAGCGGGTGGGACAGGCATTGAAATGTGTTGGCAATGTGGCAGGTACTGAAGGAAAGTCAACTTCATCTAAGCTGCTTTACTGAGAAGCACAGTTGAAGTTTTAGTTTAGGAGACCTTGGAAAAGAAGTCCTTTGAGGAAATGCCATGGTAAAAATGAACCTAGTACCAGTGACTTGGAGTGAAGACTTTCAAATGTTGCCATTTCCTTAACCTTCATAAACACAAACATCCCTGACCTTTCTAAAAATGGCTCTTAATGGGAAAAGTAAGTGGTAAAACAGATTCAGCAATGATGATAATCCTGTCATTAAAGATTGATGAAGATTTTCAATTAGAAAACATTTTGATCTGGAGCTGTTTAAACCAGCCGTGCCTTCAATGATTGAAAGCTTTGCAATAAAAAAAGGTTGTTATAATCTATTGAATTCAATTATGACAAGTACATTTACCTTTTGGGGCATATGTTAAATACAAAAGGCTTCCCAAACAAAATCAAAATCAAAAGGCAAACAAACAAAAACAAAACAAAAAGTCCAACACCTTACAATAATGCTACAGGTTGATGTAACCCCCCCCAAAACAAACAAACAAAGGAATTTGGAGTGAAGGACAGCATAAACTCTAGTACAAAGGTAATTTCCTAAACCAGTGGTTTTCAACTTGTGGTCTGAGGACCCACGGGAGTCTGTAGGTTGTGTTTAAGCAGTTTGTGAAAGATGATTATGATAAATAAAAAATATGTGAATATCCATGCTTACAATTCAAAGGGGTCTGCACGCATTCTAAATTTTCAAAGGGGTCCAGACCTCCATTCAAAAATTTTTAGCAGCCCACAAGTGAAAAAAGGTTGAAAACCACTGTTCTAAACCATAATGACTATGCCATAATCAAAGTTGCTTTACAAATGGTCATGAACATTTAGTAGGTTATTTATGAAATCTATTTATCCACTCTCCAGCACGAATATGATGAAAATCAAGATTTTTTTTACTCACCTCTACCCACTAAAGTGACTTTGATCAGATAAGTATTTCTACTATTTTCTGATGTTTAGGTAAAGGGAAAATAAAATACATCTGCTGTTGCACAAGCAGGATAAGGCAATATTGTAGAATTAAATTATTAGAGTGACTCACAAGGGGTATTCACTCCAAACTCCTGCACAGATGCAGGAATCACTAATTTTAAGCTGTCCCAAACAGGTACCCATCCGTCTTTTCTTAAAAGGAGATTTCAAAATTTTATTATCCTACCAAGTAGCTTACTACACAGAGAATCTTGAACTTCATTAAAATCCTGGTTACACTGAATAAAGTTTTGCAGGTTAAAGCCCAAATTCACATAGAGATGAGCTTTGACCAAATGTCAAGGGATGAACATACCCCGTCTTGTTTTGTGGGATGGGATATGAACTGTTCAGCTGCCCTGGTTTTTGTAACAGGCTAATCCAAACCTCTTAGATATCCTACTCTTGTAAGTATGCTGGAGGAAATTTTGAAGAATAGATCTGACTTATCGTTTATGGATATATTTTATTAATTATTTCAAAAAATGTTATAGCTTAATTTCTTTAATGTATTATACCTTATTATTCTTTAATTTCCCAGGCTTCATATATGCCACCACAGTAAGAATAATTTATAACAGCAGATATTGAAGACCTAAAGTACTTTTTGCTTAAGTCAACTATTTATGTATAGTACCTAGTATTTTTCCCATGTAGGTGCCCTAGGACTAATGTGGAAAGGTCCCATTTTGGAGGCATGCATTGCAACCTTTTAAACTTTGCCATTTGTGGAATTTCATTTTTTTCCCCTTTGGCTTGGTTGGATACTTTTTTGTTTGCTATTTTATTTGGGGTGGAAGGCTGTACAGGTGAGTGAATTGATGAAAATATAAGAGAGGTTTACAATCATTCAAATGTAATATTATTCTTTCTCCCATTTAAATGAGATTATTGGGGGCCAGAGAGCCTGATTGTGGTCGGGCATTGTTGGTGCCTGCTACCTTAAGAACTGAGCCAAGCAGCCAGCAGGTGCTTGACTGCGGCAGCCATTTGAGATCTTTGGTGGCCTATATAAACAGAGCAGTTTGCTGCTGGTAGGTCAGGCAGCAACACTGCCTTGCTGCAAGGCTGCTTGGGACATTCTGGAGGTAAGGGCAGGAGCTGTAGGGGATGGCTTGGAGGCTCCTGGGGACCACCTGCTGGGAGTGGGTGGTCTCATGTGGCTCCCAGTAGCACAGGAGTTCCCAGGAAATACCAGGCTAGTTACCATCCCAGTGAAAGGTGAGTCAGGGTGCCTTAATAACCCTAGCTCTCACAACTGGGTGGATTCTCCCCTAGTAGGGGCCAGAAGGAAGACCCACAAGAGATGGTGGGGCTAGAGGCCTGATGTAGAGTACCCTTGACTGGTTAATGCTGAGGCCAGGACCAGAATGGTCAAAAGGACCAGGGGCCCACCCTGAGGGATGCCCAGAGCTGAGGGCCTGGGGCCATGCTTGAGAGGGGCAAAAGTTTCAGGGAGCTAGGGAGTCCTGAATGAGGGTGGGGTAGGCTGCCTGAATGAAGGGATCTCAGATGGGTCCTGATTGGAGGATTCTGGGCCCCATTGTGGGGCCGGTGAGAATAACAGCTGTGAATACCATCTGCAAGGTTTGGGTTGTGGTGTAAGGTAGGAACGGAGCTGCAGATAGTGTCCCCTGGCATTGGGGCAGGAAATGGGGAGCTTCCCACCTAATTAACATCTTAATTAATTATCATCAAGGCAAGGCAGGTGAGAAGGTGGGTGGTTGGTCCAGAACAGGCTGACAAGGCATGGGGAGATTGGCCCTGAGAAGGCCACCCTCCATTACACTGATCCTTCCTGTTTATACAGATTAGCTGTGGTCAGCTGAGCAGTCGTATTTCAACAGAAGTAGCTGCAAGTGGAGGCTGCTTATATTTGCACTTATTTTCAAAGTCAGACCTTTTTTAATTAGATAAAAGATTTAGCAATTTTGCAAGCTAGCCATCAAAGTGAATGGACAGTTAGTTATTTACACCAATGGAACAGGGATAGACTCTGTTTTAAAAATTAAAGATATGTTTCTAACTAGATTTTAGGATTTTCTTTGTTTCTGCCTAAAAAAACCCTGTTTTTGTTTGAACATATGAACTGCATAACCCAATAACAGATGACTTATACTATTTATTTCATTAATTAAAAAAAAGTCCAACTGCATCTGCACTCTCAGCCAAATTTTCAGCCTGAAGCAATTTAAACTGGTTGGCTTCTACAGTTCTGAGTCCTTGTTCTGCTTCCACTAAAATAAATGACAAAAGTCCTATTGACTTCAAGGCTCATGTATATTTTTTTCCAAGAAAAACATTTGGGTTGAATTATTAACAAAATTGGACTTTTTCATGAGTGCTTCAAAGAGCTTTTTAATCATTCTGGAAATTATCCATAAAGAAAGTCCAAATGCTTGTTGATGTCAATGGAAGCATTGCCTTAGTAAGAACTGGGTTTGGCTCAGTGTTTTTAAAGCTGATGTTAAATTTCAGCTTGGAATAGATATCACCAAAATATTGAAAAATATTTCATTTGTAAAGGTTCGATTCTAATTGGTGCTGATATGGTTATCTAGGGAAGCAAGGGGGAGTAAGAACTTCGCTCACCTGGGTTCTTCAGTTAAGAAGTTTTGAAATGTAGGTCCTGACACAGGCTCAAAAGCAAGGGCTGCGCAGCTGCTCCTCCTATGGTGAGCAAGATGAATGAAACCTTGTCTGTGCCCTCACTAATGCATCAAACACCCTGGGTCAACTGAAATGAGGGCAATAATGTTCTACAATCAGTAAAGGGTACTAGCAAATGATTCACCCCAAGGAACAGTAATGGTGGGGAGCAGAAAGGTGATCTGCTCCCCACCATTCCTGTTCCTTGGGGTGAGTCATTTGCTAGTACTCAACCATTAGCAAGGGCTCAGTCTAGCTCTGTAAATGCATAAAATCAGGTACTGGGAATAGTTGATGTTTAGATTAACATATTTATGTGCAAATGTCCTTGTTTTCAGTATCTCACACAAACTTGTTTGCATGATTAATCCTCACCTTTTAGGGTGTTAGTCTGTAATGCTTAGTGCTTGTTTGTGTGTAACACATTACCATTAGTTGTTAGTCCTGTTCTTTTGGCAACCTGAAACATTCAGGTAATGAAACTGTACCACGTCATAAGCACAGCTTTAAAATAGTAAAATCTAATAGATTTGCATTTTCCCCTTTTATCTATCTGTTTTCTGAGCCTTAAGTCTGTTCATATTTGTGCATTTTCCTAAATAACTGAATAGACACATTTTTTAAAACACAGAAGATGAAATTTTCATGGAATCAGATGCCTCAGATTTTGGGACTTTAAGGAAAGCACTAAATCTCATAAGGTTTGTGATAAAAGTATGAACTTTGACCATTGCACTGCTATCCTGTTCCTATGAAGTTCAGTGTGCAATAAGTGTTTGTAGAAATAAATCTATGGCTTACAAACACCTAATATTTAAAGGAAGCTTTTTCTTATGGTGCTCCAACAGATAGTTACCATATGGTGGCAGCATTGCATCAACCTAGAAGAGCAGTCTGGTTAAAAGGGTTTGTCACCGGGGAAACTGAATGTATCTAGTTTTGTTAAAAAGTATGCTGGATAATTATGGAGCATCCGATCTCCTGAAAATACAAATCCAATAGACCTAAAGCTCTTATTTTTTTATCCACTGCAAAATAACAAAAAATTAATAAAATGATGTTAAGAAAATGAACACACTTAATGTGCCATTAAACCTTATAAAAGGAAAAGAAAAACAGGTTAGCTATTAAAGCAAAAGAAGTAGTTCTAATTGAAGGCAAAATATTTCTTCCAAGTTGATGGTAATTAATAAAGTCCAGGTTAATGTATATTGTTTTGATTACAAGCTTGGATTACCATTGGTAAAACATACATTTCACTAGTGGGCACATATATTAAGTCACAAGTAGGTTTTTTTCAGTATCGGAATAACTAGTAATTAATCACTATTTGGATAGAGTTTCTAGTGGAAGCATCTTAAATCTCTAAGGGCTTCAGCTTTTCTGACACTTCCAAGCTATTTTAAAGACCAGAGGAAATTGCAAGCCATTGGGAGGGAACCAAGCCACTGTTTCTTAAAAAAAAAACCCAACCAATCCCAAAAACCCTAAAGCACTTAAGCTTCACTGGCACTATCCTAGAAGTAATGATACAAAATAAAACATATAAGAAATAGCTCCCATTTATTTTGAGTTTATACTTAAAATTAACATATAGGTAAATAGGGTATTGTTTCCCTTCCTCTAACCCCCAACTCCAGCAAACTCCATGCTCTGACTCTCCAATAAGATTATAAAGTGTTGGCAAAGTAGAAGAATAACATCTTGCACCCACTTTATGCTTGTGTAAATAATGATGCATAGCATAGAGATATGGAGAATCAGTTCCTGGAGACGCTGTTATTTAACAGCTAGAAAGAAACGAAGACTGCAACAATGGATTAACCCTGCCATGCCTAGATTTTAGCTATGTGCACCAATAAGATGTTTTGTATCTGAAATTATCATCAGAAAGGTGAATGTGCATTTTGCATATTGACTTAAGCTGCTATTCAATCCTAGAGTAGACAGACACCAGACAACTCTCCCTGTGCCTGAAGAAGCATGCTTGTGCCCAAACACTTGTAAAGAACATTTTTTCCAAATATTCAATTGGTCTAATAAAAGATATTAGGTCTAATAAAGACATTTACCCTAATGACCTTGTCTGTCAATGTCCTTAGACCAACACGGCTACAACCAACACCCCTGAAACATGGAAGTTATCATCAGACAATGTGATATCATTCATCAGTATATGATGTCATTCAAAAAGGCAGATATATCTTTGAAAAACATTTATGAAAATGTCCTATAGAAGATAGCAAGGTTCTCTAGGTAAACTGAAAAACTATAGAGTTTTAGATTCCATTCATCCCATAGTTACATAAGAGGATAAATTTCTCTGTTTAATTTTATAGGATGGGTTTGTTTGTTTGTGTTTTAACTTAGAGAAAGGTCATCATCTCCCTTTAAATTTTATGGGACTTCTCCATAGGGGAATCCTGCTATCTTGACCGTAGGGGTATTTTAACTTTTTTTCATTTAAGGGTAGCATATAGTATGGGGACACTTTTCCACTTGCCAGCAACAGCACAACTCTATTCTGAAAAGCCAGTAGGGGATGGATGTCATAAAAAGCAGTTTTATCTGTGAAGTTCAAAGCAAACTTTTAATCCTCCTATATGCTAAGTGTTCTTCTTTGACACCTATAGACCTGGCCTAATATGATTTTTCCTTCCACAATGAGATGGACTATTGTCTACCTGGAAAAAAAAACTATGAAGAGGAATATTACATAGTTCTGTAATTTCCACAAGACAGTTTCACAGGACAGATTCTGAACTCAGTAGCAATGGAGAAATTTCACTGAATTTAGTGCAGTTATTCCCAATTTAAATGAGATTGATATCTGGCCTATTGTGCCCTACATTGTATCTACTATAATCTGGAGGTAAAGGATCAGGGAAGGAAAGAGAAAGTTAATGCAATATGACCCGAAGCAATTCATCCTCGAGAATATCTTTTTATTAAGTTACATCTGTCTACATGAGAGAGAAATATTTGTTGCCACTTATATAGTGCTTTGTACCTTCAATGAGCTTTATAAATATTAACTGCCAGTTGTACCAGACTGAAACATTCAAAGCTGTTGATGTGGATTCTTTCACTTTAAATATTCTAGCTGTTCTGGAAGCTGAAGCTAACTCAAGAGTCAGATATTCAGTGAGCATAAATAAATAAATGCATGTCCATTTTGCTGTTAGTTTCCTGCTACTAAAAAAGATATCTTTTCCTTTGAAAATGTCATTTTCCCAACTGGAGCTACAGAAGGCTGAAGATAAATATAAAGTGTCAGCTTTGTGAATGTTCTGACAAAATGGGAAAGGTTGTTAAATGAGAACCACTGGAATGGGGTAAAGCAGGGGTTCCCAAACTATGGCATGCATACCCCTGGGACTACGTAAGACAACTCTGAGGGGTACATGGGAGAAATTGTGTACTGGCAGATTTCATTATAATTAGCATATAAGGGGTTAATATATAAAATGGGCAGCTGATAAATCCAGAAGGGGGTATGCAATAAGAAAAAGTTTGGGAACCTGTGGGGTAGAGGAAAGATTACTATTTGCTTTTCCTTGGGCTGATTATGGATGGTGTTCTAGAGCAGGTTTAAAAAAAATCATTCTGGTTCCAGAGTATTCCTTGTTCTAGTGGCATTTAAACATTATATGTAGAGAATGCCTCTGAAACACTGTTAAAAATGTATACTCTCTCCCATGTTCATGGCCTTTTATTATGCTAACACAGTGGTTCTCACCCTTTCTAAACCCTATGCACCCCTCATTAAAATCACGGCACCCCTCAGAAAATGTCAACTCTTAGTATTCACTTATTTCTTTGACTAAGGAAAAACAATAGATGGATTTTTATGTTGCAAAAAACTCAAAAAGATTATCAAAAGTCAGAATGTTTTTCACACTATGGATTCCTATTTGAAATCTCTAGATTCATCTTGTAAATTATGTTTGTACATCTAGCAGTGCTTACATTGTATGACACCCATGAAAAGATCTCAAGGCACCCCAGGGTGTTGTGGCACTCTGGTTGAGAATCAGTGTGCTAAAAGCTCATCCCACATTGTTGGAATTTCCTTGGTGGGCTGTTGAGACAAACTTTATAATGGAGCAGAGCAATAAGAACCATAAGCCCATGAATTTTAATCTTCTATGGGCCAGCTACATGCGTTTGGCCACTAATGAATTCTGTGACTATAACTTCTGTATCTGTATAACTGGATAATGCTGTTTACCTGCAGGACTGAAATTAATTAGTAAAATTTGAACCATACTTGGAAGACACATATTTTTACTATTAATAACCACCAGGGTATGACCACTGTCAAAATTTGACTTTTGTTTAATGGAATATGTATAATAATACCACACTACCGTGATCAAGTTAATTTTACTTTTGAATGCTAAATGCCATTTTTTAAAATTGTGAGCACTTGCGTTAATTATGAATATTATGTTGGAAAGCTTCTTTATGTCTCTAGGTGGGCCAGATCTTTCCCTGACTGGGATCATTTGGACAGTGTATTCAAAGGTGTATGTCTCAGCTCAGAACAACACACCTTATTGGTAATATTGAAAAAACTGTTTAACATAATATACTGTATAGAAGCTTTTACACAGGATGCTGTAATTCCCCCTTTACAGTAATAGAGAGTTTGAGATATTAGAGGTAAATCAATCAAGCAGCAGATGTACGCATTATAGGCTTTTTCATTATGAGCTCTTAAGATTTCTTAAATTCACTTACTTTTCAAACAGTGCAAGTTAAAACTGACAGAATTTTTCCTTTTTTTTTATGACTGTAATCTGCCATCTGACCAATGGTTGGCATACCCATGGTGGTGTCAATATGGTATGTTTTAGATCTCTCCTCTCACTCTTTCATACATAGTTCCTGAAAGCTGCTTTAAGAAGAATGTATAAAAATAATAAAGTAACAGAGGTCAGCTACAGCCACAAGTTTTATGAATGATTTACTAGAAAGGACACTGAAATAGTAACATCAGTCCAAATAGAAAGTTCTGCCAGCAATGTTCTTATTCCAAGCTTGTGCTTCCACAAGCTTTATATGGTCATCAATTTATGTAATGTCATCTATCTCGGGCCAACTATTAATGTTGCAGACTATTCTACTTTTTGTTCTAAGTTTGATAACAACTATTTTCACTTCTGGAAATGCTAAGCATAGAGAGATAGTAAGGATGTGAGGGAAAAGAATTCAGACAATTGCTCAGAATTTCAACACTATTGTTCCACCTGCTTCTCCTCCTAACTAGGCACTTTGTTCTGTTTTGTTTTGTTTTCTTGATTGTTTCTGACTAGAACTAATTTTATCCCTTTGACATGCTTTTGTCCATTTCCTTCCTGAAGTGATACTTAGCTGTACTGTCATTGGTGAAAATAGTGAGATGTAGTTTGTATATCAAGAGAAAGAGCATTTGTTATGGCACTGTTGGCTATTGGAAACGTGCAAGACTGACTAACCATCTTTGTCTTATTGATCCATTATATATGCCTCTCCACCTTTAACAAGTCTGTTTCTTCCTTGGTTGAAAGTTGATTCTAAAACATGCTTTTGATTTGGCTGGTTATTACCAAACCAGAAAATATGATTCTTTTCTTTCCTACTTTGTTCACACTGTAGCATAAAATCATTGAAACCAAAGTCCCATGTCCCTAATTTTCTAAAGAAAAAGACGCAATGAAATATTTCATTTTGCATGTTGTTGAAATTTTCTGGCTGAGTAGAGTCATTGCAGCAAACTGTGAATGATGATGTGTGAAATGAAAGCTCCCTGCCCAATGCACAGAAAATCCTTGTTCCACTAGTCATTTGATATACACTTTTGTCCACTCTGTATAACAGCCAGATATGCAAGAGCATATTTTCAAAGCATTGTCACATTTTCATGTACCTATGAGTTTTTTCACTTTAGTACAATCATAGGATTGCTTTATCTAAAAAGTTACTTAGAAAAATTTACTACAGAACATATGGCTTAGATATAAGTATGGGCAATATAGGGGGAAAGCGGTGTAACCCATCCCTTGCTTAAAAATAAATACTTCACTATTCACACTGACTCCTTTCCTCAGCAACCAAAGCACTGCAGAGTCAAGAAAAGACCTTTTCAGTGAAGTCCCCTCTTGAAACATCTAACAACTCCTTAATAATGTTTGAAATTAAAATGTGTTCTTAGCTTCAAAACAAAATGAGCCAAAGATGTTTTCATGTAAGTAGCATCTTTTTTTCCACAAAACATTGTAGGCACATTCGGAGTCAGGCAAATTAAGTTAAAGAATCCTGGTAATCCAAAATCACTGTGCCTTCAAAATCAGGAGACAGAGGTCAAATGTAAAAACCTAGAACCTCAAGTTGCCCCTAGAAAATATTCACATGAGTGCATGGTTTTCAATAAGCAAATACTTTTTCATAGATATATGTACCCATTTGGAATACACAGGGCAAAGCCTTCAGATACAAATGTCTGAAGTTAGGGTCTTAAAGACATTGTTAGGGAATTTTGTGAAAAATGCTTAAAGAAGGTAGAGCTACTGAATATTTAGTAATTTTGAACATCAGACAACTTTGTATATGTGATTAAATATGAATAGAAAAGCCTAAATTTAGACACTCAGGCTCCATTTACACGTTTGGGGGTAAGAGGAGGGAGTGTTTTAATTAGAGCAGTTTCCAGAGAGCCACTGTAATTAAAACACCAGAGCATCAAACATATTAAGTCCCTGTATGTTTAAACATGGCTGCAGGGTGCTTTAACTAAAGCTCATCAAATGAGCTTTAGTTAAAGCACCCCAGTGGTCATTTTTAAACCCAGGGGCACTTACACAGCTGACACTGCAGTGATGCTAGAGCATTTTAATTATAATGCGGACTCAAGTAATCTAATTAGAATGTGCCAGAGCACATGTATAGGCACCCTCTGTTTTAGAAATGTTGGTAACAATTATTGGGTTTCATTTGCTCTCATGTATTTTGCAGATGCAATGTAGTTACTTAACACTAAATAGTTGGTCAGAATGTTATGTATAAAAATGGAATCTTCCAGTTTAGCTAGAAGTATCTGTATGGCTTAGAAGGTAGTCAGAACAACAAGAAACTAGTTACAAAACACTCTGGGCAGCAAATGTGAATGCAGCTAAGTTTGATGGCCTAATACGTAAAGGAAAGTGCTGCATAGCCTTTCTGCTGGGCCTTTCCTCGGGGCTGAATACCAGTCTATATTGTTGCGGACTATTAATTTCTCATGTCGGATCAGGCAGCTTGAAAAGGTAGAAATGCCTAACTCCCAATAACTTTCAACACATTTTACCTTTGAAAATCTGCTGTTTATATTTGCAGTTCCTTTATTTTCTCCCATAATTCTTCTGTGGATAATACGTTTCAATGGTCTGGGTAAGTGGCAACATTCTCAAAAATCTATTTTCTTTATTTGAATTTCTTTACCTAACCATATGGAAATAGCAACCTGCTTCTCAGACTGGTCCAGTAAGAGCAAGCCATCTAATATTCTTAATATATGCAAATTCGATGATTGTTGAATGTTAGTGCCTAGTTTCATGAATGGCACTCTAAATATGCATCTCAGTAGTGACATTGCTTATACAGTTTATATTTTTGTGAGTTGTTTTATGAATCTCACCAATTTCCTTAGGTTTACTCTTCTTGTTTTTTAAAAGAAACTTGCATTTAGAACTCTATATAGAATGTTCTGCACCTTTTAAAAGTATTAATACTTTAGTTATAGAATTTGAAACTTGTCTTAATTTTTATAGAGTCTTCTGTTCTGCATTTAGCTGGGTAGTCCCTTATTTGGATCAAAGACAACAATTAGAACCCTTCCACAAAAATGAAACAAACAACAGCAACAAAAAACCACACATAAGGAGGACCATAAGAAACAGCAGTATTCTACAGAGGAAAAAACAAAGTTGCTAACACTGTGTGATTTGATCAATCGCACCAAATGAATATATTTTAATATTAGAACTATTAACTCTTAGTTAATTACCAGAATGTCTGTTCAATGTATTTTCGCTTAATAATTTATTCATTGTTGTGGCTTTTAAATCTCTCCTTTTTTCATCCTTAAAAACAGAAAGACCTACATTTTTTACAGTAACAGTAAATTTTTCCCCTTAGTGTTCAGGAAAGAAATTTGAGGCTTGTGCAAGAGGTGAAATACACCTTCAATATAATCATATTTGGGAGAAAATACGGAATTAAAAAAGAGAAAAAATTAATATAAGTTTTAATTTACAATTTACTTGTCCTTAGAATTTTATTTTGAAGCTAGAAATCTCGGTACATTCCCCCTACAAATGCACAGCTATGAACAATTTCTCAGTTTATGATAAATTTGAATGTATCATGATTAATTTGTAATTGTGCAGTTTTGTGAATAGAGTGCAGAGGGATTGTTCAACTCTAATCAATACAGAGAAAGCTCTCTATCAGTTTCCCTGGAGCACCGGTAGGATAACTAATAAAATTAAATATTGATGTCAGATGTCTTTTACGATGTGCATGGGGCTTGACTATTCAGCAGTATTTTCTTTGGCAAAATTCATCTCTGGAGGTTTCTATTTAAAGGTATTTAGACTTTAGTGGATATGCTTAAATAGAATTCAACTTCCTTTCCTCCATATATTGCCTGACCCTGAGAAGTGCTAAACACCTATACCTGTCATTGATTTCAGTGTTTAGTAACTCAGAGAAGGTATTCAAGTCTAAGGCCCTGATTCTGAAAACTAGTGTTTTACTTGATGCACATGAGTAGTCCCATTGATTGATATGGGATTACTCATATATGTCAAATTCAGCACCTTCTCAATACATAGACTTCTGGAGAATAAGGACCTTACAATGTAATTCAGCTTTTCTCGCAAACACAAAGCTCTCATTTCCTTCAGTACAAGTTCCAGATATCCAAGCATGCAGGGACAGACCTGTTGGCCTGCCTGTTTAAATCTATTTTAAGGAGTTTGGGTGTGGCAAGAATATGGCCACTGTTTGATTGCTGTTTTCTCATTCACACCTTCCTTTGACAACTGATATCTCTCCCTCTATTGTAAGAAGGGCACATCAAACCACTTCTTCAAAAAAGCTGACAGCATGAGTTGATTAATCAAAAATGCGTTGATTTATAGTTTTTATGACTCTTTGGAAATTTGCTAAAAGCATTGTATGATCCCTTGTATAACTGATTTATGAAGTCTTTCATTCAATATAATATATTAAGTACATACTATTGATAGCTCCTAGCATAAAACAGTGCATACCTATGCTTTCATTCAATATAACAAACTACATATCCACTAAGTGCAAAAAGGGGTGGGGAAGACAGAAACTGGCTAATTTATATACAGGGCAAAGGGTAGTAAATATTTATATTTCAATATTTTTCATTTAGAATGTTTATTTATTAAGTCAATGAGATAAGAGACACCTGTCCTATATTTTGACTAAAGTATAGTGGAGTCATTAAGATAAACCAACATTAAACTGATCAGAGCGCCTTTACTGTATGTGTACTAAGTATGCTAAACACTATTTCTGCAGAAAGAATGAGGTTGCCACTGGATATTTCTATTTCTAAAAATAGTAACTATCTGCATTTTTACCTATCTTCTGGCTGTGTAACAGCTACAGTATGTTCAAAGGAACTCCATAATTCTTAAAGTTCACTGTAAATTTCTTCTACCCAGTCCCTTTTTTCAAACATTGAATTTAAGTGCTGGCTGTTGCTATGAGGAAACATGCTTTTATTTTTAGAGTGCACTCCTATAATAGTATTGTAGCATTAATTGTAAACTATATAACAAATTATGAAAGATACCAATGCCCTGGACTTTAGAAAATACCAGGGAGTAACCTACCATTTCACAAAGGAATAATGTATTATTTAACTGCATCAGACAGACTTCCACTCTTCCCTCGCCTCTATCTCCGCCACGCACATGCTGCTATCCTTATATCATGTGTCTTCTCCCCTACTTTTAGCACACTTTACTCAAGATGCTCTTCCCCCTATGTAATATTAAAGTCATCCTTTCAATGTGACAAGCCAACAGAGTCCAAGTGGCCTACTTTGGAACTAATAGTTAATTTCAAAACAGCAAACTCTGCCTCACTATGAAGACTCTTCTCTTCTTGCAAACTTACTCGTCTACTGCTATTGCTTGCTACTTTCCATTTTTTTCCCCCATCCAAAATGAATAATAAAAATCCTCCTCCTCTGTCTATGCTGCCTACTGAAACTTATTCATATGATTTTCAGACCCAACTTTCAGTCATACAGAAAACTGGGGTTTATTCTAATTTGAACCTGTCTCTTGTTGCTGTGAATCAGTAGAATTCAGTTTTCATGTTTTGATCAAAATGGATCAAATTTTACTATCCAAAAGCCATTCCCTGTTTAGTGACTTTGATTTGTCCCTGTGCTTAGACTGGTGAAAGGGCATTTGATCATAAGGAAGAGACTGGAAATTATTTCTTATTTTTTAAAGGTTAGAAAGAGCTGCATTCCATTTGAGGGCTACTGATCAGAAAGTGAAGAGTATTGCAAAAGAGCAAGCAATAACTTGATTGACTGGCCACAGTACTAAAATGCCTCTTGCTTGTGATCAGAGTTAAGTCCTTGGAAATGAAACTATTACTTTACAAATCTAAAATGTGGGTTTTATTACAAGGGCCTGCTCATTTACCAGACTAAATGATTTTGACTAGTTCAGACTTAGGTTTTATTTGCACTAGATTTTCTTTTTTCTGATGCATTTCCCAGCATGGTTCCACCTAGCACTAGCTTTTCCACTGTTACTACTATAGGTTCAGCTGAATGAGGAGTAGTTAACAGTGAGAAAATATTGAGCAAAAAAGATGGGAAAGAACATAATATCAAAGTCAACATATTCCTTTATTCTGTTTTCCTTTGCCCAGAAAATATGAATGATATACTTACTTCAAATTTGGCAAGTGTTTTCCTTGGACAATTATGAATATTAAATCCCAGAAGAATCTACATTGCTTAGGGACATCCAGTTTTTTTCTATCATAGCCCTTCCCTCTTGTCCTCCAGCTTCAGAACTGGGATTTCAATTGTAAATTAAATACTACATAAAATAAAATTGGACATTTTTGCAGATTTTTTTTTACCTGTGAAAGAAATATATTTGGCTTACAGTTAGTAAACTATCCAAATCCTTTCTTCAACCTAAGTGCCTTCTTAAAAAATGTGTTAAAAAGAGTCCCTTTATTCATACATTTCAGAGCTAGACCATTTGCTATAGGGTGAACTACACATTGTTCTTCTAAGTGACATTCTTACCAGTCACTGAAACTTTCAGAAGTTTTCATCAATGGATAGAAAATTGGGATTTTAATAAAGGTAAATGTTTTGCAAAGTAATGTGGTTTTCTTGGAAATGTATACATTTTTATGGAAAATTTTCAGATGGTGATGAAGAAAAGAATTCTTCCTTCTCTTACTGAAAATTTTCCATTCTCAGTTCATAACATATAAAAGTATGTTATGGAAAATGTTGATGAAAGCGAATGGTTGAGGCAAAAGAAGCTGGCACAAATACATATGCTTTGTCTCACATATGCATGGCTTAAACTAGAGACAGGTGAATACCAGCATTTCATATTATTGTCTAATATCTCAATCAGATCCCTTTAGTCTCCAAAATTAAGTGGAATATTTCAAAAGAACAGTTCTGCTTCAATGATGACTGCAAATGACATGGTAAGTCAGAAGCTGTGGAGGATGTTAAATACATTAAAACTTGTTGATTTAAAGAATCATATTACTTGTCTTCACAATAAATGTTACAAGACCCGACTTCAAGTCCGTGGTAGTGAGGATTAGAGTCCTTCTCCTAATACTCATATCAGCAGTTGTTCTCTTAGTCTCCTAATACCAGGCAGCTTTGTCCTCTGATTTATAATGTAACTGCATGTAATTCATTCCCTTCACTACCATTACTAGTGATCTAAGTTCTGCTATACTAGGATTCCTGACCTTGGTTCTATTGTCCCAGCTCTTGTGATTTTATTGCAACTCTTGTAAGGCTTTGTTTGCTTGTCTGTTTTGGGTATAACAAAATTTCAGATTCTTGGGTTCAAAACTGGTGAACTTGTTCTTTTTCAGCACAACCATTATCCACTTCTTTCAATGGGAGTGAAGCCAAACTTCTCTCTTATAAAGCTACCCACCATTCCATAAAGACTTTGCATGTGGAAGTGTGACTGCCTCTAGAAAAGATATCTTCATCTTCCACTGTTTTTGAGGACATTCAAACCAGGATAAGGCTGGTAGGCTGGAAATTGTGAGGAGAGGAAGGAAAGGGAAAATCAAGACACAGCCTGAATAACAAGGGAGACTGAGTCATCATGCAAGGAATTGGACATGCTAGAGGGAGCCAGTGAAGTGCTGAAATATGTAGAATATAAAATATTACATGGGTACATGGAATGCAAGAAACAAACCAAACAGGAGCAAGGAAATCAAGGGATGCTGAGGGAAAAAGTGAGAAGGAAGGTAATATTTTAGTATAGTTATTAAGGAAAAAGATGGAAAATGTGGGCTAGAAGAACATAAGTAGGGACAAGAGGTTGAAGAGCACAGAATGAGTATGTGAGCTGGGGGAGGGAGACGAGAATGGAAGGATGAAGGAAACAGGATACAGATGACAGGAACAGAGAGAAAGATAGAATGAGTACTCTCACTCCAGGGGGTAGGGGACAAAAGGTGATTCCTTGCTGAACAGTTAGCAGTAAGTCGAATGCAATTTGGCATTTGACCCTAAATTGTTGACATAAATTCTGAGGGTAGCCGGCTTTCTCCACCTGGCTCTAACATCCTGAATCACATTCTACTTTAAAATATATATGTGTGTGTGTTTATTTTTAAAAAAAAATCCCTCATAATTGTTAAGTACATGCCACAATTTTGGATGGGCTTTATTTATTATGTTTGAATGCTGAGGGTTAGAAATTCTACAATGGAAAGATTTTATTTGAGAGTGAGGGAAAAAAATACACTGAGCAACAAAATAGCTCATAAAACATGGAGCCCTGAATAAGTGTAGAAATGACAGAATCCAAGTTTCCTTGAATTTAGACATTGCATGTTGGACAATATACTGCTGGTGCTGTAGTGCATGTGGTAGAAACAACTTTCTCTTCCTTCCACTTTTAGCTTCTTAAGTTCGAGCATGACATTTAAAAAAAAAATCTGTTATAGTTCTGAAAACCTCTTAATCCAAAGGTTATTTCTTCCAGATTCCTTGCTCTCATATGGCCAGATCCTCAGACTGCATGAGTTGGCAATGAAATGATCCCAATTTACACTAACTGAGATCTAACTGTTTTTGATGACACTTGTGTTAAATATCTCTTCTTGGCAAGAAAGAATGGTAGATGCTCATTCTGTTTTTACATATAGTTTGCCATACACACAAGCTGCAGCCTGAAAAGAGCTGTGTAGTACTAACAGCTCATACGGAGTGTTTGTTTTTCCTTCATAGCCAGCAGTCCTCTTTGTTCAAATAAGATGAGAGAAACTCATAATCAGGCACAAATACCCTCCAAGGACTGACTGAAGGCTCCTTAGTAAATCTCTCATTCAAGCTTCAACAACAACAAAAGTGCTGGCAGATTCTTCTTAAGCAGGATGAAAGATAAGTTTTGATACAGTGCTTTCTTAAAAATTCTGAGTGAATAAAGTAGTCTTGAGAGAAAGTTCCAAGTTATGGATTACCTATAAAAAGAATAAAAGAGATGAACACTGAAGGTTTTTCATGGCTGTAAACAAATAATTTGTGAGCGCTGTGCACTCAGACCACAAATAGAACCAAGAATTAGAAGTGCCCCTAGCTGACCAGCATATACATATATCATTGGTCTGGTGTAATGAAGATTACCTGATAAAGATCACAATATGACAGTTTTCCTTTTGCATTGGCTGCTGAACAGCCAGAAACTGTTTTCTGCGGCCAGCCAACTATTGATCCAGCTCCCTCCTGTCAGTGATGCAGTTAATGGGAATTCCACAGGCAAATAAAAGCTACATTTTGTCTTCATTTTCATCTGAAATATGAGCTGGTCCTTTGTACTCTAGACAGTCATTTATTACTCATTTTCCTTTATTGATGTTTATGAGCTGAAGCATAAAATGATTCTCAAATGTAGTTTAATTGAGGCAGCAGTTGACACTGTGACCATGATTACTGCTGCACCATCAGCTGCATTAAGTCCATGAATCAAGGTTTGCTTTTCATTGGTCTTTGAGGCAGCATACGGTAGAAAGTATCCTTAAAATGCAACTGTGCTGTAGCTAAAGAAATATGTCGATTTGTCTTCATAGGTACTGGGGCGGGGGAAAAGTGCCCAAAGTCCGTAACAAACAGCAACAGAGCAGTAAAGTGTTTCTTATTGCTTTACATTCAAAGGCTCCTCCCCCACCCTAGTGCCTTAAAAGTTATTTTAAAATAGTCTTTCCAATATACTTTTTAATTTTTTAACTAAATTATTAGCCCTGTAATGAGTAGGAGGAAGAGCTGCTGTACACAGCAAGAGGGGAAGCCAAGGCACTCAATTCATTTGTAAAATGGTGAGGACAATCAATACTGTGGGGAAGTATTTTTTATATGCAGTTATTAACTCATAAGCTACAGTATATCTCATCTCATTTCAACAACAGCTGAGGTCTCCATTTCCCCCTGGAGACCCCTGCAGGTCCCATTATGAGAATCATAAATAATATGTGCTAATGAGATATGAATTGATTATGTTGGAAAAGCTGACATTTTCATCCATCATTCTAAATGATGTTTAACAATGGATTACCAGCCAGTAATTCCTCTGATATGAGATTAAATAAAATAGCAGGCTGTTTCAGCAGGCTAGCTCAAGGAGATGGCAATAAATCTGCTCAATTACTGTATTACCAATCCGTTTTTCACTGCTAAGGATATTATTATTTCATTTAGACTTGTTCATGCATCATAGATTATTTTATTTCAGTCAGTCAATGGGAGAAACTGCAGTATTTTATTCACTGAGCTGCAAAGAACTGGGCTTTGATAGAGTACAGTATATGCAGCTCAGTAGGCCTCAAGCAGATAGAAGAAAAGCTACTAACCGCCTATCGGACCGAAAATACATTGTGAAATTCACATTTTAGAAAGAAGCATTTTGTTTTCAACCTAATTTACTTTACTTATCTGAAAAGTCTCAACTGAAGGATACTGCCTAAGAAACTGATCAATTGAAACAAAATTATTGGATCCGCTAAGATGATTTGTACTTCACCTCAGTCCTGTAGTATATTGAGAATTAGATCATTCAGACTATCCTTTGGCTTGGCAAATTAGATTCCAAATAACTGTAATACAAATGGTGTCTCTTTTTTTCCCCTTCTTCATGCTAAGGGGAAAAAAAGCATGCAAATTTTATTAACAAAAACCTACCATGAAAGCTCTTGTCCTCTTGGCTTAGCTGTATAGTGTCCTAATAATAACTTTACCTTCTCTCCAACAAAACATAAAACTTTGCACTTAACATATTGCTTGTGTTGTTCCTAGAATGCCTTCTAACTATTATTTATGACACTTTTAAGGGGCGAGTTCAGTCCCCAACACTCAGTTGAGTGACTTGGCTAAACTCGGGATATTTTTATCTGTGTTGCAACAAAGTAATTACTCTATTAAATCTAATCTGGTCTTATAGTGGGAATCACCTGTGCTGCCTTAACATATCATTCTCCAGAGGTAAAAAAGGACCAGCTCAGCCTCCCCTCTTTCCCCATAACTGGGATCCATTCCTCCTCATAAGAACATGTTCTCCCACATAATGCGTTCTTATCCTGCCTTTCACTTTGCTAAACAGAACCATATCCATTCTCTCACCAATGACCCTTATATAATGGAGGAGGTGCATCCTCCCATGGAAGAATGAGCTTTTACCTATGAGAAATATCTTTAATTCTAGTTTTTATGCCATTTATGGAATATTTGGGTGGAAAAAATTGATGGAGGGGAGATTTTTTCCTCCCTCCTTTTGTCATGTAATGGCTAGGTCGGAGGTAGAGCATGAAGCAAACTTTGGGAAGTGTTGTGCAAAGGATGCTCAACAAGAATAGAAGCAAAGCTGTAGTTTTTTTGGCCCTCTACTGAATCCATCCCCTAAACCCGTGAAAAAGATGCTCTATAGACTTTCTCTAGTATAGTATATAGTGCACAAGTATGCATACATGGTATAAATAGTCCACAGAGGCGTATTCTGGGCCATGAAAGAAGTGTAAAATGTTGAAGTCTGCACACCTGTATAAACTCCACCATTAATCTCTCTGTTCCCCCTACCCCCAACATGTAAAGCTCCCAGGCTGTATTATTCCAACTACGTTGTATGTTAGTCCTGGGAGTTAGAGGATGGGTACAGCGTGATGTTCCTTTTGTCTGCTCTTCTGACACATTAGTGCCTCTTTCATTCAGTTATGGACATGGATCAGAATCTGTATCCAATGGCTAGGTTTTCAAGGCATTTCACCTAATGAGAGCTACCAGACGTGGACATTTAAGAGTATTACCCCTGTTTATTTGCTTGAATGAAAGCTGTGTTCTTTTGAAAATGTAGCCACAAATATAGATGGGTACTAAGCACCTAAGGAGAATAAAAGAAGTGTAACAATTACTGTGATTGAAATACCACTTTTCCTTCTTTCTGATGCCTTTCAGGAAACACTCAGCACCTTGCAGTATCAGGTTATTAAGGAGATGGGTATGAGCATATAGCAGATTGTTAAACTGAACATTTATACCCAGCAAAAATATGTGTGCAGCTGACAGCTAAAGATACAATATGGCTTCTTACACAGGCTTTTTCTTGGCCTAAACTAGGTAAATGGATGATTTACCATATTGAAAACATAACTATATATGTGACATGAAGAAAATGCAATTAGTTGGATTTTAATGAAATCCACACAGTACATTGATAGAAAGTGTAGCATTACTGTACTTTCTGTGAAGAAATAGGTTTTTCAAAAGCAAATACAATATAAAAATAATACAATTATATATACCACATTTACAGGGAAACTCTTATGACATGGAAACATACAAGAATGAGAGAAGAAACTCTAAGACTTTTTTTTTTTCATTCTATTGTATTTAATCTGCTTGAGTAGTGTGAGGCAGGGAAGAACTCAGACGTATGATGTATACTGAGGTTTATATTGCATCTTGTAGCCCAAAATGGCTAGAAACTTTGATTTACTGACAAAACTGCAACATTCAATGCTGTATAATTGTAGTATTGCCACAAAGAAAATATAAACTTGCTAGAAGGAGAAAGATAGTGCTTCTGATCTCAGCAGATCAAGTGTCAGATACTATACTCTATGTACAATGAAATTTTGAGAGATTTTAAAGGTTTTCAGAGATTGGCGTGGAGTCTTATGAGCAAGTTAATTTTGAGGTTTGCTTGTTTTCTTCCAGGAGAGAAATTAGATGAATATTAGGATTGCCCGTAGCAGTATTAGGATATTAGAATGAAGGTCCATTGGCTTCTTTAGATGGCAGCTTATGGAGTGAAAACCCAAATGCCAGAAGTCTCGGTTTCCCTTCTTAATTAGACATGAAACTAAACTTTTCTATGATTATAAAAGAAGACTTATTTTCTCTTTTCTTTCATAATTAATTAAACCTTGTTGCCTGATCATTTAACAGGCTATCACACAAGCTTACTCTTTTTCAGCCAAGGCATATAAATAACTGCATAAGGATGGAGACTTCACTTTTTTTTTCTTTCACTGACAGAACAGTAGCATGACAGCCAACACGTGTATTTAACACTGTTGTAAACTCATGTCTTCCTTTTACAGCTGTTTCTGTAAACACATATGAATAATAGTTCTCTTGTGCCTTGTGCTGAGCAAGAGTTGCTTTTCTTGGAGAGTGGCCAGCTACTAATGGGAATGCACTATGTGTGCATGTATGTGCACTGTGTGCCCTCAGCTAACCCTGAGGCTATATCTGATGGTTATACACCTCTCCCTCAGGGCATTCATACAGTTAATGACTTTTCCTCCTAAGAGGCAGGAAGATTTCATTCAGCATTTTGAGTGGGTGGGGTAAATTGTATAGTGTCAGAGATAAAGGGCTCTTGGTAATGTTAACACGGTTTTAGAGCCAGTTGTATGTAGTATTCAGACACAGAAAAGTTTTACTTGTTTGGAATTCCTCTCAAAGTACAAAAGGGAAAAAAAATCCATTTGTTCCATCTAGTTAACATTGCTGGTTCTGCTTTTCCCCCATTACTGCAACTTTATAGAATGAAATGCTGCAAAAAAGGCTAATTTAAGAGTAAATCCACCCTAAAAAGTAAAAATCAATCTCTCTTCACACAGGGAGCCCTAGGGATTAGAGTGCTGGGAATCATGGGTATTTTGCTACTAGTTTTTGACGTATGTTCTGATGAAAAAGATCAATGGTTTACCCTTGGGAATAAGGAATTGCAAGGTCCAAATAGCCAGAAGTTTGTGTGTCTGTTTATCTCATGGCAAACAGTACAAGAGTCAGCAATGAGCACCTTTTCCCTGATAAATAAGTGACTAAGATGTCCAATGTGCCACAATGTTTCCTTTGTCTAACTCCTTCTGGTAATTCTTAGGGGAAAAGAAAGGGAAAAAGATTAATAAGACACTTTCTATCCATCAACCCTAGTTTGACTCAAAAAGTTATAACCAAATATGTTTTGGAGGAATTAAAGGGCAGATGAATAGATGTGGTTTAGTTCTGCTTTCAGTGATGTTCATGAGCCCCAAATAGACTGGGTGATTTGCTAGCCCACCCTAAGTTATTTGTCATCCTTTTTACTTGTCTACTTTGTTATTCTTATAATACCAATCCAATCAGAGGCAATGTCATCAAGAAAGATAGACAATTTCAGAAAAGTTTCTATTGGTTTGGGGTGCAATCTGTCAGTAGTCAGATATATTATATCTCTTTCTGGCTGGATGAATTGAGAGCCCTTCCAGCAGAGTTACGTGTAGGTGTTACCACAAGGGCTCATGTAGGAGATCTTGGAATTAAGTGCAATACAATTTACGCCAGGATATCTCAAGTAAAGACTAACTGGGTGGGCTTACAGAGACCACAAACACCAAGAAAGATAATGTAGTCAATCTTTCTAGTGATGCAGAAAGATCTACCTTGTAAACAAAGAATCATCTTAATCTTTTTTTCCAACCAAAACCTGTCTTTATTTTTCTTTGTTGTTACAGCCAACACTATATGCTATATATATTTTTGATAGATTTAAAGTTAACTGTGCAAATCTCCTCAATTAGGAGTCAAATTTGGGAGAGAAATCTCAGGTATTTACTATTTCCTTAACTTATACCAGCTGTGCTGTCAACACCATTGCTTCTACTATGGATCCAATTACTACCAGCAGTGCTGACTCTGTGACAAACATAGCTCATCACCACATTGTCTCTTTGTAATGCATCAAATCATAGAGAAGTAACATCACTTCAACAAGTGCTCAACAGCAGATGTATTTCTTTGTGGTAGCAGTGATTTTTAGATCCTGAGGAAAACAGTGGTTTGTTATTATTATAAGTAGTTATTAGAATAGGAACATTAGTCAACCTCAGATTTCTTAAGGTCTACACACACACACACACACACACACAATTCTTCCTGGCACTTCCAAGCTGAATCCAAAATCACCATCCTTTAGACTTTGACATTTTTCAGGTGATGAGAATAGAAATGCTTTTAATCCTGGTCATCCCACTACTTAAAAGATCACTATAGAAACTGGTGAAATGAAGGCCCTATCCTCAGTTAAACTGAGACAACTTTTTACTATATCCATATAACTGAAGTTGTTCAGTTCCCTAGTGAGGATACAGTTGTATCCATATAAAGCTACTTTGTATCAGCAGGCCTATTGCTGTATCAGAGGCAAAATAATTATACTGTCATAAGACTATTTTATTCTAGTGTAACTGCATCTGCAGTCGGGCTTGTATTGATAGCATTTCTTTTTCTGAAATAGTTATATTTTTAATTGGAAGAGTTTGACTGGAAAACTTTGTCATGTAGACCAGGCCAGCTGTTCTGCAGCCATTCTGGGGGAAAAAGCTTTTGAAACACTTAATGTTCATTCTGCCGTGACCAGTAGAGACTGTCACCACTTCAGTGAGGAGAGAACTGAGGCTATAAATGGTAACATTCACACCCCACTTCCATTGTTCCTGACCTGCTCTTTGAATTTACTGCCTCAACTCCTCCTCATCCCAGTCCTTTCTGGGTATCCTGTATTTTAATAGGTGCAGAGATACAGCAGTCCCAGTGCCGAGAGAATGGTTATGGTTTTCAGTGCACCTCTTCATTCAGTCTGTCCTACAAGCTAGAAAACATTATTGATTTAGTTATTGTCAGCAACACTGTGGAAAGATTCTGGCCCTACATTTCTGTCAATGGTGTTTCCTCTCTCAGACATAACTCTTTTAAAAATAATGTTTGATGTAGTTACATCTGTAAGTAAGAAATAGTACA
>NW_017728886.1:165222332-165228965 GCF_001723895.1 Crocodylus porosus | reverse complement strand
AACAATGCAAGTACTGAAATTGCTTATCTTGAATATTTTATATGTTTGGTCCCTTAAGCTGTTTGGCCTTTTATTTTATTCTATGGTGGGAACCTCTCTCTCCTCTTGTCTCTAGTGAGCCCCATTATCTAATTTCAAATATGTTGACAATTCAGCATTGCAGGTAACCAAAAATGATTATTCATTTGTAGACGGTAAGCTTTTGACTGTGGCTCATATTGAATAGATGAAATAAATATACTTAGATATGTTGTAGTTGCTTGTAGCACTAGAACATATCACTAGATCCAGGAAGACATAATGTAAATGTGTAAATTATGTAAATTTAGTATACCTTTACAGAGATGGAAGTGGACCATAACTAAGGTCAAACTCAAGGTCAAGACGGAGGTCATTGGAAAAAGCTGTGATGGGGCTACTGCTTACTGCAGCTCTATTCAATCCAGCTGGCCTGTGGATAAATAGAGTTCTTCAGTTGCTAGCCCAACCAGCCTCTTGGCTTCACAATCAACAGACAAGCACAAGCAATTTACTACTGTGATCATTTCAGAGATATGCTACAAAAGGTACAACATAAGTATAGAGTCTAAATGAAAAAAAATCTTTGACTACTAAAATTAACTACCTTTGCTAGACAATTGCCATATCACATTAGCAGTTACTTATTAATCAAATATAAATAAAATAATTTAGCAGCTTTGAAACTTAGGCTTTTTACATCTTTGTGTATTTAGTGCCAAATTTTGTAAGTATTTAATTTTGGTTAGCCCCTTTTAGAAGTTATCAGTTAATTAAAAGCTTTTAATTGAGTATTTACTCTCACTGTACCTTCAGAACTGTAATCATTTATTCTTCATGCTATTGCATCGAGTCCAATCCTGCTGCCAGTGAAACAGGTAGAAACATCATCTTTGATTTTTATTAAATCAGGATACAGTCTAAATGGCATATTGCTACTCATTTTGGTCCATTTAGTATAGTAATATGAATCATGCAGCCATTGTTGTTAAAAAAAAATCATTCAATATCAATAAGATCTACAGTGTATATATATTATACAATCAAAATCTGTTTTTCAGAAATGACACAACTACAGCTGTTTCCTTTACATGAAATGTTGGAGAGGGAGGGAATTTGAGTCATTTTAAATAATATGTTCCAATTTAGTCAATTTCATGTTTCACTCTGTGAAATTAAAAACTGTGTCAAATAATACCTGGTACATTAAAAAAAGTTTCTTAAGCAGACAAGAATGATGAAGATCTTTTTTGGAGCTGAAAAGACGTATTGCCACATATTTTACATAGCTAAGTTTAATAATTATAACAGTGCCCAGCAGTGCCACTGCAATTAAGGATCTGCTGGCATTGCCAAACTTTTAAAGAGGTATAGAATATATTTAAATTGCAAAAGGATTAAATTTGGCAGGTATGTGTCTAACACACAGCTATTTATTGAAAAAATTTTAATTATTTAAATCTATTATTAGCTTGTTTGAGAGCAAAAGTGTTTCAGTTTATTGCAAAAAAGAGTAGTCTAAACATTTATGAAAAATAATTTCTTCTGTTGCCTTGTCTTCCACCCCTAAACTAGGGCTTCTAGTCATAACACACACGTGTAGGAATCCAGCAGAAGAAGCTGCAAAATTCTTGCACCATTTTCCCTTGATAATTAGATTGGATCCATCATCTGCTTCTCATTCATTTACTAGCTTTAGCACTAGACTCTTGATTAATTTGCAGACAGCTCTTACAAGAAAAAAATGTAATTCTAATTGTCTTGTACTGTCTTCAAAGTACAAAAAATATAAGTTTATTTAGGAGGGGTTTTTTGGCCTGGATATGCTTATTTAAATTATTAGCACATTTAAAAATATATCCCCAACTGACTGTTTAAACATGATTGAAAATGCTGGAGGCTTTTTTATTATTAAAATAAGAATTAAAATATAGCGCGTGGAATAAAATCATTCTACCCACTCTTGCAGCAGTTATTATATGATCCTCCTCTCTCACACCCTCCAGCTGTGTGTTAACCAACGTGACTAACATCTATCACTTGTAGTTTATTCTCTCTCTCTCATTTTCCCCCTCTGGGAAAGAATTGTGTGCTTTGCAGTGTGATTTCTGTGTGTATGGCAGGGGGAGGGGAGGCACATACACACATGCACATGTGTTTGTTACATATCCAGGAAAAGAGGAAATTTTAAAAATATTAGACATCCACTTTGTTGCAATTAGCTGTTTGTGTTGCCATAGTACTTCTGCTGCCCTTATTTTGTCGTGGGTGCAGAAGGGTGAGAGGAAGAAAATGGATACACTGAATTTCAATTTTGGTTTGGGATCTCAAGCAGAGCTAGATGAAAAGTTTTTTGAAGAAACATTTTTTTTCACTTTAAAAGGGGATTTTGGGTTAAAAAATCATTGTAAATGCCCCCTCCAAAAAAACACAACCACTTGAATGGGACATTTGATTTCATTTTAGATATGTTCACACAAATTTTTAAAGATTTGATTTTTTTTTGGTTCAAAATAATAATTTAATTTGAAAACTTGATACAATTTTATTTTTAAGAAAACTTAAAAACCTTGAAATGAGAATGATATGTATTCTTTGTTCAACTTTGTTTGAGTTTTTAAAATGTATTGGTTTGCTGAAAGTTTGACAAAATAATTCATTTCATGTTGACCCAAGCAATCATTTTTAAAATTCATTTTTTTAGCCCTTCAGGGTCATGGGTTTAAGGAGGAGAAAAAACCCCTGGAGGAGGGAAGGAATCTGCATGTTGGGCTGATACATTGCGGTCAGTTGGAAAACTCTGATTAATTAAACAGGTTTTGGATTGGGCCATTGGAAAGTCAAATCCACAGTCTATAGTCCTGTTCCTGTTTATCATTAAATTTCATAGTTTTCAAAATTTCATCATTTTACTGTGTGTGTGTGTGTGTGTGTGTGTGTGTGTGTTAGGGGGGGGAGGGATTTTGTTCCTGCAATTCATTTCTCTGCACTGATCCCCATTGTTTACTAAGTTAATATAAATACTCTACATAAAATGTTATCTGTAAAATTCCATTCTTTGCTGTATTATATACTTTGTTTATACATATATATTTTTACTTTTGAACTTGTCTCAGCCTAAATCAGAGTTTATGCTTTTATTATTTATCCCATTGAGCTTCCAGCAGGTATCAGTGAGATACCAATTTGGACCTCATTCTAACAAGGTGCAGAAGGCTTTTTGAGAAGTACTGAGTGCCTCAACTGCCACTAAGCTTAGAAGTGCTGAGAATACTCAAAAACTCTCCGGTAATTTATAGCTGATTTGGGTCCCTGGCAGTGTTTTACTGCAGATATCTTCTTGGCTCGATTGTATGGATATTCTTTATAAAAAAGCATTTGATTGCAGAAAACATAGATATTACAATTTTATATTAGAACCAGGAGGCAGTATGTAATGATAGATATTATTCATCATGGGATGAACTGCAATTATCACAGTATTCACTTCCACTCATCCATGGAGCATGTGAGAGCTCACTGTATAAATTCTGAGACAGTATAACAAATATGTTTAGGGAGGTATTAGCAGATGAAAAATAAATTGAAAGTAGAGTGAGTTAACTAAGGAGGCAATCCATATCTCTTGTGACTCTGGCACTCTTGAAGAAAAAAAAAGCTGCCACAAAAAAACAACCCTTCCCCCACCACCCACATTAGGCTCTAAATGAAGGATTTACAATCTTACACTTTCCATCCCTCATAAATGCTTTGGATTTAAATGCTTCCATTTATAAGCCCATCAAAATCTCCCCTTACTCTCCCCTGTGCTACCTGCATTGTAAGTAATTGTGCAAGAGAGAGAGAACAGCCTCCACAGGATCATTATTCTCAGGGGCAGGGCAGGGAGTCTAATGACTCCAGGGCTAGATACAGAAATTAGATATAATGTGCCCTAAGTGACAGGAATTCAAACAAAACCTGTAACCATACAGAAGTTCAGGACACATAGCCTGAACTAAAAATGGTCTAAAATAGCCCTTGATAGATGTGCATTCAAACTTACTCAAATTAGGTGAGTCCAGAGCATTGACCTTCTGTACCAGATGCTCTGTTGAATCAAGTTAGTTCACTGTCCTCTGGCATCCCAGTCTCTTGTGTGGGCCCCTGCTAACCTCCCATCATGGGGAGGCATGCTGCAACTTGGGCCCACACTTGGCTGCTCTGGCTGAGTGCCCAGCTGGTCATGCCCTCAGACTCTTATAGACCTGAGTCAGCACAGTGATGGGGAAGTGGGAGAGGGGTGTTTGCCTTTCCCATGCAGCCTGCTCATGCTTCCTTGGTTTGCAGTCACTAACAGGGGGCATGGAGGTCCCCAGTGCCCCTCCATGAGTGGGCTTAGACCCAGGGAGCAGATCACACCACTGCCTCTGCCGCTTGTCTGCATCTGAAAAATGCCTGCAGCTGACAGAGGACTAGCAGGTGGAGGGGGTCATGTACCTGGCAGCCAATCAGCAGTGGCTTGACCACTGGGCTGCATTTGGCAGTGCAGGAGGGCCCCCAAGCTACTGGCTTTGGCCAGTGCAGGCAGCCCACGTGCCCCATGCTCACCCACCAAAAGGAAAACTTGTGTTCTGTTTGCCACCTGACTGGCCTAGTCTGCTTATGTAAAGCCATGTAACTTCATTCAGATCTCCCTTGGACATTCTGAATGTCTGTACATAGATAAGGATTGTGTGGTGAAGAGTAGCACTTCCCATCTTTAAACTATAGGTTAATGGTAAGAACACTGCCAATGGAAGTAGGAGAAATACTGTATTTACTTGCATACAACATGCACCTCTGTGCACTTGTGAGCATGGTTTAGTTTTCCTAAATTGAAACAGTGGGTTTTTAATTGTGACCCACCTTTTCAATTTAGGGGCTTCTATTACTGTGACAGAACAGTGACTGCATGCCAGCAGCTCACCAACCCCCTGCTTCCCATTCCCCACAACCCTGCAAGGGCTGGCTCTGCTGGAGGGAGTGTGGGGGGTGGGGCACTTGTTTTTTTTCTAGTGGATTCTGCCTGCCTTTTGCACTGCTGGGTCACAAGCTGCTGGTAACTCCTCAGCTATGGGGGGTGGTCCCTCCCTCCATGGTGGTGGCAGCCCCCAGGTGGTACCCACACACTAGCAGCCCGCCCAGGTGGCCCTGGGGGCAGCTGCCACCACAGAGGGAAGGACCGGGGTCCCCCACAGCTCAGGGGTTGCTGGCAACTTGCTCCCCAGCTGTGTGAGAGGTGGGCAGGCTCTGCCAGAAAAAAAAAGCAGGCCCCTTGCCACTCCCCCCCCCCACATTGGAGCCTGCCTGCATGAACTGCCACCAGGCCATGCAGCCCCTGAGCTGTGGGAGGGCCAAGGTGGTGGCACACCCCATGTGAGATACTAACTGGCCTGATCCAATGGTGCATGGGGTGCTGGAAGCCCAGGCATGCTTGAGGAAGCTTGGGCTTGGTGGGCTTCCAATGCCCTGTGCACTGTCCCTGCCACCTTCCCACCTCCTGGGAATGGGCTAGCCTGCCCCAGGGTCACTTCAAGAAAACAGTAGAAGGGCAGCCAGGTGTGCTGGTGTGTGGATACCTGTGAAAATCTGTGCCTACCTAACTGTACGATGTTCTCAGAGCCAGAACTTGACTTCAGCTCTTTTGGCTCCTACAGACATGTGGGGAGCCTGGTTTGACATGCTGGAAATTGAAGCGTTCAGAGCATCATGTGTACCAGTGTCCCCACACTGAAAAAAATGGCAGTGGGGTGCTTTGAAATAAAACATGTTCAATGAGCTTTAATTCAAAGCACACCACCACCATTTTTTCAGCACAGGGATGCTGATACACGTGATGTGCAGGCACTTTTAATTAGCATGGCTCGCTAATTAAAATGCTCAGCATCCCATCCCAGAGCATGAGTAAAAATGCCCTTTGAGAGAGTCTAATAGTTAAACCATAAAACCATTCTGGTTTTCAAGGAAGTTTCTAAAATCACTTATTTTTTAATCTTTAATTTACTATTTATAAAAAACAAAGGGAAAAAAACAAAATAGATGATATATTAATGTAAAGTTCATATAGTTTTTCTTGTTAAAAATGGGTAAAGCCTCACTCAGCACAATGCTATTTATTCTTCTTATCAGGCCACTCCATGCACTGAGCTGTTTACCTGATATTGCCTCCCTCCTTACTTCTTAGGAAGGTGCTTCTAATAAGAATTAGGTTACATGACAAGCAGAGGGGAAAACTGAAGCTGAACTTAAGGAGAAGCTTGTTGTTACTATGTTATATTGTATCACTTACACAGCTAGATTTTTGGTAACTATTTAGATGTTTCCTCTAAAGACCACCTAGGAAGGTTTTGCTATAGCCAGATTCACTCTTTTAGTATCTTCAGTACTACTGAAGTTTGAATTTCTTATCAATACAATTAAGGAATAGGCAGACTAAAGTGTGTATGAATTTTTAATAAGAAAAAATAAAAGATTAATATTACAGATTAACAGTGTAATACCTGGAGAAGATAGTAAGTCTACAATAGTGCTTGAAAAAAAATCAGATTATTTTCTTGCAAATAAAATTTTCATTTCCATTCCTGGGAAGAACAG
>NW_017728886.1:165221960-165222271 GCF_001723895.1 Crocodylus porosus | reverse complement strand
AAAAAAAATCAGATTATTTTCTTGCAAATAAAATTTTCATTTCCATTCCTGGGAAGAACAGACAGCACAAATGATACTGGATAGGGCAGCACCCTTTTCCCCCCAAGAATGTATATGTTTGATAGAAATGATTTCACAGAATGTGCTGAAAATTCCACTGGATTTTTTAAGGCGAAATTCTTGTCCCGTTCTAGTTGGCGGAAAATGTTTTTAGTTCATCTGTACAGTACTTATTCTTGATTTCTAACAAAGAACTCTGCTCAAAGCTTAGTCATTGAAAACTTAGGCCCTGATACACAGTAATGTACCAC
>NW_017728886.1:165220645-165221815 GCF_001723895.1 Crocodylus porosus | reverse complement strand
GGCTTCATAGTGAAATCTCCAGTATGTTCCTGAATGTCCTAGGGTAATGGGGAAGAGAAGTGATGTAATAAAGGGTTTGATCCTTCACATCTTACTGAGGCAAAATCTCCCACTGCCTGAACTGCAGAGTCTCGCACTTAGCGCAAACAGTTATTCTATGCAGCAGTGGAAAAACATAGCTCTACATTCATGTTTATGTACAACTGATATGGAAGTATATAAAAATGACTGATGTTCAACAAATCTCTCTATGCATAGATAACAATTTATAAAATATCTAAGTGACTCAAGATATCAGTCATTACAAGAAGATAATGAAACAATTACTTTGTTATCATTTTGGCTTTGTTTGGAAATAGTCTAATAATCTTACATTTACTGCAATGACTCTTTTCAAGGGTTTTATTACTAGTAGAGAAACTATTATTATTATAAAAGACATTTATAATTAACACTTTATGACGGCATGATTTAAGAGAATAATATTCATTGTAGCTAAGCAGCTGTGAAAACAAATAAAATGGTAATGCTAATTAATTTATTGCATTAATACAATTAATGTGAATTCAAAGAGCTGACAGAAAATAATATGTTAGTGACTAATAACAGATTTTTCAAAGAGCCAGGACACATTTTAGGCTTTCAAAACTGTATTTGTCTCAACAGCACTAAAAAGCATTAAAAAATAACCACTTTATTGATGTGCATCTTCTATGTTCATTATAATAAAGAGCAATCTTGCTAAATAATACTTCAGGATAACCTTTTGACCCCTAATCAGTGGACTGAAATCTTTATGGTTTGTAAATACATTAGGGAGACTAAAATAAACAAGGCTATTGTTCTAACGCCATGTAAATGTACAGCATTTAGTTCTCTGCCTGAACAGAGCATACTCTCACTCATCCTCAATCCAGCTTTAGTGATACAGCTCTAGTTATTAAAGTCTCATTTTACATTTTACAGTTGCAAGTAAGTCTTGTGAATAACAGCTATTTTGAAGCAATCATTTTTTTTGGAGGGGAAGGAGGCCTGTCTTTCTTTTACAAGAGATCCAGGATGAAAATATTTGAATGGAAAAACTATCCATTTTACACTAGGGGAACTAGAGTCCCTAAACAGCTTAAAACAATAATAAACTTATGGGCTGTGACTAGCATGGCCTATAAC
>NW_017728886.1:165185645-165215645 GCF_001723895.1 Crocodylus porosus | reverse complement strand
TTTCAGATGGAACAATTAAAGCCTGGCAAAGTTATAAGCAACTGAAAATGTGGACTTAATGAAATGCCTTTGGCAACTTTAGCTCTAGTATAGCTACAAGCTCTGCCTCTTATATCTGTCACTGATGAAAGATGGACCAGTTGGATGCAATTGGTGTAATGAATGGAAGCAGTCTGGATGTCAAGCTCCTTGGTTAATGTAAAGAGTTCTATATTGTAAGATATCCAAGAGTAGAATCTTGTTCCCACCTTTCTTAATCAATCAATCAATCAATCAATCAATCAATCAATCAATCAATCCAGAACAGAAAAGGAGAAAACCACATGGCTGACTTATGTCCATCTCAGTCTTTATCTTTGTTATTTATGAAGGATGGAAAGCACTGAAACTGGAGTACATCTCTGTTCTCTCTTGCCCCTGGGTGGTGGACCAGTTAGGTTGATCTGCCCCCAGAGACTCCTGGAACTGGTTTGATTCCAGAACTCTTTGGGGAATATTCCCACTTGCTTTGATTTCTGTCAATGGCCTGGTTTATCTGTGGAACAGCAGACTAACCTTGGTGTGGTGGCAAGAAAATCCCACAGGCTTCAGAAACACTGGGGGCAACCCTGGCATTCCCAAAAGGGAAAGGAGAGCCACCCATACCCTGGGGAACTCACCTCCTGAGTGGGCTGGGGCAGATCAAGAGCCCTGTGAGCTGGTGTTTTGCCGGCTCTTCAAGCAGCTGCTTCCTGGGTGGGGTGACAGCCAGTTGATTATGGCAGGCAGAACCGCTACTGTGGGGAATTTAAAAATCCCACTGGAAGTTGGCAGGTAGGAGAAAGCTGGTTGGGAGCATGCTGGCTCCATGCACCAGCAACAGCAGCTCTGCAGGCACTGCCCCACAGCAGAGGAGTGGGAGCAGTGGCTGGAACCAGGCTGGGGATGGGCAGTTCCCAGTCCCTCAGCAATAAAAAAATCCAAGCAGGTGCTCCTCGTGGGGAGGATTCTTGCACCTGTGGCTCAGGCCCTGAGGCTAGGGCTGAAGCTCCAGGTGTGATCTTCATCTGGACAGTGGACTGGATTATTATAGTCAACACCATACACCATTGTCAAGGGGTTGACATCTCGTCGGGATGAAGACCTGAGTACCCGAGCAGTTGGCAAGTGGATGGGGTGTACGGGAGGCGGAGCCCCAAGGAACACCACAGTGCACCTGTGAGTACCCCCATCTCTGTGACAAGAGGGGAAGAAAACACCATTGAACCCCCTCCTTCTTTACATATATCATCAAGTCATGGCAGACAAGTTGGGGAACTCCAACTGTGGAGCAGACCCATACTCACAGCACCTACTTGGGGAGTGACACTTGGTTACAGATAAAGTAGCACCCAAGATGCTGCTGTAGCATAGGTCCCTTTGGCATATTGAGGGGAGCTGAGGCACTTTAAGTAGGAGGATAGGTGGTTAGGGTGCAGGTGGGTCTCAATCCAGTCCTCAGCTGACTAATGTTCTTGGGGTGAGGGCATGAGGGTGTCCACTTGTGTCTGTCCTGACTTGTAAAAGCCAGATGGGGGAGCCTGGGGCCAGTGATGGCAGGGGTTGTCAGTGCCTCCCTTTGGGAGGGCATAGTGCTAGACTCTCTAAAATGTGATGGTCTGGCACCTATCCATGAAGGCGTCACTTAATACTGACTGTCCATTTCTTGCTCTGTCTCCAACCTCTTCTTTTTCATGGTTTTCCAACAGCTCTGAGCACTTCTGGATGCCATCAATTTTTTGGACTCTTGTCAGTCTGGCTTTTATCAAAAACATAGCAGTGTCTGCACTCATGGCCTTGGTTGATGATCTTTTCCTGGAGACTGGAAGTGGAAATCATGCCCTTCTGATCTTACTAGATCTTCTAGCAGTCTGATATTGATCACTTGTGAGACAGCTCTAAATTGGTTCCACTCTTTCCAAGCAGAGAGGTCTTGAAGGGTGGTGCTGGAAAAGTGCTTTTCATCTCCTTGGAACCCTTTATATAGGGTGTGGCAGGACAGTAAGGGGCGCTCCTGCATTGAGCCATCCACCTTACTGCACCCGACCACCTTCCAGGCTCCAAGTGCCTCCCTGGAGGCGCCTCACATCTGGCCAACCCCCTTCCTGGAGCACACCCACTAGCCTGGGGGTCCCACTGCCACCATCCAGGGTTGGGCTTGATCCTGGCTCTGTGCACCCTGGGAAACAGAGGCCCAGTAGCCCTTGAGGGTACTTGATTCACTTCAAGAACTTGGGATGCTTCCGTCAGTCAGAAGCACAAGTAGTGGTCTCCCTTAGTCAGCCGAACCAAGGGGACCCCAAGGCATAATCTAGACCCGCTCCCAATAAGTCTTCCACACTAGGTACAAAGGGGAACTTTATTGGCTACAAGGGGTAGGGTTAGAATAGGGTACAGAGTAGAGCAATATCCGAGAAATCCCATAGAGCAAACATCCGTGGCTGGGTAACCTTTGATCATGCATCTGAGTTACTGCAATCTATATATCTAATTAGATCTCAGGTAGCTTACTCACAAGTATCATCCAGAGGTAGGTGGAGATTCCCTCTGGAGGCAGGTAGTTTGTTGATCATGAGTTTTGAGAGAGAGAGCAAGTTTCAGATGGTTCAGCTCTTCTCTCTCATTGAGTCTTCCTCATGGCTGCTGCTCCCCACTCCTGGGCAGTCCATAACTTATATAGCCCTTGTGACCTCATTTACTTGGTACAATGGAGGCCAGCACCTGTTGGCTGTCACCCAAACAATTTGAAATGCATCACTAGTTGCTGGGCAGACTGGCATTTCCTAGCTCTCCAGGGAGCAAGCCCCTCACCCAGGTATGTGATACCAGTCACGTAGGCAAAGGGAGCAGGTTTCCCCCCTCCCTCAGGAATGTATCCAGCTCAGGTTACCTAAAGAGATAGGGCAAGGTGTGTATCCTCTGCTGGGCCCATCCTAAACAAGTTGTCACAAAGCAGAGTTTCTGGGGAGAAACAGAGGTGGTCTTCTGCCACACTGTCTGATATTGATCATTTGTGGGACAGTTCTAAATTGTTTCTACTCTTTCCAAGCAGGGAGGTTTTGAAGGGCAGTGATGGAAAAGTGCTTTTCATCTCCCTGGAACCCTTTATGTAGGGTTCCCTAGGACTCCATCCTGTTGTCCTCCTGTTTAGTGTGCATGTGAGGCTCCTGGGCAAGATTGTGCAGAGGCGTGAAATGCAGAGTCTTCCATATGCTGTTGATAACCAGGTCTACCTATCCTTCTCTTATGACCCCAGCCCTGCACTCTCAGCCCTTTCACAGTGGCTGCCTGCAGTTGAGGACTGGATGTGGGTAAACCAACCGAAACTGAATCAAGACAAGACAGAGGTGATGGTGGTGATCAGACTGCTTGACTTGAGGGGATTAGAACATCTATTATTGATGGGGTTCAGCCACTCTTTGTCACTCAGGTTCACATACTTAGGGTGCTCCGGACTCCTCTCCTGCATTTGGATCTTCAGGTGGTGGTGGCTACAGGTGCCTTTCACTTGCTTCATATGATGAAACTGAAAAAGGCTGTGACTCTTTCAGATTCAGGTCTGGTCACCATCATCCATGCCTTCATAACCTCAGAGCCAGAACACTGCAAAGCACTCTACACAGGATTACCCTTGAAAACCATCTAGAAATTGCAGCTGGTTCAGAATATGGCAGCCCACCTTCTGATGGGGTAGGTTGCCAAGATTACAGACCTTAAGTACTCCAGAGTCTGGACAGGCTCACAACAACTTTTTGGTTACAATTTAAGGTGCTGGGTTTGACCTACAAGACCTTAAATGGTCTGGGCCCTATCTACCTAAGGAACTGCCTTCTTCCTTATGCCCTATCATGATCCCTAAGGCCAACCAAGAGCAGCCTCTGGTTTGACAACTGTTTATCCTTCCAAATCATAGTGTATGCATAAGAAGTCACCCAGACCTTCAATGCATATGCCTAGGCAGGAGGTTTATTTTTTGGAGGAGTGGAGGCTACCTAGACCTCCCACCCCCACTTTTCACCATTGAGACAGAATCCCAAGGCCAGACTGAGTCCAGATGTTTGGTGCCTCCATCACTGTATAAGTGTCTGGAAATTGTACCTGGGTGTCCTATGTGGCAGACAAGGATTCTACCACTGAACCAAAGGGGATTTCACAGACTCTTATAAGCCATCAATATGCCATAGCTGTCTGGCATGGGAAGTTATTCTTAACAGCTCTTAATTGGCTCCTAAGCTCTAGAACTCTCTCCCTCTTGAGGCCCACCACAACCCAAGCCTGGATATCTTTTGGAAACACTGTAAGACCTTACTTTCATCTGGCATTTAATAAACAAAGCTAGGCTAGATATGAGTTAAGAGGTCTGTTTTATGACGGTATTCTAGTTCCCTCCTAAGCTGTTCTCTTTTCTTCTTGCTGTCCTATTTTATAAGTTATTCTGTCCCTTTTTAAGTCTCTGAGCCTTGTTGGGAAGGGTGGCATATAATGGAATGAATAGATGAATGAACAAAAAAATAAATGAATGTGCAAGTGTGTGTGAATGTGTATAGTTCTCTGTCTATTTATCTATCTACATGTACACACACACTTGCACATTTATTTATTTATTCATTCATTCATTTATTTATTCACTTATTCATTCATTCCATCTATATCTGTCTGTCTGTCTGAATATAGATATAGGTATAGATAATATTAATCCTAAATGATTAATGGTTCAGCTACTCCCCTGACATGCAGCACTGCAAGCACAGTGTGGATGCTCCTTGCTTCAAGATGAAGTAACTTCCAGAGAGCTTAGAAAATATTGTAGGGTTAGATGACAAATGCAGTAATCATAGGAAAGGATAAAGGTTGTAGCCAGGTTGGTCTAAAAGCTAATACTTGCAGAGCAGCCTCAATACAACAGAACTTCCTTGCCCAGGAGAACCATTTCATCACCAGTCCTCCTGTGAAATATGAAACATCTTAACAAGCAAGAAGCAAAATTCAACATCCTGCTTGCCATCATACACCTTTGAGGTAAATCGACTGCTCCAACTTTTATCTGAGCCTAATTTGCATAAAATGAACTTTTCCACCCAGAAAAACTTACACCACCCTCCAGCTCTCCTCTGCAATATGAAGTTTCATTTCTACCTGGAAGAAATTTTACAATCTTTGCATTCACCTTTGCCTAAGGAAGGGCGCCTGAGCCCCAAAGCTTGCAAATAAAGAACCTTTTTTTGCAACTCATTGGTCTAATGAAAGACATCACCTCTACCACACTGACTTTAATTATAGGAAGTAACTTTGGGTCCGCATTGTTCTCTTTATATACATGCATGAATAGAAAATTGGGTGTGTGGAATTGGAGGAAGGTTTATTTCCGTTTGTCTGAATTATAATAATTGGCTCTTAAAATAACTTCCTCTGTATGATTAGGCAAGTCATTTTGCTCCTGTGCCTTTGTTTCCCCTTTGGTAAAATGGGTGTAATATTTAAACCAGAGTAATGTCAGAATGAATCAGTTGCAAAGCACTCTGAAGCTGAAAGTTGCAGCATAAGTATTAAGAAGAATAACAATAATTATGATGTTATAATATTGTCACAATATGAAAGTCATGCATTTAAAAAATAAATTAACAAAAAATGCAAACAAAAAATATTGAAGGAAGCCAGTTTTACATTATATGCTTAAGGAAACCGATACGTTTGGGGATAATTGTTGTAGAACAGTTTACTACCTTCCACAGCACAGATATGCACATAATTTTATACTATCAGAAAGGTCTTGAACATGATACAGAAACGCCACTGTGTTTCAAATCAGTTATAAACATTATGCTTTTTCTAGTTATACCAAAATTAAAAGTTAGGTTCTGAAAAGATTCTGTAGTGGGCATTGTGCTTGTGAAGCCCACAAACTGGAAGGAGATGCTGTATTTTTTATGTCTAATTTCCTATCAACATATCTGACTACATCCATTGGGAGGTCTCTATTCAGAACTCTGCCTCCTAGCACAAAGAGCAGGGAAAGCAGTTAACTGTCCTCAGCAGTCCAACATTTGCATGACCTACTAGTGTAATAGGAGTCTGCAACTGCAACAGAGCCAGAGTATCTACCTCCTATTTCATGTTTATATCCACCAGTTCAGCTGGCACGCTAGCAGAGAGGAGCAAAGATGGAATGTTGATGTTCTCTGGCAATCCCAGTGGGCAGATGGGCCCTTAGAGACAGATGTGTTTAATGTACAGTCACCGCAAGATCAGGAAGTCACAAAATGCTCTCCCTTGTCCAATTTGTACAGTTTCAACACATTGCTAGAAGACAGAGATTGATTTTTTTGGCATAAAACAAAATATTTCAAGGTGATCCAGCCTCAAATCTGTTCCTCGAGGGCTATGATTGAATCTTTATGTGCCTCATCAAAGCTTTCTTTATATTAAATTGAACATATACTTTAGAATATTTTTATATAGAAAACACTATGTTGTGGGTGTTCAAGATTATGGTATATGTGCATCTTAATTAATTTCTGCAAGGATTTCTCAGGCTGCAATCTGACTGCTTTCACCAGTACTCTTGGGGCAGGAAGGGGAGGAGAGTGGGTTTTACTGGAATGATCCCTCATTCATCCTGGCCAGGCATAGAACAGGGCATGGGTGTAAGTGCTCTTTTTTGAAAGTCTGAATGGATCTAACCTTTATCAATGAATTTCACATCAGACAAAAGTAGCGTAAGATCATATTTTGCAAATATTCTTCAGCCTCATTTCAAATGTTTGGCCAGGATCAAAGAAAGAATGGAAGGGAAAATTCCATAAGCAAAATAAACGTAGCCAATTTCTACTCAGAGCAAACTGACAGCTTATCTTAAAGAGTATAATTGTGTCACTTTTAACAACACATTCTGTGTTTTGAAAGTGACTTTTTAATGGGATTGAAGCTCAGAGGAAGACACTAAGCTCTGATCCAGAAAAGCGCACCCATATAGGCATCCCTGTTGGTGATAGAAGGACTTGTGTTTGAAGATAAGCATTTGGTCTAGTGATTTGCTACATTGGAACTCTAGAAGCATCAAAAATATTCTAATAGAATGAAAGGCCTAGTCTGTCTATCTGTGTGTCTGTCTGTCAGTAATGCTTCTGGTCAACTGAGAAGTGGGGGGGAGCGGCGTCGGACCCAAAGCAGTGAGGGGAAGGGATGGGAGTGGGGTCAGACCTGAAGCAGTGTGGGGAGTGGGGGAGAGTGGGGTTGGATCTGGAGCAGCAGGCAGGGTGGAGTGGGGTCAGATGAGGACTGGCGGGGCTGGAAAAGTGGGGTGCGGGACCGGATGAAGGGCTCTCTCTGCCTCCCAACCCCATCAATCTTGACAGGGAATTTGTTAGTTTTAGTATATGGAGGCTATATGCAAACAAGTGACTTGGTATTGCTGTAGAACATTGTCAAATTTGTAATGTATTCATATTTATTTATTTATTAGAAAATAATACAAATATTTTAAATATTCTTTTCTATTGTAATGGTAGAGGTACACTGTTATTAATGGAATTAATGAATGACTTGCTTAAAAAATATTTGTTGTAACTTGTGGTACCTCTCCATGATCCTGCAAAAGCTTACCATATAATAAGTGCCTAGTTGGATTAAAATAACATCCACAAGTCAGTGGAAAATATGCAGGGTCTGAGCTGTGCTATGATGCATTTGCACCTGCAGCCCAAGATGTGTTTTGAATTCCTACACAAATATGATGGAGTGCCACTTGCTTGTTGTCTTCAGCTATTTTACCACAAATCTTAAATCGTCTTGGTTCTGTAACTGCAAACCACTTCCATGTTATGGTCACATCTCCCTCTATTGCTGCTTCTGCTTTCTCTATTATAGCACTTCTCACCCTTTGACTTCTGAATCTTTCCTACCTTTTATGTTTCTAGGCCCATATGGAAAAAGTTCCCACTTAACTGTAAAAAAGTAAAAATCAACAAAAGAAAGAAGTAATTTCTATAAGCCAATCTTTCTCAAGAAGCAGTTCAGCTTCCATGAACAAACCCCATCCTGCGTTGCATAGTGTCCCTTTTTGTACATTTTATTTCTTTAGATTGAATTTTTTTTTTTATAGAACCCTGGATTTGTTTAGTATTGTTCACCTATTATACACCATTTTGTACACTGAGGGCTCACTGTGAATAAGGTCCTGCTATTCTCCAAGTGATAAGGTGAAAAAGAGCATTATTTCTCAGCAGTTTCTGTAGCTGCTTTACTTTTCTGTAGCAGCTTATAAAGCGTTGCTTTTTTTACAATGCCCTGAACACATCTACACTAAATGTTTACTGCGGAGTTGCCTAATTAGCTTAGCAGTAAAGTCTCAGCGTCTACATATGCAGCCTTATTAGGCCATAGTAAACTAATAAACGCTGCTGTAGATTAGCACTTGTCAACACTAGGGTGGTGTTATTTAGTGCACTGCAATGCATGTGCAGATGCTGATGGGTCTGGCTGGGGCATGAGGGTGTTTCAGTGCAGGAGGTTGCCTGCTGGCTAGCCCTACACTGGAGCACCCTTGTGCTCCAGCCAGCCTCTCTGCAGCACTTTGAGTGGATCAGAGCAACCCTGGGCTGGCAGGCTGATCCCCTGGGCTCCCTGCCACCTGGGGCTACTCCAACCTGGCTCAATATGCTGCAGTCCTGGGTGCATGTATAAATGTGGTGCCTGGGAGCAATAAAACTCCAGGGCAAACTGAGCCAGAGTGTATTCATCTGCAGTAATTGCCCATGTAGATGCCCTTTTATTTAAGAAATAACCTCAAACTTCATATGTCTATATTGGCATATATAATAATACAACTCCTATTAATAATTAAGCTCAATGTTGGGAGGCGACTCTTGTTATGTTCAGAGAGTTCTCAGAACAATCCTTTCCTGCATTCAGATTCTAAGTTGCTTGAATATTCATCCAGCTGGGGACGTGACTGTAAAGGACCCCAAAGTCATTGGACTCTTCCCTGCATAATAAGTCTATTTTTTGTTGTTGTTGTCAACCAGAAAAGCACATATAGGGTATACATTCTCCCCTACTGCTGATGGCAAGGTGGAAGCAAGTGTCTAGCATACACATACTTTCCCCAGCTGGATTCAGGTATAAAGCTTTCTGACAAGGAATAGCAGTAAAGGGACCAAAGCTAGCTCAGAAAATGAACTTAAGGCCCTTGAAATCTGAAGCATGCCAAGATAGCTTTTTAATTTTTTTGTTTCAATTTAAACTAAAAAAAAACATAGAAGGATGGGCTGCTGAGATCATCTGTCACACCATCTGTGGTTGCCTTGCAGAGTTACTCCAGGCTTGAGCTGGAGTAGCTCCCATTTGCAGCTGAGCTGCAATTGGAGATTTATTAATACATCTCTCATTTATATAGCACCTTTCATTCTTTAGGATCCCAAAGCACTTATTAAAGTATAAAACTGAGGACTTGAGGGAAGGAGGATGTCTGGAAGAACTCCCTTCTTCCTGACCTGTAGTTCCAAAATTTTTGGCTGGATAGGTTTTTTTTTTCTTTTTTGCTGATTTTGTTGCTTTCTTTCAGATTCTGGTTCTGTGGGAGGTTATGACCTTCTGAGGGCCCATGGGCAGATTTGTCCCTGATTTAAAAAAAAATCCAATTGCAGAAACATGTTTATTTGTATTATATTTATTGCTAACACAGTTAGTGAGCATCAACTTATAAAAGCTCTTTCTATGCATTTTTTCCAAGACAGAAACTATCAACAACAAGATACAACTGTGATCAGCTGGCATTCAGGAGAATTAAAAAACCAGAGACATAAAACATGTGGAGTAATCAGTAGTTTTCAGTCAAGTGGCATTTAAATGCTGCACTGATGCATAACCTGCCCTACTGTTCTGTAAGGTGGGAGGACAGGTGATATGTCAGCTGTGCTGTGCCATGTAACTACAGTAGAAGGGCTGAGTTAATGACAGACATAAGAGTTTGGATGAATGTTAACATACCGCTATTTCCATGCTGAGATGAAGTAGCTAGGTCTGGATTTATCATTAAAAGAGACCCAAGAGGCTCTCAGTAAGCCAGCTGCTGGGGCCCTAAAACATATGTTGCACCCTTCAGCTGTTCATCTGTACAAAAGGCTTCCATTTTGCAGCACTTGACCTTGTTAGCCTCAGAGGTGTCAGTGATATTTTCAACAGGGAGACAACAGATCAAGTATGAACATGAGAATCTCTTAAGGGAAATGTGTATTGGGTCACTGGTAAAACAACCAGCAAGCACAGACCTTGGATAAAATCTTTTATTCTTGCTGATCAGGACTCATGCAGTGGTTAGACCCCCGGTAATTTTGCAGCACTCCAGTCGATGGTGAAAAGAGGAAAAACAGGGAAATGGGAAGAAAATAAAAAGGACTTGCTATCAAACAAACTGACTGGCAAAATTTCAAACCTCTCCTTGCTTTTTCCTTTTGTTGTTGTTGTTTTGTGTGACTCCATTCTTACAGTCTTACTCAGGGGAGTTCTTTCTGGGAGAGAGTTGAGCAAGGAATTCTGGTCCAATGTCATTATTTTAAATTGTAAGCCTTAGTTAAAAGGACTAAGTTCTCATAATAGCATCGCAACTGTGATAGCCATGAAACCAGTACTCCGCCTGTGGTGTTAAGGAAGAAGATTGTCCTCACAGAGGCAGCATGCAGAGGAAACCTTGAAGCCTCCTCACTTTTCTGGTACCAGGAGTATGATTCAGCTGCTCTTTCCCTAAGCCACCACAGAATCCCTTGCATTTCCTCTGCTCCTTCCTTTCCACATTTCCTTACTCAAAGGAAATGGATGATTGATTCCCCATTCCCAGTAGCATGCCTTTCTGTTGTTTGAGAGAGGGAACAGCCCCCAAATTGATCTGTACACTTGGGAAGAGTGCAATTCATATTAATAAAAATAAAAACTCTCTCCTACTAATATTCCTGCTACAGTATTTATTTCTAGCATCTCCCTCTGTCAAATCAAAGATATTAGGTAATGTAAACGCAAAGATATTCTGATACAAAAACATTATAGTGCACATATATCTCTCCCTAGGGAGTGGATGAGAGAAAAACACATGACAGATGTTACTCATGTTGCCTAGCTAGAATACATTTGAAACTGTGGTGCTAAGCATGATATTAACATCTATTGAAAGCAGTATGGACCAGAGAGATGAGCTTCAAAGATTGTAAGATTGTCTTAATAAATCACAAAATGAAAAAATACTTTTGAATTCTATTTATTAGTCTTCTGGGCTAGGTACAGACAGTTAAAAGCCCAAGACTGAATCGATTCAATCTTTGCAGTTTAGTTTAAACTGCATAGATTGAACCTGTAAGTGAATAAACATTTATTTTTTATTCCAAAAATAGAGTCACATGTCTGCAGTGGCCCAGGTCAGAAGCCAGGGGGTGCTAGATTATGGTTCCCTGCTCTTCCCTGCTCAGCTGGAGCAGACAGCTTGCGCCAAGCTAGCTTTCCCACCCTGAGAGGGAGGAGGTGCAATGCATCTTGGGATGCTGGGGCACTGCAAGTTAACTTGAATCTGGATGGGATCTGGGATAGAAGTTCAATAAACAGATTTAAGCTAAATCACTTAAGTCTGATACTACATACATTCATGTTTGTCTTAAATTGCTTTCAGTCATTTTAAAAGGGGTTTATGTGCACTGATCTTCTAGGCTAGCAGTACAGACATTTTAAAAGCCTGAGCCTAAACTGATTCAACTTTTGTAGGTTAGTTTTACCTGGCTAGGCTGTACTGGTTTCCAACCATACAGACAATCCCTCTGGACTGAGGAAATCCAGGCACATGCCTGCAGTGGCCCAGGCTGGAAGTGGGGGGGCTCTAGAGCAGCCCTTCCTCCCCTTCCACAGAACTAAACTGAGGGGGGCATGGCCATGCCTCAGCAGGGCTCTGATTAGGAAGGGGTGTGAACCTCCACCCTGCCTGCAGTCCCAGGCTTTTCCCTGCTTGCTATTCAAGGGGTGGGGGTGTTGCCAGCCTGGAGCTCTGGGCTAGCACTGAGGCAGGGGGGTCGGTGTAGTATGCAGTGCATGCATCTGTTGATGATATGCAGCTTTTGACTCTCCCTCCCTGCTTCTGTATAGTGTCTGCAGCAAACTGACAGGCAACCAAGCTAGGGGGAGGGGGGAGCTGATAACAGTATTTATCACCTTTATCTCAGTGTTTATTGCCCCATCAAGAAAACAACAGAGGAACATTACCAGCTATCTGTTGATTCAGCACAGACCCAGCATGTGGTCTTCTGGCTAATACACAGATAGCTCAGCAAAGTCAGAGGGGAGGGGGGAATTTCTTCTTAGCAGAGAGTGGTAAGGGGGAGGAGAAGGAAACAAAAAGCTCTTCTCAAATGTTTTCAAGGAAGCATATTAAACTACCTGTTGATTAGCTCCATAAAAGCCTGTCTGCCTTTGTCTCTCCCACAGCATAGATTGTAGCCAGCATGTGGTCTACTAGCTAATCCAGAGGTGTCTGCTAAAGCAGAGGGGCAGAGGGGAATAATCCCTGTATAGCATGGAGAAGCCAGGCAGATACAGAGGGGAAGGGCCAGCCCTGACATGGAGCAGGGAGCCCTGCCGAGCCCAGAGAGCATGCTGAGATGCTGGGGGTGTCTGGTTTATCTTAAACTAACAAGGGGTCTGGCACAGACATTGCATAAACTGGTTTGAGCTAAATCAGTTAACTCTGATACTACATTCAACCAGGCTTATCTCAAACCAGTTTCAGGCATTTTCAAACTGGTTTGTGTGCACTGAACATCTGTTCTGTTACAGGTTTGAACCAGTTTCTGATCACTTTTACCAATTTATGTGTAATTTCTGTCCCTAGCCCCAGTATTTCAGTCCACTCTTTCAGATTTTTCCCTTCAGTCACGATACCCAGAACCCTATTTATAATGAAAGCTAATATTTCCAGTTAAATGAATCCAAAATCTGGTATGTTTCTTTGTGGGCTGAGGGTGATGGGATTACCTAACCCTGCTTGGATGTAGTGCCCTGCAAAAAACAGATCAAAGGCATTATCCAGTCCAGATGAGAAAAGGTCAGGGGGTTGCCTGATGAGCACTATAGTCCTATAAAGCTGGAAATATAGTTTGAGGAGGAGAAATTGCAACAGATTTTGTAGTATTCCTGTTAGTTCTGTGGCTTGCTACATCAGAACTACTGACTTTCTCAAAACAGCTGTTCTGCCATATAAACCAGTCACTTTACATCCCAATTATGCCTACCTTTCTGGTACCTGAGTACATGCAAATGAGATCCTGGAGCCAGGGCTCAGGTCGAAAGCCCCAGATTACAATTTTCCAGTAGGTGTTCCACTGGGGGTTTTTTTCAGTAGGGCCTGAGCTCATAGGTATGTTCTCGGCACAGTGATCTTTCTTTCAAGACAAGCAGGTGAGAGCAGCACAGCACATACACAAAGGACAACAAAAGGATGGCCAACAGCATGTTTTCATGCAAGCGTTCAAACTGCAAGTTGGTGGATTTCAGGAGATCAGTGGTGAAGTCCCTTATTGCTCCAGTTATTCTTTCTGTTTTTCTTTTTGTTTTGGGGTTGGTTTGTTTGGTTTGGGGGGGGGGGTGGAATGGCAAAGAAACTTGGGTTTGCTGTATGTAAGTCAAGTGAACTGCTTAGATACTAACACCATAAAAAGGGTCTTGCAACTGAGAAACAAAGAGACAAGGTTGCATGGCCAGACATTAGAACCTGTTTCTAAAGTGTACTCTGGATTAGGCACCTAATTCCTGCTGCTTTCTCTGTATTATTCATAATCTTGAACAAAGCAATGTCTTGCTACATTTGAGTATTCAGGCCAGAATGCTAGAACTGAGATTCTATTATAGTTGTTGTTGTTTCTTAAAATGAGAGCAGGTTATAGTTTTTCTGTAGTCAGTCAACTTTGGTTTTATAGCAGATGTAGAAAAAAATGCATATATATGGCTTTGGGTGAGATAATTTAATGTGTATTCTATTTTTGCATGCAAAACTATGGTAATTTAACAAGGTCTGATAAATCTCCTAAATGGTTTTCATCATAATGAACATTGAAAGCCACCCTCTTCCATACAATCAAATCTATATTAAAGGCAGCTGGCATGCAGAAAACATGATTTGGATGTTCAGCACTCAGGCTCCCTTAGACTTTGTTGGTGAGCACCTAGCCCCTGACGAGCTTTTTGAGGAATGTGTTGTCTCCAACTGCACTGTGGTTATTGCTATGCTAAAGTCTCAATCCTTAGATTTAAAGTAGATGCAGAGAAAGGGACACTGACTGGAATGAGCTACCTGTTGAAATGGCAGCATATTCACCCTGTATATACAAAAAGTATTTTACATTGATAAATTAAAAGTGCCTGTCCTACGTTTATGACATATATGTCACAGGAGCAAGATTCTTACATTTCACATGTATGATTTTTTTCTTCTAAATGTTATTATAGCATGAAACAAAATTTAGGGCACTAAAGTCACTTAAAGTAATTGCTTCTAGTAGTAAAGTATATGCTATTTTGCTGATAGGTTGGTAGTTAAAATGAAAATATTTATAGTCACAAGTATATTATTATAAGTAGCTGCATACCGTATGTCAAGATTTCCACATCTGAAAAATACTTTAAGCCTACCAGATCATGGGTCTTATTTATTTAGAGCAAAAATTAAAGTAAGTGGAGAGAGAGACACAAGAAAATTAAGGTGAAAAATTAAAAGGTTAAATGGTGAGACTGCATGCAAAAAGAGGGGATTGTGTTTTAAAGTTCAGCTAGTTGCATTAAAAGCTAAAAAAGCATTGGCTAGGGGGAAATTTGATGATACACATTACAAATGGTAGTGTTTGAGCATCAGGGGAACCTTCTCTGTTTCCTGCTATCTGTAAGGTCCCAGTTCAGGAAAGCATTTAAGCATATACCAAACCCATCCTGGCTTAGTTCCTTCAGTGCAACTTATGCACATATTTAAAATGAATTCTATTCAAGTCCTTTGGGACCTAGTATCTTTTTTATTGTATTCTGAAATGCAATAGATGGATCAATTGCCTGCTTCCCTGTTCCTACCAAGGCACCAGACAGTAAACTTTTTAAAACCCAATAAGCCAATTAATCACTACCTTACGGGGAAAATGCTACAGATAAAGGAAAGAGTTAACCAAAGAGCAGAGGAAAGAGATGAGAAAGGAAAGAATAAAGAAAAAAAAATGAATCATGGAACAGAGTAGACAACTTGGTGATTCTGAAATGTATCTGCAGGTCCTAGTGCCGGTATCCTTTATCTCACTGGAGAAGCAAGATTCTTTGGCCAGGTACGGACATGACACTTTTATTGGTATATAAGTGGTTTAGAAACCAATCTATACCTGTAACAGAACAGAAGTTTTGCATGCACAGGCTGGTTTAAAAATGGCAGAGTCCGGTATAAGATTTGCATCCCCTGCCCTCCCACACCAAGGGGCCAATGTGTGTTCTGTTCACTACCAATCTAAACTATGCTGCTTACAGAAAACCACATCATTTAGATTGATTCCACCTCGGATTTTTTTGAATGTCTGTACCTAGCCTTACGCTCTGCCTAGATCAAAAGTTTCTCCAGCTTGTTCCAGTACCACCTGGAGCATAGATGGTAAGATACTTAACATCTCTCTTTCTCTCCCTCTTTCCCTATTCCTTTCTTTGGCTTGCTGCTTTAATTCTAGAAACTCTTCCCCTTCTCTTTACTCCTACTGCTGGAAGCAGCTGGGAGATCCTCCTTCTTCATATCCAAGCCAACATCACAGAAGCCTTTCCTCAGATGTATTCTTCTCTGTATTTTAGTTTTTTTGTTTCATTTTAGCCCAGTTTCTTTACCTCACAGAGTGGTTGTGCACTTCCATTTATACAGCACCTTGAAGGTGTGAAGTGTGATGGAAAGAAGCAGAATAAATAATCATATTGCAGTAGGGCTTGGGAAGATGGGAGCTGCTTGTGTAAGGAACTATATATTATAGAATTAAAGAGAGAGACCATGTCCCAAAGAACTTGTGAATTATTTTAAGAAATAATTTCAGATTTTACTTTCTTCATACTATTAATTTAGGTCCTAGCAAATTAGAACTTTAATAAATGTTTAAGGTCTCAAAAGATGCTAATCAACCTGGATACGTTTGCATAGTATGTGAATACCAAGTTTTTGGAAAGAGTCTCCTAGAACTCAAGACCAACCCTTTTCCCCAAGGGCTGGAATAGCCTGCCATTGGAGGTGGTTCAAGCACCTACAATGAACACTTTCAAGAGAAATTTGGATGTTTAACTTGCTGGGATCCTATGACTCCAGCTGACTTCCTGCCCCTCGGGCAGGGGGCTGGACTCGATGATCTTCCAAGGGCCCTTCCAGCCCTAATGTCTATGAAATCTATGAAAGTGGGGGGAAGAAACAAGGAACTTAGGGGACAAATAAGGGAGAACTAAAATCTGAGTCTGTGCCTGAAGCAAACCCCAACAGATGACAAGTGCTACCTCTGTTCTGACTGACTAGTTATTGCTGCACCTGTGACTTAAATTAGACACAGCTGAACTCACTGGCTCCTAAAAGCAGTGTCCTGTTAGGCAGTAGCTAACAGTAGGTTTTGCTTTAAGTCAAGCCAGAAAGAAGAACTACCACTGATTTTGCTCATGGAAAGAAGAACTACTGCTAATTTTACCACTGATTAGATAAGAGTCTTTACCCTTTACTTCTGCTGGAAGACAGTAATGCTATCTCAACTTTATCAGTACTTTACTATTCAGTTAGCCAATTTAAATAGTTAGGGGGAAAAATAGTTTTGGTTGCTTCCTGGGACCTGTTGAGAAAACAGGGTACTATGACAACATGAAAAGAGCCTAAACCGGTGGAAAGGGATGTTACAATTACATATCTTTCATTTGCAATAAGTATCAGAGGTGACATCTTCTATTGGACCACCTGCGTGGTGGGGATAAACTTAGACAAGCTTCCAAATACAGCACTTCTTTTGTGCCTATTTTTGGTTAACTGATGTAGGTCATCTGCATTTCCAGCATGTAAAAAAACATTCTAAATGTATTTAATTATCAGCTTTATAATCTGGCTTTTGATTTATATTTCCTCTTTTTTTTTTAAATACCTCTTATTCAGGAATATTGTGGCTTTACTTTTTACTACTCCATCATCCACGGTTGCATACATAAAACTAGATTGATCACTAGGAGCTCTTCTTGGCCTGTGGCCAAATTCAAGGAAACCTCCCGGCTACATTAAATTGTTAGCAGCAGTCCATGGCTCTATGGCACTATTGTGGCAGCTGGGAATAGCCAGCGTATAGCAGGGCACCAGCCATGTCCTTGTGCCATAGGTAACAGCTGACATTCTATTTTTACATCATGAATGTTGCAAAGCTGTTCTGTGGCACCCAGGGAAAGTTTCTGCATTTGGGAGAGGATCTGAGGCAGTGTTGCAACCCTTTTGACACTTCCTTTCCCACTCCATATGTCTTGGTAGGAGAGAAAATACTGACTGCTTTCACAGTTTTCTTCAAATAATCTAAACAAGGTTTCCTTGTCTAAACTTTGCTTCATTCTCTGACTTCTTGTTTCACATGAGTTTTTTTTTTTTATATTAAACCTCTTCTTTTTATCTTGGTGCCTGCGTGCTGACACAGCACTAGTTTTCTTGTCTAATTTTATAAACTGTTCAGCCGTGCTGTTATTCACTGTTTTCTTTTAATTATGCATTCTTGTTAACCTCTCTCTCCCTTCAAAGTTGCAGATTGTGATTGACACAGTATTAATTAAGGCATATAATTTATGACATTGGAGCTTGAAATTAATAAGTGACAATACAATTACATGGTTTGCCTAATTGTCCTTCAGTAATATAAAGATTGACACTTACTGCAGCATTCAAAGTTAAAAGCGTTCAAACAGATAATACAGCTGAATGTAATCACCAGTGAATCTAAAGTAAACAGAACCATTGTAGGGGGCAGACTATTGGGGAAATATTACTTTTGTTGTGATTTTCTGCTTTATTAAGTGACTGAATTTGGGTTGAAGTCACTTTCAAAATTTAATTTGTAGGATGGTTTTCCATTATGGGTAATTGCAAATGTGTGTTTTTTCCTTGATTTTTTTTTTTCCTTGATGGCTTTTTCCCTACAGTCTTTCTTTTCATCAGATTGAAAAGTACCAGTTCCCAGATAGAACCATTATATCATATTGGCCCCAGCCACATTACTGTAAGGTCTTTTGAGGAAGACATTTTTTTCAGTGTGCTTGCACAGTGACCAATAAATGAACATACAGGGCAAAGGACAGAAATTACTCACAAACTGATTTAAGTGATCAGAAACTGGTTCAAATTTGTAACACAACAGAAATTCAATGCATATAAACTACTTTCAAAATGGCCAAAATGAGTTTAAGATAAAGGTGGTTGGATGTAGTATCGGGCTTAAATGATTTAGGTTAAATCAGTTTATTAAACTTTTGTCCCAGATCACCACCAGAGTCAGGTTAACAATCAGTCCTTTAGCATCCCAGGATGCTTTGCACCTCCCTGTAACACCCCATTCCCCCACAGTGTGTGCAGGCTAGCCTTGGCCCAAACTCTGTTCTCCAGCAAAGTTGGGAGGTGTGCCCTGGCACCCCCCAGCTTCTGATCTGGGACACTGCAGGCATGTGCATGTGCATGTGCACTTCTGGAATCAGAAGTGAATGTCTGTTCATTTGCTTATCGGTTCAGTCTATGCAGTTTACACTAACATATGAAGATTGAATCAATTCAGCCACAGGCTTTTTGACTGGCTGTACTTAGCTGGAAAGTTTTAAATTCCTTTTGCTAATCATGTAGTCCATGAACACAGGATGGTGTGAGGAAAGTTTGCTCATTTGCTTAATGCTAGTAGGACTGGAACCTTGAAATGTGATCCAGAAAAGCCCCTTAGTTTTTATATTGTGAACTCTTTAAGGGCTCTAGTTTCCTCCTTTGGTAGCTCAAATCAACCTTAAAGCCCCACATAAACAGGTAGGTTGATCCTGGATATTGATGATTTGATAAGCCATAAAGCCACAGAGTTTTCAAAGATATATTTTAAACAAACAAACAAAACCCCCCCCAAACACCCGCCCCCCCCAGTAAATCCTGAGCTTTGCATTCATTGAGAAAAACTTGAGGAAATGTCACTGCAGCTCAGTAGTTCAATGAGGTGGCAATATTATAGCACTGTAGAATGTATTTTTGACACTGTACTTCTAAAAATATATTTTCAATTTTTATTTTTTATGCATTCTTATCCTTAAATATAAATAAAGCTAGTGTCTGTTTAGTGAGAAGTCTATTTAATGCCAGGTTGTATCTCAGCATACAAAAACTGTGGTGCAGAAAGAGACTATTGGATAGGTTAAGTGAAAGTTTCTTGTTAAATTTATTAAAAACTTTTCCTTGATAATGGTGGAGAACATCTGCACTATTAGCACTATTTGATTGTATCTGTATTTGGGTTTTGGCAAACACTTGACTTTCTCTAATCTTCTGAAAATACTTTTATGGTGGTCTGGCAAATTTATTTCTTTGGCTCCCCCTACCCCTTTATTACACATGAAAAATTATGGAAAGTGAGTATTACACTCTACTCTAGAACTAAAGTGACTGATCAAACTTTTCACAGAAAGAAATTGTAAAATAGAAATAGAACAAACTTAAAATTTGTTGTTCATTTTAATATTTTGAATTTTAAGATAGTATTTTTATGTATGTATTTATTACATTTCAGCTAGACCTGTTCTATATTCATCATAATTTCTTTAAGTTCTTATCAGCCATGGGTTTTAAATTTTGGGGTTCAGAACTGAGTTTGTTGTATACAATGTTGTGCATCTCAATAAATGATTCTTGATTTCATTGTCATTTGATTGTACTGGTTAAGGAAGGGCGACTTTGTTAAAACAAATGCAGATCAATTTGTCTTGCAGAATTGTCAAGCAACATTCTTCAACATTGGGTGCCTATGCATTATGATCAATAATATGCACAATGTTCTCCTGCATTCTTATTTGCAAGCATGCTTCCAGCTGATTGGAATGCAGTAGTTTTGTATGTGGCATGTCATAGCAGTGGTAGCTCAGATTTGAAAAGTTTGCCCCCCTCCCCATTCTCTGTAGATACAGAAACAAAAATAATCAAAATTCAAGATGTGAATAGTCATGTGCATTGGCAAACCCTTCTCCCCCTCCTTTTTTGTCTTTAATAGAAAGAATGGGGATCGATAAAGCCCAGAAGAAGAAGGTAACAGCTGTAAGCAGCCTTGTACTGGGGCTGTAATCCTGATGAATAATGTTGCTGTCATAACAGCAGGGATAATTTAATGCTGACACTTAGCAGCATGATAAATAGCTTGTCAGACATAGGCAGTGACAGAGTCAAGTGAAACTGCCCATGACAAGTTCTGAAATATTAATCTTCTACTAGACTGTGACTGTGCTGAAGGGGTAGCAGTGTGCAGAAGACCGGGAGGGGAGACACTTTGTAATATAAACAAATGTACTTAGAACAAAATGTTTTTATTGCTTAGAGATCGTTCCCTTTACAAGTGCTACTGTCTGGGTTTTTTGCACAATATTTCTAGACTTAGCGTTACAGCAACCCCCCCACACCAAAAAAAAACAAACAAAAAACCATTGCCATCCTTATTTGTACTATTCAGCCTCCTTGTAATGAAGAGTAGGATTTTATTTTTTAATTGGAATTTCAGTGTTTTTTTTCCTTCTTCGAAAGTTTGTTCTAACCTACTCAGGACCTATACTGCAGAGGTCAAGGAAGCAACCCAGCAGGATTCCTTACCGCTAATAATGATTGATTTTATATCTTGCCTATCCAGGGGAGAAAGGTTTTGGATAACTGGTGTATGTGTCAACCACTTTTGGCACCCCAAGCCTATCTGTACTTTGCTTAAAATAGTACTATGCTATTTTCCCAGGGAGACAAAATGGCCTCAATCTTGCTGCATAGTGGGGACACCCCTTTCGCTACCACTGAAATAAATGTGGGGTCTTCCAGAACAAGTGCTGTTCAATACTAGATCAATAAAAACACGATGGGTCATGATGGGTATGCTCCTAATGAAGATAATGGCAAGATACCTTAAGCCTTGTGGTCTTGTACTATAGTTTGGTGCAGGTGTGTGTTTCATATTCTGGCACCTTGTCAATATTAGGGATGAACCAATAGTACCAACGGTGGGAAAACTTTGCAAGAATTTCCCAGCATAGACCATGCCTGTGACTGTCATGTAAAGGTGACTGACTTCCTTACATGATTGCAGTAATATAAGACAAAAATCCCCAGAGCATTGGGTCACTTGCAAATGAACAAGACACTTACCTTTTAACCTGAAGAGCTTGCATCCTCTCTTAATGAGTAGAGAAAGATACTTAGCTATTTTAGTCTGAAGTCAGGCAGAAGGAAGGGCAAGGTGGCCCCTTAGAAACCAAGTCAGAGAGGCATAAGCTTTCATAAGTCACAGTTTCCTTCTTTAGATGCTATGAATGCACCCTGCAGTCCATTACAAATAGAAAGCAGTCATTTAAATACAATGCTTGCAGGGAGCAGGTGGACATTCTAAATAGGAAGCAGTAATTTAAATACAAAAGATAGGGGAAGGAGAGAGGACTGAACAACACTAGTTAGAAAATCCTGGTTACATTTACTTGCTCCTCTGTCATATACACCATCATCTGCTTTATAATGCATTAGGAAAGTGGTGAGGAAAGGAGAGGGGGCTGTGCTGAGAGTGATTAAGGGTATGTGCAAACATTACACTTTTATATTGACCTAACTAGTGTTAGGTCGATCTAAGTGCTGATCTGTACAGATGTTCAGGGAGGTTATATTGGGCAACACCCCCCCCCCCCCAAAAAAAAAAAAACAGCTGGCCTGATCTAACTTAGTTGACCTGAGGAGGTGAATTAAGTCAGACTGGGATCAGTTAGCTTGATCTGATGAATGTCTGTATGTGTTCAGAGCACAGCCTGAGGCTATACTTTTCCTACCCCTGCCAAACCTGACTGGACTTTAGCTTCCCTGACCTGACCCCTCCCACCCCAGATAGATAATCGCCCCTGTAGACCTGCCAGCCTTACCACAAAACTGCCAGTGTCCCTGCCAACTCGTTGGTCCCCCCACCAATCCCACCTATCCCTATCTTTACCCCCCATCCCAACTTAGATCACATTCCTAGTGTAGCTTCAAGCAGCAATGAACATCTGCAGAAGAGGGACACAATTTACCATCACATGTCTTTAAGCAGCATAATCATAGATCAGGTCCCAGGAAGTTGGTAAACCAACCAGTTGAAACACAGGCACACATGGGTTACAGAAGGTAGCTATGTAATGGTACAGTTTATGTTTTGATCTGTAACTTTTCATTCAAGTCTGTTTATATAGCTGTTTAAGAACAGCTGCTCTGAGGTTGATGATGGAATGGCCAGAAAGCTTAAAGTGTTCTGCCACAAACTTTTGGGTCTTTCTGGGATTGATGTCAGATCACTGTCCATTCATTCTTTTATATAGGGGTTGCCCCATCTATCCAATTTTGACAGTAGAGGGGCACTGTAAGCAGGTGATGGTGCATATGATGTTGGTAGGGGGTCATGTAAATGAACCCCAGATGTTATAAGCAGTGTTGTTTTGGTCCAATGGTGATGTGTTCTGGGTTTCTTTCTTCTTCCTGCCCTATCCTTTGTATTTAAATTACTGCTTCCTATTCAAAACCCCTGCCTGCTCCATGCAAATCTGTTCATAGCATCCATTGAGGTAAGCTGTTGATTATTAAACCTTATACCTTTCTGAATCAGCCTTCAAGGTGTCACTTTGTTCTACCTTCATCTCCTCTTACTGTTCATACTGTGCCTACCACAAAGAGGCTTCAATATTATTTGATCTAGACCAATTAACTAGTTGGAGAACCAGAGACTACCGTTAAAGTACAGTTAAAAACTGCAAGATTAGGCAGGTGATGCAAGCCAGAGTGCTGATTAGTCCTGCATTACCATCCACCACAATGGAAGCTATTACAGTTAGCTGAAGTAGAATAGGTTCATGGTCTGGCAAAGATCAGAATCATGTGCACAAAAATTAGAATTAAATTCTTGATACCATCCCTGCCTGAATGCAGGGAATCATGTGAAGTGCTATTGAAGGAATGGAACTAAAGCAGGTGATGAAGTGCTAGGGTTATAGTGAGCTACGTTTCAGAATTGTTTCGCAAAACACAATTCCATCTTTAGAGTAAATGAGACCAAATTATACTACTTCCCTCTCTTGAAGTACAGAACTTGTACAATGAGACAGAAAATATTTAGGAATTAAAGTTTTCAGATAGCCATTAATTTTGAAGCTACCATTTTGAAGCAAAATTATTTTATTTTCAATGTGAAACCTCGCATAAAAATGCACCATAGTCTGGCTATAAGTAATGTGTGTGTGTGACAGAGAGAGAATAGAGCATTTCCATTCAGTACTAACATTCTTTTCTGACTGAGCTTCTCGAGCTCCATGAATAAATAGTTGTTCATAACTTTTGTGAATTGCTTAATCCCTCATTGAAACATAGAATAGCAGACTTTGATGTCAGATAGAAACTGCTTTATTTCAATTTCTGGAATTTGAGGGGTTTAAAAACTCCTCTACTAATATTTATTTGTAAGAACTTTATCCTGGTGAAAAATCAACTTATATAGGGAAATAGTCGATGCCGAAAAAATATAGACTAGAAAAATAAAATATACTTTATAGAACTTCACCCTTATTATTTATGTTAATATAAACTGGGGAAATGAAGTAAAAATACATACTATCAGTTCTAGTAGAAAAATTGTAGTCCTTTTATTATACAATAAAAATACCAGTGTATCTGCAAAACTGGGTGCTTAAATGCGCTTTAAAATGTCCTCCTTTGCATATGCAAATTATGGCTCAAATCCTGTAATTTGCTCGATGGATGGATTGATTGATTTGATTTTTGCTGGATTAGAGCTTGAATTGCTCTCAGAATAACAATAATATTTTAATAATTTCATTACAGCTGTTAATTTCATTCACCGGTTTACAGTTTTTATTGTGTATAGCTAATACATGCATTGATATTTATTGGCTCCTTTTATGGCATCTGTATTTATAAAACAGTGAAACTGAATAAGGTCTCAGAGCATGCCTTTTAAACATTACTTGTTAGCTACATAGGCAAATGCCGCTAAATACATTGTCTGGTAAAATAGCTACTTCATATGTGCATACAAGCAGAAGAGGTGATCTTCATCAGCTACAGCAGTGGGGGCCAACCTTTTTGACAGTTGCCACAGAAAAGGACCTGGGGGTTACAGGGGCCAATAAGCTGAATATGAGCCAGCAGTGTGCCCTTGCTGCCAAGAAGGCTAACAGCATACTGGGCTGCATTGATCGGTGTGTTGCCAGTAGGTCAAGGGAAGTGATTATCCTCTCTATTCAGCACTGGTGAGGCCACACCTGAAGTACTGTGTTCAGTTTTGGGCCTGCCACTACAAAAGGGATGTGGACAAATTGGACAGAGTCCAGCAGAGGATGACAAAAATGGTGAGGGGACTTGAGGACACGACTTATGAGGAAAGACTTGGGGAACTGGGCTTATTTAGTCTAGAGAAGAGGAGACTCAGAAGAGACTTAAGAGCAGCCTTCAGCTACCTGAAGTGAGGTTCAAAAGCGGATGGAACTAGACTGTTTTCAGCAGTGATGGATGACAGAACAAGGAGCAATGGTCTCGAGTTGCAGCAAGAGAAGTTTAGGTTAGATATTAGGAGGAATTTTCTCACTAGGAGGGTAGTAAAATAATAAAACAGGTTACCCAGAGAGCTCCATCCTTGGGGGTTTTCAAAACCCACCTAGACAAAGCTTTGGCTGGGATGATCTAGTTGGGGCTGGTCTTGATTTGAGCAGGGTGTTGGACTAAATGATCTGCTGAGGTCCCCTCCAACCCTAATTTTCTGTAATTCTAAAACACATAGGCTATGTTGCTTTTTTCACAGATAAATCCCAAAGTAACACAGTCAGTGAGACACGTACAGGAAATTAAGTAGTGGAATTCATAACTGAAATACAAGGATCTGAGCATTTCTTTACTCTTGATGTAATGGTGTTCCATTCCATTTTGAGATGTATATGCTAGTGAAGTGTAAAGGTAACAAACTATGGATGCAAACAAGCATTTGGAAAACTTGGCCCAGGTTAGGCAGCATGCTTTGAGGCATCAAAACCTAAGTTAGGCTCCTTTGCATGCAAGCATTTGCATGGATAGCCAGAAGCAAATATGTTCAGGAAGGGGCTGGTGAGATCAGGTGGCGCTGGCAGGTCTGTGGTGGGGGTCGGTGGGTCCATGGGGTAGGGGGCGCTGTCTGATCCAGGGGTGTGTGTTTGGGAGGGTAAAAATAGCTTGGTTAGGGTTGGGGAATGGGTGTAAAACTAGCACAGCCTCAGTGCTGTGGAGAGTGGTTGGGCTTTCCCATCCCCAGGGCTGTGTCTTTTTTCCATCAAAGACTAGGATTAGTCACAGAAGAGAATATCTGAATCTTCAGTTTTGTCTGTTCTATCCCCGTGCTGTTATTGACTCAGTGTTTAGAAAGCTAGCATGAATAAAAGTTGCAGCCAGACCTATAATGCAATATTTCTGTATTTACTGCCGCTAAATCATGAGCCACTCAGTTCAGCTAAAACTGTTAAAAAGATGCCTCCAGATTATTTAGGTTTTATGTGACGATGCTTTCAGTAATGAGTTATTAATATCAAATAGAAGCAGCTATATTTTAAAATTAAACATTGTGGAACTCCTTTTCCACAAATATTGGTGTCACTATCAAATGATCTCTTGCACCACCTCCAACTGGAAATGAAGTTTACTGCTTGCCATCAATCAAAACTTCACATTCATTAACTAATTGAAGAAAAAATAAGCACTTTTGCTCAAGATACAGTATTTCGCAGTGAGTTATAAGCCAGCAGCATGTCCATTTCAGCATTACTTTATGGGTATTCTAATGATAGTGGTGGTTTTGCTTAGTGCGTCTCATTTATCTTTGTGTACTGCTATATGTTATGGGGAATAGATGTGTAATACTCTGGAACTGTGCAGCTGTCAACTTCACAGCTCTTTTTTGTAAACAGCTTGATTAAATGAAATGTCATTAGGAATATTTCTGCTAGGCTTTTATTTTCTTGTGAGTTTTTCCCCCTCCCCCTTTTTGTATCATTGATTCTGAGAAATATGTACCAGGGCATTTTCTGTAATGGGAAATAACCCTTGGAAAATTGAGAGAATCTAGTAAATTAGGGAAGGCCCACACCTGTGAGCCTCTGAATTTCCTCAGCCTAGACTTCATGTTAGTTGGACATAACTGCATAAAGGCCTCAATTCTCTGTAATGCAGAGTGTCCTTAACTCTGCACTGACATGAATGACAGCTAAGTATGCTCAGCACCTTCAGATATTGAGCCCTTTAATATCTGAGCAGCATTTACCCTGATTCTAATTTTAATGTTGTTCTTTCAGTCTTGGAGTCAATATTTTATATACAAATGTAAAAACTGTGTAAGACCAGTATCAAGCCCTTTCACTTTCACTGTGTGCGAGTACACCCACACACTACCACCACCACTTATAGCCAGACTACAGTGGGGGGTTTCATGCAAGGCTTCACATAAAAAAATATTTAGGAACTGAAGTCCCTGGATAGCCATTATTATGAAGCTGCCATTTTTGAGGAATATTAATTTCTTTTTGCCTCAGTTTATAACTTCTGCCCCTAGTAGAAATCATTTTTAAACCCCAGATTCCAGAAATCAAAACAAAGGAATTTTAATCTGACAGTGAAGTCTGTTGTTGGGGGTTATAGACAACTTTTGCACATGGGGCCTCAGCCGCCCAGTTAGAAAAGAATGCTAATGTTGAACTGGCATACACTACTAACTCTTAAACTTTCTTTCCAAAATGTCTATAATTATGAAAACTTCAGTAGAGTGCTAATCTCTTAGGGGGAATGGGGGGAGTATTTAAATGGAGGTTTTTTCCTGCGTGGGTGTGGTCATAGTATTTTAGAATGTATTCTCTGGCAAATTATTTAGCTTTTATTGTTAAAAACAATACGATTAATATTTATTACCCATGTCTGGACTTATTAAACAAATACCTGTGTTTTTTTTGCTTGTTCCTCCCTCCCCCCACCCTTCTCTAAATACAATTGCAGCCAGCGTGGACATCTCAGTGTTGTCTTCAGAGAATGCTGGGAAAAGACATAGATGGTCTTTATAAGATAATAAATTTTCAGTTGGTTCACGTTGAAATGATTTGACAAGGACAGCATGTTTGTCCCTGGTTAGAAAGATTGGAACCTGCGTATAGAAACCTAAATTGATTTGATTTCCAACTCCCTTATCTTAAAATGTTTAGAAATAGGAAAGTTTTTATGATTTATTACTTGAAAGCAATAAAGTCTCTGGCTGACAAAAATGCAGTGCATACCTGTTAACCCCATGTTCTGCCAAGTTGTTGTAAATACAATTGTCATGGGAATTTTTTTATTTATTTTTTTTACAAGTGAGGGAGGGGCGGGGGCTTGGTCCATGATCCATATGCAAATGCATATTGTTGGGTTTGTTTTGTTTATGTATCCTTCTGTGTTGCTAATAAGAATGTAAGCAAGCAGAGAGTGTATTTGTAGTTTGGGTTCTGTTGCATTGTATGTTACAAGTTATGTATGCATCACTGCACTTTTTTCACTTTGTGTAATTTGTCCTTCTTGCATGTGCTTGTAAAACAAAGTAATAGCAGTATTAACCCACTGTGTCAGAATGCAATCTAGGCAACTGGAAATCTGTTTTCACTTGAAGTATTGTTGACTTTGTTAGGGCTCTGCTTGTACACAGATGTCTTCAATTATGGATCATGAAGACACACTCAAGTGAAGTATCTATCCTTCAAGATGGCTGAATTTTCCATCCCCAGCCTAGCAAAGTACTGCATGCTTAACATTAGGTATATGAGTGCCAAGTGCCCACAGAAATCCCAAGCTACTTATGTGCTTTTAATACATGCCTGCTCTTATTGAGTAAGGAATTGAATAATTAGCACCTGGAAGCATCAAGCCCAGAGCAGTACTTTAGAATGAAACTAGTAGTTCATGTATGATGCTTTTGTTGCCAATTGTTGAGTTTGGATTTGGGCAAGGTATTTATTTGAGGAATTCGGCCTTTTTTTTCCTCCTGGAAACATCTTTTCTTCTTAAACTAATTCTTGTTTTTCAAAATTGTTCATTGACTCTTATGTGGGAATATATTTCACCTTATGGGTTGTTTGAAAACTGTGTTTCCACCTCTTAGGGCCAGAATGTGGGCTAACCTATTACTACCCTTCCTGTTTCCCCAGGTTTCCTGTTTCCTTAGAGTCATAGAAACAGTCAAGATCAAGTGAAGTCAGTAATAAGATGTGGGAAGGTGTCCTGTGTTTTGGGGGGAAGGGTGATGGCTGTTGTTCAGGGTTAGAGCTGTTTAAGGAGACGAAGCATTTACACAGATTCCTCTGGGATTTACCAGAGTTAGAAAAAAGTTTCCAAAGGAAAATTCCAGACTTTTTATGTGTATAGAGTGTATGATCTGGCCTCTTGGACTTTGTTAGTCTAATGAAACAAAGGGGTATGACTGAAGGTCTTTCTTGGGCAAAATTACCAAGAAAGCCAACTGGAGAAAAAGGAGGAACTTTACTTGAAGAATGGGTTCTGCCCTGTAGAAGTAATATTCCTAATATTAATTGTGACAGGTAGGAGGTCATTTATGGTAAGGATGTCAGTTAATCTGTTCCCACAAAACAGCATTGGGCATGGCTACACCAATAAACTTGTGTTGAAGGATATGCTAGGATATGTCACAGCGAAGCACTCTGTGCCTGCTGCTCTACTCAATGGCTATAATGTAGCCACATTATCATGATTCTGAGTACATCTGAGTAAACTCTAAATAGAGCAAGCTAATTTTTATGCAACCAGCATTTCACTAAGGTTGACAAGCATTTAGGGATCTCTAGCGTGGTCCTTTGATACAGGTATGTTCATGGTCTACTATCTCCAGGCCCACAGGCATGAGTATCTTCCTGAGAAGTTTGGCCTAAATCATTTTTCCATGGTTCATCTCCTTCAACAGAATGGGTTTTGTCCAATTCCCAACAGGTCTCTGAGGCCCCAGGCACTTTGCCTGCTGTAGATACAGTCGTGGTGAAGGCTTTGTGGTATCACAGGAAACAGCTGGTTGTTCCTGCAGACATGACATCAGCCCTCTGGAAATCCTGAGATAAATTCTTCAGACCCAGAATATATCAGCTTTTTTTCAGAGCACCTGTATGCTTTGTGTTACTTTTAGTAAAGGAGCACCACAGTGAAGGAATGGGAAAACACACGGGACATGAGAGATAGTACACACTCACAAGCATGGCATTTATATGTTTGGCTCTAGGACCTGTTGACTTTAGGGAAGTAGCTCTATAAGAACTTCAGAAAAGATAGGAATATAGGACTGAAAGGGACCTTCTGGATCATTGATACTGGTTCTGTACTATTACAGAAAATGATGGTATATATCCTAAGTAAACTCTCCTCCATTGGCCATGCTATCTTGTATGTCAGAAGACTTACAGCTCACATTTGCAACACCAGGAAATGGGAGGGCATAACCTGGAGTGATATGTTAGGAGAAAGTCAAAGTACCACCTCACAGAGAATTCTCTTCAAGTTCTCCTTCCATGATGTAATCCTGTCTACACTTTTTTTTTTCTATCCCTTCATTGGTTATTTCTAGGCATATCTACTGCTAGCTACTACAGACATGCTTTTTCATTTCTAGATGGCAGAATACACTTTGACTTATGCACCTCTCTTTTGGGAATTTGTGT
>NW_017728886.1:165168145-165180645 GCF_001723895.1 Crocodylus porosus | reverse complement strand
GGACTTAGAATACCTGGGTTCTGTTACAAAATATAGACTTACTTTTTTAAGAAAGTTTTCCTGGCCCCTCTCTCCAAACTTATTCTTTAGTGAATACTAATACTTCTAGGAAAAGGTACTCCCACTATATTGAATTCTACCTTAAATTTTCCAATACCTAACATTTTTCTAGATGGATTGCAGTTTTATTACTTGTGTAGATGAAATGGGGGCCCTAAATTGAAGAGGTGTATTTTAAAAAACAGCACTTCAATTTAGGGCTGATTAAATCTCCATGTCATGCATACACTCCACTGACTTACCTGCCTCTCTGGCAGGGAGGGGAGGGCAAGCTGCTGGCAGGTGGAGCAGTCCCACAGGTGTGGAGGGAAGCACCGGGCCTCTGTGGAAGACAGACGGTCAGGCTCGGGGGGTTGGGAGGGAGAGGAGGAGGGGAAGATAAGGCCCACTGCTCTCCTGGGCTGCTCTCAAGCTGCCTGCAGGGCTTCCTGCCCGGTGCTTCGCTCCACAGCTATAGGGGCAACAAACTAAAACTCTTCGAAGGAGTTTTAGTTCACTGTGCCCCAAGTCATTTAAGACGTATTATGCTGTCAAATTTCCTACAGCAGCTGTAATCACCACTGAGGAGTGCAAACACTGACACCATTAAAGCAGTGCAAAAGCATTTAGCCTGCTTTAAAGTGTTGTGCACACACACCTCGTTACTCTACACATGGCCCTAGTCTCCCTGCTGCTAACAGTCATCCAGTGTTAAAAAAACGCAATGTTATTTGTATCTTTTGAAGTCAACTGTGTATGCAGAAATGTTTATGGTAACAACTCCCACAATAGCAGTGCAGTGGTCATGTCTACATGTGCAAATGATTTGAAGCAATACACTCTGGAGCGGTTTGATCCAGGGTAAGCTACTCCTGGGCATAGTGACTACATGTGCACCCAGGACAGCAGAAATTTGAGCTATGGCAGAGCAGTTTATGCCAGGGCCACTCAGCCCCAGGCTCTGTATGGTGACCTTGGGCAGCATTGGGACTGGCTGGGACACAAGGGTGCTGAAAGTGTAGAGGTGTGTGGGTAGGTGTCAGGCAGGAGTCTGGCCCCTGGCAGCCTGGGCTGACCAAGCACAATTTACGCCTGTAAATTAGGTCAGCACCTATGCGTATCCTTAATTACAGTAAATTACCCCAATAATTACTGTCTTTGACAGTACTGTCTTAATGCGGTGTTAATTAGTTTTCTGTGGCCTAATACCATGGCACGGTAGACAGTGACACTTTACAGCTGTTACTCTACTCCGTATTTAAGTGCGTGTGTAGATGTACCCAGTATCTTTTAGGCTTGGTGAGTAAATTTTAGAGATCAGGGCCTACCCATTCAAGTGGTCTTGAAAGCTTTTCATAACATAGCTTCCAAGGTAGTACCTTCAACAGTAGGAGTTCTGTGAGACAGGGACCTGTATTTAGGTAGAATTCAGTACAGTGGGAGAACAATGTAGGAAGTACCTTTTCCTAGAAGTATTAGTATTCACTAAAGAATAAGTTTGGAGAGAGGGGCCAGGAAAACTTTCCTAAAAAAGCAAGTCTACATTCTGTAACAGAACCCAGGTATTTTAAGTCCCAGTCTAGCACACTGTTCATTAGACCTTATTCTCTTTGGTCCTTTTCCTCCCAAAGGGGTCTATTCCCAACAGCAGAAATGAAACAGTGAGTGAGTGAGTAGGGTATAAGCCCCACGGTGCATCGGAATAGGGTTGGCAGGGTGCCCCCATTTCCTGCAGCGGAGAAGGCAAATAAACAGTAGCATGTGGTTGGTGCTTCTCTGATGTGAGGAGGAAGACATTCCCTCTTCCCTCCCCTTCTGCCTCCCTCCTTCCCCACCCCACCCCCAAAAAATCCATGGTTTTTTTGGGCACTAGACATACATGTGATGGCAAAAAAAGGTGCCAACACCCTCTTCCACAGCAGTGAACCTCAGAGTGCTGCTCCTGTATCATGTGCTGCTGCTGCCCAGGGCACAGTACTGGCCAATGTTATCTGTGCTTAACAATATAATCAGTCCTAGAAACAAAGAAGAATTTACTTTTGAAGCCCTTGCTTCCTGTGGATGTAGGACTAAGGGTCTTGTTATACATTAATATTGGGCGGCTCCTGGAACTCTTAACCCTCTGATTGTCCATACATTAATACCTGAAGCTAGTTTTAAGGACTTTTTAGATGACTTAAAGTTATGCCACTCCAGCCTAGGTTTATGTCTGATCTGTGTTATACCAGCTCCTATTCCATTAAAGTGTGACCCCTTCCCCCCGACAACTGATGATCTGCCCAAGTTGCAGTCCTCCAGCATCCCAGGATACAGTGTCCCGTTTCCCATTCTCCTGTCCTGGGTGGAAAAATTTTCTACTCCTTGAACTCTACTGCCCAGGTGGTGGTTCTAGCACCAAGCCAACTCCCCTTCCCACCCCTGATCTTCTAGGCCCCTGCTGGCTGGGATGTGTGACTAATCCAAACTCAAGCCGGCACAACCACTGATCAACATTTGTGCAGCATAGTGTAACATGTAACGTGACCCTAACACTGGGTCTTGCTCAGAAAGGATGCTTATAGTGCTTAGTTATATAATACTTCTCAAACTTAGATCCAGGATTTCCCTTTTCCTCCATCCTAGTTAACTGATGTTTATCAGAGAGAGGACTTATGTAATTATTAATTGTGGGGCTATGGCTTCTACTGTTAGTGTTGAACTTGGTTTTATTAATTGTTGGTGTTGGTTTGCCATGGTCTTATTAATTAATGAAATGGTCAGCTGTAAAGGGGAACAAGTCTCTGTGTCCTTGCTGTTTGCCGCTTCTGTCTAAGAAAGGTACATTTACACTACAGCTGAGAGGCAAGAATGTAGTATGGTAGGCACACCCAAACTACTTTTAGTCAGGCTGGGTGCTAATGGGTGCTAATAATAGTGAAGGCCTGATTGTACAGATTTCAAGGTATGTACCTCAATTGGGTTGAATTTGTCTCACTTGTTCTTAGTCTAAGCTAGCTCATTGTACTTATCATGTGCCCTTACATTTCTGACTGCAGTATTGATATACCCTAAAGGAGGAATTGTGTACTAATGATAAAAACATAGGATTAGGAGATGTGAGGTTGGAGGTTCTGCTTCTGCCTTCATGGACTTGGTGCCATATTTAAGTCACAGCCTCTTGCTCTTGGGTTTCTCATCAGTTCAGTGGGAAACTTTATCTCAGTTACTCTGAGAATATATAGTTAATGCTTGTAAAGCAATAGTTGTCACCCAGTTTATTTAAAGGGTGAAATTACAAGCAGTTTAAGCAGAATCCAGAAGCAGTGTTTGAAGATGCATCAGCAGGATCTCCTTAGCTTCTTCTGGTGGCATGTATTGCTCTTGCCTTGATGTTACTCTGCATTCCCAATTGCAAGCATAACAGGATCTTCCACAACCTTCCCAAATGTCTTCACACAGGGGAGTGAGGACTGAACTGTGGCTTGTGTTGGAAAGTGCACATTGGCCTTGGTGTCATCTTATCTGTCCATTATATCACATCTCTGACACTTCTCTAATTAGCAATGCTTCTCCCACTTAATTTCTGCTTTATGATTTCTGGTAATAACTCTTCCAATCTGGACCTACCTTGTATAATTTACCTTTGATTTTTCTTCTTTTACTACATTTGACCTTTCCTTATTTTGTACTGTGGCCTGCTTGCTGCAACATATTGGAGGTTTTCCTCTCGCACATAACAGTTGGCAGCTTCTCCTTCTGTCTAACACTCTGACTTCACTCCATTTAACTATTCTTTTCTCCTATATTGGCTTCTGTGCATCCCTAGTTTATCTCCTTCTCCTCTATTTCAAACTTCCAATTAGGTATACTATTTAAGCTGGGCTTTGGCTCCTAGAGCTTTTAAGTAAAGAGGAGATTGACAGAAGAATAAAGTCCCATCTTTCGCTCCTTCATGGCTTAGATCTCCTGGTGTAAGATTTAATCATCAATTTATTTCTTCTTGTATATAGCAATCATAGAATATACATGTTATGATACCAAATGTAGGCTATTCTATTTTGGGGTTTTATTTCCCAAATTTGTGTTTGTCTTGTATCAAACACTGAACTACTATTGTAAGATCAGTCTGTCTACTTATATCTAGGCATTAATACTACCCTTCAGTACAGTCTACTAAGTGATTCTTGCTTTCTTAATTTCTTCCCCACCCTGTATTCATATTTTGCCTTGGACTTCTAAGTATGTTGAACTTTTCATTTTCCACTGCCTTTATTACAACAAGAAAATGTGGGGGGGGGAGTAGAGTTATGGTAAGAGAATCATTCTTTTTTTTCAGCTGAGTTGTATTTTACCTCCAACTAGTCAACTCTGGGAAATCATTTTTTGACTAGGGAAAGGAAGGACAGACAGAACCACCATGTTCCCCATTTTCTATCAAAGTGACTTATTGCTCCATGTCTGTGCCTCTATCACTCAATTATTGCAGACACTGAGCATTTCAGACTTCATTCATGTGCATGTGCTAGCTACCCTGTGGGAGAAAAAAAGGAGGAAATGAGAAAAATTCAGGCCAATGATCTAAACAGAAGTGCCATGAGAGTATAGTGATGGCTTTTATTTAGCATGGTCAATGATTAGCAGTGAACCACTTTCTCTTCTCACCCTGAGCAAGTAAAATAAACGTTGCTGAACAATCTGCTGCTCTTATCTATTCTAGCCCAGCCTAACTCAGCTTAGCTTAGCCTCTTTCACCCCATGTAGTAATAATTCCTAGCTCTCACATTATACTTTTCATCTATATGCTTCAAAGTGATTAGGGGCACTGAAACATAGATAAGACACTGACTTGCCCAACTGACCTGCAAAACAGAAGTGGTTAATTAAACTCAATTCTCCTAAATCTAGTGCTCTGTTTGACTACACACTGCCTCCATAATGTTGCTACTTCTTGAAGGGTTATGAACATTTTAATGATCTATTGATGGGATTATAGGAAAGTGGGGCTGAAAGAGCCCTCACAAGGTCATCTATATCAGCTCATTGCTCAAGGCAGAATCATCCATGCCTAAGCCATTCCAGCCATGTCCGTCTAACCTGGTCTTGAAAATTTCTAGGGATGGACCTTCCTTCTAGGTACTGTGTACCAATGCTTGAGCACCCTCATAGTCAGTAATCTTTGACATAAATTTCCCCTGCTGAAGCTTAAGGCCATTGCTCCTAATCTTGTCCCCTACGGCCACAGAGAAAAGCCCAATTGCCCTGTAATTGCCTTTCAGTTATTTGAAGACTGTTATCAATACCCCTGCCCCCCAAGTCTTGTCTTCTCCAGACTAAATAACCCTAGGGCTTTTTTCCAGCTTTTCCCTATAAATCTTGCTTCCAAGGCCCCTAAACATCTTTTTGACCTGTGCCCTTTAATATATTCATTAACAACTTGGACTGAGGGGATGGAAATCTCAATTATTCAGTTTGTGGATGATTCCAAGCTGTGGGAAAATGCGGGCACACTGAAGGAAAAAGTCAGGATCCAGGATGATCTTGACAGACTGGACTCATGGGCAAAATGGAATCAGATGAGATTTAACAAAGATAAGTGCAAAGTCCTTCATCTGAGTTGGAACACTTTCACCACAACTACACAATGGGTGGTGGTCCATTGACTGGCACAGCATCTGAATGAGACCTGGGGGTTACGATTGCCCAGAAGATGAATAGGAGCCAGCAGTACAATGAGGTCACCAGGAAAGCAAATGGAACTCTAGTGTGCGTTGGCTGCTGTGAATCCAGTAGATCTAGGGAAGTGCTCCTCCCTTTCTATTCAGCACTGGTGAGGCCTCAGCTAGAATACTGTGTCCAGTCCTGGGCACTGCACTTAAAGAAGGATATGGATAAGTACAAAGATGGGCCACCTGCATGGTCAAGGGCATGGAGGATATGAGGAGAGACTCTGGATATGAGGAGAGACTCTGGAAACTGGGCCTGTTCAGTCTGAGTAAGAGAAGGCTGAGGTGACTTGATAGCTGCCTACAAGTACATCAGGGGTGAACACCAAGATTTAGGCAAGTAACTCTTCAGGAAGGCACCTCAAGGGAGGACAAGGGCCAATGGACTTAAGCTTATAGAAGGTAAATTCAGGCTACATATAAGGAAGAACTTCTCTGCAAGGGTCACCAGAATCAGGAACACTCTCAGCAGAGGTGATACAGTCACCATCCTTGGAGATGTTTAAGAGGAGGCTGGACAGGAACCTTGTTGAGCTTGTCTAAGCCCAATAACTTCCTGCTCATGGCAGGGGACTGGACTTGTTGATCTTAAAGGTCCCTTCCAGTTCCATGATTCTATGCTGGATTCTCTCCAATTTTTCCACATCGTTCTTGAAGTGTGTGGCCCAAACCTGGACAGCGTTCTCCGGGTGAGGTCTTGCTAGTACTGAATACAGCAGAAGAATCACTTTCCTTGATTTGCAAGTGGACACTTCTGTTAATATAACCCATATGCTGTTGGCTTTTTTTGTAACCACAAGCCCCATTGGCTCATATTCAGTTTAACTAACCTTTAGGTTATTTATTTTCTGTATGGGTTTGAGGGGAGGGGTGATATGTCATAACCAACGGTGTGCAATTTGCAGGGGGTTTTCTCCTGTACTGCAGCAGTTCTTCACGTGGTATCCAGGTCGCTCTTTCAAACATGCAATCTATCTCTCTGGAACAGTGTCCAGAAAGATACAGTCAAGCCCTCAGATACCACCAACTTCGCGCTGAAGAGAACACCCAGGATCACCACCTCACCGATCTTAAAATGGCTTTCACCCAACAAGGACACCCCTCCAGAGAGATAGATTGAATGTTTGAAAGAGTGGAAAGTACGGGAAATCCTCAAACAATTGGAACTCATACTAGAAAGACACCCTATTCTTAAAGAGATCTTCGCAGAGCCACCCATCCTAGCTTTCAAACAAGCACTGAACCTCGCCAACCTCATCACCAGAAGCAAACTTCCTCAGACCCAGAACACACCAAATGGATCCAGACCATGCCATGACAAGAAATGCAAAACATCTCTACCACCCCCACAATCACTACACCCCACAACAGAGCCATCAGCATTCCCAGATATTACAGCTGCACCACCAGAAATGTAATATATCTTATCCAATGCACCAAATGCCCAGATGGGAAATGTGTAGGAGAGACCAAACAACAACTGCGCCCCAAAATAAATGCACACTGGAAATCTATCAAAGACAGGAATACCCAATTACTTGTGGGGGCACATTTCTCACAAGAAAACCACTCTCTCTCCAATCTCTCAGTCCTGATCCTCAAAAGAAACTGACAAATCACTTCCCAGAGACGAGCCTATGACCTCCACTTCATCAACCTCCTGGATACTAAAATTCATGGACTAAATATAGACATTGGATTTATGACACATTATAACCTGCCTGATAGCTGACTTCCCAGGTACTTCTTCACTGTTCATCCCCCTTCTCTCTCCACCTCCTACCCAGGCTGTCTCTCACCCATTGACTCCAAAATCTACATTTTCACTGACTGCCTGTCTTGTATGCATACAAGCCCAGCCTCTGGCTTCTTTACTTTTCACTCTATCCAGGAAGAGCACACACCAACTGCTGAAACGTCCTTAGCCTGACGAAGGGTTTTTGAACCCAAAAGCTTGCTTAAAAATTGTTCTCCAACTATTTAAGTTGGTCTAATAAAAGATATCAGATTCACCCAAAGAACCTTAACTCCCTATGTCCTTAGACCAACACAGCTACAACCTACACCCCTGGGAGTGCCATCTAGGCATCTTAAAAGCTACACCATTTCAGGCCAAGATTATCTTTGAGCTATGCTACTTAGCTTGAGTTAAGTTAACTTCTGGATATTCACCTGAGATAAAACCACCAATCTGTGTCCAGTATCCAAGGAAGCACTGCTTCCAGGTGGCATAGCTGTCCTCCAGGATTCTGTGGCCCTAGAATGATGGCTGGGAATAGCTGGGCAGCTGGTGGGTGGGGATGGGGTTAATAGGGAGGGAGAGGGAGAGGAAAGGGGAATAGGGAGGGTGGGGGAGCAGGTAAGTAGGGAGTTACCTGGCATCTACCCCACTCTACTCTCTGAATTGTCCCTTCCATCCTGGATTGATCCCCTGCCACTCCAATCACTCCCTTTTCCCCGCATCAGTGCCTCTACCCCTGGATCACTGTCCTGCTCCTCTGATCAGTTAGAGAGTGGTGGATGTAACAGTTGCAGGGTTCCCTCCCCCTGCCGGCTCCTGGTTCCCAACAGATCATACTGACACATTTGTTGGACCCTACAATTGAAGGAGGGGACAGCTGGGTGCAAGGAGCTTCTGGGCAGCTGGGGGACCCAGGAGAGCCAGATCTAGGTGCATAAGGGTGATAACGGTTTCAGGGAGCCTGGGAGTACATGGGGATGGGGGGAGGGCATGGGGGACCCTATTCCACTGCTGCTGTCATGCTGATGAAGGGCTGATCAGAGAATGGAGCAGGAAACCAGGAGCTGGGGGTGGCGATGGAACATTTTGGAGGGTGGGGAGAGTAATCTAAGGGGCAGTCAGTCGGTGTGTGTGTAATCACTGAGCCATGCGATAGCGTCCTCAGTGGCCACGTGCAGTTCCTGTAGTCCACCGCTGAACAGCAGGCAGTTATAGCCAATATGCAGAATGGTATGAATTTTGCCACAGATGCAGTCTGGGTTGTCGCAAAGACCCCAGCGGTGGAGGCTGGCAACTCACAGACCTTGTCCTGTCCAGAACCTATTCAACAAGGCACACTAACAGCATGGTAGGTTGAAGCTAGGTTGCAGACTGTAGGATATGTGATAAGAAACTTGTTTGGTGGTGATGTTCATCTCCATTCCTCATCTAAGGGGCATAAGAGGGTCCTTCCCCCAGTCCTCCCCAGCCTATACTGTGGCTACAGAGCCAGTAACTAGGGGGCGGGGCATGAAGCACATTTGTAGCTCCTAGCCATACCCCTGCTCACCAGTCCTTTAGTGGCAGGTTTGAGCAGTAATCATTAGAGACGGTATTAACCCAAACCATGTGACTGTTCTTTAGCATTTGTTAACCTTAACACAAACTAACATTCCTTAGAACTAGCACTTACTAACTCTAACATGTAATCTCAATCTTATAAGCACCCTACTTAAATCCCCTCCCCTCAAGCTCTTTCTCTTGCCTTTTGCCTTGCGCAGCGTAGTGTAGAAATACCCTGGCCTCACTTAGGTACCAGAAGTGGTCCAGCAGTACTAACATGAAGCTCTACACAGACTAGCTTACCCAGCTTCTAGCCCATGCTGCCATGGACAGACTACTTCTGGTACCCCAACTAGGATATTTCCAGCTAGCTCAAGACCCCTTACTTATGTACCTCCATATAGCATAGTCTTTGTCTCCACAAGGATGACAGCATTAATAATTTCAGCAAATGTCTTTAACTTTTCTTGTCCTTGTCTTAGCACTTTCATCTCTTTCTGCCATAATTTATAGGGCTGTGTGAAGCTTCAGTAGCCGATTCTATTTGGAGGAGATTTGGCCTGATTCGGCGGCCAAATCTCCAAATCCAAATTGAATCAGAAGACCCATTAAAAGGTCTGAATTGAATCGGAAGCCTCCGAATTGATTAGGAGATTTGGGCGGTCCCTGCTCACTGCTGCAGGGAGCTGGACCTGGGCTCTGTGCTGGTAAGTATGGGGCAGGAGGGCTGAGGAAAAGGACCATTGGGTGACCTCCACCTGGTCCCATCTCCTGTCAGCTCTCTGAGTGCCCCACCATCAGGTCCTCCACCTGCCCAGTTCCCCAGCCTCCCCTCCATGACTGTCCTGCCTGGCCCCAGTGTCCCAGCACTTGAAAAAAAAGCGAGGGGAAAGCCCTACATTCACTGGCATATCGCACGGGTGCAGTGTGGCTCGGTAGGGCGCCTCACACTGTCCCAGAGCTGGGGTGGCTCAAGCAGGCACCCAGAGCCTGGCAGCATTCAGTTCAAGTGGCCCCAGCTCCTGGACAGTGCACGGATTGGTGCAGTGTGCTGCCAAGCTGCACTGCACTAGTACAATGTGATATCTGCTGCGTGGGTGCCAGGCAGGGAGTGCCCAATCCTCACTGCCCCCCACTGCCCTGTGCTTTGTGGGAGGGCTCTGCCATGAACCCCCAGAGGCCCTGATCACTGCTGCTGCACCTTGTGAGTGCGGGGCTTTCAAGTGCCGGGATGCTGGGGCCAGGTAGAGCAGCCATGGGGGCAGCTGGGGGAGCAGGTAGGGGGTGGACACACCCTTGCTGATGACACTGCTAATGCTGCCTGTTCGATTCAGAGGAGATTTGTCCCGATTCGGTGGCTGAATCTCTGAATCTGAATTCGCCAAATCAAATCTGGAGAGTGATTCGAATCACCAAACTGAATCACTGTCCCTCTGAATCAGCCAAATGGAATACTTGCTGCTTCGTACAGGACTAATAATATAATAGTTTTGGAACATAACATAGATGCCTGCAGTGGTGCAGACCCTTCTTCCTCGGTGTCAATGGGTCTCCATAATGGTGCAAATGCCCATTCTAGTGTGTTTGATTCTAGGCCTTAGAAAGTTAGTCTCTGGGACAGGAATAGATCTCTGTGTTTCGTAAAGAGTCTTTAACAATTATAACACTATGTAAGTAATGAATAATAATGGTGATCTTTAATCAGTGCTTCTCACTGATTTCAATGGGAACTTCTGCTTAAAAACTGAAGATAGGATACATCCCTATGTAGCTAAAATGTTCATGATAAAAGGCTGTAAATAGATACAGAATACAATATCTTTAGTTAAATTTTAATCAAAGAAATGGACTTTGCTATTACTATCCCATGCTACTGTTGTGTACCAATCTACTCTTGGGGAAAGAAAATAGAGGATGAAATATCCTAGACCACATAAAATAATGTTCTCTGTTATCCATCCAATTACCCAGGGTGGAACTCTGTCTATATACTGAACATTTCTAAAACAAATTACCATGTGATATTGTTTCAAACATGATAATTTTGTATTGCTGTAGCAAAGCAAACTGTAAATTGCAAAATAAAGACTAAAACCATAATTACTGCTTTCATTTATTCATACCATATTAATGTAATATAATTATCTAGCAAGCAGACAATCTTATGAATATTCAACAAAATGCTACAGAATGGTTAGTCTAATGAACACATAAAAGCTAACACTTTTAAAGCAGCCAATCATTTTTCTTTGTTTTAAAGTGATAAATGTCTTTAAACTTCATCACTGAAAATAATTTACTTTAAAACTACATCCCAGGCTGTAGCTAAGTCTGTTAGTGGTTACCAGTAAAAGGCAGTATTTCAGAAGGGACAGAAGCATCAAGCATAGTGTCATAAGAATTGGCACTGAGGCACAAAGATTGTACAAAATCTTGGCACTGAGGCACAAAATCTCTCAGTGAGATTTTGTCTTGTGATATCCTGTCTGCAAAGAGCTCAGAAGAAATGGAGGCTACAAATAAGGCCTTACTCACGCTTGTGAATTTTAGTCCAAAAGAATAGAAAGACTCAGAGGGAGGAGACGGAAAGAGAGATTCCTGTAATTGTCTACTAGGCTATGAAGAATAGCCTATTGAAATGCCCAATAAAATCTTCCAAGCAATTATATTTCTACAAATATTCTTTTAAATTATTTATGGCCAATTCTATTGTAACTTTGGCTTTGTGTCACACAGTTATGCTTCTAAGTGCGTGTGTGACTCATTTCATTTCATTCCAGTGTGACATCTTCAAGCATGCATTCCTGAGTTCAGTTCAGATCTCCTTCTGTTTAAGTAAGGGAAGGCTATGAGCTTCCTAAATGAGGGGAAAAGTCCCACAAGAAATGGGTATACTGTAAACAGCTGTCCTACACTTGGACTATTCCTCACTGTAATAGAGGATCATAATCGATTTAACTGTTTTGCCTGTATTTTATAAAGAATAGGGCTGTGCAAAATTTCGATGCGTATTTTGTTTCAAAGCTGTTTTGACATGTTTTGAGCTTGAAATAGTGAAATTAAAATGAAACAAAGGGCTTTGAAACAGCTTTGAAATGAAATGGGGGCACTGAAAATGTTTCAAAATGTTTCAAGTTTCAAAGTCAGGCTTGCTTGCATCTAAACAGAAATGAAGGAGCGGGAGGGGGAAGAGGGGGGAAGGACTGCTCCATGACAAAGTGCAGTTTTCCAGAAACTCCTGCACCTAGCTCCTTGAAACCTGAGAGGCTTTGTGGCCTCAGCAGGGGCTACCATCCCTCCTGTTTTCATTTTAATTAGGAAAGAAATGACAAAATTACAGGTATTTTCATGATTCCCCATTGTAGCCTATGGACAAAATGTCAAAACAGTGTTGAAACAGTGAAACAGTTTTGTTGATGTCCCGGGGTGGGGAACCAAACCCCAGAGTCACGGTGGGCCGGGGTGGCAATTAGACA
>NW_017728886.1:165160739-165167485 GCF_001723895.1 Crocodylus porosus | reverse complement strand
TCAAACTGAGTTCATGCATTGGCAGCACCTATACTTAAAATTTTGCTCCAACAGTTGAAAAGAAAAGGAACAGTGCTTCAAAACAGTGAAATGAAACACCAGCCCTCTGCAACAGCAAAACGAAGTTGAAACAAAATGGTGCTGTTTCGCACAGGCCTGAGAAATTTCTTCATATCTATTATCATTCCTTCCGTAACACCAAACACTTGCTAAATTGACTACAACCAAATTAGATGCTCCATATTTATGCCAAGATTCTTTCATTTTGAAGAAATGATGCAAAGAGGAGGAAAGAGAAGCCATAAAAATGGTTACTAATTTTATTTTGGAAGAGGTTCTGATTATGCTCCTATTTCTAATGCACTCGTGCACAATCCTTTCTCTTCCTTCCCCTTTCTTCATGTTTATAATCCATTTTCACTCTCCCAGGGCCAGTAGTGTCAAAGGATTTTATTTGTGAAAAAAAATGCGTGTGTGCATAGGCCATGCAAAAGAAGGGTGTTATGCCTTTTCCAGCACAACCTGTAGGGAAAAACCCTCTGTGCAGAATATCCAATAAATCATTGAAAGAATCAGCCAGACATTGAATGAAATGCATTTATAAGAACAAAATAGTTGACGCACTGGGACGGACTTCAGGGTATCTATGTCTCAGTCCAGGACCAAAACCTAAAGGTTGAAGTGGAACATGGCTGTATTAGACTACTTTTACTGAGAGCAAATGAAAGAAAAAATATATACAAGAGGCAAGGATTTTTGTGGGTGACTTTTTTTTATTTGACAAACTGCATAGTTAGAAGAGACTTAAGCTTTTGAATGTGAAGAATTCTTTATCAGGTCACCCAGTGAAGACAAACTTTCCAGTATGAAGCACCCTAAGTCTATTTTAGTCATGCAGCTGGTTCAGTAAAAAATATCACCCACAAGAATCCTTGCCTCTTGCATAATTCCTGGAGCATCACAGCTGCACCACTCCAACGCTACCCTCAATAAATAATCATTTGAGTTTTAAAACATAAGTGAAGAGATCTCTCTAGATGTAGTCAAAACAATCACTAAAATATGCTGCATTTTTTAAACTATAATTTTATACAACTGCTATTTATGCTAGGCCTTCAGCAGGCAAAATAAAAATGAAAAAGTTCATTCACTAAGTGTGAAACCATATGATAGCAGTCCTGGTATTAGAATAAAAATTACCTCATCTCCTTTAAAACAACTGTTAGTGTAAACTAAAGGTATTTTCTGTTACAGAGTTGCCATGCACTAGAAAGGTCAGGAAGCTCATTTTCCTCTAGTCTCAGCCAATAAAACTGATACAAGTGTGGCATACCTAAATAAACATCCACAATAATTTTTGCATAAATGTAGAGCGACACAAGAATTGAGATGCAATTATTTAGCATTTATGGGGGAAGGAGATGGTTTATTTGGTATGTCAAGGACTGCATCCCCTGAGAGAGAGAGAGAGAAACCACTCACTGAAATGTCTAAACTTTTACAATGTCTACATGGCCTCTGCATTAAACAGGTAATTCTTATAGCCATTGTGCACAATTTACACTGAATTTAAAACCATTTCAAAGAAATCCTTTTGGGAGTATTTAGACCATGATTACAGCAAAAGAAGATTCAAAATTAGCAAAAAGCATTTCATTTAATTAGAGGAATTAACTAGGCACTGTAGGTGCAGTATGTCTAGAATAAGGAGATAACTGAACCTGAAAATCTAATTTTACAAGGTTTGGGGTGTTAACCTTTATCAATAAAGTACCAGTGAGGAAGAAAAGAGTGATGCTTATGTCTAATATTATAATCATTGCATGATTATGTCAGATAATTCCTATTCTATAAAACCACGGATAATTTGTTTAGCAATCTGTGGGGTTTTTTTGTTTTTTGTTTTTTGTTTTTGCACGCAATACTTCAATATAGCTGAGCCCCTTGCAAGATTTAGGTCCTGATCCAAAGCCAGTCAAAGTCAGTGGGGAAGTTCCAATTGATTTTGATGGACTTTGGATCAGGCTAGTGTGCTTCATCCTGCAAAGGTTGTAATAGATTTTTAATCTATTACCAATAGTACTGGTTGAAATGACTTTGAAATCAGTATTCTGAATCTGTCTCTCTTATCATTAATCAGAATTCCCTGGAGTCAGCTTGGTGAGAAGATGGCACAATCACAAAGTTTGGAGAATAAATAAATAAATGATAGGGGGAGGGGAGGCGGACATTAAACCAAGATTTTACATTTCTCACAAAGCTGTAACTAAAGGCAGTGGATCTTGTATGCCTGCTTATGTCTGGATGCACTTTTGGCCATGCCGTTACCTTATATTCTTGGTAATGGGTATAAAGAAACTTTATATTTACAGAAGCTCTATCTAATCTCCAGAGATACAGGCTTTCTGATATATTTCCTCTAGGGCTTGACCAATCTTCAGAAGAGTGCAGTGGTGGTGAAGTAGCTGCACAGCATTTTTGGAATTAGGCCTTCTGAAGGATGGGACTCACTGGATGTCCATGTATCTCAGTCTGATTTCAATTGACCCCAGTGAGGGCCAGCATGGTTCTGTGTGAAGTTTTAAAGGCAGTAATTCAATGGTTCTAAACCTGATGCTTTGGACACAAGGATATGAATGAGGCAGGGGAGGGGGCGGGGGGATAATATTTCCAGAAAGCTGTTATAATAAGAGAGAAGACAAGGGATGTGAATATTGCATACTATGCTTTAAAAGTATGTAAACCACTATTAAGGCAATCAAAGTACAAAAGTGAAGGCAAGTCCGAGTAGTCACTCAAGTATCATGATGGTAATTGTGATGATACTTGACTTTTTTTTCTGATCAATGAAAAACATTTTGAGGATCTCTTCAAGTCACCAGATCAACCTTATGAATTTCTCTATGAAATAAGCCTTAGGCCATTGACTTTGACATTAGATGGAACACTCTGAACTCAGAAGCAAGGCTGCTCCATAGTCTGCCTTCCACTCCGAGCTACATAGCTTCTCTCTTATCCCCCTTATATTCAGTCTTGTACAGGCATTCATATAAGTGGCTGCAGTAGTTCAGTAATGCTTGAGGCAAGTTTGAGCACAGTGTAGTAAATGAAATACTGTGGGGATTGGAGAATAAAGGAGGATGACTGGTCTGGTGCAGTGTACATGTCTAATAAACCAGCTGGAGGGTATGTTCTCAGCCATCTGAAATTCAGGAAGAAGCTGAGATCGTTGACTATGCAATAGTTGGAGGGGTCTGTAAACCCCCGCTCACTTTCTTGCTCTGAAAAAAAAACACTAGAATCTAGGATGGGCAAAGGCCCTCTTCTTACTCCTAGCAGGGTGACAGCATCAGTGGAAGGAACCAATGGGTGTTTATACATGTGTCCTGGGAGTGGGAGCTTGGGAGGTATTCTTTTAATAAGAGTGGCTCCAAGACCCACTGTAATTAAGGTGCCCAGACAGTCTCATGTATCAATCCCCACACTTAAAAATGGTGGCAAGGTTGCTTTAACTAAAGCTCATTAAATGAGATATAGTTAAAGTACCTCCGCTGCCATTTTTAAGCATGGGGATGCTAATATTTAAGATGCTGGAGTCTGCTGGAGGGCAGTAACTACTACACTCCAGCAGACTCAATTAATTGAGCCTGCTCCAATGTGCTGTAATTACAGTGCATTGGAGCAGCCTTGCTGCTCATTTATAGGCACCCAATGAGACCCAAACTGGCCCAGTGGTAGTCACAGGGAAGTGGACAGGGAACAACCAGGATAAGTTGCCTCCCTTGTTGGAGAAATGAGGTATGTCACAAGTCCAAAGAAATCAAGTTTGTTCATCCTGTTTGTCCATCCAAGGGACCCATTGCTAAATGTAACTTATTTAAGTAATAAGAAATCATAACTTTGGCTATGAAATGGACTAGGAATGCTGCAGCTATATAGTGTGGTATATTCTGGCTTTGTCAATGGCACCTGTGAGTCAATGTTTTAGTAGCCTTAAACTTTGTGCTAGGGTATAGGACCAAGATTTTATAACATGCCTTCACCCTCAAAGAATGATTAAAAAAAACCCCACTGAGAAATATTTCTTCTTCATTTTCTTCAATCCCATGGCACTCTCCTAAGTCAATAAGCATTGGATCACCAGTTGTGCTGCCTCAGGGTAGACAATGGAGGGAAATGTGACATAGCATAGCCCCCTCCTCCCTGCCCCCAAGACAAACTTAGATAAAAGCTGTTCAGAAAGTTTTCACTACAACAGTTTTCAATTGGAAAATACTTGTTTGTTGAAATCAAAACATTTGGTGGGCCTGTATCAAATTTTTCAACAGGAAAAAGTTAATAGTTTCTATTTTTGTCCTGTTCTATTAAAGTTGTGTTAATGTTTGTAATCTCAACATTTATTGAAAGGAAAAAGTGTTTTAGAATTTGTATTCTGGTTCAGAATGAAAAAAGGTTTCGAAATATTGGTATCTCTGGTGGAATGGAACTGCTACTTCCAGCTGCTCTAGAATTCATTTGCCACTTGTTCAGATCAGCTACATTTTTTTCCTTTCTTCACCTAAAATACAGTTTTCCGGTTGATGCAACTACAATGTACGTGTGAGATCTGCCCACATTTGTGTGGGAGGTGGATTAGTAACCCCATAAGGCCTGTCCTTCTTTTTCTCCAGCCCATTTGACAATGTGGGGAGTTAACCTGGGGGTGACAAACACAAATAAGAGAGACAAACACAAACCTTTTTCCCTGTTTGTCCATCTAAGAGATCCACTGCTAGCAGTAACTAAGTGTTTTCCCCAGTTCTCAGAGGCGGGAAAGAAGAAATCATTTGAGAAGAAACAAAGCTGAATTTTAAAATAATAATATTCACCAAAACAATGAGAATTTCCTTTGCAAGCAAATGGACTTTACAAATCAATGGCTTCTCTTGTTTTTCTAGTGAGATCATCCCTTCCACTTTAGGTTGTCCATTGAAAAAATCATGGGAGTGTTTAGGTAAGGATTACTTGCAAAAAGAATTATTAAAGTAAAGACCTTTCGACTTGCAGCTGTAGGACACTACAGTGCTCTCAAATTATCAGAATATCCTTTTTAAGTTTTAAATCTGAGGAAGACCTACAAATGAATTTAACTACAGAAGCAGGGTTAGTGAGGTGGGGTTCAGTCTCTTGGGCTAGGTACAGGCATTCAAAACGTTCAAGACAGAATTGATTTAAGTTATGTGGTTTTCTGTAAGCAGTATAGTTTAGATTAGTAGAAAACAGAATAAACATTTGCCCTTTGGTGGAGAGGCATACAGGCTGCCTGTCTTAAACCAGGTTATGCCATTTGTAAACCAGTTTATGCATGCAGAATTTCTGTTCTATTACGGGTTTAGACTAGTTTCCGATCACTTATATTGGTCTGTACCTGGCCTTATTGGACCAATGCAGTGACTTCCACGGGGAAAATATAGATTTTGATAGTTATAAACTAAGAATATATTGGCATGTCTATGCTGGTTTCATGGCGTTTCTAGAGGCAACTGAAACGAGTCAGAGAGCAGCACTCGAGTGTGCATGGAACAGGAGCAGATGTTTGGGGGTTATGTTTCTTGATGATATAGTAAGGAGTGCTTTAGAAGGGGTATGGATATGTCCTACTTGGACATAAAGAATGATCTGTATTTGCCTTTTTACTGAGTACTACATTTCTAGCAACAGTCGGGCAAATATAGCGGAATTCTATCACAACTTAAAATTTTAACATGATTTCTTTCTTACTTAATAATGGTACTTAGGACCCACAGAAAATTTAAATTAATTTCTTTGCACTTTGCCTTAGTAAATAAAATGAACAAACAAAATAAAGGGATAGGATTGTATTATATGTAATAAAAAGTGAAAGAATGAAAAAAGACTTTAATTTTTTTCTGAGAAACCTAGTTTGTTTCTAGAATTGTGTCTATGAATGGTATCTAATAATAATAAGACGAACACTTTTCTCCATGTATTGAGATACTAGTCATGTTTACATTTTGTCTTGAGACATAATTCTGAAGAACATCTAGGGCAGCTAAAGGAAAACACTTTCTTTTTCAAGACTGCATTAAAAAGATTGTGTATAATATGGTAGTTTAATTTAAACAATTGCTGGTTATAGAAAAGTAAAAATTAAGGAAGTCCCTCCTTTCTTTCCTACAGAAAACAATTCCAAATCTAATAAACTGTGGGTTGATAGATACAAATGTTTTTCTAATTCTGTATGTGTGCCTGAATACCATGTGCTTCTAGATGGAGGTCATCATATAGTGCGATTTGGGACAGTTATTACTTATAGCTTGTCATTTGCTGAATGGTCTAGGAACTGCATAGAGAACAATTGTTTTTAAAGGTAGTCATTATTTTTAAAGAAGATTTCATTTTCTGTCATAAGTATTTTACTTGCCAGGTTATTCTTGGGCCAAAATAAAAAAAGACAGATTTCCTGTCTTGCTTTAAAACCATAGATAGAATTGGAAGAAGCTGACTGGCAGGTGACCACGGCAGGAGTCTAACAGCCCACAGTGCTTCCAAATAGCACAGACAGTAAATCTTCATAATTAAAAAGAAAGCAAGGCAACACGTATACATGTAGTTTATAACATAACCTGCTGTATTTTTATTGTAATTGTGTTACGTGATGAACAAATAGTCTACTATAGAGTTAGGGACAGACATTACACATAAACCGGTTTAAGTGATCAGAAACTGCACCTTCTCATGCATCC
>NW_017728886.1:165130835-165160339 GCF_001723895.1 Crocodylus porosus | reverse complement strand
TGGCAGGGGGTCGGACTAGATGAACTGCTCAGGTCCCTTCTGACCCTAGAAACTATGAAACTGGTTTAAACCTGTAACAGAATGACATTCAGTGCACATAAACCAGTTTCAAAATGCCCAAAACTGGTTTGAGATGAACCTGGTTGAATATAGTATCCAGCTTAACTGATTTGGCTCAAACTAGTTTATGCAATGATTGTTCCAGACCCTGTGCTGATTTAGGATAAACCAGACACCCCCAGCATGCTCTCTGGGCTGGGTGGGGTTCTGTGCTCTCTAGTTGGAGCAGGGACCAGCCCTAGTGGAGACACCAGTGAACGTAGCCCCGTTAAGACAAAGTGGGCAGGGAGGGGGTTAATTCTTCCCTCCTTGCCCTCTTCCCCCCCACTGAAGCTGGGAAGCAGAGGGGAGGGGGCTGCAGTGGTGGCCTCTGGAGCTGCCAGTCCCTGGCTTCAGGGAAGGGACAGAGGGAGGAATTAACCCTACTCCCTGCCCCCTTCACCTTAACGGGGCCATGCTGGGTTGGTTATCTTGCAGGGTTGGGAGGGGGCTCTGTTCCATGCTGGAGGGATTCTTCTCCTCCTCCCAGTGTGGGGAGGGGAGACTCTGTGAGGCACTGGATAGGGACTCTTCTTCCTCCCACCCTACCCCCTGCTGACCCAGGGCTGGGGAGGGGGGCCTCCATGCAATGCTGCCCAGCCCCAGAGCAGGGGTGGGGGGAAGGGGAGGCTCTGTTCCATGTTGGGGGGAACTCTTCTTCCTTGTTCTCCAGCATGGAGCTCAGCTGGGCAGGATGTGGGTGTGAGGGTGTGGGATGTAGGGACCCCCACACACTGCGCCCCTCCCTCCCATAGCATGCAGCTCCCACTGCTTGGTAGCAGCAGTAGGCGGGGATGTCAGGGAGCTCATGCCTGACAGGTGTGGCTCTGGTCAGTGCTATGTAGAGGAAGAAGCAGAACTTGCCTTATCCTCAAGGCTTTGTTCCCTGTACCTGTAGTTTCAGCAGGAGAAGCTCCTTACTGGAGCCCGCTGTCTGCCCTGCTCCTGGCTGCAGTCTCCACACTCTGCCAGGAGTGGAGGGAGCCCTGCCCCTGCTTTCCTGCAGAGTCCAGCTTCCCTCCAGAGTCCCGCTGTGAGTGTGGAACTGCAGGTGCGCAGTGTGGAGCCCTGGGGATAGAAGCAGCCAGAGCTGCACTGAGGGTGAGGACGTCTAATCTTGGGGCCCCATGCTGCACTCCTGCAGCTCTGTACTCACAGAGGGGAAGCCCCACACTGGACTCTGCAAGGAAGCAGGGGCAGGACTCCCTCCACTCCTGGCAGAGTGTGGGGACTGTGTAGCCAGGAGTGGGGGAGATGGCAGGCTCCAGCAGGGGGCTTTCCCCATTTCCAGGACTGGAGCTACAGATGCAGAGAGCAGAGCCTCAGGGATAAGGCAAGCTCTGCTCCCTCCTCTGCACAGCACTGGCCAGCTGAGCTCCATGTTCCTGCTGGCCCTCTGGGGGGAGGAGGAGGGAAAAGAGTCCCCCCAGCATGGACCAGAGCCTCCCCCTGCCCTGGTGGGGGGAAAGTCCATCTCTGGGGCCAGACAGCCTCACAGAGCGCCCCCCCACCCCACTCCGCAGTGGCAGCATTGAAGGAAGAGGAGGGAGAATAGCTCCCCCAGCACCAAACAGGGACCCCCTCCTGGCCCCGTGGTGGTGAGGGAGATGCAAGAAGGGAAAAAGTTCCTCTCTGGGGCTAGGCAGCCCTGTGTGCTGGGATTGCTCTTGGCTGTCAGGGAGTCGCTGGGGCAGACCTGCTGGGGTCTGGCCATGCCCCCCCACAAACCGCCTCAGCTCAGCTTCCCTCTGGAAGGGAGGGCTGCTCTTGCACCCCCGGCCTTCTGGCTTGAGTCACTGCAGGCATGTGCTGAACATTTATCCACTTGCAAAATGGTTCACTAGACTAACCTGCAAGTATTGAATCAGTTCAGGCTCAGGCCCTTTGAATGTCTGTCCCTAGCCTAGATGGCATGATTTGCATGGCAGCTGGATTTTAAAAGTTTATCAACAGTAGGAAAACACAGGGGTGTTTGAACTCCAATTATTACATAACTGTAGTGGATTCATGTCACAAACTGTAAAGATCAGTCCATTGGCAACCCCAGATCCAACCCTCAGTTTGCCTCAGGTTGTCCTATGTACCTTTACCTGAAACTTTGTACTATGCCCTGATAACAGTGGTATCACAATACAAGCTTAGTCCTTGGGCTGCGTAACAGAGGAAGGATGGAAGACCCTGAACCTACACCATGTTCTAGGCAGGTGGGTCCTTCTGAACATACTTGGATAGTTGCAGGGTTAGAATTGAAAAGCCAGAAAAGAAAGGAATGCTGCTGTATAGAGCTAGGTGAAAGAGTAGTTCATGTTAGACTGCACAATGAACAAATGGAACAAAAATTACTTAAAAATGAACACCAGAAGTAAAAGATGGAACAGTTTTCACTTGCTTGTTGTTCTTTGTAAACTCTTTGTAGACAAGCGCTGTCTCTTTCTATAGGTTTTTAAAGCATGCCCAAGTAACTGGGTTATATGGTATTTTACCAAGATATGGCAGGAAAGTGGTGTCCTATGTCCTTGCATGATAAATAATATGACAAATAAATACTATAAATATGATAAATACTCACTGGAGCAGAAACTAAAACCCAGTGTGAGGAAAAAAGCTAAGTGGGCTGGGTTTTAGCTCTGGTGGGGAACAGTTTTGGGTGTCAGTATGAGCACGCATACTGTAAATAGCACACATTGATGTAACGTATTTTGCAGTTTTGGGTGTCAGTATGAGCACGCATTGATGTAAATAGCTGCTGCAAATAGTTTTGTAAGTAGAACATCTAGCTGTCCTTTTCAACCCAGGGGGAGATGGATGTCGGGCCTGGACACAGGCTATAGAGACTTTTCCCTGATTAGTGATATTATGTTTAATTTGATTGGGTAACTTGATTTTCAGGTTAATACTATAGTTTTGTAACATTTTTGTTGTTGGGATGGCTGACTGTGCCTGAGGAGAAAGGAGTAATCTGGTGGGGAGGGAGGGGAGGGAGAAGTAATCCACAGGGAGAGGAGAGAGAGGAGTAGTCTTAGGGGAGGACAGAAGGGGAGAGGGGAAGCTTGAGTGCTACACAAAAAGCTGTTCCTTGGAGCTCAACAGTTGGCTGCGTTGTTTGGGATGCCATCACTTTGACACCCCAGCCGCCCCCTTTGAAGAAGAAAACACTTCTCCTTTCTAAGAGCTGACCAAAAAAGAAGGTGCTTTCTGAAGTTGGGGTGTTACAGATTACTGGGGAAGCCAGGGAGAAAGAAGAGCAAGGCTTTTAGAGCCAAAGGCTTGTCCCTTGTAAAGCCTCACCAGGGCTGCCTTCCAGGCATCCTTCAAGAGATGGAGACTGGATAAGGATGCTTCTTAGGGAATCACAAGAAAGATCTTCCACTCAGAAGTTGCATGACCATGTGACAGGCAGTGGAAAAAGTGGGATCCCAGAGTCCCTACCTAAACCAGAAGGATTTAGCATATAAGCATCTCTTTAAGGAAAGGCATACTGCATCATGCCAGGAGAAAGGTCAACTTTTGGGAAGGCCAAGAAGGCACAACTAGTCTCACTTCTGGAACGGAGCAATCAAGCTCAGAATCCTGAGTTGGTTGCGAACCCAATAGTAGATCTACCTGGAAGGGGAACTATTTATGAGACCAGGAAGCAAGCAAAATAGTCTCACTGTTATAATGAGTGAAAATGTAAGTATTCCACAGAAAGCAGCACCACTTTAACAGGAAGGATTTGGGTAGGCTCATCCCAGAACCCCCTATAGCCTGGTAGTCTGTGGCTCGGTCCTGTGATGTGGGAGATGCATGTTCAAACTCAGTTGGGAAGATATGGACTTGTGGTCTTCTACAACCAGGTGAGGGATCTATTTACAGAGTTATTGGTAGCAATTCATTTTTATTCACCTCCTCCTCTTCCACTCTTTCTACAGTTTTGCAAAAATGTTCTCTGCTTCTGGAAAAAAGGGTTTTGGCAAATTTGATCCAAACTTATGGTCATTTTGGAATAACCTAATCTGTATTTACACTCTCCCCCCAAAATTGCCCAATTCTAGTCTGGACCCCTTTTCATGATTTCATTTGATCTGTGGTGAGCATGACCTGCTGAGGCTACTTCAGTAGGCTCTATTGTGTCATCTCTTTTCCCCTTACCAGCCCATTTGCTCAGTGAAGGTGCTGATCAGAGGGTATTCTACCTTAGAACAAATTTATATTGTTTTTACTTGCTCTTTCTCTATCTTTCCAGCACAAATGTGGGATTTCCATAGAAAAAATATTCTACATTGTTTCTTCAGGGTACACGAATTTGAACTGTGATAAATTAATAGAGAGTAAACATTTTGAACCAGACCTAGCAGTCTGTGCTGTATAGTCCTAGTTTATATTACAAGGGCTCACCTTGACCATGTTGCCTCATCTCAGTTGTAGCATGTTGGGGGAGAAGGGCAATATCTCAGGTACTTGGCCCCAAGTCATATCAACATCTCTGGAGATGCTTGACCCCCACTATAGGCAAAGGTACAAATTATGGCAGGTTTTGTTGACTTTGTGTCATCATACGAGTCATGTTTTCACATAACTGTTTTTTTTTCTAATTCATTTTGCAAAGGTATGCTTGTAAAAAGGCTACTGACAATGAGAAGCTGCAAGTCTTATTGTTTCGCCCATTTTTTCTTTTGTTCTGTGCATCCATTTATACTTGCCACTGCTTGGAGAATTGTACTATCTGTTACGATTTTTTTTCCTCCTTCCAGTCTCTCATTCCAGACTAGTGAGTAATAAAATAAAGGAACTTGTTATGCATGAGAGGTTTCAGTGGTGAAAGTAATCAAAAGGTTAGAAGTGGCAGCATTTTTATAGAACAGATTGGGCTGAAGTGGTTCTCTTAACCATTTGCAACAATACAGTATATTTATGTACTATGAAGTTGTTTGAGAACTAGTTTTCTTCCAAGCTTTAATGAACTATTCTTGTATATTGACTAAGAAAGAAGAATCCCACGGATTTATTTGAAACCTACTTTTGCTAGGCCATGAACAACAGTGTTCTCCCACTATCCCTTTATACAGAACTGGTTTGGAAGATGGCCATGCAGTATCAAATCAGAGATTATCATGCTTTCTTAGACTACATCACAGGAACAAACTCTAGGGAGTACAGGTCACAATCCAAAATGCAGTCTTTAATTTTTTTCCTGAGTTTAATGCATTTTTGATTAAATAAACTTTCATGGTCACTAGATGGCAGTATTCCCTCCAAGATACAAAGGATCATCATCGCATTCATATCAAGTTGAGAATTAATATGATTTGAATCAGTTCAGCCAGTATTAAATCACTTATTGTTGATGAAACAAACATTTACATCAGATTGGAAATGGATTATTTTCTTTGAAGTGAGAGTTCTGCAAGTTTGGGACATTTTTGAGTATTAATTCTTTTTTTTTGCCAGTCTAGCTTGTTTAAGCTTTAAGCTATTAGTTAATTGTTTGCTCCATATATATGTGTGTGTGTGGGTGGGTGGTTGGGTAGGTAGGGAGGTGGTTGGGTGTGTATACACACACATACACACACGAGAGAGACAGATTAAAAGTTGAAATCAATTTTGGCAGATTTTCTAATCCAAACATAGTAAAAATATTTATAATTAGAAAAGAGTATATTGCAGGGTATTTCTTGTTCTCCCCAATAATTTATCTAATTTTTCTTTTGAAAATGGAATTATTGAAGCAAAATTATAACTATTGTTGCCCTGTTTTCTAATATTTGTGCATTATGTAGGTTTTTTCCTGGAACTGGCTTGGTTAAGAAAGCAAAATGTGTTTAGAAAAATAGTTTTTTGTTTACTGTTCTGTATTATTGGTTTCCCACTTATCTTTAGATTGTACTGCCAATATCACTTCTATATTTAATAATAAAATCATCTGTTTTATACTGCAGAAATTAATATGATAAAAAAGTGGGTCTGACCTCTATTAAAAAACAGTGTAATTATTTCATACTATTTTAGTTGGAAAATATCTTTCAGATGAATTTGCAATTTGCACTGTATTCTTTTCACTATCTACTTAGTGCTTTAACAACGGTTAAATACAATTAAAAGTTGAAGTCAAACAAGTTTCAGTGTGCGTATGTCAAGTTAGCAAAGCATGCATTGCGTGTGTTTTTTGAAAACACTCCAATATTATTTTTATAAATTTAGAAATCATACATATTTAATATATCTTATGTTTGTTAACCATGTACACTGCATGCAGGATTTTTCTTAACAAAATGTCAATGTTGCATCAATATCATCATTAGAAATTTAGCAATCAAATGGATTTGCAGTGTGTGCTTATCGCGATTAGCAAGGCTTGCACTGCATATTTCTCTTAACAGCATGTCAATATCAGCATTACAAAATCAGAAATCAAACAGATCTATAGTGCATGCATATGCTAAGGATGAAATTAGGGTCCAAAAGGACTTCGTTAGCATAAGTTATATTTGCTCCTTATCTCCTTACCTATCTTGATGCCATCTTTTACAGTAAAACCTTTTAAAATACTGTCTCTGCAAACACCATATGTTATAAGCCATTTTGAGAAACTCTTAATGCATTAGGATTCATGAAGGTATCATAAAATGCTTTGTGAAAGACTTATTGTCCCTATATAGGCTGTTATTTATCATTAGTTTTATTTTTTTTGCTTTAAATAGCATAAAAAGGTTTTAAAATGCCCTCTGTTGCTCTTATAAACTTGTGGTTTCAATGTATTCTATTTTTAAAACTACAGTAGAAGAATCACATCTTACTTCAATGTATTTAACTATTTCATTAGAATATAAAGGCAACTATAACTGAGTATTAGTAACATTCTAACTTGATGAAAATGTGAATAGCAGTAGACTCTAATTCTGTGCCATATGCTAGAGAATTAATAGGCATACCCCTATCACTGTAAGCTAACATGCAATTAACTGTTCTCCCACATGCACGTACCTCCCACACACACGTGCATACACCCCCCCTACACACACACACACACACACACACACACACACACACACTTTCTGGGTTAATATTGGTGATATTTGGTGATTCCCAGATATAAGAAAAAATATCAAAATGAATAATGGTTTTCATTCAGATATTTTGTTGTTCTGAAAATGTGTTTGAGAAACATCATGCAATTTGCATACATTCAGAACAAAAACATTTTTCCATTAGTTTTCAGAAATGTACTGTTGATTGTAAACTTAATGGATAGACATTATAATGTAAGTTGCATTTGTGACTTTTGTGAATAATTATAGTTGAGCAAAATTTTGGCCTTCGATCTTTATTACCTGTGAAACACCCATTTGTTTTTAGACTTGCTTTAAACACAGTAATATAACAAGGAATGGCAGAATCCTACTTTAAAGAACCATTTGTTTGGGTTGTAAAAATATAGCCTCTCGACATTCTTAACCAATTATCAGTCTTTGTTTATGCTGTTTATGGCTTGTGGGCTAATGGCTCCAGCAAAGCTAATCGTCGGCACCAGTCTGGACATCATTGTAGGATAAAGATTCACTTCACAGAGAGATGACTACTATAGACCGTTCAGCCTGCGTGAGGTCTGTGCCTGGGTCATTTTTCTGACATTTTGCAATAGGTGAGGACAAGGACGTAACATAGACTGTTTAAGACTGGTAGTTTAACCTTGCTTAACATTTCACCTTGGCTACTATTGTTTTTCATCACTCCCTTTCCCTGGCTGATATACTAGCTTTATGGGTGTGGAAGCATGATTTTTATCTTGGCAATGGTTTGAGGATAATCGGGTCATCTGAAGAAAACAGCATGAACTCTGACATCCCCATTTAGAATGGATGATCTTTCCAGACACTTTCTGCCTTACTTCCTTATGTTAATAATTAATATTCTTGATTTACATGAAAATTGATATTATATTTTGATGGGTTTATAATCTATTGTTTGCTGCATTTAACAAGTTCATTTGCTGTAGTCATGGTAATTGTACATTCTGGACCTGCACCAGAGGCATCAGGGCCTCATGGGGGCTAGTCATGTGACACCTATACAGAGATTTTTGATGTCATCAATTGTGTCCTCTGTGCCTATATCCAATGTACAGGTCATGAACTTTAGGTTCTGTAATAGCAGAAAATAGTGCTGGATGAAGAAAAAGCCTTCCTAAAGCTAGCATGGAGAGTACAAGCTCAAACAGAAACTGCTGACAACTAAGCTTTCCAAACTGTCAGGTACTTATGCTCAGCTGATGTAATAATAATTTACACAGAACAATAAGCTGTGCTGCTATATATAATATTTTTTTCTAATGACTCATTATCCTAGGATGATGAGGAGATGAGTAGAATATAAGTGTATTAAAAACATAATTGCTTTTCTATTCAAACAAAAGCATGCAGTGTATACATGGTGACAAATGCCTAATGAATAGTATTGGGGTTTTTGTTCAGTTTCAGTTTATGGCAGTATTTGCCATAACTGCATATTTAAAATCTTAATTGCTTTTCATTCTAGCAGTTACCTGATAGGTCCTTTTGGCTGGGATTAGTACACAAGATGGTGCTGCCTCAAGTAAATGTGGGTTAATTATATTTCAGTTATAGCTATTTTTTCATTCATTTCTTAAAATCTGTACACTAATTTTGTGCAAATGCTGGGGCAAATTATAGATACACAAGTTTTTCTTTATAAAGCAAAATGTTAATGCTGGCACCTATATTCATAGTGCACTGCACAAGTATCATGTATATATATGAAAGCACTCCAATAGAAAATGTTTTACTCTTAAAATGTAATTGATATGTAAAGTTTTGTGTGCACGAATATACTGCCTACCTACTCTTATGCTACATAATTTTACTCGTAAAACTTACCTTATCTTAGTATATCTTTGTCAAAGTCCAATTTCGACCCCCTCTTGATAAAAAACAGTGTTTATGCTGATTAAGTTAAATCATTGCTCCAGAGGGATTGAAGTCTTCTACTGGCACTGTTCCACTAGTACAATACATGTGTGGACACTGTGCCAGTACCGAGTCCACCAGCAACACTCCCACAGCGTCTTTGGCCAGGTATAGACATTGCATATAAACCAGTGAACATACACCAGATCAATTGGACATTGATCTAACCATGCAGAAGTCTGGTGCTATAAATGTTAGAATCCAGTCTAACGTGGATCTAATTTGATGCGCACTCAAATTTACTCAATTTAGGTTAGACGAGTGAATCGAACTTCTGTTCCCGATCTCGTATTGATTCAAGTTAGATCACTGTCCTTTGGCATCCCAGCCTCCTCTACAGCCCCCCACAATCCTCCCTTCTCAGGGAGGTCCAGTAGAACTTGACCTGCACTTTGCTGCTCTAGCTGAGTGCCCAGCAGGCCACGCCCCTGAGCTCTTCCAGACCTGAGCTAGGATAGACCCTTTTCCCAGCCCTGCCTCCAGCCATCTGCCAGCCACAGAAGGAGTGGGGGAGATGTCTGTGTCCAATGCATCCCATCATGAAGCACCCCATGATGTACATACACACACACACCTGATACTGACCCCAGGAGAACCCCCGTGCTCAGGTATAGCCCCATTGAGCCTGATCCTGGCTTCCACACACCCAGCCAGGGACCCCCATGTCCCCATGCTTGGGCACAGCCCCATGGAGCCTGATCCTGGCTCCTGCATGCTATATCTCAGAGGCCAGAGACAGGTGCCCTGCCACCCAGACCTCAGCATGGACACCCTTCCACCCTGAGCAGAAGCCTGTGCACGCAGCTCAGCTTTTTAGGTCAGGGTGGCAGAACACTGGGGCTGGGCCTGCATAAAGGCAACCTTGTGACATCCATGACTCAGCTACTGCTCCCAGGTACCCAGACCATGGGCATGCTTGCCCATGGCTGGCACCTAATCAGGGTGGCCCAGGCACTCTGCTGTGCCTGGCAGTCTCTGGCAGTCTGGCAAGCCTGTGGGGCATGGTAGGAGGTATGCAAGAAAGTCTACAATCTTCAGGTCTTGGCCACTACGTTCCACACAACCAAAGGACAAATGTGTATACTGTTCACTACTGATCTGACTTAGGTTGCTTACAGAAAACTGCATAACTTAAATCAATTCTGCCTTGAGCTTTTTGAACATCTCTGCTTGGCCATTGTCTCCATGATTGGTCTGGTTACGGTTCTGAATTCTGATCTCCAGAGGTCTCAGTGATGGGAATCCACACTGTGTTTTAGGAATACCCATTTCTCTGAAATCCCACCTCAGCTGTAACTGTACCTACATTAGCAAAGCTTTTTGTTGTTTGTTGGCTTCAGAAAAGAAGGCTTGGATTTTGTCAGTCAGTGTGAGAAAGGGGTGATGTACACCTGGTTATGGAATTTTTACGGCAGTACAGAAGTTTGTTTGGACTTTCCAGAGAAGATGGGGTTGTGGGAGCTGGGGTTCTGCATGGAGGAGCGGCAATGACAAGCAAAGAGAAAGGAAGTTCATCATTGCTATCAAAAGGCCAAGAAGTGAACAGAAAATCAGGGCTGCCCCCATGCTTGCTCCTTGTATGAGGAGCAGATATTATACTCGGCAAGGAACCTTGCCTTGGCCACCTTGCAAGTGACATTATAGACCTTTTCACAAGAAAGATCACAGAAGAGCACTTCAGAAGTATGCCTCAATTATAAGCCTGACATCAGATTTAGAACCTGCAGAGAGCTCTTCCATACTCAGCCAAACTCAATCAATGCGACTCCAAAGACAGAACCCACTGAGGAAAGGAAAGGGACTGAGGTGCATGTATTGAACGCTTGCTTTCTTTTCCTTTTTCACTTTCTTTCACTTTTTTGTTTTCTTTTTGCACTTCCTTCTCTTCTTACTATTGTAGTTAGGTGAGATAGTAGTGAATTGTCCTTACAGGTCTCCAATTTATTTATGCAGTTTCAGATATAGGTAAAGAAAATAAGAAAGAATACTGTAAGCAACCTGAAAACATTCTCAGCTGCATGCTTTTGGCAAGAAAGCCAGCAGAGTATTTAGCAATTCAGTTAGTGCACAGTAGAGATTCAGATCACATGGATGTTTTATGATTAAAATATTGAATTAAATGTAACACATTCAGTGCCTCAGTTTTCCACTTCAGGAGTCTAAAATACTTGTGTGTTGGGCTAAAATTCTAGAGCTAGAGAAGATCCACTGCTGGCTCAAGGGTCTTGAGTTGTGAATTGCCTTGCAGTACAAGGAAGTGGCAGCCACTGATTATACCATAGGAGGCATTATTTATACAGTCAGAATCAACATGGTCTATAATAAAATTGACAGTTAACAATCCACCCATGCACCACATAGTTGCAGGCTTTGAGAAGTATCCTGAGACATTTACATTGCTGGGAGCCACTAAACTGCCTTGCAGAAAGTTTGAGTTGTTTCTTATTTCTGTTAATATTTTGGGGGGAGATTATACAGATTTTTCTTTACCCTTTATTTCCTGCTAATGTATCTTGTCTGTCTTGGTTTTATGTAGTTGGGGAAGTCCTTTTGAGGGATCTTCTCTGTGCCTGAAAAACCAATCTTAATTGTAGAGAGAATGGCAAACAAGGGAGGACTTGCTTCTCTGATTTCCTCAAGAGTTCTGGGTCCACTGTATTATGGTGCAGAGGGAAGTCAGAAGCCCGAAGAAGTACATCAAGAAGTGCAGCAAGACACTGCAGCTTCACGTATGATACATGCATCATAGAGTGAAGCCCCCAAAGATATATATCCTAGCAGCCATTGCAATACACAGCATTGCACTTCTAACATTTGCAGAGTCTGCACCATATGAAGAAATCCTGGGAGCCATGCAACCCCAGAGGAAAATAGAAATTCCTATGAATGTAAGATAACCAGTGAGTCGCATAAAACCTGAAACTTGCTGCCTCTAAATTTTTTTTTAGTACTGTTTAGTGTGTCGTTTAGTTATTTTGTCCTGTTTGTTAAAAGTTTTGTTTGTGTAAAAACAATAGTTTATTTACTTTATCTTGCAAAACAAACCACATAGCTTTACCAAATTGGCATGCCTTCACCAGATTCATTAAATATATTAACTATTCACTTGGCTTGTATATTAATTTTAAGTCATACAAACTGTCACTGTGCTCATAAGCCCTCCCTCATCCATATAACACCATAGTAAGCTTTAGTAATTGTTTTTGGGGCTGGCTGTATAGTCAGACAATAGTTTTTTCTGCTTTTTCTTCTCCACCCTCCTGACAGCATCTTCCCCTTTCCTTTACCTCAAGCTGCAGTAACAATAGGTATATTCTAGTCTACTAATGGGACATCTCTGGTCCAGCACCCTTTTGGCAGAATCAGTGCACATTCTGTAGTCAACCTGCACCTGTTCAGATAAGGTAGCTACATCTTTTTTTGCTCTTTCCAGGTGCCTGATATTGTCTTCAACTAGAATCCAGTTAGCTAGTTTCCTGGTAAAAGTCTAGCTTGATCAGTACAGAGCTCAGTGTGAGTTAAGTTAACTTACCCTGATTTTTTGGGAAGTTTTGCAGCCCAAATGAAGTTTAGCTGCCATAGCTAGACTGCTATCAGTACCCAAGCTGCTTGAATATCTCTACCCTACATTCAGACATGTAGCTGAGTGACACTTGGGCCACAATGCTGATTGCAGCCACTGCTGAGGTCGCAGCTGTTTTTGTGTCCCTCTGCAAAGGCAGCACCCAGGGCTGCTGCCCTGGTCACCTCCTCCCACCTCAGTTATGCTACTGTCTACGTTGCGGTTAGTGCTGTGACTGCAGTGTTAGACATACTCTAATACTCAGAAAAGTTGTGCCAAAGCATCTACATACTTCTTAGACAGTGAAAATGAGCCTTGGTGTGGGCCTTGCTTGAAGGCCTCTTTAATGAAGTGCCATAAAGGAGCCTTTGTATACATGAGAATATGCTTCAGTATCCTTGGAAGGGAATAAATCTTTGTGTAGCACATTCAGGGAAAAAGCATTTGAGACGCATAACATTTATTGCTCACTATTGGAGGCACATTTCTTAGATCTGCTGAGTTTTACACTGTAGAATAATACAGTTTTTAAAACCAATGAGACACAAACCGCAACAAAAAAGTTGAATACTGTGGTGGCTGCAGCTGCTGGTGTTGGAAGCTATCATCTAAGTTGTTTTCTGCCTTCATCATATGCATATTTATCTATAAGTCCTTGTGATGCTTTCTGTAAGAGTTTTAATAAAACCGTTTTTACTTAAGTCCCAATCTTGCAATGATCTCAGACATGAGGCAACCCATGCATGTGTGATAAATGCAGAATCAATGTCCTTATTTAATTTTTTTTTATTTGAGCGGTGCCTACTTAAGAAAATATCAAGTATTTTGTACCCAAAACCTTAATTTACCCCCCTCCCGCCTTCAGTGAATTTTTTCCCCTTTCCTCAAGGAGACTTCAGCTTCAGTTTTCACTCTGGTCTACAGTTTTTTTCATTCCAGAATGTGCAGCTGTTCCCATGAGAGATCCCCTACCCCAACTCCCCTCCACAGCTAACAGATGTATTGAAGTCTGACATCAGTGACTGCATTTGCTGAGGGGAAGGTATAAGATTTTTTTTTCTTAAAACCATAAGGATATTAAAAATTTAGAAACCATTGAAGCTATTTGAGATTTGTTTTATTATTGTTCTATTTACTAGAAATAAAAAAGAATGAGTTACATAATCAAGCCCTTAACATCTCCAAAATCAATATTTATACATATTTACAGCACACTGTTCTTCTGGTGCATGTGCAAAGAAGGGGACATGGCAAGGAGACAATGAAAGAAAACAAACACCCCCATAACTCAAAAAAGTCCCTAGCTTGTAGTGTCCCCCCCACTCCCACTTTATACAAGATTTCTGTTCTCAGATCATTTGTTGCACATGCAGAGGAGGAATGGGATGTGAATAGATATTATCAGATCATCAGCTGAACTGGCAGAGGAGAATGGGTTGCGATTAGGTAGTGATGCGCTCTTATTTTTATGCATAGTTCTGTTTGTAACCTTTGTTTTCATGTCTGGCTGTACATCTGGAGGAGGTTCTGTTCCTTTTGCACTTCCATTTATTCTGTGTGATTTTTCTATCATTACAGACTTGCCTCCCCACCTCAACTTATTGCTGTAAGCCAGCCTGTGGGTGGAGTGAACTTTATCTTGTTCAGTAGGTCATTAGGATAGTATTTAGGATCTCTCTTTCTGAATGTTTTAGATCTCCCATCTAGCTGGCTATGAAAGGCTTTGTGTTGATTTCTTCTGTGGCCAGTTCTAATGTTGGGACTTTAATTCCATGGAAGTGATGCCTCATCTAATGCGTAGTTTGCTTTTTTCTGGTTTAAAAGATGTCAGAATCCATAGAGAAGAGAAGGAAACATGGTTGATTGTATATTTTGTATATTTTATATTTTGTGTTGATTGTATATTTCTGCAAATTTACAAGTATATGTCACCACTCTAACTAAACATAGGAATTTTGCTGGTTAAATCACTAAGCACAGTTTAGGTTCTGGAGACTGTTAACCTAGAAAACATTTTAGACATAGGCTGAGGACACAATGGGTATTGAACCAGTACCTGTCATGTGATGAGTGCCATGTTCTATGTAAGTTTTTTCATTAATAATTTCACTGGAGCCAAAGCACACTTGTTCCATTCACTTGCTGTCATCTCTGTCTTCCATGTTCATGCACAAAGACCTCACAGATATGTGTTTCTGGTAGAAGAAGAGCAGGTATCAAGTGACCATTTCTCAATTGTTGTTCACTCAGGCAGTCTAGTGTAGCTGCAGTTAAGCATTATTGTCTGTCTGCTAAGCAGACATTACTTATTTCTACATCTAGGACTTACCAGTATCTAAGGCCACAGTTGCATGTGACTTCTAATATTTGCATTTTTGCTCATGCCGGTAGAGTTTAGAAATTTTGAAACCAGTTGCTCAGAAGCTGTCATCTCGGCATATTAACAGAGGCAATAAGATGGGATTTTGTTATGAAGATAGCCAATGAAAACTAAGGTTTTAGTTGGTCAGAAACTATTTGCTGAATTCAGTAAATAGCTTCAGCTAAAAAACAAAACAAAATATTTAGAAATGTGAGAACAGTTCATTATGCAATTTTTTTTTTAAATTGTGATTTTGGGGTTAAAGTCACTAAGGGACTTATATGCCACCCATAAACAGCAAGAAGGAGATTCAGCTGCATCCCTTATACTGTACACTCTGATGATTAGGGCTAAGTATAGACAGTCAAAAAGCACAAGGCTTAATCGATTTGATCTTTGCAGGTTAGTCTAAGCTGCATAGATTGAATTGATAAGCAAGTAAACAGACATTCACTTTTGATTCTGAAAATGCAGCCACATGTCTGCAGTAGCTCAGCCTGAAAGCCGGACCGCACTAGAACATACCTTCCTGCTTGGCAGGAACTGACATGTTGGCCAAGGCTAGCCTGCCCACCCTGTGTGGAGGGGTTTGCTGTACAGGTGAAAACCATCAGGGGATGCAGGGGAACCATATGTTAACATGAATCTGGAGGGGATCTGGGACAGAAGTTCAGTAAACTGACTGAAACTAAATCAATTAAGTCTGATATTACTTCCATCCAGGTTTATCTTAAACCAGTTTTAACCATTTTGAAAGCAGTTTATGTGCACTGAACTTCTGTTGTGCTACAGATTTGAACTGGTTTTTGATCACTTATACTGGTTTATAAGTAATTTCTTTTTCTAACCTAGAGGACACTCATCTGGGACAGGGAAGACCTGCATTTCAATCCTTTCTTTGCTATATTCAGAGCATGGATTTGAACCCAGGTATCTCATTTCCCAGGCCAGTGGCTAAAGGGTTTTTCTCTTGGCATTTTCTAACTTTCTCCTGTAGAAGCTGTTCTATTTTGTATAAAATGCTTAAATATCTATTGGACTAAGGTAGTTGAAAGTGACTTTGTAACCTAATGGTAGAACAGGAGGTTGGACAATATGGACTAAGTACAGACTGTCATAGATTCATAGATATTAGGGCCAGAAGGGACCTCAGTAGGTCATCAAGTCCGACCCCCTACCCTGGGCAGGAAAGAGCTCTGGGGTCAGATGACCCCATGTAGGTGCTTGTCCAGGCTTTTTTTGAAGACCTCCAAGGTAGGGGAGAGCACCACCTCCCTTCGAAGCCCATTCCAGATTCTGACAAACCTTACTGTGAAGAAGTTCTTTCTAATGACCAACCTAAATCTGCTGTCCGTCAATTTGTGACCATTGTTTCTAGTTACTCCAGGGGGTGCCCTAGTAGGGGTGCATTTCCTATTCCCTGCTGCCCTCCCTTGATGAATTTATAGGCAGCCACAAGATCACCTCTCAGCCTTCTCTTGTGAAGACTGAAGAGATCTAGGTCCCTCAGTTTCTCGTCATAGGGCCTTGCCTGCAGGCCTCTGACCATACAAGTGGCCCTCGTCTGAACCCTGTCAAGAATCTCCACATCCCTCTTGAAGTGTGGTGCTCAAAACTGGATGCAGTACTCCAACTGCGGCCTGACCAGTGCCACATAGAGGGGAAGCATCACCTCCCTGGACCTGTTCATCATGCATTTGCTAATGCATGATAAAGTGCAGTTAGCCTTGTTGATCACTTCGTGTGGTTAGCTTTGTTGATCACTTTATTCCTTCACTTCACTCAAAAAGCTTGAGACTGAATCAAAACAGTCTGTGCAGGTTAGTTTAAATTGCATAGATTGAATCAATAAGCAAGTGAACAGACATTCATTTTTGACTCCAGAAATGAAGCCACATGCCTGCAATGGCCCAAGCCAGATGCCGGGGGGCACTACAACACACCTCCCTGTTTGGCTGCAGCAGACAGCTTGGGCCAAGGCTAGCCTGCCCACCCAGTGGGGGAGGGGGGTTGCAAGGGAGGTGCAAAGAATCCTGGGATGCTGGGGGACTAAAAGTTAACTTGAATTTGGAGGGAATTTTGGACAGAAGTTCAATAGGCCAATTTAACCTAAATCAGTTAAGTCATTTGAAAGTGGTTTATGTGCACTGAACTTCTATTGTGTTACAGATTTGAACTGGTTTCTTATCACTTATAACAATTCACTTGTAATTTCTGTCCCTAGCCATGAGGTTTAGTCCCTGCTCCAATTAATATATAAATTTGCTAGCATGTAACTAAGCTTACGTAAGGCATCAATTTATGGGCCAGTAAATTGACTCGCAATATGTGAATGGCTTCAGACTTTTTCTCTACACTACCATGTTTATTTCAAATGAGAAATAGTTTTCTTTTTTCCAAGCTGAACTTATAGTAACATAACAGTTAAGAAGGCAGACTGCATAAAATACATGCCTGCAGTACATAGACAGTGTGCTAACAAACTTGGCTTCCTGCTATCTGGGAGGTCATCCTCATTAATCTCATGAATATAGTTTTCAAACATATGTAACCAATTTATGAAAGACATTAAAAGCTTACTTGGGCAAAGCAGAAATGAAGAAGGAGGTGTAAGTGGAAAAGTTAGTCATCCTTGTCGGCAAATATTCTGCAATTAGGAAAGAACAATGATCTAGTACACTTCATAGTTTTTTCTGTTACAGGGAATCCTAACTAATAACACATACTGGCCTACAGTCACTTTAATATATTACACCTCTGCTGGCTTCATCTGCTTCCCAGGGTAATAGCCATCATGAGGAATCTCATTTTTCATTTATTGGCATTAACTTTTCCCAAAAATATGTACAGAAACTCTACTGCATTGCTGAATATATGCAATGATATACTTCATTCTCTAAACTGCAGAATGAATCATAAGCTGCATGTCAGTTTTCTATTAAATAAGTTTTATAGCTTTCTGAGTGACTAACTAGGAATAATGGGGGGGAGCAGGAATATGTTCTGGCCTTTTCCCTGTCTTTACAAATCAATGAAACAGTTAAACAGCTACCAGAATATGTGTACATGGCTCAAAAACATTTTGAAAGGATGCTTTCCAATACTTGGAAATGATCAAATAATTGATGTCCCCACTCCACCATACATACACATATAGCTTTAGAGTGCTTATAAAGTTTATAGTTGTAAATCCTATCTATCTACAAGGAGACAATATGTTGTCCAGTTGGATTTCCAAGGACATTTAGGCAGGCTGGACTTGGTGTTTGGCACCCTGAAGATGAATTGGGTTAGTCTGTGTACAAATTCACAGAAACTCTCTAATTGTATTTTGAGCCAAACAACTGAAGGAAGGTGAAAAGAACCCACTTCTTATTGATGGAGTCTAGTCTTGTGAATATTTTTTTTTCTCAGCAAAACATTCAGAAACACAGAGCAAGTATTTCTCTATAGAGTCTCTATTTTACTAATCCAGTGATTCTCAAACTTTTTAGAGTCAGGGTATACCTCCATAACTTTTTTTTTTAAATTTGGTGGAAACTAAGCTTACCATGTAACTTACAAATTAAGGAGTGTACCAGACTCTTAACATTTTCATTTTCTTACAACAGCACAAGACAGCAGCAGTGTAATTGTTGGCTTTTGTTCACACTTGTTAAAAAAATAAATAAAACAAAATACTCCCCCCGCCACACCCTTCTCCAAAACAAAATACGCCCCCCCCACACACACCCTTCTCCCCCCTCCTCATGACAGGTTTGATTTTCTGTTATTGTACACAAAACATTCTTAACTAAATGCTATCAAATTACTTCTGATTTACACCACATTACTTAGGTAGGAATGAAGTACTAGTCTAATTACTACTAGATAGCAAAATAAAGTACTAATCTACTTTTTCTCTTTGTGGGACTCTCTCATTGATATACATGGAATTGTTCCAAGTGGAATGAAGGTAAAACACTGAATTAAATCAAGTCAATTTGAAGTAACTTGTCATAGCTTATGTTATGTATCTTTCATCTCTTGGGTTTTACAGAAAATAGGTGTGAATTCTTTAAAACTGTGTCTGAATGGAAAGAAGGCTTACCATAATAAACCCTGATTTTTCTTTCTTTTTTTATAATATAAGCATACAAACACCATGTAATCTCTCAGTTTGTCAGTGAATTCTCCTGTCCTAAGAAAAGTAAAGTGCTGAGGAGCTGCCACCACTGCTGCAGCCAGGTAAAACTGAACCACATACCTCCTGCAAAGCTAGATTAGGAAGAAGCTGTGGCAGAAGCAACCCCTCTTTCCCAAAATAATGTCTACTGGAAACAAAGCCACATAGGGCAGGCAGAACTGTCTTGCTCCCCTCTGTTTCTGGGAGGAAACAGCTGCTTCCAGATCTGCCTCCACAGGAGTTATACAACCCAGTTCTAACTAGCTGTGACAGTGATAGTGGTAGAACCCCGGTTGAGAACCATTGGACTAATCTCTTGGGCTAGGGATAGAAGTTGCACATAAACTGATTTAAGTCATCAGAACCTGGTTTAAACCTGTAACAGAATGGACATTCAGTGCACATAAAGCTGTTTCAGAATGGCTGAAACTGGTTTACAATAAACCTGGTTGAATGTAGTTTCAGACTCGACTGATTTGGGTCAAACTGGTTTATGAAACATCTACCCCAGATACCTTCCTGGTTCAAGTCAAATCCAAATCCCCCAGCATGCTTTCCAACCCTGGGCTGGGCTGGGCTGGGCTGGGCTAGGCTGTCTGCTCCAGCAGAGAAGGGTTGTCGGAAGGAGAGGCAGAGACTGCCCAAGCAAACCCCAGCTGGGGTCTGGGACTAAGAAGGGAGTTAAACTTCCCTTCTCCCAAGTACAGAGCTGCCTTGCTCTGCCCTGCTGGCTGCAACTGTGGACTACAAATCCCAGAGGCACCTGGAAGCAGGAAGAAGAAGTGATGAGCAACCTTGCAGAGTCCTGATGCTGTGTTTCTGGACTTCAAATCCCAAAGACAGGGGGCAGCAGGAAGAGGAAGCAAACATAGAGCTCATGCTGGCTATGTCCTTAACAGCTGTTCTGTAGTGCTCCTTGGCATATGGCTTGAGCCACTGCAGGTATGTGGTTGCATTTCCTGAATCAAAAGTGAATGTGTGTCCATTTGTTTCTCAGTTTAATCTCTGCATCTTAGACTAACCTGCAAAGACTGAATTGATTCAGCTTCAGGCTTTGTCTGTACTTAGCCTTGATGTTGCAAAAGTTAAATGTATCTTAGAATAGCCCACTCTGAATTGTTTCGTGGGGAAGTATAATCAGACTGCAGAAGACATTCAAAAGTTTTCCACTGTAGTAGTATAACCAGAAGTTAACAATGACCTGTAAGAAGGCTTTTTACTCTTAGATTCTCAACCAGCTTCTTGTATTTGGAGATTCAAACTCTATATCAAGTCCCCAGAAAAAGTGTTTGGTCACATATGTATCTAGAATGTCCCACCTCCTCCCTGTGGAAGATATTTCATTATAATCTCTGATATGGTTCATACTTTCAAGGTGTGATCTGACATGTTTTTCTTGTTAAGAACCTATCGTAGTTTAAAATACATTTGAAGTTTGCAGTGAGATAGAACTTACTCCATTGAAATGGCCATCTATTTTTTTTATAATAATGCCTTGATAGTTCAACCATTTATGAACTGCACTTAAATTCTGAGGTTAGTTGACTTTTTATTTATTTTGTTTGGCTTTAAAAGTCAGTTTTAGATTGGAAAAAGAATGCCACCTGAACTATTAGGTTAAGAGAAGTGATGGAAACTCCTGTAGCTGGGGAGAAAGCTAGTAAGGAAGAAAAGAACTGGGAGAGTCCCACACATCTGCTGTACTAACATAAAAATAGTATGCAGAAAATATTTTGGTGGGCCGCTTTTAATAGGATGTACAATTGAGCTTGTGCATAGTGAACTCCAAGTGGCTATGAGAGTAAAAGCTTTATCTCTCTCTCCTTTCCTTTGCTCTGTTGATGTTAGTCTTCTAGGTGTAATGATATTGTATTAAAGTCATGATGAGGTTAACGAGTTCTGAACAGTGCCTATTTCTAAGTATATCAGCACTGTTGGGAACATTTGTCAACCAATCAGATCGCAGGATTTCTTCGTATCCATTTTACAGTACAATCTCTATTAACTTGTGCCAGTGACAAGGGAACAGGAACTTTCGGAATAGTCTTCACTCAGTGAAGACAACTGAAAAGTAAAATTCCCAGCAGGGCCTGCAAAGATGGATTTATTAAGTGAATTCTTGCAAGGGATTGAGAAAAATCCCCATTATAATTGCTTTTCTGTCATTTTTCAGTATGGCAGAGTGCACGGAAAGTGCTGCTCCCCTTCTCAGTTGTGTCCACTGTGAAGCAGTACTCACATGCATACAATAAATCGCCTTGCTGCAACACCGGACTTTCAGTTTCTTAATTCCATACATTTTTAAACTTCACCAGTGATGTGTTTACTATTGAAGTGACTGTGTACACATACAGACCAGATTCTGTCTTTAGATGTATCAAGGCACCTCCCATTGATTTCATTGGGAGCTGTGAACATACCTCTGACAACAGAATTTAGCTTAGGGTTTCTGTTTAAGGCAGACCAGAATATAGTGTACTGAATATATTTTTGTTGTTGTCCATATTCTGGATGATTCTATGTAACTTTTTAAGATAAAGTAATCCAGAAGTACAAAGAAAACCATAATTACAGTATTATCATTGTGATTTTTTTATGCTATAGTTCTATTAATCAATGTTAATCAGCTTGTATTTGGAAAAGAAAGAGTGAATAGCTTTGCTGTGACAACTGTTCTGCATTGCATAATGATAAAGACTCCTAACCCATATGGTGAAAGTGAACAGAGCACTCACTCACAGTTTTCAACCAACTGTATTCCATTACTAATTAAAAGGGATTTGAAAAGTTGATGTGAAAATTAGTGAATATTCCTCTGTCTGCTGGACTTGAACAAATGGAGCCCTCAGCTAGTGCTGATCCAGGATGTCCATTTTTGAACAAACAGCTTTTTTTTTAAAAAAAAAGCAAACCTCATGGGGAAGTGAATGGGTATGAAAGAGTGAAAACAGCTGGCAAGTAAGAAATGAAAATATCTACGAATACCTGGGATGAAGGCCAACCTGGCTAAACAAGTTGCCAGGTTTTCAAATATATTCTGTTCTTCCCTGGGACAGCAGCAAATTTCAAGTGCCTACTTTTATTGCATGATTCAACAGATAAATTAGTTGTTTTTTCTTTTTTTCTGGCATAATGGGTTTCTTCAGGTAATCTTTATGCGGACAAGGAATACAATTACACCAGAATATATTTAACTGTTTAACTAAATATAACTAAACTAACTAACTAATATCTAATAAATAATATTTATGTAATATGTCACCTATTCTAACTTCCCACATAGAATAGAGAACTTGCTGTAATCTCACAGATCAGGGTAGCTGAAACTAGATTTGCTTGAAAAAGAAATTAAGGCAAACCTTTCCTTGCCTCCATTCCTGTGAAGTTGCTCACCGTCAAATTCCTCCATTGGTTGGTCAGTATCTATTGTCTTCTGCTTGACTGGAATTTCTCTGGGGCAAGGACCATCTTTTGTGTTTTATGCTTATAGAGTGCCTACCACAATGGAGACCTGATCTATGACTAGGGTTTCTAGAAACTACAGCAATACAAATTAATAGAAAATGTTTCATTTCTCTTTCTTATCTCTCCTATTGTATTAAACTATGAATGGCTGACTAATACTGTCAGGCAAGGGACAGCACTTACTTATCAACCAGGCAGGTGGCTCAGAAGTGAGAGAGATAAGTAGGACGATGTGAGACAAGAAGAACAGCTCTTCTATATTGGTTTAGAAATCCATATGAAAGATCACAGCAAGTGGTTTTAATTTGGAGTGCTCAGCTAGCACTTCCCTCCCTCTGAAGACGTTATGTCTAAGAAATTGCAATCTATGCACCCTGAAAGAAAGCCTGAAAGTGATTTGTATGGGCAAATAGGGAGAAAGTGGGTCATGGATTCTTTGTGGATTCTCCCACATGTTCAAGTTGGGAGAATTATGAAGGGAACATCACTTGAGCTGATAACTGAACAGAGGGGCCTCATTCCTGTTGTTCTGATGGGGAAATGGTATACAGAAAATACCAGTGGCCTCCTGCAGACCAGTTCTTCTTGAGATAACCCTCTTTCATGCCATCAGTAGTCCACCCCTCTCCCACCCCCTTCCTGGGTGATGAGAAAAGTATTATTGTATCGGAGGTTCTTTTGTTTGCCACTAGACTGTCTGGGAAGGGGGATTTGCCTTTCCCACAGCAGGTCAGGAACCCAGGTGGGTAGGCAGGGAAATACAGTTCAAGCTGTCAGGGCTTTAGCATCTGGGAGGTATATAGATCAGTTGTTAATTTTTATAGGGGATTTGTTCCCTGATAAACTTAGGCAAAGACTTTGGGTCATATAGTGTGCTGTAAAAGAAAAGGATAATCCCCAGCCCTTATTTGGCTTACAACACAGGGGCTGTAAGTTCCTAGAAACAGCTGGAAATGGCTGAATTTGGAGAGGTAGGTAGCTAATGGCAGTCTTCCACAAATAGGTGGAAAGGCATTAGTAAGGAAAATGGCCTGCTCTGTGATTGTTGGATAATTAGCAGGTAAGTTAAATTACCATTGATTTGCCTGCCTCATATCTGGTCTCCCTGCTTGTCTGGGACAATCCTCAATAAGCACGCATTTGCTTGTGAGAGCTTTCATGATATTTAGCTGGAACCAAGCTTTTGAAAGACCTTGAGTAGGAATGGTTGAGACCTTTCAAAGTACCTGACTTTTACCTTTTACTTTTTTAAATGGATTGCTCTGTGTGGCACTTTTGGTGTAATACCCAGTCAGAGAGAAACATGCAACCAAGCACTTCAGTGGAAGTAGGATAATTGTAGATTATCTCAAGCTATCTTAGCATCCCCTCTGCAGAGATCCTACAGCACCACACTAGTATAACTGCATTCAGAAGAGTGTGTACTAGTCAATGGGGTGAGATTTGATTTTTGACTTTGGGTGTTATGCATAAAATGGGGTGCTCATGGAATTAATTCAGAGGGGATTCTTTCTTGCCTAGTGTGGAGTTGCTGTCTGGGGCACAAGAAACTAGACAACAATACCATATGTGAAGAACTTCCAAGTGGAGTTACTCATTATTAATGAAGACTGGGGCAGGCAAAATATGGCCCATGGGCCAGATCCAGCCTGCTAGGCACTTCCTTCTGGCCTGTGGCACCCCCGTCAAATTGTGCCCCACCCAGCCCTTCCACCCATGAGGGTGGGAGTGAGGCACCCAGGTTTATACATACTCCAACATACCCTACTGTGCCTTGCTCCCACCCTTGTGGTCAGCCAGTAGCTTCGGGGCGGGGTTGCTCCTGCAGCTGCTACAGCCCCCCCCCCACCGCAGACATGCTTGGCTTCCCCAGTCTCTTGCTGGCTCCAGGCAGCAGGAAGGGCAATGGCAAGGGTGGGGGTGAGGGCAGAGGCAGAGCTGCAGCTGGGTGAGAGTGCCAAGTGTGGGGCTGGGAAAGGCAGCAGCAGGGAACCCATGCCCAGGGGGGAGGCAGCACTGCAGAGCTCAGCTGAGCAGCATATGGGTGTGGGTTGGGGTGAAGACCCCCTCTTGCCCAAGCAGGCAATGGCAGTGGCAGCAGCAGCAGCAGGCAGAGGTGTTGGTACCCAGTGCTGATGCCCAGTGGGGCCAGCATTGTATATTGCAGTGAGGAGCACAGCTTCCTCTAGGCTGTCTATCTCACTGCTCCCTGCCACTTGTGCTGCAGGGGAGGAAAGCCCCATGCCTGGAGCCGGCTGCCTTCCCTGTCCCAGCCAGCTCCAGTGCATGGGGCTGCCCTTCCATTCTGCTCAAGTCCGGGGATTGCCATGGTGATGGCTTAGTGGTGGCTGGGCTCTTCATCATGATCTGCAGCACTGATTCTGCTGGACACCAGCACTGGTTACCAGTGCCTGGAGCACCCCTGCCTGCTGCTGCTCCAAAAGGGGAATATGGGGCGGGGGTTCCCACCTCCCCCACCCCACATGCCACACACCCACACCCAGCCCCTACAACCCTCCACATATGGACAATCCCAACCATGCCCTATGCCTCCCCTCATAGCCCTCCCATCCCACCATACAACCATTCCCCACACACACATACTCCACAACCCCCCACCATACACACATGCACAAACACCCCCCCCACAACACACACTCTCAATCCCCTGCCCCTCCCCCAATCTACAGGACTTAGAATATATTTTTAGTTTTATTATGCAGTCACCTCTATATACAGTATGCAAACACAAATCATGACAAAAATATTTTTGGAATAAAATTAAAATATGCTATAGTAGGTGTTTGACTTTTAGTATATAATTTAGGTTTTTTTCTGGTTCTAAGATGGCAACCCCCTATCCCAAAAGGAGTATTTCCAGGGGGCAAGGGGAGGGACTTCTGGTAGCAAAGGTTAGGGGTTAGGGGGTGGGACTTTCAGGCCCTAGATGGCGATCAGCAGGCAGGGCAACTGTCAAGGGGTGGGGCTATCCATGCAGCCCTTGAAGGCTCACCAAACCTAATTAAGCAACCCTTCACCCAAAATAATTGCCTGCTCCTGATGTAGAAAGTTCTGGAGGCAAAAGAAGATGGCAATTGGAAGCAAGAACTTTGCCATTAAAGAAATCAGGCAGAAAACCACAGTCAGCTTCATGACACTTCTGCCTACCTTCTCTTCCTTCTCATTGCCTTTTGGGTTTACTAAATATACAGATACGATTTGACTGACTGGGGTCACTTCACCCTCACCTCGACTGGTTGAGGTCAGTTCTGCTCAATTGGCAGCATGCCAGGAGGAAGACTTTTTTTGGATGGTGTCTTTGCTTAAATGCTAAGGAATTACAGCCAAAATAATTCCATATTTACCTGCTTTGCTAAGAAGGGAAAGAATTAGACAAGAAAGTGCCAGTGCAACTGTAGGATCAGGTCATGGAAATTAAGAGCACATGTGTTTAATTGCTTTCATATGCACTCACTGTAGATGAATAGCAAGTCTGGGCAGAAGTGAAATCCAAACACAAGACAGTATCTCCACCTGTGCCTGCTAGTTCAGGTGAAAAGCATGTCTGGACTAGATATTTTTCTATGAGGGCAAAAGTGATTTCAGGCAGCATACATGCTGTCTCTGAAGCAAAGAGGCATTTGAGGCAAAGAGGTTTTGAATGGGTGGACATTACTTTCTCCATCACCTTAGGCCTCTGTGTCCTTAATCTGAAGCAAGGTGAACAGGCGAGCAAATGACAAGCTGATCGGAGCTTTGTTTTTAATGCATGAAACTTCCTATAGGAGCAGTGATGAATCAGTTAGTTGAATACCTCTGAAAGAATGTATGTCATTAAACAAAGAAAGAGATACCAGAATTTGAGTTCCTTTGTTTAAGTCTCAACAGTCCCAATTGTTTTTTTCTGATTAAAGATGGGTCCAGGCATGTATATTCCTCTGAATAGCAAGAGGGAATAGAAACAAGGTTTTTTGTTCCAATTTGAATCCTTGTTCGATGCTTTTGCTTTTGGTCTATGTTTTGTTTAATTGTTTTTTCAAGATATGAGTGCTGTTTTTCAGAAATAGCTATTTCCCCTCCTTTGGGTAGTGGAGAGCTCATAAGATCACACAGTTGCAATGTTTATGACATTTGGGGATGATCCCATAAGTATAAGTCCTAAAAATGGAGTCCTGATTTGACCTCCCACGTGAACCATAGTTTTTAACCTTAGTGCATACTGCCTATTCAGTCCATCTCTACTCAAAAACGTAAGATCATTGGATGAAGTTTTTCACTGTATAATGTTTTTCTAATAACAAAAGGAATGCTGAAATATTTTCCCTGTTTCTTGATGAGAACATTAAAAATGAAGTCTTTCTGAGAAGCCTGGTAAAGTAGCCTTGGCACAGCACAGTGATGACAATTATGTTGCTTTGAATATCCCAGCTACCTCTACAAGTATTAGCTTGGTTAGCTCCACAGTAGTCGGTTGTGCCATGTAGACATGTGCTATAGAAATAGGGAGGAAAAAAAGTGCCACACAAAGTTCACCAGGATTTTGGCAGGAATGACGTTTATTGTGTCACGTGTTGCCCTCCAAATCAGGGATACGCACTTGTCAGTCCCTTTGAATGTTTTCTTGCTTGCTTATTTTTATTTTTGCCCCATTTTCAGACTATGCTGAAAATTAACTTGTTGGGCCACATCAATTGCTGACTTAGTCCACTGAGTTCATAAAATGCAAGTCAATCATCTATTTGATTCTTTTGTACCAAGGCTCAAGACAAAAAGCCAGATGTATAATTCTTTGGAGACTCTTGCACACTCTACATTCTACCCAATCCAGAAAACCTGTAGTACAGTCCCGGTAGTGTTTGACATTCCCACAAAACATAACACACTTCCCAAGAGTGGAGCACTGTATGAGTGAGGCAATATTTTCAGTTCAGACAATGTTATGGCAGCTGATGCCATGTGCTGATATTCCCAGGGCCTGATCTATGATCAAATGGCTGGCTTTAAGACACATCATTGCAAGTCAGGTCCCTGTTTGTACAGATGTTCCCTGGTGCTAGGTGCCATGCTGGCAATGCCATCTAAGTAAGTCATGGGGGGGTGAAGGCTAGCAGGTCTGTGGGAGGGCTAATGGGGTTGGAGGGTTTGCAGGGTGGAGATTGTACATCTAGAGGTGGAGTTGATGGGGTCAGCAGGCTAAAAATAGCCTAGTTTGGAGAGGAGGGGGATAAGAAAAGCACAGCCCCCAGGCTTGGGTGAGTGACTGGGCTTTCCCAGCCCCAGAGCTCTGCTCCAGCATGGGTTAACTTGATCTGTGTAGTGCACCCCATCAGATGAACTTCGTTAGACTGGGCTGGGCATTTTTTGCCTGATGTAAACTCCCTGAAGGTATGTACAGTTCAGCACTTAGATCGACCTTACCCTAGTTAGGTTGATCTAAGTGTGACATCTGCATGTACACTGAAATGGTTTCTTGTACTGAGGAGGGTGGAGAGAAGACAACTTGATTTTGCAGAAGAAAAAGAAAGTTTTAATGCAGATCATTTATGGAAGTTCACTGTTTGCATTTGATATCTTAAAAATACAAATTGCAATCTCCTTGATCTTCTTGAGTTCCTTTGCCTGCCCCCTACTCTAACATTTTAAAAAACGTAAAGAATGTAAAATAAATGTCTGTCTAAAACAGAGAAAGCTTGGGGCTTCAGCTGACAGTAGTATATTGTGGTGTGATTCAGATGCACGATACTCATCAAACGTCTATCAATACTAATTTACTAATATCAATAATAATCTCTTTCCCAGTGGATCAGCTCTCTCAGGAAGGGTCTGTGTGCTGCTTACTGCTCCGTGAGCCCTTCAACTAAGGTGTCAATAAAGCTGACTGCTGTTCTGGGGCTATTGACAGTTATTAAAAATGACCTTGATGTAATTTCATGCCTATCAAAACAAGGGCCATATGTTAAGGATTATGAAAAGCTACAGTGAAGAAAAGCAATGACAGGCTTGTGCTAGTGGGGCAGGGAGGGGGCAGCATATATAAAGATTCCCTCGCCCTCTCTTTTTCCTAGAGCACTAAGTGGTGCTCCTTGGTAGGCAACTGATAAGCTAACGGCGTAATTGGAACAATTTAGAGCTCAGGGGTATATTTTTTAAGAGCTGTCATAGCAGATCATCTCAACGGTTAATGTGGCGTAAAATATCATAAACGCTGCTGAGGACCCTTGAGTACATATGGCAAGGACCAATCAATAAGTCCCAATGGATGATCTCTTGTCACTTGCAAAGAGAAGGTAATGCTAGGAATGCTTGCTTGCTCGCTTCTTTGCCACTTCATAGGAATACCAAGCTTTTATGCAGGGCTGTTGTCATACATACAGCAACAACTGTAATTTCAACATCTCCCAAGCCCAAGTATCAACAACTGGATGGTATAAAAAATGACAAAGGAACGGTATGAAAATCAAAGTAATTTAACATTATTGGTCATTATAATTAGGTAGGTACCCTGTTACACCATGCATAAATGAGTATGTATACACTAGGAGAAATATACAAGCATAGATGGTAAATCTTGTATTTTTCTATGCAGTAACTTGATTTTGCAATTTTATTTTAGAAATTACTGGGAAATTATTTTAGTATTTACATTTTTTTTTAAGATTTTCCCCTGCACCCATGCTGTATAATTTTTTACTTGTGCAAGCAAGTAAAACTGGACCTTTTCAGCCTCCGCAAGAGAAGGTTGAGAGGCGACCTGGTGGCTGCCTATAAGTTCATCAGGGGGGCACAGAAGGGAACAAGAAATAATGGCCACAAGCTAGAAGAGAGCAGATTTAGATTGGATATTAGGAGGAACTTCTTCACAGGTCGAGTGGCCAAGGTCTGGAACGG
>NW_017728886.1:165127780-165130405 GCF_001723895.1 Crocodylus porosus | reverse complement strand
CACAAGAAACAAGGGAGAGTTCCCACTTTCATATAGAAAATCATAGGGGTTAGGGTCAGAAGCCAGTTGGCTAGAGGGAGGAAACAGGTAAAAGGTAAAGAAACATCACTACTGTGGTAACATATACTCAGCACCCTAATTTCTCCACATATACCTCTGGAGATATCTCCAAACAAGCCTTTAGTCCCTACAGCACTCAAACAGCAGCCTGCAGCTGCTCCCAAGTCTGAATTCAGCTCCTTCAATCCCCAATCTTGGCTAACAGAGTCAGTGCGTGCAGTGGAGCTGGAGATCTCTCCCCTGTGTAGGGCTGACTGGGTTCCATGTGCATGCTGCTGTCTCTTCCCCTTACTCCAGCTTCAAGCGTTCTCCTTTTTTGCTTGGGGATATCATAGCTCTGCAGACTGCCCCTAGGTTCCACCTGTTGTTACACACATTGCGTTCACATTGCACCAGGTTACTTGCTACACTGAGCCTGTTGCATACAACATGTGAGCAATGGTTATCAGCAGGGTTCCTGGTTTGAAAGTGGCGTGGCACCATGTGCACCCTGCCGCTGAGTAGGCTGGGCAGCGAGGCACATGGCACCACTTTTAAAGGCTGCAGTGAGGCATAGAGGTGGGGAGCAGGCAGAATGCAGCTGCAGCCCACCCTTGCCTCATGGAAAGATTGGGGCCATGCCCCCATCCCCCTTTGGCTACCCTATGCTGTGGCTCTGCAGGAAGCAAGGGCTCTGATTGTCCCATGACCTGGCCAGGGACCCATTCACCATGAGTGGGGCCCCAGCTGGGCTGGGTCATGGGGCAATTGGAGCCCAGTGACTCAACCAGGGGTACAGCGTGGGAGAGCTGGGGAGAAGGGGAATGTGCCCCCCTTTCCCGGCTCCCCCACAGTGAGTACAGTGGTGGGTGTCGCCCACCCACATTCCTGGATGAGCCACCAGGCTCCCACTGCTCCACAACCCAGCCCAGCAGGGCCTCATTCCCCATGAATGGGACCCTGGCTGGGTCGGGTTGTGGGGCAGTCCCCATGGTCCAGCAGGAAACAGTGAAGGAGCAGGGGTGAATGATTCACCTCTGCCCCTACTCCACTCCCTCCTGCACTGTGGAGGTCTAATCTGCCTACCCCGAGCCCAGGTAGTCAACAGAAACTTACTGGTGTGCTGTGCTGGGCCAGCTGTGATCCCAGTGTGCCCCTCCCTCCTGCTGCAGCAGCCTGTGGCCAGGCTGCCCTGGTGTTGTGGGGGCTGAACTCTGTTAGCCCCCGCCCTCCTTCTGGAGCTTATGCCTGGAGCTCTAAGCCCAACCCACTGCCCCAGGGGCAGCAGCCTCAGACCTGCCCAGCTCTCTTCCTGCCTCACTATGGAAGCCTTAATCCCTACTTCCCTTACCCCATCCCAATTTACCTGCAGGAGCTGCTCTCCAGGCTGCCTGGTGGCCATGTGCATGTGTGAGCACACAAATGCACACGGCACCCGCTGAATGACTGCCCTCTTCCTGCTCCCTTGATGGCTGGAATTCTGCCAGCCTGCAGAAAGCTCTTTGCAAAAGTGGAAAATCTGTATGTTTCCTGGTTAAAAGAGATAATCCATTATTTTTCCATTTTTCTGTGGGAAATGGAAAACTCAGATCCCCGGTTATCAGCTGATTAGTTTTGATTCACTGTCCAAGGTCCCAGAGAGAAGTTAGAAATACCTTTGGGGATCTCTATGCCACCTGTTCCTGGAGATATCCAATGCTGAAATTTCTCTGTGGTCTGCGGAAGAGACAGGGAGGCCTAGGAGCTATTTCCTAGAACATTGGTTCTCAACCTTTTCAGACTTGATGCACCACTTGACAGCTTTGAGGTTTCCCTCAGAAAATACTAGCTATTGGTTTTCACTCTTATTTTGACTACGGAACATAATAGTACAACTCTTCTATTGCAAAGAACTTGGGCATCCACAATGTTAAAATTATTTGGACCTGTTGTAGACTTTCTGTGTGAAAACTCCTTATTTATCTTGTGAACCATGTTTGTGCACCTAACAGTGCTAACATTGTATGACACCCTATGGTACCCTTGAAAGTCTTTCAAGGCCCCTCCGGGTGCCACAGCACCCTGGTTGAAAGTGACTGTCCTAGAAGCTCTGGGGAGTACTCTATTGCATAGTCTCAGCTGGAAGACTATTTCTATTCCTACTACTACGCCTGAGAAGGTATAATACAGTAGAGTATCCTTTATGTGAAACTTCGGGATCAACGTGTTTAATAAATTAATTATTCCAAGTGTATTGCTAAGTTGCTAAACAGTTAATACCTTAGATAAGTGTTTATAGGGCAGTTTCTTTATTCATATAATTCCACATATTTCAGTAGAAATATGTTGGTCATGATTTGTACTGCGGTAAGTGGATGAGAAATAAGTCCCTGGGTGTGTGCTTTATGAAAAAAGAAACTGCTCTCTAAACACTTCCCTAAGGTATTAACTCTTTTTAAAAATTTCATAGATTTCATAGATTTCATAGACATTAGGGCTGGAAGGGACCTCGGGACATCATCGAGTCCAGCCCCCTGCCCAAAGGGCAGGAAGTCAGCTGGGGTCATAGGATCCCAGCAAGATAAGCATCCAATTTACTCTTGAAGG
>NW_017728886.1:165117836-165127201 GCF_001723895.1 Crocodylus porosus | reverse complement strand
AAAAAAAATGTTTAGCTTTGCCAAAACTGAATTTCTCTCTTTAAAAAAAAAAAGGAAAAGAAAAAAGAAAAAGCTCAGAATAAAAATGTCTGATCCATTTTAATGTGTATTTTTTTTTAATTCCTAGCTTTGCCACAATTTTTCTGTGTGACTTTGGATAAACCTCTTAACTTCGGCTCAGTAACATGAACAGTAAAATGAGGGTAGTATATTCATATTTTTGCAGCAGCATTGTAAAGTTAAATGAGTTTAGACAGTTATGGTTAATAGTTGTAAGGTACTGATATACTGTGATGCATAACCTGAAAACCAAACTAGAAGTAAAAGGTAACATTTTTTAATTTTTAAAATTATATGACAGCGGGTATTAAAGATCATTGTTTGCATATAACTAGCATATAATGATACATTTTTACCCTGCCTATGGGTGATGCATCCAAAGTGTGACCAACTGTATTATAATAGCAATATTCTGAAATACTGATATTATGACAACTTAAGTTTATTGTATCCAGCTCTGCACATCTATCTTACACAAATTCCTATTGACTTCGATGGCAGTTTCAGTCTCAAATTAACTGCAGGCCTCTCTAGAGTCATCTTCTTCAATTATATTTTACATTCCATTTAGTTGCAACAAAAAAAACCATGACATATGGTTTTGTTTATAAAGTAAACAACCTCTTCTTGTTTTCCCCTAAATGCACAGTGTTAGTAACTAACCTTTGTGATCAAACACTACTTACAAATTATTACAGATGTACAAACATGCTTTCCTAGATGCTGTTTTGAATTCTGTAAATAAGGTCTTGAAAATTATTTAATAGAATCTTGAGGTGTGATGCACATGGCTTTATTTAGGAGTTCCCATGGAGATTTGTTGTATATTTTTGGTTGATTATTTTTTTTTAAACCCAAGTATCATTTTTTAGTACTAAGCTAGGTCTGCAATTTAACTATGCTATTATACTTAATTACCTGTTTAGCTCTTACCTGGTAAAGCAGAAGATCTTTATGGTTTTCTGAGGGTTGACAGTGACAAGCAGAGGTAATGGCTGATGATGATACACTGCTAGCTCTCTCTTCTCTTTCTGGCCACTGGCTTTCATTAAAACCCAGATAAAGTTGTTATTTATCTGAATCAATTGTATTGCCCCAATCACAGCAGTTTCAAAATATCTCATAACCTTGACTATGTCTATCCTCCCACATTTCTCAGAGGTAAATCAGCGCTATATCAGCATTTTGCAACTGAAGTATGGAGAATATATTGCAAATCTATGGGGTTGGGAACAAAAAACTCAAATTTTCTCAAGTTTTCAGTTAATGCCCTAAACACTGGATCATTCTGCCACACTTTGGAAATACTTTCTTGATACTAATTTTCATGTAAGTAACCACAACAGGGTTAAATGTGGTGTTTTGTTCATGCCTGATGGTCCATAGGATGAAGTCTGCTATAAAATGCCAAAAGGATGGAGAACCCTATTAAGGAATTAACTCTGCACTGTTTTTTATATATTTATATAAATAACTGCTGGTTATTATAGGCTCCAGTCTACCAGGCTGCTCCAGGCAGGTGAAGCCTTGTGCTCATTCAGTGTCCTGTTATAGTAAATGCATGGAAATAATAAATCCATTTATCTGCATAGATCAGCTTGAAGTAGTGAGAGGAAACAGATTAATTTTGAAAAATGAAATGGCAGCACTTTCAAGCTGGCCAAACCAAACTGTTAAGCACTATTAAGCTAAAAAATGGAATCTACATAGTGTTTGTTATAATAGTTTAACTGCTGCTGGAATAGACCATAATCTACCTGAATGATGCTGAAAAATATCCAATGTTATCTGTGGCTAACTATACCCAAATCCTGCATCAAGAACTAGTAAGATCCCTGTTAATGATAATTTATTCCAGTGACACACATTATTTTTTCAGAAACTGTTTCATAAATGAATGAAATGCCCCCCCAAGGGGAAGTATAATTGGAACTGAGTATACATATCTGCCTTAGTAGGAGGGGGGGATGAAGCTAAGAGTTAAGCTTCAACAGCAGCACAGGCTTTGAGAGTCAGAAGAACAGCAGCTCAAGCTCTTTTCTCATATATGTGGTAACGGGTTTGAGCTTGGCATGTGTAAAAAGAGAAGTGCTGAGATTTGCAGGAGATGCTAGTGAAAACCCCAGTGAAGATAGGTAAAAAGTCCTTTTTAAGTATGGTTTCAGGAAACAAGTCGAAACAGTGTGAGCACTTGTGTAAGTTGACTCTCCGCTATGGGAGCTTGCCTGGACCCTTGTACTCTTATACTTCCACACATTCTTTCAAATGCATTCAGAGATTAAGGTATAGTAGTATAATATGTTTATAACAATATAAATGCAGTCACTTTGGGTTGTAGTGGTGTAACTATTTTGGGCCTTCAAAAACCATATAGATGTGATGTGATGGCCAGTTATTCCTCTACAAAAAAAGCCTTCAGTTTCACTTCTTCGAGTGATAATGCAATATTGCTATTGCAAGTGACTAGAAAAAATGCAGAAGGGTAAAAGTCAAAAGAAAAAAAAAGACAAAAGGGAAGCTTTAACCTAACTTTCTAATGAATGACAGTGATCTAAGCCATAATGAAAGTAGAATTAACACTTACAAGATTACAATGTAGATTTAACTTGAAGGTCAAATATAGAAATATATTGGATTATGATTAATCTACTTACTCACAGCCTATCATTAGCATTTTTGTTTAGAAAAAATGATGTCTTTCTATATTGTTGTATGTCTTTCTATATTAAGATATAGAATTTCCTCTTATTTGGCATGGTAGACCTTTGCTCTTTCCACATAAGGAAAACTAATATATCAGTTGGTATGTGGCTATTTTATAATATGTCAACATGTCATTGTTACATTCATGGAACAAGGTGTACTAAATGACAAACTCTAATCAACATTGTCAAGAGGTTCCATTAGTAAACAAGATGCAGAAAACACTTGGGATAATGGGTCAATACATATTTTCCAGTTCTGAAGGAAAGATAAAGCAGGCTTTTGTGACAGTGAGCCTTTTAGGGCAGTAAAAATGAATATTTAGGTGCAGACTAGGACCACATTTAAAACTAAAAGTGTGATAACTTAGCTGAATGGCACATTTTATCAGACCTCTGCCCCATTGTTTTAATGAGTTTAGGCTGAAATTCTTTACAGAAGTGACTTAAAAATAATCATTTGCACCCAGCACTTCAGATAATAAAAGAATCCTCCCATTCCGAGTTGACTGCCAGAAAAGTAATTTTAACATAGCATTTAATCTTCTTTAAAGTTTAGTGCTGGTGAAAAGTGCCAAGCTATCAACTTGGGAAACTGAAGTCTGTATCTATAGAATAAGTATGGTGCTGGCAGTCATGTGCAGATTTTTCCTACCACAGCTTTCTGCAGTGTTCCAACCTTATTCTTAAAGGAACATCTTCAGGGGCAGACAGTTACAAACACTGTGTCTCTGTCAGTTCTTGGGCTCCAGCTGACTCTACCAATTAGAATGAGAAAAAGCATCAGTTGGTGTTGGATCAGATTCAGCTCTGGCACAAACTCAGTAAAGTCGTTAACATGGTGTTTAGCCACAGAGGTTGTTTCACATTTAATGGATTCTTCATAACTCTTCTAGTTAAACTCTGAAGTTGGATGGCCAGGGTCAGGTGAAAAAAGAGCTCTAAATTTCCTTGAAATTTGGAACTGGAACTAGACTTCTTGAGTTCAGCATCACTAGTAACACATGCTTAAAATGTGCATTCTGCTTCTCTTTTCTTGCTCTTTTCTTCTTAGATGAACATCTGGGATAAGTACAGACAGTCAACAAGCCCAACACTGAATCTATTCAGTGTTTGCAGGTTAGTCTAAACTGCACAGATTAAATTGAAACAAAAGTGAACAGACATTTACCTTTGATTCAGGAAATGCAGCCACAGGCCTGCAGTGGTTCAGAAGCTGGGGGAGGCCAGAACACAGTTCTCAGACTGTGTGCTCACTTCCTCTTCCTTCTGCCCCGAGGTCTCTAGGATTTGCAGTCCAGAATTACAGCAGCAGGACTCTGCAGGGCTGCTCATAGTTTCATAGTTTCTAGGGTCGGAAGGGACCTGAGCAGATCATCGAGTCCGACCCCCTGCCATGGCAGGAAAGAGTATTGGGGTGAAACAACCCCAGCAAGGTGTACATCTAGCCTCCTCTTAAAGACCCCAGGGTAGGAGCCAGCACCACTTCTCTTGGAAGTTGGTTCCAGATCCTAGCTGCCCTGACCGTGAAGTAGCGCCTCCTGATATCTAGCGTAAATCTACCCTCTGCCAGCTTGTGACTGTTATTCCTGGTCACTCCTGGTGGTGCTCGGGGGAACAGTGACTCTCCCAGTGCCTGCTGGTCCCCTCTGACTAGTTTGTAACAGGCCACTAGATTCCACCTCAGGCTTCTCTTGTGGAGGCTGGACAGGTTCAGGTCCCATAGCCTCTCCTCATAGGGCCTGCCCGGCTGCCCCCTGATCATGCAAGTGGCCCTCTTCTGGACCCTCTCCATGTTGTCCACATCCCTCTTGCAGTGCGGCACCCAGAACTGGACTCAGTACTCAGTACTCATGACTTCCTCTTCCTGCTTCCAGGTGCCTTTGGGATTTATAGTCAGTAGTTACAGCTAGCAGTAATTTTGAGCAGGGGAATGGGTGTTGAGCCCCCTCTCCCTGGCCCCAGACTGCAGTTGAGGTTTGCCTGGGGGAAGGTAGTACTCCCAGTATAGACTGGGCTGCAACCCCAGCTGGGCTTGTCCCTCCACCCCCTTGTTAGCTAGCCCTCACTGCTCCACCCAGGGAGCAGAGGGGCAGGAGCAGTCCTGCTCTCTGGAGCAGATAGCCCAGCCCAGGGATGCAAAGCATGTTAAATGCTGGGGGACTGTGATTTAACCTGAACCATGAAGGGGTCTGGACAGAAGTTAACCGGTTTGACAGAAATCAGTTAAGTCTGATAGTTCATTCAACCAGGTTTATCTTAAACTAGTTTCAGCCATTTTGAAACTGGTTTATGTGCACTGAGCTCCTGTTCAATTACAGGTTTAACCAGTTCCTGATCACTTTAACTACTTTATGTTCAACCTCTTCCCTAGCCCTGAAGCTCACACATGGTGGCAGAGCAGTGAATGCATGTACAACTGAGATTTGAATTTGAAGTCTATGTTCCCAGTTTTTATATTAATATCAAAACAGGAATTAGGCAGACAAGGTTCTTTGGGTAAATCTAATGTCTTTTATTAGACCAAATCAAATAGTTGGCAAAATTCTTCTTTGCAAGCTTTTGGGTAAAATTATCCTTCATGATACAATTAACCTATGTCATTAGACCAACACAGCTACAGTCTACATCCCTAAAACATAAATTAAATTTTCTTCCCCCCAAATCACAGAGATTCTGAAGAAGAGTTTTCCCAAAATAGCCTTTAGAGTATGCCACATATTTTAGGTAAGGTAGATGGGGGAGGAGATGGTACTATAGTTAACCTTTGGAATACAGGTCTGTTTCCTGTTCTTAGAGCCAGACTGATACTTACAGTCTAGTTCTTCCTGCAAATGTAAACATCTGTGTTGATATTTTTAAAGTGGGCCTTTTTAGGATTGCTTTTAATAAAAGCATGTCCCATCCATTCAGTTTGATTTGTTTACAATGGTGTCAGTTACCTTCAAAGGACTTGAGAATTATTTAAAACCTTCCACCTCACACACCTCTGTAGAGATGATTAAACAGTTATTACTTTTCAAGGAGTTCTTTCCCTACATCTTTACTAGCATTTCCTCATGGTGTGGTAAAGTTCCTGATCTAGGTTTTATAGAGTTTTTTTTCCTTTAAATACAAAGACTCTTTTTTCATTCTTTAAGATGCTAATTCATCACTGACTATATAGCTATAACAATACTCCAACGCTACTTTTAAAAATATTTCATTCTTTTATCATTTCATGTAAAGCAATTAGGTGATAGTAGTTAGGTTCTCATATATTTCTAATTGACATAGACCATATTTATATACTTTTTAAAAACTGTTTTGTGAACAGACATTTTTATCTGACCTGCATACCATGCAAGTGTCTAGAACAAATTTTAAAGCAAACAATAATTAAATATGTAAGTAATTGGAAAATAGAATTAAAATAGCACATGCGTTTACCAAATATACCATGTATGGACTTAATCCTGTTTGGTTTTATTTTTCTTTTGATAATTGATGTAGCCCGGGCATATTCAGGCTACGTACCTGTCAAAGTAAAATTTTAGATATAAGTGCTGCCAATAGAGAGAGTTGGTTCTGACATGTGCGGACAGCCTAGGCTGATAGAAAATTCCACAGCATGGTCAGCATATGCCCCCTGCTCGACCCCTGGGCCTGTCAATCAAGTATGACCTAGTTTTCAGCTTGCGCATGCTCAGTCACACTCGGGACCTGATCAGACGCATGCTCAGTCCATCTGCAGCATGACATAATTAGACTAGAAATTTCCTTGTGGGGAGAGAACTGATTGGCCACTAAATTCCTTCAAAAGGCTCGTGAGCCCCACCGTGGGTGTGGGTGTTGAAGGTGTGGGCGCTTGTTGGTGTTGAGAGAAAGAGAGAGAGAGCTGCTTGATCTGTAAGCAGAGGCTGCAGTTAGCAGGGACTGCGGGACAGAGAGAGAGATTGGGATTCGGATTCCCAGGTCTCCTCCTCATTACTCCACACACAGATTTAGTGTCTCATATTAGACTCGTTCTCGTATTAATTCCTCTGGCTTCCGACTGATTCTGACACCGGCTACTGACAATGACTGGATCATCCTTTCTTACCTTGACTATGGTTTCGTCTTCTTCTACCTGGCACTCGACTTCGGCACCGTTCTTCGACCATCCGTTGTCCATTTAGACTGGCGTCACGACGTTCGTTCCGTCCATCGAGTTACAGTTTTGTTTGTTTGTTTACTCCATTTAATGAGCTGTTGACCAGCCCTGGGACTATCAAGTTAGGCAGCCGCACCTATCCCTTGGAGTAGAACGCAAGCGCTCACTTGAGAACCCCGTGAGCCAACAGACCCCTCGTTTGTTTGTTGTTTGCATTTGTTTAACTGTAACCGAAGAAAGCATCACTACCTACGCCTCACAAGTGTAAGTCTAATAAATCATCCTTGTTTTGAAACCATATGAATCCATTCCACTCAGAACTCCTCGCCACTTATCCCGCCTATTTCGTATCCAAGCCACTGCCTGGCCCACCGTGACCTTGGGGCCTTCATTTGGTTCCGACAGTACCCTCCTCTCCGAATTGAAGGGCAAAAGTGCTGTGGGAGGGAACTGTCAACCACACACAGTTTCTCCTCGGTTCCCTATTGTCAGGCGAGGACTGAACTGCTTAACTATATACAGGTTTATTAATTAATAAAATAAAATTACTTACACACACACAGACACACACACCTATATTATATACTTCACTTATACCTCCTATAGAGCTTTAACCCACACAGGTAAGTAATGGATCTGGAACAGGTAAGTATAGATAAATACAGCATGTCAACAGGGATAAACACAATGAACTATTTATTGTCCATGAAAGAACATTGTCATGTATGCAGTGGAAATCAAAGATAAGAATACACTTGTACTCATATAACAGTGAAACCTCAAATGACAAAATATGAGGTGCTTGCCCACTCTTCTAGGTGTTGAGGGTGCTACTATGCTAGGGTCTCTCCATTCAGTGAGGGGAAGCCTGGCTGCAGCTCTGCCAGGGGAAAAGGGGACGACGCTTCGGGTCCCTTCAACACCTCATGGGACCCCCCCTCCCCACAGAGCCTTTGCTGGCTCCCTCCTGAGGGTTCCCTCCCCTGTGGAATACCCTTGTTCCCAACACTCGTGACCCCGGCTGCTCCAGCTCTGTGGGATAGGCATCTCTCCTGACATGGTGGCTGGCTGCTGCCCGGGCTCTCTTGTAATCTGAGGCCTGCTCATGGCCCTGTACACCAACCCATGCACTGTTTGCCTCACTCCTTATGGCAGGAGTCAGAGGCCTGAGCTGCCTCGTGCAACACCAGGGCTCAATCAGGTCCTGGATCTGCTGGAGAGTGCTGTCACATTGGCAGTCCAGCTGCATGCCAGGGGTTGGAGACCCGAGCCACCTTTGAAGAAGCTCCCAAAATCCTGATCCACTCTTGGACCCTCCATGCAGCGATCTCTGCACTGCACTTGTGGCCCCTACCGGGGTTGTAGACCCAAGCTACCTCAAGTGGCTCCCTGGGTCTGGGCTCTGTGCACCAATCTGTGCACAATTCTCTGGACACCTGCCAGGGGATGCAGACCTGGACTGCCATGAGCAGCCCCAAGGTCTGAGCCCTGTGTGCCGTTCCATGCACTGATGGGGCTGAGGTGTTGGTCCTGGCAAGGGATGAGAGGGGGTCTTTGGGGCTCTTCTGGGTGCTGCTTTGCTTGCTGGGCAGCTCTTCCCCAGCTCTCTTTAGCCCCTTCTTCCTTCATTGTCCCTGATGCATCCTTCATGTGCTGGGCACGTGGCTCCTTTTATTCAATTCGGGAGCTCTGCCCCCAAAGTCTTGCTGGACCTGCAAAATGCAGGCTTCAGTCAGGTCCACAGATTTCAGTAGAGTTGCTTGTGACCTCTTGGCAGGGCAGGGTTGGCTCCACCCAGCCCTTACCTAATTGGTGGACAGGCAATCAAAATAAAGATTTTCCGAGCTCAGGACATGGCAGACTAAATTGGTAAGTCCACCACATTGATTTTCTAGCAAAGAAAATGCAGTACATTTGCATTAGATTCTGTGACGCATGGGGAAATTATTAGTTAAACTGGAAAAACTGAGCATTTGTAAAAGTGTAAGGTAGATAAAGGAACTGGATAAAGGTGATATGACAAAGCTTATCCTCCAAAGGAAGCTATCAGACTGGAATGAGGTAGTGTTATGGTTATTTTGGCTTTAATTTTTCTTCAGTTTCAAAGTCATGAATATAGGTCTGACTGCTTAGTTTACCTGACAGTAGTTGACCTCGGGCCCCAGGGGAGGCACACCTGGGCCAAAGGTTAGCGTAGAACTAGTTAGGGGGCTTCTGGAGGGGCTGGACATGTTTAAGTCAGCCGGCCCGGATGATCTCCACCCTAGAGTCCTTAAGGAATTGGCCGAGGTCATTGCAGGACCCCTGGCACGGCTCTATGAGCACTCGTGGTGCTCTGGTGTTGTCCCAGAGGACTGGAAGAGGGCCAACATGGTTCCAATCTTCAAAAAGGGGAGGAAGGAAGACCCAGGAAACTATAGGCCAGTCAGTCTTACCTCAATCCTGGGCAAGCTGTTTGAGAAAATTATGCT
>NW_017728886.1:165108516-165117171 GCF_001723895.1 Crocodylus porosus | reverse complement strand
GGTCACAAGCTGGCAGAGGGTAGGTTTAGGTTAGATATCAGGAGGCACTACTTCACGGTCAGGGCGGCTAGGATCTGGAACCAACTTCCAAGAGAGGTGGTCCTGGCTCCTATCGTGGCGGTTTTTAAGAGGAGGTTAGATGAACATCTTGCTGGGGTTGTTTGACCCCAGTATTGTTTCCTGCCATGGTGGGGGGTCGGACTAGATGATCTACTCAGGTCTCTTCTGACCCTAGAAACTATGAAACTATGACTTCAGACAACTAAAATGATTTATCTTCACTCTTCAGCAGAATGCTGCTGGACCCCCACATCTTCAGGTGAGATTAAATGACTCCATGGGCCAGATCTGGTTGGCAGGCCATGGGTTGCCAAACCCTATCTTAATCTACAGTTTTGCTCTGTTTCTTACTTACAAACATGGGTATTTTAATGATTAGAATGGAGTGGTTTTCCAGATGATTGATCAGATTAACCACTGAAAGGCTGGTGCTTGAGGCTGGATCTTTACCACAGAGTTAACTTGGGTCATGGCTGAAGCTAATACAGGTGGTAAGGTGTGAAAAGCCCCCCATGAAAAGTTTTGTTGGTTTTGTGCCTCTATTAGTGCTGTATTTTTAGGACTTGGGCCATATTTTTGTTTCTTCTTGCTGCAGTAAAGCTGCAATATTATTCCCTTCTAGGGAATAGCTGGAATTTTGACAAGGCATTGGAAGACCATCAGCACTTCAGTCATTTAGTCTGAATCCTCATTTCAAATGTCTACTAGCCTGAGTGAAAGGAGCATCAAAGCTCTAACCTTTTCCTGGATTTTACATATCATGAACCAACTAACAAAGAGCCTGAGTTACTTTTGGAAATGAAAAAGTGTTCTGGATGGCTTAACCTGGCTCATTGTTTAGTGATTCTTCTGACATAACTACATCAGAGGAACACCTGAAGATCCCAAAGTACTTTAGCAATTTTCATATGAGTACCCACCTTCTCAACTACATTCTAGCTTTCCCGTCTTGGAGTACTTGGCATCAGAGGAACTGGGCACTACTATGCATCTGTTCTGAGTGCCACTGTTACAGGCTTTAGAATGGAGCAAGTTTTAAAAGTTCTGGTTCCTCCAATTTAAAAGTTTTCCATATCTGCTTGATAAAATTCTTTTATATCAGAGGAATAAAACAAAAATATTTTTTCAGAGATATGATGTTTCCTGAAAGTCAGTGTTCTTAAATTAATTCTTCTAGTATGTTAACCCCAAGTGTGCATCAGATATAATGATATTGTGATCACTAGATCCTGTTTTATCTGGCTCCAACCTCATTTATCATACCTGGCATCTTTCCAACAATTACGTTCTGAATAGCTTTAGCTATACCACAAAGAAAGCAATCCAACTCTACAACTGGAAACATGTCTCCGTCTTACTTCTAGCTTAGTCGTTATCCCAATCAATATCAAAGTAATTAAAATCCCTTATGATCAAAGTTCTGGCCTTCTCACAAGCATCTTCTATCTTCAAAAGCATTTCCTAATCTACTTTTCTAACTGATGTGATGGCTTCAGCAACATCCTAGAACCAACTTTCTTGTCCTTAACTTTTAGTCTAACTGAAGCTACCATATAATTCAAAACATTTATATTCCTTTTTTATATATCTATATCTCTCTATATATCCATATCTATGAAATCCTTTTTCTATTTTATTTAGTTTCTTTCTTCAATAATTTTTTCATCGTGGATGTAAAAGCCCAGGATAAAATTCCTTTTTTTTAAATTAGGTCTTATAACTTACTTGCTTTGCACCTTTCACTGGTCATATCTACATAAGATGCTGACTGTGCAGTCGTTACTGTGCAGTCATTTGATACTTGTATAAACAAGTACTAAATGACTGCGCAGTAGCTGGAGTTGCTGAACAATAGCATCATCAAATGGCTTTTTCGTGACACTGACTGTGCAGTAGCTTGTGCCTACTGTGCTGTAGCATCACGTCACACTTCATGCCACATGATGCTGCTGCACAGTCAGCACTTCATGTAGATGAGGCCACTGCAACCTGTGTTATAACTGTTCAGAGCAAAGTCTGATTTCCTTATTAATTATTATATTGGACAGTATATTTCCCTATGCATGGCAATTTAGTTCAACTTCAGGCCGCAAAACTGAGGAAATTCTACAAAAAGGTTACCTTGCAGTCCATTCACTAGCTCATAATCCTGGCTGTCATTATTCTAATGTGATCCTTTGTAATTACCATGTAATTTGGTAGTACAAGGTCTAGATGAATATAAAAGCTCCAGAGTGAACGTTTGTGACAGAGAGCTGCATGAACGTATTCTGCTTGTGTTTCACTGTCATTGGATGATGCATTAGCTTATCTTTCACTTTCACTTCTAATTTAATAATTTCCTCATCTTTGGGTGATAGCTTGAAAAGTAAGCAATTGGGATGTGGCCTTTCATTTCCATACAAAACAATTTTTGAAGGCATTCAGAGTAAATGGCCAGAGATCAACTGGGCCCCACAATGTTAAAGGCTCTTCGTTGTCGATATCCTGGAACCAGTGGTGCTAATTTCCATACAATGCAGTGTTTAACCTCCCATGAGAGCAGGTTCCTTTGGCCTACTGCTTTGAAATACCATTAACATATACTATGCAGAAAATGAGCTGAGAAATGCATCCACTGGTAAATGTTGCAAATTTATCAAATCGGCATTAGTAAAAGGTAGACCAGCTTAAGACTGTGATCTCTGACAGCATGGAACAGGAATTACTCCTACATACCACCAGCTACTGAGTTTAACAACCTACTGCTTTCAGGAGATATAATATACCAATTTAACCACAGCATCATAAACTAGACTTCTAACTTGTTAATTTGATCCCCCAGGTGTTTGCTCTTTAAAGTTATAATGATGGGATTATAGTACACTGATTAAAACATACAATCGCTATCGAAGTATAGAGTTTAACCAATTATAAAGCACTTTTGGTTAACTCTTATTGATATTAAGCCTTTTATTTCACCTTACTTCTTTTTGCACATATACAAAAACATCCTCAAATAACTTTAGTTCTGAGGTTGCAAATCTACTGGGCAAGCTGATTGTCAAATGTTTTCCTTAGTAACCCATGAATACCCTTACAATATTTACTGAGAACCTTATGCAGCTCTTAATTGATAGTACAGCTGATGTTAGTTAAAAATGTGGCCCTACCACAGCAGTGGCAATGCATAGGTGGGGGCATGTGTGCTGGTGCATCCCCTGACAGGCCACACTCTCTGCTTAGGGGACAGACAAGGAAGGAAGGTGGGAGCACTGGTGCCCCTCTGCAAGCACTGGCTGGGGAGTGGGAGTGCCGTGGCCACTTTTGGGGACCTTCCCCCCACCCAGTCAGTGAGATTGATCCCCTCCCTGGTCACTGACTGGTTGTTGGGAAGGCACGTGCCTCCCCGGACTAAGGTGGCACCAGTCACCCATGTAGCACAGTGATTCTCAAACTGAGGTGTCATGAGATTTTTCCCATACTGCAGGAACTGTGAAGAAATAAGGAGGGTGTGAGGAGATAAGCACATAAGCACAAGCTTAGGCTTTCTCTGCTTGGCAACTCCCTGCAGGAAGGTGAACACTGTAATAAATAAATTAGCTTTTGAAATGGGATGCCACTCAATTCACATATGTTATGGTCAAGTGCCGAGAACCACTGAGTTACAAACATATTTCAATCTGGACCCCTTCCTCCTCTCTCTCCCCCTCCAACCTCCCCACCCTATATATTAGTTGCTTTTCTTAAAAAAAATTATCAGTGATTACCTATGAAATCCCATTGAAATTATATGTATAATGAAAAGTAAATAAAGAACAAAGTCATATTGTCCCTTTTTCTCACCTGTTAGTTGTCTTATCTATTAGCACTGTAATAGGCTCAAACAGGGACAAAGTTGGGTTCCCTCCAGGTTTTGTTCTGGGTCCAGTGCTGCCAATATCTTCATGATTTAGAACAGGAGTGCCAAACTCACTGAGCCTACAGTGGTCTTTTGGCTGGATGAGTAGTTTAGTGGGCTGGTCTGGCCCTCCACATTGCATGCAGTACACTGGCCCAGCCCTGCACAGCACATGTAGCGTGTGCACCTGGCCTAATATGGGGCCTGGTACGCACACTACCTGTGGTGTGCAAGTCCAGTCCAAAACCCATGGTTAGCACTGCGGACCAGATGATAGGACTCTGTGGGCTGGACCTGACCCACAGGGCATATCTTTTACACTTGTGACTTAAAATATAGAATTCAGTGTAAACCTAGTAAATTTGTGGGTGCCACCAAACTGGGTAGGAAGCTACTTTGGAGGAGTAGGATTTAAAATGACCTGCATAATTAGGGAAAATGGTATGAACAGTATGAGTGGTTTACTGTGTGTAATATATAGTGCATATGTTTATATCCAAAAGGCAAGTCTGACTAGAGCTTGGGTTGAGTCCCAGGTTTGAGATTCTGCTGTTTTGATTGTGGAATCCATCCATCAGTCAAAACTGAGGCAGCAAGAGGAGTAAAGTCATGCCGCTTTCCTGAGGGGAGGGGGAGAGGTGTCATCTCCCCCCTGCCCTGGTCCTGATTATAGACTGCAACAGTCAGGTCTGGAAGACCTCAGGGACAAAGCCCTGAAGAGTATAAAAGGAGCTGCGTGCCCAGCACGAGGGAGACACATCTGGGATGGAGAAGAGCAGGGCTTAGAAGAGCTGAGGAGAGCTGCTCAGCACGGTGAAGCAGTAGGCTGAAGTGCCCGTGAAGACTTTCATTGGTGGGGAATGGCAGACAGCTCCAGCGGTTAGGCTCTCAGTGCTCAGCATGGTGTCCAGTCCCTGGGAGCTGCATGAGGCAGCTTAGATCTGCAACATCTGGCGTGTGGAGACACAGTGCACAAGCTGGTGAATGGACCAGGATATTTGGAGGCCTTGGGCAGCTCAGGTCCCCATCCCCTGGCATGAGACTGGGAGCTCAGTGCAGGAGGTGCTGCCCAAAGGGTCGGGGAGCAGACTGAGCCCCAGTGCTGCATGAGGCAGCCTGGGCCTTCTACCCATGGCAAAAGGTTGAGTCCAGGGAGCCAGACAGTGCTCGGGCTCCTGAGTCAGTGGACAGGGCTGAGCTAGAGGCCCCAGAAGTCCTGCATAGTGGAGCCCCGTTCCAGGGGACAGTGACCCCCAAAGCCCACTGCAGGCAAGAGAACAGCTTGGTGCAGAAGATGAGGGCCACCCTCCAGGCCTGGGAGCCATGAGTTGTAGGGAAAAGGGATTCCCACAGGGGAGGGAAAGTCCCCCCTGAAAGTGGAGGACCATTGGGAGGGCCCCCCTGAAGTTACTAGCTTCCTTGAAGAGTTTGGGAAAAGGCCCAGGGCACTGGAGTTTCCCCTTGGGATTAAGTTTACCTTTGAGGTTCTTGTGCTATAAGTGGTGTGATGTTGTGCCATGTATTTTGTGAAATCTCATGTTTGTCAATTAGTAGATGAGTACAGTCTTAAATTTAGGACTTTGACTAGGGCTCTGCTAGGATCCCCTTTCCCTATTATTCACCTGTTGTTTATCTGTATTTATTTGTGGCTTATTTATTGTTCACGTACACTTACCTATAGTTTATCTGTTGGTTAACTATGTTTATTTTGAGGTTTATCTGTTTCAGTTCATATATTTACCTGTATCTGGAGCACTGGTATAAGGGTTAATAGCATTTACCCAGAGGGTTTTGTTTATGCTGTTTATATATATACAGCAAAAGATTTGTTATCTGGCACCCATGGGGAGTGGAGGGTGTCAGATAACAAAATATGCCGGTTACCTGAGAGGCCCGAACAGGTGTCTTTGCCTGTTTAGGCTGCCACCTCTCCCACTATGTCCAGAGCATTGCTGCCCCTCCTGCCACATTGCCACCCCCCCACGGGCCCTGAGGGACAGGGAGGTGGGCCCTGCACAGGCTGCTATGCCCCAGGCCATGGAGGCTCAGCGAAACCAGAAGTGCCACAGTGGGCACTTCCGGTTTCGCTTTTACCTTAAAAGCCAGTGTGCCGGTTAATAGAGCATTTCGGCTTGTAAGGTGCCGGATAACGCAGCTTTTACTGCGTGTGTATGTGTACTTATATCTATATAGATATATATCTATAATAGAGCATTCCAGCTGTACACGGATATAAACATATGTATCACATATATACAGTATGTGTGTATATGTATATGTGTGTATATGTATGTATATATGATACATATGTTTATATATGTGTATAGCTGGAATGCTCTATTATATATAGATATATATATAAAGTACATACACACACGTGCAGTAAAAGCTGCATATATATACATGAACATATAACAAGGAAAAGAAACATGGATATAAACATATGTACTATATGCTATATATAGCATATGTTTATATCTGTGTATAGCCGGAATGCTCTATTATGTATAGTACATATGTTTATATCTGTGTTTCTTTTCCTTGTGATAAGTTAATGTAAATTTGTATATAGTTAAGTCTCCTGACTGTCCTGGCCTAGTTCTATAGGGACAGAGGGAAATTGAGTGGTCTGCAGTTCCCCCACGGCACAGCTGCCAGCTAACAATTCCCTTCAATTGGAGAAGGAAAGTATATACCTAAGTACGCCTGGGCTACTAAAATAGAAAGCAACTGGAGAAGGACTTCGGAGCTGTGCTGGACCACAACCTGAATATGACTCAACAGCGTAGCATTGTTGTAAAAAAGCTGATAGCACAGTGGGTTGCCTGAATAGAAATGTTGTATCCAAGTCACAGGGAAGTGAGTCTCCCAATCTGTTTGACACTGGGAATACCTTGCCAGGAATACTGTCCTGTTTTGGGCATGACACTGTCACGTTATGGCTTCAATTAACTGAGTCAGGACTCACCTGAGCAAAGATATCTTTAGTCCTGCCAACAGCATCCAGATAGCTATGAGACTCTCTTTTCACCTCTTTGTCAAAACTCCACCCATCTTTCTATATGTAACAGTGATATCTTGAAAGGGAGCCGAAAGACAGCCTAACCCTTAAAAGATAGGCAGTCCTCACAGACGCTTTAAAAAGATATGGACAAATTGGAAAGATTCCAGAAATAAAAGTGAAAGGGATTGGAGGTCTAGAATATATAGCATGAAGAAAAGTTGGACAAACTGGAATCATTTAGTTCGAAGAGAACACTGAAGGGAGATTTGATAACAGCCTTCAAATAAAAAAAGGATTTGATACAAAGAAGATGGCATTTAATTTGTTCTCTGGGTCCTTAAGGGTCAGGACAAGGAGTAATGGTGTTAAACAGCAGCAAGGGAGATTTAGGTTAGGTATTTGGAAGAAATTCTAACTCTGAGGATGGTCAAGTACCAAAACAGATTGCCTAGCAAGACTGTAGAATCTCCCTCATTGGAAGTTTTTAAGTGCAGGCCAGACAAACAGTTACCATAGTTGACATGGTTTAGACAGCAGAATCTAGCCTTGAGGAGGGGGTTGGACTACATGATTTCTTGAGGTCATTCCAGTTCTATTTTCCTATTATTCTATTGTGACTGTGACTGAAGTTATCAGGAGTTCAGAGTTTCAAATAGCCAGCTGTAAATGCCTGAATATAACTGTTAACAATCTTTCCTTAGAGTTAGCAAGCAGCAGTGCCCCAATATGATGTTATGTATGGGAGGGCTGGTTAGGGTTGTTTCTTGTTAAATGAAAAGCTGAGGTCATAACCATTTGTGATCATTAATAATATCTTGTTACCATTCTCAAGGATGTGAATTTGTAAACCTTGTCTTGACCTAATTATATCTTAAATGGAATATTTAGGAAGACACAATTTATCATGTGTGCTACTGTGTCAATCCATTCCCCTGTTTCAGTCCCCCATTTCAGTGACTCCTGTAATAAAGCAGTTAAGCTACAGGTACAATCTACAAAGCATTTAGCATCCTTTCTGGGTTTCACATTATCCTTTCCCATAAATTATTGACTTTAAGGGATGTCCAAGTAACAAAAGCTGTGTAGCTTTGCTTGGAAGAAACAAATTAAAAAAAATAATCAGGGTGGAACTGATATAAGTTTTACCTTAGTTGTTTGTAAGAGTTGCACATGACTGGTTGTTGTGCTATTCTGTATGGCTAAGTATAGCCATTCAGGGAGGTTAAATTGCATTATAAATGGTCACCCAACCTAATTTAGTTCACCCTGGTGCAGATCTTACACTTAGATTGCTAGTTAGATCAATCTAAGTGCAAAATGTACAGAGGAGCAGGAAGGTTAGATTGGTCTAGAATGGCAAACCCAATTAAGTTAACCCTACTTCAGAGGTAGTCTAACCTAGATCAGGTCCAGCAAGACTGATCTAATTGGAATTTGTATATATTCCCAGCACAGCCCTGGGCTATTTTTACTTTCCCCTGCCCCCCGCCACCAGCTTCCCCCCTCCAGTCCCATCAAACTCCCCATCCACTCCCTGTGCTAGTTTTACCTGCATTGGCTGGTGCCGGGAGCCAATGAGATCAGTTGGGGTTGGGGGGGATAGGTAGGGGGGTAATGGGGGGAGTCAGTTTGCTGTCTGACCTCAGAGCTGGGTGAGTATTAGAGTTAGCTCAGGGGATTTGGAAGGATCAGAGAGCTTTTCAGATCTCTA
>NW_017728886.1:165104619-165108396 GCF_001723895.1 Crocodylus porosus | reverse complement strand
ACTCTCTAATCCCCTGATCCAGCCAAACCCTCCTGGACCCCAGCACCCCCTCTGTGGACCCTGCTAACTTTTCCACCTCCCCCCACCATAGCCCAAATTACCTCACTGATGCCCCCAAGCCCTCCAGTTAGGTACCCTATCCCAATTTACCATTAGATTGGGTGGCCATTTTTAACTTGATATATAACCTTCCCCTAACCTTTTTAAATTTCTTCACATACCAGGTCTGTGAATAATTGTCAGTGTGAGAGGTTATATGTACAAAAGTGCTCACCAGTAACTTATGTCCCCTGTAATACCACAATATGTTAAGAACGAAGTTATTCCAAAAAGACATTTTGTATTGTCTTGTTTTTTTTCTTTTAAACGCCATCGTATTTTATTTTAGAAACTGAGTACTATACAATATTTGTGCATTAGCCATTTTCCGTAGCCTGACTTGAATGGATAGAAGCAGTGAATGGAGACTGTGTTTAAGAATGACAAGTCAATAGTAGCACATTTTACACCGGGCTTAGAACTGCATTCTGTTTGGACTTTTATTTTCGAAGCCACAAGGACCGTGTCAGTACTCAGCATATTTTAGATAACTTTAAAAGAAAGGTATAGCCATGCAGAGTTACTCCAAGTGTCCTCTTTTTTCCAGTTGCTTGCAAACTATTGTACATGTCTTTTGGTTTATAGTTGCCCCTATTTACATAATAAAGATTGCTACTTTATTCTGTTAAGCCTCATCTCTTTCCCTGCACAGGGACCAGTTCTGAGATTCTCTAACTCAACCCGTTCTCTACAGCTTTCAATGAGTATGCCCTACTTGGCATAGTGCAGGGCTGTGGGGAGAGATCTGATTTGGTTCAGGTACTAGTAGCAGGATAGCTGCAAAAGTGTGTTGGCCCTGGGTACTTCACCTTGCTTAGAAGCAAATTACGTTAGTGTTAATCAAAGAGTCAGTCAGGGTGGAGCTGTGTACTAGTTCAGTTTTCCTGCTTTTGGTACCTGAGTTAGTCCATTTAGAGCTTGCCCATGTATCTTTTCAAGGCACTGCATTTTGCAGTGCAGACATACCTCAAATTGGCTGATCCTCTAGCAAAGAATTTCACAAATACAGGGTGGGACTTATGGGAAGAAAGTTAAATGAAAATTTCATGAAGAATGAAGTCCTGAGCCAGTTGAAATTGAAGGATGAAATTCTGATTTGTTCTGTTTTGGGGAGAGGGACAGAAGTTTGGCTGACATGGTGGAATGAGAGGGGAATCCTGAGAACAGGTGTGCCCTGTTAGGACAGATATGGTCATCACCTATTACTCCTCTGCTCACAGGCATCATAATTTGCCTGAAGTTGCCTTCCCCTCCACCTCTCCTAAATTTTAGCTGTGACATTGTTAAAAGGAAAGTATTCTAGAGGTTTATAGGATCACAGGAAAGTGGGGCTAGAAGAAAAATCATGTGGTATAGTCCAGCTCCCTGCTGAAGACATGATCACCTCAGACTAAACCATCCCAGTCAAGTGTCTCTCCAACATACTCTTGAAAATTTTCTAGGATGGAGATTTCATAATTCTTCTAGTGCTTCATGGGAAATGTACTGTAGCTTTTCCCTATTTACCTTTTCAAGCCAACACTTGGTGCACAGCCCCAAATACTTCTGCTCTTCCCGTAAGGATTCTCTGTGGTATGGAGAGTATGCCACAGTGTTAGATGGGCTGTGCCTTGAAGGCATTTTACCTTATTCTTTGCGCATGGATCTGGAATACATTCTGGATCACTGGTTGCTATGTCTGCAGATGCACATTGAAAATGACATTTAAACAACCACTGTGAAGCACTAACATCCAAGGTTGTGAAGGATGAGTCACCACTTAAATGCTTTGTACCACTGTGACCTGTTTGCATACAACAGGCAGGCTGTCTTTTGTCCAACTGTATTCACAGAAGTGTGTTCTTTACACTCAAATTGATGCGGACATGGGTGGGTATATGAATGATACATGCCAATTTTTTTTTATGGCTCAGAAAACCTGGGGTCTACAAACTCTGCCTAGCTACTAGGCCTGTGTGAAGTGCCTACTATTCGCTTTGGAATTGGATTCAGCCGAATTAGGGGACAGTCATTTAATTTGGTGATTCGAATCACTGTCCTGAATCTGATTCAGAGATTCAGACGCTGCTGAATCGGCCGAATCTCCAGTCAGCCCCATCCCCCACCCACTCTCCCAGCCCCATCAATAGCTGTCCTGCCTGGCCCTAGCTCCTGGCTCTTTTGGGGGGGGGGGGGGAAAAAAAGCCTGGCATTCACCGACTGCTGCCAGGCAGGGGGCCAATCCCCACTGGCCTGTACTGCATGGGGGGCTTGGTCATGAGTCCCCAACCCCTGCCCATTCACAGGTCTTAAAAAAAAAATAAAATAAAATAAAAAAGCAAAAAAAAAAAAAAAGCCCTAGACTCACTGGCTCTTGCCAGGCGGGTGAGTGGGCCTTGCTGCCCCACCCCCCACCACCCAGTGCTGTAGCAGTCGGTGAGTAGGGGCTTTTTTTTTTTAAAGCTGGGGCCAGGTGGGGCAGCCATGGGGAGTCAGGGGGCACTCAGGGGCCAGGGGAGCAGGCAGGGGCTGGGGCCTGGCAGGGGTCCTCCCATGGTTCTCTCCCCCTCCTCCAGCCCCCCATTCCCTGCCCTCTACTTACTAGCATGGAGTCTGGGTCCAGCTCTCTGCAGCAGCGAGCAGGGAATGCCTGAATCTCCAAAGCTCTATGAATCTTTTCTGAATCAATTGGGAGAGCTTTGATTCGATTCAGACCTTTTAACTAGTCTCCTGATTCAATTCATATTTAGAGATTCGGCTGCCAAAATGCGGCAAATCCCCTCCAAATTGAATCAGCACTTGAAGCTTCATACAGCCCTACTAGCTACCATTTTCTTGTCTTTGCAGCCACTTCTGTTCTTGGTAGATTCCATTTTCTGCATGTATGTTGTATACCTGAACACAGATTTACAGATTTGATAGGCATAAGGAATTTTCCCCTCTGAGCTCTGCATTTATTTGGGTACACCCTCCAATTTTTTTGTCTTTGAGTTTGACAAAGTACATTACATTCTAATCCTCTAGTAAAAGAGCTGATAAATTTTGTGTAATGCCTGTATTATTCATTTCTGTATTAATAAAGCCTTCAATCTAGTATTTGTGTTCTTGTAGGTAGTCACAGATTGGCTTCACTACAGCCTTCATGCTGAGGACCTTCCTGGATTACAGCCAAACTACTGGGTATGAAGGATTAAAATTGCCCTTGATTCATAGCAAGGTTGTGGGTGAACATTCCAAGACTGATTTTCATAATTGGACAGGTTGGAGGAGAGTTGATGTATTTATTTTCTTTTTTCATGCTCTTGTGAAAAGGACAGCCTACCTCTGCTGATTCTTGAACGCTAATTGTCACACATGTTTACTGTTGTCTAGCTGCAAATCTGTGACACTTGGTATTACTTGTGTATGGTTAGAGTAGTGCTGTTTTAGTTGTCCTAGAGGGAGGTAAGTATAGTTTCCAGGCATCTTATGCAGAGAGGATAGTTCTTTCTTTGGCAATTTTAAACGTTTTTTCTAGGATTTCTGTTTTTGTTTAGATGAGTGTGATGAGAGATGATGCTTCACTGAATTTAGACCAATTAAGTGCTTATGAAGTTAGCTATAAACTCCTGCTTTCTCTTCTGTAAAATAGCAGCCTCTCTTCCCTTTGAAGTTAAAATATATTTATCAGCAATAAGTACAGGAATGTTTTTTTTTTTT
>NW_017728886.1:165103007-165104354 GCF_001723895.1 Crocodylus porosus | reverse complement strand
AAAGATCTGAAAGTATTCTGTTTTAGTTGCATAGTATCTTACTGGGGTCATACCTTTTACAAATATGTAAACAGAGTTGCGAGTTAAGTGACTTGACAGAGTCCAATAGAGACATACAGGGTACGTCTACATGTGCACTGTCTTCATGTGTGCCTGTATTAGGGAACAGTAAATTAATTAACTCTGCTGTAGGGTAGTACTGTCTGAGACAAGTGCTGTCCTACAGCAGAATAGTTACATGCACAAAAATGCATGTATAGATGGTAACTGGAGCTGGCTGGGGCATGAAGATGCTATAAGCTGGGGGCCTGCACTGTTGCACCCTTGTGCCCCAGCCAGTCCCTCTGCAGTACCATAAGCCAGGGTGGAGCAGCCCTGGGCTAGAAAGTGGGCCTCCTGGACTCCCTGCCACTCCAGGGCTGCTCTGCCCCGGCTCAATATGCTGCAGCCCTGGGCTCACATATAAATGCTGTGCCTGGGTGCAATAAACTTCAGTGTGGACTGTTCCAAAGTTTATTGCTATGTTTTAATTGCACGTGTAGATGCACCCACAGAAATCAAATCTAGCACACTGGCATCTAGCAGTTAAGCTTACTGTTGCTTGCTCTTCTTGCCCTCACATGACTCTTACACTCCTTCCTGTACAGTGCAAAGCTTCACTAGGAGGAGTAAAGACCCCCATTCCAACCTTCTGTCCCAACTAATGCTTGGAGTATTTCATCTCAGAGGTGGAAACTGTGTGTGCCCTCCCCAGGCTAATGGGGTTCACTGAACCAATGTCTTCCACTTCCTCCCCTCACACTAGGTTGTATCCACTTCTGGCTGCATGGTTGTCTTTGTGCTGAATTCAGTGCTGTTAGGGGGTGTGTTAGGCACCCTTGTTTCCAAGTCCCCTGAGAAGCCTGCCTATTTCATGAATTCTAAATTGTTATATGCATGACATGTAAGTGCCAAGGGACACATCTTGGCCACAATGATGGAACTTCTGAGCACGTGCTACAGCAGAATTTACAGAACAGATGTAGTTTTACTGGTGAAAACATACGTCCCTCAAGAATAAGGTGTGTAAGATCTTAGGTGGGCTTTTGGGGGTCACCTGAGTGCTTAAACTTGGCCTGTGATGGGCTTCACATGCTGAAGTGCTTTTCCTAATCCAGCCTTAAAGTGACTTGCCCAAAATTATGCAAGAAGCTTACAACAGAGAGAACTGAACCTGAATATCAAGCTGGCCTTAAATACTGAGCCATTCTTCCTCTCCCCATATGGTTTGCTCAGTAAACCAATTCAAATAATTGCATCTAAAGGGAACACCAGGAGGACAGCTTTTGAAAGGATTTGTCATGGTAG
>NW_017728886.1:165090507-165098007 GCF_001723895.1 Crocodylus porosus | reverse complement strand
CTGTTGGAGATTCCCTCTGGGGGCAGGCCGTTCCTAGCTCATAAGTTATGGGGGAGAGAGTCAGTTTCAGATGGTAAAACTGCTCTCTGAGTCCCCCACATGGCTGCTGCCCCCTCCTCCTGGGCAGTCTTAACTTATAAAGCCCCTGTGACCTCATTCACCTGGTCCAATGGAGGCCAGCACCTGTTGGCTGTTGGCCAACCAATTTGAAATGCATCATCAGTTGCCGGGCAGACTCTAGCCCACCAGCTAGATGCCCCTCACCCAGGTAGGTGATACCAGTCAGGTAGGCAGAGGGAGCAGGTTTCCCCCCTCCCTCAGGAATGTATCCATCTCAGGTTACCTAAAGGGATAAGGTAAAGGTGTGTCTTCTCTGCTGGGCCCATCCTAATCAAATTGTCACAGGGCAGAAATTTTGGGGAGAAGCAAAGGTGGCTTGCTGCCACACAGGCATTCAAGAAAGCTGAAGCAGAAGTACCCTAAATTTCAAGCTTTACTCTATGCACCCAAAGTTTGGTTGGGAGCAAGCAAAATGCGTGTTAGCCCTTTGCAGGAGGAGGGGGCTGTCGCATGCTTTCCAGCATGCCTCATGGGGTCCCCAAGCTGCCAAAAATTCCCAAGCAAAGCTGAAAAGCTGAGTGATCCCTGATAGTCTGGTGGGGAAATCATGGCCACCCACTTGGGCCTGATGTGGCAGCAGCTTGTCATGGAATGCACCCTCATGGCCATGAGCTATCTGCTGGCTGTCCTGGATACATACCCACCCAGCATGTACATATGTGAGACACTGAAGGGCACATATCCACCCAGTGTCCCCTGTGCCCACCAGACGTACATGACTGTGTGTGTCAGCTCAGACATCCTTAGTTTACAACCTCATAACATGGAAGAATTTAGTATAGTGGGTTGTATTACTGGCATGTCCAGTTTCAACCCCAAATAGTACATGTCAAATTTTATTAATTCCATTTTTTCACTTTTACTTTTTCTTTCGCCTAGCTTGAACTGGCACTGCATAAGTTCCTGTTTTGAGGAGATTTCAGTATAAATATAGATGTCACAAATGAGAAGACACAAGCCAACACACTCTCAAGAAATTGTCTTGCATTTTTAGTAATTCATTTTCAGAAGCAAGGAGAGTATGAAAGAGGTATGAGAAGGAGATTAGAGGTGATCATCTGTACTCATTACTTTCCATCATCCAGAGATGTAACTCTTTAAGAACAGACATAAGCAGAACTATTCTAGTGTTGGAACCAAAACCATGTGCCCAGTTCAGATGCAAGACTCCATGAATGCTGCATGCCCCCAGAGGCTGGCGGGGCATGGTGACTGCCCACAGGCAGTGTCGCTGGTGGGAGTGTGTCAGCAGTGAGTGGGGAGCTCCCACAGGCAGCTGTGGCAGTAGCAGGGTGGGCCAAGCAGGGAGCTCCTACAGGTGGCCGCAGTGGTATCAGCGGGGGGGGGCGGAGATGTGGCAAGTGCCAACCTGCTGTCAGCAACCACCGCAGACATCACCAGCAGTGTTGGCTGTGGCCAGTGGTGAACAAGGAATGCCCACAGATGCCGCTGGTGGTGTCGGCAGTGAGGGGGGAGGTTACAAGTGATGACTGCCTGCAGGCGCTGTCAACAGTGTCTGCAGCGCTTTTCACAGCGGGTACATTGCCAATCTCATGGGGTGCATGTGCACCCGTGTGCACTGCCTTCACATTGCCAATAAAAGACTCTATGCAAACACTCCCCTATGCCCCACTGCCTGTTCTGCAGACATACAATGCCTCCTACCTGCTGCTAATGTTAGGGTGCCAGCCAATTAGGCAATCAAAAAAGAACTGATGGAATATTGACACAGTATCAAATGCCTGGTGACCCAAAGTCATCCTTTCTGGGGCATGAGCCAGCAAATGTGAGACCCTGACTGCCTGCACTTAATAGGGCTTCAGAGGGGTAATGCTGCTTGCCTCTTGACTTCCTAAATTCTATACATTTTTTAGGGAATCTACTGGGTTCAGAAGGGAATATAAAATCACTGCTTCTTTTGCAGACAGCAGATTGGGAGGATGGGGAAAGCATTTCTTCTCCTTCCACTGAAAAATATATGGTGTTGACTAAGGAGAGAATCATTAACACTGTGCCCCAGATGTTTGGTTGCTGACTGTCTGTAAGAAAGGAACACTACATAAAGGCTAGCAAGACCATCGGATATTATTATTCATATAGCAAAGGAAAGTGATAACTGTAAAACAGTAACCAATAAAACAACGTGAGAGATTGACAAAAAAAGAGTTACCCTGCTAACTTTGGGACTCCCAGCAATGTATCTCAGACTCTGTAACAGACTGTTTGAACCAACTTTCTATCAAGTGCACATGGTTCCAAATTATTACCAGAGAAACCATAATTATTAGAAATTGGTTTTAAGACATGAAAAGCTGCTTTATGGGCCAGTCAAGGCATCCAAGTTTTTTGGGACTTCATGTCTGTGAACTGGCTAGACTTATGGGTTTCCAGTCCTGCATCCTATATTGAGTGCAGGCAGTGTCCACGTTTTTCACACTCTACATTTTACACATGCATTCAGTTTTGCAAAGTAGTGATGCTACATATTCTGATATACATTTTGGGCATGTTAAAGTATATTTTTACATCTTTTAGGTAACCTGCTCATTGCCAGAAATCAGTGCAGATGAATTAACTCTTAAAACAAGATAGCTGTAAGCAGAGACAGCCCTGGTTTCTTTTAGCCTGAAATTGGAGCTGAAGCACATTCATCACTTGCTCACCTGCACCCATGACAATATGCAATAAGTAAAATTCAGCAATAAGCAGTTTTCATTGTGTGCATGGATCTATGCTAACCAAAGGTGCTAGAATGGGGATAGGTAAGCCCAGTGGGGAAAATGGATCAAGCCAAGACATGAGGACAGAACAATAACCATCCTTGCCAAGACCGCACCCTCATGGTGAGTCAGGAAGCCCATTTGGAGAGAGAGGACTTGGGCCTGGCAACAGAGACTTTGCTGATACTTGTCAGTGGCAGCCTGGAGGCGGGGCTGGACCAGTGCTCAGGCAGAGGATTTGAGCTCTAACCAAAGCTAGAGCGCTGCCCTGTGAAGGGGTGTGAGCAGGGTGCCACAAAGCCCCATGGGTTGTTGGTGGAATAAGACCTACTTTGAGTCGAGATGGGATCTGCGCTCTAACCTAAAGTACTGAAGTTGGTACCATATCCATTCAGGGTTATTTTAGAGTGGGAGCTGCCATTTTTTCTGTGCTCTGTGTGTCCTGTGACCATCTTTTTGTTTATGGTTGTAGAGTGCTTTCTACAAGCCTACCGTGCAATAAGTATAACTTCTGTACCTGGCTTAAGTTGCCACCCTACCCTGCCTTCTGATTAACTTGCATGCTTTAGTGTTTAAAGTTAAGTATTAAGTACCTTCCTGAATACAAAGCTATACAAACTGCTCTTATCAGATTTTCAAAAGTGAACATTGAAAGGTGCTGAACTTTGGAAAAACTTGGTTTATAATGCTAAAAATGTTTTGGCTTTTTTGTTTGGTTTTTTGGAAATATATGTTAGCTGAGGCAGTTGATGGCTAAGTTTAGTGCCATCTCTTTAAGATTCAAATTTTTGAAAGTGGGCATTTCTTTTGCACATAAAATACCATCTTGCACATATCTGTGCCTGCACCATCCAGGTGTAACCACTTGTGCACATTATAAATATTTCTAATGGTTGTGCACACTTGAAACGTTCAGAAATGTATATATGTAAATAATATTACAAGCTCTATTGACAAATCCCACTGGGATTAATGAGTTTAGGCTGTTTCAGTACTTGAAGTCTTTATGCAGGTACTAGACATTTTTCTCGTGTAAATACAGATGCTTGCACCTGCACTTTCCAGGTGCAAATATTTTCCTACACAGTTTTGCAGCTTCCCGTGTGGAAACAGGATAAAAATTTCTCTGAGCATTTATCACGAAGTCATAGAACCATGAAACTTGTCATGCCACATGAGCCTCCGGCTGCCATTTTGGATTTGCCTTGATTGAAGTCATTCCATTGCTATACCTAGAGAGAATATGAAAAGAGCATTGATAATAATGAAATGGGGTTTCTCAGTGTGATGAAAACTTTTTAAATGTTCCTAATTTACTTAGCAAACAATTAAAAAGATGTCAACAATCTAGAAGCCTTAAATTAAAAAAAAGAAATAAAAAAAAAAGAAATTAAGATTAAATTTTTGTCTCTGCTTCCTGCCTGGAGTCTGACTGGCCAGTGCCTGTATGAAATGGGCAAGAGCTGTGCAGACAAGCTTGACTCTATTAGGCAGAGCTGTGACTGCCCACATAATCTCTTTAGTAGTGCGATAACCCTTTGTTGTTGTTGTTGTTCTCTAAAATCTTATAGCTTTCTTACAGGAATAATTTTATTTATTTCAAACAAAATGAAAACGTATAAAGAAAACCAAAATGCTGAGCCAAGTAGTTTTGAGTGCTCTTTAGGAAATATAATAATTATAACGGTAAAAATAAGTAAATAAATAAAGTTAAAAGAAACTGTTGTCAACCTCTCAAATTACTGTCCTGAGCATAATTCTCATAAATCCCCATTTGTAAACTGATGCTCAACCTTCAAGTCCCTATATAAAATAATGTATGCAACTCCTGGACTTTATTTGTATACTGCACTTTTTCTTCACACCTACACCAAGTAAATCAGTAAATCAAGTAGCATAATTTGCATCTTTTTCCAGGAGCTCAGGTGTGATTTAATCTTTTGCCTGACTGCATGATCTTATTAACATGCAACTATCTGTTTGATGACAATCTGCAGGAATTTGCATTTAGACAACTGCTATATTCATTTGTACTGTCCTTCTGAATTTTAGGATAATTTGCTTGACACTTGTTGCATGTTTTGCAGTCTCTTTTGGCACCACGCACTTTTTAAGCTGTCTGCTTCCTTACTTGCTATTTTTTTAATTTTGTGCATCCAACTTCACCATGTTCTAGCACCTTACTGCCTCCCTTCTCCATCCCTGTCCAGCCTGCCCCTCCACTCTCTCATCCCCCCTAGCTCTCTCTAATGCTTAATCCTACTGTCCTGTCTTCCCAAGACCTTTGACCACCTCCTGTAATGAGACCAGAAGAGAGATCTAGGCCCAGTTAGTCACAACCAGGAAGTCAGGGTATTTCATTCCCTGAGGCAGCAAGGGAACAAGTGCAGCAAGCCTGGATCAGTGCTCTGGACCTGACTGGTCTTAGTAGCACAGTTAGAACAGCCAATCCCATGAGGCCACAGATCAGGTCCCACCTGCTCCAGCATGTAAGGGCTGGGTCCACCTTCCAGTACTTTGTCTGGGGGAAGACTGAAATATTTGGTGCTGGCCTTTGTGAGCTTTCTTGCTTCCCCTATTGCATCTCTGGTTTGAATTCTGACTTATGGCATATTCTGACTCTTCCTTTGGCTCCTGACCAGTTCTGATTTCTGTCGAATCCTGATGCTAGGCAGACAAGGTTTTTTGGGTAGATGTGATATCTTCTATTAGGCCAACTAAATTCAGGAAACCCTCACTATTCTCAGGTTCGGCATTCACGGTTTCAAAGATTCGTGAATACTGAACCCACATTTAAAATGAACTTTCTACATTTACAGGAGCTCCTTGGGAACATCCTGCTTCCTGCCACAGCACTGCCACTGCCATGCTCCCACATGCTGCTGCTGGAGCCATGTCCCCCATCCTCACCTCAGCCACCAGGAGCACTGCATTCATAAACACAGTGCCTTCCTCACAGATTTCACCATTCACGGGGGGATATGAGAACATATCCCCCATGAATGGCGAGGGTTGTATTTAGAAAAAATTGTTCTTTGGAAGCTTTTGGGCACAGACACCCTTCTTCAGGCATAGGGAGAGTCTGGCTTCTTCCTTCATGTTGCAAAGTTTCCATTTCAAATGGTAAAATTCAATATCTCCCATGCTTTAGAGTTGTTGGTTGTAGCCATGTTGGTTTAAGGACTTAGGTAGATGAGGTTCTCCCTATGCCTGAAGAAGGGTGTTTGTGCCCAAGAGCTTGCAAAGAACATTTTTCCAACTATTTAGTTGGTCTATTAAAAGATATCACCTCTACCCAAAGAACCTTGTCTGCCTATGTTTTAAGACTGACACAGCTACAACCAACAACCCTAAATCCTGATGCTGGCTTTTGATCCTGGCTGCAGTCACAACTCTTGGAATATTCAGACTCTAGCTGGGGTCCTTATTCTGTTTCTGATATCTGGCACCCATGGACATCCCTGCTTCTCAGGAACACAGCCCCAGATTTTGCACATGTCAGATATGCAGATAGGTCCAGGGGTGGGGGGAAGAATGCAGAGATGCAGTTGCACCCCAGCTTTCGTTCGCATATGAAGTGGCTCTGGTCTCCCACCCCTGGCACAAGGCCAGGGAGACTTGGTGCAGGTGGCACTACATGGTGGATCCAGGTGTGAGCCCATGCCCTGGAGGCCACGTGGGGTGGCTCAGGTCTACAGCCCCCAGCATGAGGCCAGGCATTTAAAGTGGAAGCCTTGCATGCAGGGCCCTGGTTGTAACCAAGACCCAGAATGCTGCAAGGTGGCTCAGGGCCCCAACCCTGGGCAGAAGTAAAACCCTCATTGCACACCATGGTGCACAGGGCTACCAGTGGCCAGTGGACCCCAAAGAAGCCAGAGACTGCTGGAGCCATAGCAAGAAATGTTCCAGGAGAGAAAGACCCTTCAGTACAGCCCTGGAGTCATGAGTTACTGGGGAAAAGAACTTCCACAGGGGAGGGGGAATGCACCTGGGTCAGTAAGTCTGATCATTGCAGGGGAAACCCAGAGGGACAGGGCTCCCTGAGTTTGGATTTTTAGGTTATTGAGAAACATTTTGGCTAGGCTGAGGAGAAGACCTAGAGGGCACTGGGGGAGTTTCTCCTGTCCCCCTCTCAGCCACAGGAACACAGCCAAGGCTCCAGAGCAGCCTGGGCCTTGGCGTCTTTGTATAGTTAACTTGAGTTCAAGAGTTGCTATGCCTTATATTCTGTGAGCTGACGCCTTGTATTTTGTATGTTTATAATTATGTAGCTGTGAGTTAATAGAGTTTAAGATTTGTCAATCATTTTGAAATATTAGTTTAATCTTGTGGGGCTGAGTATTTATTTAAAATGGAAGTATAGAAGTGTATGTATTAGTATATGAGTATTCAATGTTTATGTGAATTTAGATGTAAATGGAGTTCAATATTGTATGCTGTATTTTGTGTATTGTTATATTTGTAAATTTATAATACAATAGAAGTTAAAGTAGAGTAAAAGCTTTGCTATTCAGCATCCATGGGGAATGGGGGATGCCGGATAACATAATATGCTGGTTAACTAAGCGTTAACCGTTTCTGCCACCACTTCTGGGGTGTCGTTGACCCTCCCACAGGCCCTGCGGACCCTGAGGGACAGGGAGCCGGGCCCCACACAGCC
>NW_017728886.1:165085821-165090317 GCF_001723895.1 Crocodylus porosus | reverse complement strand
AGTGAATAGGGTAGTAGTCTTATAGAATATGTATATATATGTTTGTGTTATATACATATTTATCTCTTAATGTTTTGTAAATATTACTAAACTTGTATATAGTTAAGTTATATAATGTCCTGGTTTGGCTCACTATAGAGGAAAGAGGGAAGCTGCGTGCAGCCAGCAGTTTTTCTTCCATAAAGCACCTATCATGCCAACAACTTCAGTTGGAGAAGGGGGTACACAACCAGGTACACCTAAGTTACACTACTATGGTAAATTATGAAAGTAATAGCACTTAGTATGTTTATATCTTATACCCTGCAGGCCAGTTGAGCGGCATGGGGCCGGTCTGTGTGCCAGATTGGTCCCCCAGACTGGTCCTGCAGTCCTGCTTTGGCTGCACCAGGACTACGCTGCATGTGGCAGCAGATCTACTGCTCCAGGGCTGCGTTGCATTCAGAAGCTGCTGTTGGGCTATACTGTGTGGAACTGGAGCCCTGGCTGCCATAGACAGTACAACCCTGAAGCAGAATGCAGGCACTGTTGGGGGCCATCCAGCTAGACAGCAGCAGCAACGGCTGTTGTTTTGCTGTGCCCTGCACTAAGCCCATGCCTGGGGCTACTGCCCCAGTTGCCCGGTCTTAGTTATGCCACTGGCTTAACTAGCTTCCTTGACTTCAATGGCACTATTTAGAGTACAAAAAAAAGTTAAGCACATGCATAAGCCTTTATAGAATAAGAGATTAAGCTTGAAGCATTCATACATAAGAAGAACCAGTTCAAGCTTTGCAGGGTAGGTGAAAAATACAGCTTTTTAAATTTGGTAATAATTTTGTATCAACTTTGCATAGATATAAAAGACTATACAAATCAATGTGGAGAATCATAAAATCCTAAAATAGACACATATCAAAAGTTGGCAAGAAGAGTTTGGAATTTAGGGGAACATTTCTGCAAAGTTTTGGTTTTTTTTTTTTTCCAAACAGTAAAAGTACATTTTGCTGACATGCTTTTTGCCTGTGTGTTCAATGCAGTTCAACAGTGGGCCTACACACTGAAACAAGATATAATACAGAATGTTTGTAGAAAATGAATTTGAAATTCATAATTTTGAGCTAATGAACTAGAAACATAAATATAAGGTTTACTTAATCTGCTCAGGGAGCAAAATTATACATGGACCTGTGTGCCTACTCCAGAAGAATAAGAATTTTGAATATTTTTAACCAGCTACTCTGAAACCAGCTGCAGAGTAGAATTATAGAAGAGAAGCTTTCTCTTCTTGCCAAAAACATATTAAAACAAATTAGACAAACTAGAATGAATGCTTTCTTACTTAATTTGAAGTTATACACTAAAATTTCCACAACACAAAACTGAAGCCAGATTCAAAAGATAGATAAAGATTTAAAAGAAAATGTATGATAAAATCTCTAGCCATGCTGCAGTCAGTAGTTCTTTTTGACTTTAAGCAGTCCAAGATTTTACTTTATTCCATCCCCCACTCCCTCCCCTCCATTTTTTTTCTTTTTAGAAATCTATGAATTACTTCTACTTTAGATGGTATAGTATTTAGCAATAAGGATTTAAGATACTGATGCTTGTAATTATGTTATAATTTTATTGGGAGCCCTTACTAATATAAAAAAATATATCATACAATTTTTTTTGGTTTTTTTAAAGTTTAAATAAGGATAGATCTAGTGGATAAGTTCACAGGTTGCTGTATTAAAAGTAAAAGCCTCATGAAATTTCCTTTGAAAAATATTTAGACACATGCCAATATGTCATGTAAAATTAACTGGTCTGGCCTTTTGGATGAGATTGTGCCTAACATATGTTTGCTATTTGATACTTCCCATCCTTTATTCTTTATAATTTTTTTAAAGAAATTACATCCATCATTCTTCGCCATAAACCCTCTTTAGCTGCTTGCTAAGCAGCATGCAATATTGTATTTTAAGCCTGGCATGTTACATTCCCCCCACCCCTCCCGATGTATATCAGCTTCCAATCTTGGTTATTCACTATATTACCTTGAGAGATTTTGTTATCATGTTCTGTAAGAGGGTTCTCTTTGGTCCCTAGTACAAGGATAAGAGCCCTTTAAGATGGAGAAAACACATGAAGTCCTACCCTTACAGAGATATAGTGGAAGAGCCTCAAAAATAAGATTCAGAAGTGGTCCAACCACCAGGAAAACAGAGCTCTTGCAAGAGAATGTCAGCTGCCCAAGGAAGCTGACACTGTGAGTAGGCTTGGGGAAAGGCCAGAACAAAGTGATATCTGATTAGGTTGATGTAGACCAAAAAGAAGGCAGGGTTTATCCATAGGGTCAAAAAAAAATCTTAGGAAAAGGCCAGTGTAGAAGAAGACTTTGCAGAGAGTTAGGGGGTCTGACTGACATTTGTGAGCCCTACAGGGACAGGTAGCGAATACTGAATGACATTGCAGGGTGTCCTGGGCAGATCCAGGACTTTCTTTTGGGGGTGTGGCACACCACCCATCAGACTATGGAGGCAAGAAATGGCTGGAGCTCCCGGGTTGGCAGGAAATACAAGGGAGCTGGGCAGAAAGCAGCTGCTCAAAGTGATCCACCCCTTGTCCTTTACTCCCTCCTGCTGACACCACTGCCTCTGTCTCCAGCTAATCTGGGGGTGGAGATGGGGGCTGAGCTGCTCCTGCCCTGCTACACCTGGAGTCTGTGGGGAACAGCTGTGCAGGAAACTGGGCTTGACTGGGGACAGTGGCAGTGGTGTCCAGTTTCCTCCTTTCAGCCCCTGCTTCCTGCCCACTTCCCCCACCCACACTGGCCAACAAGGGATACCTCTTGGGGGTGGGTGGGCAGGGAGCAGGCACTGGAAAAAGGAACCGACATGCTGCTGTTGCTGTCCCCTATTGAGCATGGCTCCCTGCACAGTTGTGGTTTGTGGCTAGAAGAGGGCAGGAACAGCTTTGGGGCTGCCAGAACAACAGTAGCAGAAGGGTGATATGGCTACACTGTTATACTCCACCCTCCCATCCCTGGCTCCTGAAAGGGGTGGACCATATGTTAAAATGCTGTAGGTAAAAAACCATACCCTAGGAGGCCGTGAATAATTTGGATCATGAGAGATGCTACAGTTAATCATCCCTTTTTACTAGGGACCTGCCCATTGATTTAACACTGAGGCATGGTTTAGTTATACCACAAAATACCCTTGTGTGTAGATGGAAAAGCCACTATACTAATTCGCAAACTGAGGCACAGAGAAATGGAGTATCTAGCAATTAGAACCAGGTATTTGTGTTGAAGTTCCCTTTGCTGAGCACTGAGAAGTGGCTCCCATGGTTTTTCATTAAACATTTTTCATGTTGTAATTTAAAACATAGTTTGAATTGTTAATGTTTTTGTATATAAAGGCATCCTAAGGAACATGCTGGAACTTGGATTTTGGACATCTGGTTTCTCTTCCTGGCTGTCTCAGCAACATCTCTATGCCTCAATAAAGATAGACACTTGCTTCCTTTGAAGTTTTCTTTAAGAGATGGAAAGAAATATGTTATAATTAAGAGGTATTATTAAAATGAATACTAAACAGCTATCAGAGTCACTGCTTGCTGTCCTTTACTTACTCACCAACCCATGTGCAGACTGCTGAGCTCCTGTGTGCCAGCTATCAACCTGAAGTGATTTTTTTTCAGCCTAATTTTAAACACCCTGAAAACAGGGGTTTTTAATGGAAGTGCTGACATAACCTTAACTAGAGCAGTGTGAACACGTTACTATAATTTATAATGTCAGCCCATATTCCAAAAGGTTTCTCTATATACTGTGCTCCACTCAAACAGGAAAAGAAGGTACTGCAGTGAATTATTGTGTAATTAATCATTTGACCACGAGGGACTCATTTACTAATTAAAAACGCAAAAAGAGTAAATTGAAATAACCAGTGACTACTAAATCATGTCTTTTGACATGTCAGCAGCATTGTAATATATCATAATGTATCAATCAGAGACATGCAGATCCAATGCATTCTGGTACGTAGTACTTCAGAACTGCCAAAACCATTCATTATATTTCCAATGCTGCTTCGTGTACTCTTTACACAACTTCTACAGTGTGTTTAATTGTGGGATATGAGATACAGGATATTACTTATGTTGATGAATGTGCATACAGAATTATTACATACATAAGGCCACTTGAATGAGCCAACTGTCTTGGCACACTTTAACATGGGACAAAGATTTCCAAAAAACACAGCTCTGACTTTAAAGATTAGGGTCCAGATCTTTTCATGGTATTTATGTAGGTATAACTTTGTTCCTAACAGTTATGGTTTGTTGTATAATTTATTCTCCAATGGCATTAAAAGCTATTTGTGTTGCTTTCAATTGCCTTTGGAGTTCTATGGAATTTTTTTAATGCATGGCGTTTTGTGTAATTATTTATGATGGGGTAAGTTGGGTGAATTTGGCTACTATTGAGGCAAGTAGGAAAATTCAGATTTGCGAATTGGGAGCAC
>NW_017728886.1:165081925-165085810 GCF_001723895.1 Crocodylus porosus | reverse complement strand
CCCGGGTTGGCAGGAAATACAAGGGAGCTGGGCAGAAAGCAGCTGCTCAAAGTGATCCACCCCTTGTCCTTTACTCCCTCCTGCTGACACCACTGCCTCTGTCTCCAGCTAATCTGGGGGTGGAGATGGGGGCTGAGCTGCTCCTGCCCTGCTACACCTGGAGTCTGTGGGGAACAGCTGTGCAGGAAACTGGGCTTGACTGGGGACAGTGGCAGTGGTGTCCAGTTTCCTCCTTTCAGCCCCTGCTTCCTGCCCACTTCCCCCACCCACACTGGCCAACAAGGGATACCTCTTGGGGGTGGGTGGGCAGGGAGCAGGCACTGGAAAAAGGAACCGACATGCTGCTGTTGCTGTCCCCTATTGAGCATGGCTCCCTGCACAGTTGTGGTTTGTGGCTAGAAGAGGGCAGGAACAGCTTTGGGGCTGCCAGAACAACAGTAGCAGAAGGGTGATATGGCTACACTGTTATACTCCACCCTCCCATCCCTGGCTCCTGAAAGGGGTGGACCATATGTTAAAATGCTGTAGGTAAAAAACCATACCCTAGGAGGCCGTGAATAATTTGGATCATGAGAGATGCTACAGTTAATCATCCCTTTTTACTAGGGACCTGCCCATTGATTTAACACTGAGGCATGGTTTAGTTATACCACAAAATACCCTTGTGTGTAGATGGAAAAGCCACTATACTAATTCGCAAACTGAGGCACAGAGAAATGGAGTATCTAGCAATTAGAACCAGGTATTTGTGTTGAAGTTCCCTTTGCTGAGCACTGAGAAGTGGCTCCCATGGTTTTTCATTAAACATTTTTCATGTTGTAATTTAAAACATAGTTTGAATTGTTAATGTTTTTGTATATAAAGGCATCCTAAGGAACATGCTGGAACTTGGATTTTGGACATCTGGTTTCTCTTCCTGGCTGTCTCAGCAACATCTCTATGCCTCAATAAAGATAGACACTTGCTTCCTTTGAAGTTTTCTTTAAGAGATGGAAAGAAATATGTTATAATTAAGAGGTATTATTAAAATGAATACTAAACAGCTATCAGAGTCACTGCTTGCTGTCCTTTACTTACTCACCAACCCATGTGCAGACTGCTGAGCTCCTGTGTGCCAGCTATCAACCTGAAGTGATTTTTTTTCAGCCTAATTTTAAACACCCTGAAAACAGGGGTTTTTAATGGAAGTGCTGACATAACCTTAACTAGAGCAGTGTGAACACGTTACTATAATTTATAATGTCAGCCCATATTCCAAAAGGTTTCTCTATATACTGTGCTCCACTCAAACAGGAAAAGAAGGTACTGCAGTGAATTATTGTGTAATTAATCATTTGACCACGAGGGACTCATTTACTAATTAAAAACGCAAAAAGAGTAAATTGAAATAACCAGTGACTACTAAATCATGTCTTTTGACATGTCAGCAGCATTGTAATATATCATAATGTATCAATCAGAGACATGCAGATCCAATGCATTCTGGTACGTAGTACTTCAGAACTGCCAAAACCATTCATTATATTTCCAATGCTGCTTCGTGTACTCTTTACACAACTTCTACAGTGTGTTTAATTGTGGGATATGAGATACAGGATATTACTTATGTTGATGAATGTGCATACAGAATTATTACATACATAAGGCCACTTGAATGAGCCAACTGTCTTGGCACACTTTAACATGGGACAAAGATTTCCAAAAAACACAGCTCTGACTTTAAAGATTAGGGTCCAGATCTTTTCATGGTATTTATGTAGGTATAACTTTGTTCCTAACAGTTATGGTTTGTTGTATAATTTATTCTCCAATGGCATTAAAAGCTATTTGTGTTGCTTTCAATTGCCTTTGGAGTTCTATGGAATTTTTTTAATGCATGGCGTTTTGTGTAATTATTTATGATGGGGTAAGTTGGGTGAATTTGGCTACTATTGAGGCAAGTAGGAAAATTCAGATTTGCGAATTGGGAGCACGAGCGTTAACAATAATCTTGTGTAGATGCAAAGGATGTAAATAACTAAGCTGCAAAGGAAGTGGGATGCTTACAGTGCAATTGTATTCTAAAAACAAAATACATGAAAAGCAAGTTGTTTCTCAACAGATTTTTTATTTGTGTTTAATCAGAATCGAATTAGTCCATCATATTGACAAATAAGATTTTACCCATGTAAAGTCAACAGATCAGCTGGATTGTATTCTTTCCTATAAGTTAATATACGTAGCTTATCTTTCTCCAGTTAGAATGAATCCTTTAGTGTACGCTTGTGTTCCCTCATAGGTTTTCACAAGTGCTACTCAATGCATAATGTAACCCATGGATCTTTTATTATTGTGCAATTTCATGAGAGAGAAAAAAATAACGGCTCAATTCTTCGATCCAAAATTGAGTTTCCAGAGCTGGCAGAGTTTGTTAGTCTTGCTTTTGAGTTCTTTTTCTAAACTTGGGATCTGAACACACTTGATTGGAAAGTCACTGAAAGAAAGCCTGTATGAAACCTCATTATGGTTATTTTTATTGGATAATTTGTCAGAGCACATTAGGTGTATAACAGAGCTACCCTTTAAGCCCCCAAAAGTGTGAAAAAAGGTGAGTGACTTGAATGGGAGCCTTTCCAGTGAATTCAGATGCCTTTATATCCGTCCATTTAATGGAATGGGACTAAAACAGTAAAGTCAAAACTTTCATATAAAGCAACAATAAAAAAAAAAGTTGGCCTTCCTTGCAAATGTAGCTTGAAGATGTATAAATTGATTTATGTCAATATACTGCTTATGAAAGTAAAAAGAAAAAACCCCGCCAGATTCCATTTCTGCAACAGGAGGTTGGATGTTGTGTAAACATTCCTCACTTCTCCCTCAACAATTTTTTTTTAATGTAGTTTGTTTCATGTATACCTGTCACATACCACAGCTCTACTTAAACGAATGCTGATTACTTAATTCTTCTTCCCGAGGAAAGGAAAAATATGTAGTAATAAAAATACCAGTATATCTTTGTTTTATAATTGTGATATTATAAGTACCATATGTAAGTAGCTGTCAGTATGTTGTAAATACAAACTAAGTATGAAATCTAACATCCTTGTAAGAACGACTAAATTTGGGGTGGGGGGGGAGGGCACATGAAATGCCTTTATAGTGCTTACTTTTAATTCCCAAGGTCTTGTGTTCTAAGTCTGTAACAGTGTTTTATGTTCACAAACACAGTGTTTAATAGTTATCTGCTCTCTCCACTTGTCTTCAAATATTGTGATTTAGATAGAATTCTAATGCACAAGAGCAACTTGTCCCCAGAGCATTATTCAGAATATAAATTAAGTGATATTATAACAGAGCCCTCTCTTAGCTCAGCATAATGAATATGAAACATCATGTACTAGTGACCAAGGTCATGGTACGAGAATGAATTACTCTATTAACTTCTCTTTTAAGTAGCATTAGAGATAATAAATGAAGAGATTTAATGCAATTCTGATAATATTATTCATGCAAAAGTAGCATACTTTATCTTGTTAAAACAATTAAGATGTGCTTTCACGATATTTTACACTATGGAAATATGATGCTTAGACATGTTTATTGCATGTTGCAGAGTGCATCAGCATTAGCCAGTAATGCAGATAATCTGATAAAAATCAAAAAGCTGATTTGTATACTATGCTAATTCAGGATCATCTCTCTGGCCCTAGGTAAGTCCAAATGCTACAGAAGATTATGGCAAGCCTTAGTAGTGATATTAGATTAAGTTCAGTTCTTTTCCTTATAATTTTTTTAAAGAAATTACATCCACCATTCTTCGCCATAAACCCTCTTTAGCTGCTTGCTAAGCAGCATGCAATATTGTATTTTAAGCCTGGCATGTTACATTCCCCCCACCCCTCCCGA
>NW_017728886.1:165073976-165081825 GCF_001723895.1 Crocodylus porosus | reverse complement strand
TGCAATATTGTATTTTAAGCCTGGCATGTTACATTCCCCCCACCCCTCCCGATGTATATCAGCTTCCAATCTTGGTTATTCACTATATTACCTTGCGGATATAATGTGATGGGTCCACCCCACCCTGTTATTATGATTTTTTTTTTTACCTGAACAATGATAGAGACCTAATGATTTACCATGTGCTTCACAGCACTTTCTCACATGTCTAGAGGGACACTAAGAGTAAGTGGTAAGGGATTATTCTTCACATTGAAAATTATCAAAGTAGATGAAAACTTACTATTATATTTGGTATGTGTGTGTATGTGTGCATGTGCATGAAAGAGAGACAGAGAGAATGTCTGTCTTATGGGTATTCAGCAAGTTTGTCCACTTGTGTCTTATAGAAATGTTTTAAAATCCTGTAGATAAGAATGGTTTCAAGCAAATACCCACATTATATTTTCAGTTACTATACAAGGTTAAATCCTTTTTTTGCCTGATGGAGGTATGAAGAAATACAAGCCAAACTGTGCTGACAGTGTGGGTGGTTTGAGAATCTTCAAACTTGGGACTAGCCTTAGACTGCTACTGGCCTTGAGTTCCCTGTACTGTAAGAAATAATGGCACTTTGGCTAGGGTTGTAGGTGCTGTTGTCTGTGGCATGCCACATGCTAAGCCATTTGGCCTGACCAAGAAACCTTCTGGGCTGACCATGCCTTTTGGGCAGAAATTCCGTATCAGCTTTTCTTTTAGAGAAGAGGTTGGCAGTTGAGAACCCAAAGGCCCAATCCAGCCTGCCAAGGTTTTTGTTTTTGTTTAATTTTGCCTGTAAAGCTGGAACGTCAATGCTTCAGTGGTGGTATAAGTGTCTCTAGCATCCAGGTTGCCTGTTGCATCCTTGCCTTTGGGCTGTTCATCTGTGTTCAGTTGTTGAGAAAACATTACCAACAGTTAAGTGTGGAGTAGAGATTCTATTCTGTTTCTTGTAGGATCATGGGTATAAAAGCTCCCTATGTTCTTGGCTTTTCTCAGCTAGTATTTAATCTGCCTGGGTACTGTATTGTGGAATATGACTTGTACAACCAAACTACTGGTTCCATGACAACAGTGGAGTTACTCTAGACTTAACCAGGGGAGCAGAAGCATAGTTGGGAACTGAATGGGTAAGTGCAGACACTTGGAAAAGTTAAATTGGGTTCAAAATGGCCATCCAATTTAAATTTAGCTCATCTGAATGCCAGTTTTACAAACCCAGTCTCAGTCACCAGCAATCAGTCTAAACCTGTAAATGTACAGAAGTTCCATGCACACAGACCAGCCCCAAAATTGCAGAACCCGATTTAAGATAAATTGGATCAATGGAGCATCAAACTTATTCAGTTTAGGTCAAACTGGTGCATGGAACTTCTGTCTACTTCCCCTGTGCAGCCACTGGCCCCAGCCCCAACCCCAGCCCCAGGGATGCTCTTTTCACTCCCCCTTCCTGCACTGGTCCATTTTTTGTCCCCCACCTCGCTCCCCCCCCAAACCCCTTACTCCCACTCCAACCAATCTCAGTCCCTATCTCACAAGTCATTCTAGGTGCAGGTACCTTTATCAGTGTTTGCCATTGCCAGAGCTGAGCAAGTAAGTCTCAGTGGGGAACTGGGTAGGGGGTAGGGATGGGCTTGTAGGGTTACTGAGGGGACTCCACCCCATCTTTGGGTTGTGCTTCTTCCCCTGCATCCCACCCTTGGGTCGTGCCTGCCCCCTTACTCCACTTGTTGCTTGTGCCTGCCCCCACTTACCTCACCAATGGGTTGCACCTCTCCCCATCCCCCCAGTGGATTCCTGATTCCCTCCTGCTTGCTGGACCCCCACTACCCCAGCTGGACCCCCATCCTGACTTACCTGATATTAGGCGGCCATTTTGAAATGATTTAACCTCCCCCCAACACACCTGAATAGTTGTACTTAGCCAAAGTGTGTGTATGTAACTCTAGGTGCAAGAATCCTGTCCCTTGACTTGCATATGTGCTTGTACATGAACACTATGAAAATATGATCTTTAATGTATATACACCATCTACAGCTCACGAACTGGGGTTAAGTGTATTTCATTGTACTATCCTGACTTTTGAAGACTTGACATGGAAGTAATATACAGCAGTCTATTGTACATTTTAAAGTCAAGTGTCTTACTTAAGATTATTACAAAATATAAATTAGATGTTAACTATAGCTCTGGGGAGATTTTTTTGCCATGTGAGTGTTATTGATGAACCCTCTAGAATCCTGAGATTCAGCTGTGTTCTCTGTTATGCAGTATTAACATAAACACACCTGCTTAGCCAACTGTTTTCCCGACAGAATTTGCACAGGTGACAGGTAAGGAGAAAAGACTTTTTAGTTTGATTTTGGTTTTAAGATGCTGGTTTGTGTACTTGGTGAGCTTTGAGTCATGTGAAATATTCTGCATCATCTAATGTTTGCCAGAAACGCATGAAACTGGGAAAATGAGGAATCATAATTAAGACTGTAATGCATCTCCTCAAAGCGCAAAGAGGAGCCAGGGAAATGAGCATGCCTCTTCTGTTTATACCAGCTTCCTAACTATGCTTAAAATGACTAGCTCAACTTGATCCCACATCAATTTTGCAAGTGTAAATGGAGTTAGTTTCAGGGGAAGATCAGGTTTTGCATTAACTGGAAAAAATATATATTTATATGAATGACGCCTACTTAGCGATTGTATAATAAGTCAGGGGAGATGTATCCAATAGGACTGGCAGAAAAGGAATTAAAGTATTAGTTTCTCATATTTTCTGATTAATGTTGTCCTTATGTAAGATTGAGAACATAGATAAGATCATGTAAAGCATGTTGGGTTAAATCTTCCTTTGCTGTAAAGTGTAGTAATTATACCTCAGTTAACCCTAAAGAAATCCCTAATATCTGTGCATGGCTAGAGCCAAAATAGGTCAGCTCATGAGCTATTACATTATATTTTATTATTTAAACTTTAAGTGATTAGTTTAGCACTTAAAAGCTTTGAGGGGAATTAGGTTACTGTTCTTCTCTTGATCCATGAGCAAACTGACATGCAGATGGACACTGAACAGGCTCTCTTTGCATTTTCTCATGGGACATTCAAGTGAAGGACCATTTTAGACAGCAATTTCCCCCCCTTCCCCCTGCAGAATCATTCACTTCAAGGGGTTTTTTTTTGTCCTTTTTTGGCAAGACACAAATGTTTTATTAAAGGTATTGAACATATGTCTGTGACAGGATACCATTTTAATTATTTTACACGCAAGTAGAATTTGCTCGGTATGTCTGTCAAAGAAGCCAGCTGATAGTACACTAAATGAGAAAAAAAAAATCACTGCTGCTTATGTCTAGACCTGAGTAATAAAAACAAGCAGGTGAAAGCCTGGCCCCACTGAAGTCGGTGGGAATTCTGCAATGAACTTCAATAGAATTAAGATTTCTTCTTGTGCCTTCTCCAGTAATGCTCCAGTAAAATAAATAGACATGAGTAATTAGTTATATACCATCCTGGGTTTTATTCATAAATGCTCGTGAAACCAAGTAATGGTATTAATAGGACTAGATCCTTCACTAAACTGTTAGATACAGCTGTTTGTTAACAGATCTTAGCCTGTTTGTTAGCCTCCTCTTTGTCATTTATGCCTGAGTTGCATATTCTCTTTGTTTTGTCAGATTTTCTTTCACAAATTATTTTCATATATATGTAATTTTCAATGTGACTTGACTCCCTTATAGAAATTTAAAGGGGATCCTTTTATGTGTTTTATGAAGTTGGATTAGAAACTGTCCATTAAATCCTGGGTGTTACCTTATTAGCACTGTTAAATGTATAAACAAACGTTTTGCTATATTACATTGAGAGTGAGGACCTCGATCACATCCCGTTGGTATTTGTTAGGTAAGTATAATGCTTTGTGTTTTGAAAAGCGGCAACTTATTTTTAGCCTCTGGGAAATGTAATTCTTTGTTGTTAAAAGGTTCCTTCCCTTTATTCAAGCAGTGTGTCTTCTGCAGTATATTAGTATAATACTAAAGTTATAGAAGTAAGTACAAATCTTGCTGCAGTTCCTGGCTGAAAAAACAATTAAAAAAGATCTGTATTTGTCTAAGCACGATAGTAAAGTTTCAGTGTAACTGTATTTATAAAAATACCCAGAAAGTCCAGAGCTGATGTGGCAGCACACAGACCATTGTCAGCTGGGTCTGTAGTCCACATGAGCCTTATGGATGTCATTGGTCATACTAGTTGTCACGGGGTGGGGCCCAGGAGCGGCCGTGATCTCTCCCGGCACCCCTACAATACCAAGTTGGGTCTCAAACGCACCCTCTTTCTCGCCCGCCACAACTTGTTGAAAAATACAAAAAGGAGGCTGCCTTCACTGGACCCCTTGGCCCTGGGGTTCTTGCCCTTCTGGTTCCTGCCCCTTCGCCTGGACACTGGTGCCCTCAGCCCTATGGGCGTCGCGTGGCTCCTTCCACCCCAATACCACGCCCCAAGCCTCACAGGTGTTCTGGACGTTCTCTTGTCTACACTCTCTACTTGGTGGTCCCTTCTGGCATTTTGCTCATGTGCTCGCCCCACCCCAGGCATCCAACCATGTACGCGCCCTCTCTGGGACCCTCACCAGGCTCACCCCTCCCGGGCTACTAATGGCACACCCGCGCTTTGCCGGGGGCTTCTCTCTGTACACGCCCTCTCTGGGGGCTTCTAATCGCACGCCTGCCCTTCTCCGGGCTTCTAATCGCGCGCCCGCCCTCTTCTGAGGCTTCTTGATAGGCCCACCCTTTCCTTCTGGAGTTTGCCCAATATGCTTGCCCACACTGGGGCCTATACCTCACGCTTCCCACGCTCCCCTGCCCTCACTGGGGCCTCGCTCACACCTTTCGCGCTCCCCGTGCCTATCGTGCTCTCGCCCCCACTGGGGCCTATGCCTCGCACTTGCCCTCACTGAGGCCTATGTTCGCGCTTCTCGCGCTCGCCGCACCTTTTGCGCTCTTGCCCCCACTGGGGCCTATGCCTCATGCTTCTTGCACTCCCCACGCCTTTTCGCGCTCTCGCCCCCACTGGGGCCTATGCCTCGTGCTTCTTGCACTCCCCGCGCCTTTTCGCGCTCTCGCCCCCACTGGGGCCTATGCTTCATGCTTCTCGTGCTCAGGGCTCAGGTGGCCTCTGGTCATGCCTGGCCCCCTGACCCTTCTTCTGGGTCTTTCGCCCCACAGGGCTTTACCAAATACTGCCCTCACAGGGCTTGGGTCACAACACCCCAAACGTAGCACCACCCTGGCGCCAAACTGCCATGCCTTGCCTCTGGCACCCGAATGCGGTGCCCTCTCAGGGCAACCAGGAAGCCCCCACGCTATTGGGGATCTTCCCTGAGGCCTCCTCCAACCCCTACAGCCTCACCTGGTCCTCTGGTGTAACATCATACCCAAAACAGAAAACTCAAAGCCAGGCCAACTGGCCGTAACCCAAAATCAGCCTACCGGCTATAACATTTCATGCCACCCTGGCTCTCCTTCGAGCCTCCCTGTCAGAGGCCTCTCCATCCCATATCAACACGCAGACACTCAGGCAGCCCTGCCTTGCTCTGCTCTGCAGCATAGCTCCTGCTTCTCAGCCTGTCTGAGGGGAACTGCCTCCTAGCCTCAGCCTGACTGCTTATAAAGGCCAAGCCCTGCCCCCTTTCAGTCAGCTGACCCAATCAGTTGCCTCAGCAACCCCCGGCTGTGTTGCCCTGTTGACTGGCAGCTAAGCCTGAATCTCAAATGCCAGTAGCAGGCATCCTAGTGTCCTGCTACACTAGTATACATTGCAGTATTACATCAGTCCTTCTAATCTGATAAGAAGTAAGTACCTTTTTAGTTTTAGCCTGAGTTGGGATCTGAATCAGTGATTAAAGCTGTGTGAACAGTTTCACATGAATACTTGACCATTTGACCAGAAAAGTACAGTTGTGTCCATCAAGAAAAAGCAACAATTTCAATTTTCAATAGCTTGAGGTAACTAATAATATTATCTTGGTATCTGCAGTATTTTTGAAGTATCTGTTATGTATAGGAAAGTAAAGATAATACCACTGTAAAGATGTTTAATTGCAAAGGTGTAACTGGGAAGTTTTTAAATGTTATTACAAAGAAAAGGCAGCGTGTGTTTTATTTTTATTTTATTTGCTTCTTTCCAATGCATAACATTACAAAAGATTTTAAAAGGGCTTTTCTGCCTTACTGCATAGAAAAATTTAAAATATCAACAAGCTCCAAGATACTTTTTCCTTTTGAATTATTCAGGCAGTACTTTTTCTTTTGTTACTTGTTTGGTCAGTATCTGATAATTTTCCAGATGTCATTGTCATGACATGTTAACAAAAACCACACATACACACGCATATTTCTTTTATCCTGACCTGAAATTTTCTACTGGGATAAAACTAGATAAAGCTAGTAACATCTAGGATGGCGTGATCTATAGCTCTCATTGAGTCAAGTCTGAAGAAAAATAGTTCAATACCTTAAAAGTAATTAAGACCTTTATCTGAAAAACAGTTATGTGTGCTTAATTTAATGCATGTAAATAATCCAATTGATTTAAATGGGAATATTCATATGCATGAAGTTAATCATTCTGTTTGCAGGATCCGTGTCTAAAATAACCAATTCTGTGTAGGCAGTACACTATATAAGTTTTCAAGGGAATTTAATGCATTTTGGGGGTGCAAACTAGATTTATCTTGGACTCCAGAGCAACTTAAAGTCTGGTTATTTCCAGCTGACACCTGCATAGCTATGATTTTTATTTTCTTTAACTCAAGGCATACAAAAAAAGACATCGCCTATGCTGTTGCATTTTCAGTTATTCAAAGCCATTATAAACCATGGATTTGAGACAGACATGCTTCATACAAGTTGGAAAGGGTTGAGAAAGCCAGTGTGATGTTTTCCATGGTTTAAATCCTGGACTCTTTCAGTGGATGTTCTACCACTGAATTCCATATGGCTGTGATTTCACATTGGGCTACCTAACCTCTAGTACGGTACCCTACTGGTTATGTAAATTTGCCTTCTTGTTATATGTCTTGGAAGTGGCAAGCCATTATTTTTTCACTACTCAAGTGTTTTGTTTGCATAACTGGAACTGTGTATTATTGCTTTTTTGGAATTCCAGGTTTGGCAATTTTTTTCTTCCATTGTAGCATTTATATTATTTTGTCCCTGAAAGCAATGTGACTATATATACAAAGTTGATACAATATTTTTGGAAAATAAATAAAATTTAAACTAAGAGACATTTGACTCATCTTGTGTAGATGTTCCTTAGAAGGCTTAAAATATCTCTTAATAACTAATGTACTTTAAAAGTTAGATTTTTTCCCCCCTGCTTCATACATAACTGACACCACAACAATTAATGTCATAGTCCGTTATCCGAGATTTCACATCATATAAAAGATTTGCATCAGAAAGTATCTGGGGTCATCTTTGTTCAGATCCTACTGACAGAATTTTTATTAATCCAAGCTGGAAGAAGAAACATATTATGCGATTAGGAGGAAACGAATAAATAAATTAATAAAAAGACTTAGAAAGTAATACATAGCATGAATAATCTTCACATAAATTGTCTATCAAACAATTATGAATAACTAACATATTCAAATATTCTAGGGTTGCTTGGAAATAAGAGAGAAATGTGATATTTTATTTGAAATTTACTTTGAATGGTTGGCCATTTTCCGCTGTACTTCTTCCATTTTAGGTTAGATATCAGGAGGCGCTACTTCACAGTCAGGGCGGCTAGGGTCTGGAACCAGCTTCCAAGAGAAGTGGTGCAGGCTCC
>NW_017728886.1:165063986-165073876 GCF_001723895.1 Crocodylus porosus | reverse complement strand
ATTTGACCCCAGTATTCTTTCCTGCCATGGCAGGGGGTCGGACTAGATGATCTGCTCAGGTCCCTTCCGACCCTAGAAACTATGAAACTATGAAAGCTCATCAAACAGGCCTGATTAAAACTATGTTAATTAACACACATATTTTTTTTAGACTGGATTAAGTCTGTTGGTGGCCACCTTTTTAGCAGGTATGCCACAAGTTCAGTCCTGTGCCCTGTCCCACTCTGATCTCCCTTCCTTGTCTAATCTGTTGCTCTCTGCACCCTCTTTGACTTGCCACATGCCACATATGAAGGTTGCCCATGACACTTGGGCATGCATGCCACAGGTTGGCCACCCTAGATTAATTTGTGATTGAGTTATCTTACAATATTATGTAACATACTTGATTCCACAATGAACTAGAAGGGACCTGATATATCTTGTCATAGACTGAGAGTTCAGGTATGCAAAGGAGACAGAATGGCAAATGCAGTGCAGAAGCATCATAGTTAGAGATTCAGAACATACTTGGTTATTATCTTCAAGGTGTAGCATAATTCATTCTTTTTCCTATATTGCCATTTCCTTTCTTGCAACAACAACAGATATATATATATTGTTTTTATCTATACAGAGCAATTAAAGTACTTTTGAACTCTAAATTAGTTGTACTCCAACTGTACAATCAAAGATCTTGTAAAGCAGTGGTTTCCAAACTTTTTTTGCTGTGACCCGGTGCAGCAGTGGCCAGGGGGTGGGGGAGCTCCTGGCAAGCAACGCAGCTTGTCCTCTTGTGTGCGGCACCACCAGCATAGCCCCTGCAGCCCTCATTTGGGTCATGACCCGAGGTTGGGAACTGGTGTTCTAAAGGCATGTTCTGAACAAAATTCCCAAGAAACAAATACCTCTAAGTTTTGGTTTGTGTCATATTGAACTTAAAGCTATTTTTTTCCAAAGGTGCTTTCTAAAGAGGTTCCAAAGCTGCCTTCAAAACCAGTCTCACGGTATGTCACAATAAATTACATCATCTGCAATGGCAATTAGTTTAGGTTTACCTATAAGTGGAAATTTCTATTCTAAAAAATATTTTTATGAGAAGTGTCATTTTTGAAAATGGAAAACATATATATGGGGATAGGAATCAGAACTTGTGGTAGAGGGAAGATCTTTTATTAGATCAACTAGATTTTTGCAAAAACTAAAATCCAACGTGTGTGGGGGAGGGGCTCCAGAAACCTCAGACCGAACTCCATCTACTTCCTTCCTTCCTCCCATTCTGAAAATAGCAAGAGGCTGGCAGGCAGCACAGACACAAGTTACAGAAGGTGCTCTGTTTTGAAACATCTTCCTGTGAGCCCTCATGCAATGAGGATTCAGATTTTCACCTGACTGGCCACTTTTGAAGCCATCTGCAGCTGTGCACTTGTTTCGTCACAGCTATAAACTGCTTTCTGTGGCCAGATTGGACAAAAATTGTCATTTCTGTTTGCGCTCTTAGTTTTGGCTTTTGTTTTTTGCCATTGTCTTTAATATGTGCTGGTTAAACCTTGTATTTTTATACTGCAGTTTGATTCTGTAGATTATGGCTGTCTATGCTAGATGTAGTTGCATAACTATGAGCTGAAGACTTGCATAAGAAATTATTTTGAGGTATTTTTGCATATATACTTAAGTCCAGTTTTTGGCTTTTAAAAGTAGAGGTGTGTTAGGGAAGCTGACACGCATACACTCCTTAATACAACCATGTAAATGTAATGTTGGTGTGGCAATTTTATTTAAGTCTTAAAATGCCACATGTGATTTATATAATACTATAAGGAGGGGCAAAATCATCCTTGAGGTGAATGCTTGTGTATCTAAAACATACTGTGCCGTTTCTCCTGAAAATCCCAAATCTAGCTTGCTGATTAACCACAAATTATTGGCAGTTTTTAAATACACTGTACTAGTATACTAAGCTATAGTGTTAAGTATATATGTAGCCAAGGTATAAGCAGTGTTCTTTGTCGTGATGCTTTTAACCTTAACTGGAAGACTAGGGGAAGGAAACACTTATAGCCCTGCCCTTTTATACACAGACATGGGGGATTGCTTTACAAGCAGCACTAGACACAAGCACACCCAGCAATGCTGAGCACTTTCATTTATGTAGAAGTGGTCAACCTCTGATCCATGGGGCAGATCCAGCCTGTAGTGCCATTTCATCTGGCCCACAAGGCCCCCCACATGTCTGGAAATTTGGGGTGGTGACACAGTTCCTCTGCTGCCTAATATCTGGACCCATGGGGAGCCCTGGCCCCTGTGTGATGAATCTGGTGCCCAATCCCAGCACTCAGGGCCAGGTGGAGGCAATGCCAGTCCTCAGGGCTCAGTCCCAATGTGGGAGTGTGGGAGAAAGCAAGTCTGGACCTCTGGGCCCCAGTTCTGGCATGCAAGGAGCAGGAGGAGATAGTACCCCAACCCCCTGGGGCTCAATCCTGGTGTGCAGGGAGTGTGAGGAGGTGGTACTGAGACTCAGAGCCCAATCCAGCCCACAGGCAGGCCCTGCACCATGGAGCCAAAAAGGTTGAGCACCACTGACCTGAAAGATAGTTGTCTCTGCCCTTGGTAGTGAGAATAGATTTTCTTTGCTCATTTTCCAGCCCCAATATAGGCAGTCATAATATACTTCACAATATTTTATCCTGAAACAAATGAAGCATTTTAAATTTTTTTACCTTGGAAGAATACATGAAGCTTTTCATTTTTTGAAATGTCATTCTTTCATGCTCCAGTTGTATAAAGTTACAAGTAGCCAAACACATACGTTAAATATAATAATTCTCTGGCCTAGTATGCTGATAGAGACAGACAACTGTACTAAAGAGTATATCTATTTCAGTTAGTGAATTTGTGCTTTCATAGAAAGGCACCTTCAAGAAATACTTCAGGCAAAACAGAGAACTTTTCTAAATACGGTGCTATTATATATTAATGGGGTTGTCACAGTTTTTACATCAAAATGTAATTCTGTAGTTTACAATCTACAAAGGCACATTTGTACATTTCTCTCTCCTTTTTGTGAGTGAAAGAAAATTTTGCTTTAATTAAAAAGATAATTAGAATGGCAGCTCTTCATTTTGACTTTGGATTGTGGATCAGCAGTTGAAACCTGGCTCAAGCAGGAAAGCATATTAATCATTGGTATATCCTAAGCAGTGAATTTCATACTTGTCATGGAGTACAATGTGTCCATAGTATTAAGAAAAGCTTTAAGTTATGATTGCCTTGGAAAAATTAAAATTTATAAAAATTATTATTAGAGGTAGTTATATATTTTTTCTGATGGAACAGTTTTTGGTTGGGGTTTTTAGTGTGATTGTTTTGACAAAATTGAGGAGTATTGTGGAACTGTTGACGTGTTACCTGGACAATAGCAATGTGTTTTATTTCAATAGGGTCAAAACACTTTCATTTGACATATGTAATGTTGTTACATGTGAATTTATATACTTAATGTAAAAAATAATCAACCTTAACTACATGAATAACTTGATACAATATGGTAAAATATTCTGAAAAGTTTTGTATCACAAAATATTCCAAAATTATGAATTCCTGTCCTAATTTGGGATTAAACAAAATTTCAAGGAAGGGCTTGTGGTTTTTCTTACAGGATGGAAAATGCTTATTATTATTTCAACTTCTTTCTAAAAGGACATTACAGGCAGCTCAAAAAAATGTCATGAGTTTTGGCTTTTGTTATTACTGACAAAATGACTGTTTGAAAATGTTAACTTACTTTAAAAACGAAGGTTAATGTCTCAAAAAATCTTGCAAGAGATTTAAAGCTTTATTTTCTAAGCAGGTCAAAAACTTGCAGAATAAATGAGCTTTCCTGTCAGTTGGGTAGATTCCCATAATCATAGTTTTTCCTCATTACTTTCTGGATGAAATAAATAACAACTGTTCAGTTTTAGATGAGAGGAAATCAAGCAGTGTTCCCTTAAGACCAGGTACTGACTCTCTGTGTATCACACCGGTAAAGGTTTTTTCTTTTCTTGTTTTTAAAGAATTGCTTACTGAAAGGGAAATTATATTCAAAAACAGAAATAGGGCTTGCATAAAAAAAGCTTTCACGTGATGATTATTTTATCACAAATTTCCATTTTTTGTTGACATTTTTGGGTTTTTCCAGCAGTGGAGCATGTGTGCACTTGTGTGTGTGTGTTTGTGTGTTTTAACGTATCTGTCTGTTGTCACCGACATTTTTAAAGTTATATTCAGTAGGTTCTGGAAAGCAAGGGACATCAGAACACTTTTGCTTGAAGTAGGAGGAAAAACAGTTAATTTCAATCATGATGACAGTTTTTCGGTGAACAATAGTCTCCCAGAGTTGACATGAAGAAGTAATGAATGAATGAAAGGAGAACTGAGTCACAGCTGCACTTTGCAATCACTTTAGAACATCTACACTCTTCCAGCCAAAATACTATTAATACGTGTGTCAGCACAGTGAGTGAATCTCATAGTGTGAACGCATTGGAACAGTTCAGGAAAGAAAATGAAGAATATCCTCAGGGACAGACTTTTCTTTTTCTCTCAGAGACTCTTCATTATTCAGGCATTGTGATACTTTTCCTTTATTTGTGTAAAGATTAAATTGCACATGATTTCTAATGTTTCTGCTACTCCAACTGTCATAGGTCGATGACCTTCATGGAAGTGAGATAATAGATACATCGTCTGTTGTTCGGGCAAGTGCTGTTCCTCCACAGCCCAGTACTTTCCTATTGTTATAAGTCGAAAGCAATTAAATAAAAATACAAGATAAGGCTTCTCAAGTATCTTTAGTATTTCATATGTGTCTTTATGTGGCTGTCATTTAACATTAATATGAGATATTATCAAACGTTATGATGAGACCTAGAAACACACACCAGAATCCTCTACAAGGGGCACAAAATAAATTAGTGAAGATGTCCACCTGGAGAGAGGTATTTAATAACATAGCTTCTGGAAAAGAGCCCTCCAATTGTTTAAATCTTGTCATCCAAGGACTCCTATTTGAAGTGTGTGTGTGTATGCACATGCATTGTGCACGTGCACACACATGCGCATGCATGTGCACACACATGCACCAGAAGTCATGCCCACCAACACCAAGATTGAATCATTTCACTTGATAAATCTTCACAATCTAACTGGACAATTTGGTTTTGTCTTCACATTATAACACTTCTGCAATAGGCGTCATTCTTTAAAAATACAATATAAACTGCCAGGTTTCAAATACAGCCAAAACTAAAGATACTTTTTCAGAGTAATTTAGGTAACAGTTATCCTTTTACTCTTCCTGTCTGATACAACATGCAACTCTCTCCAGTTCTCAAGTAACCACTCTTTTTCTTTATTTTGAATGCAGAAAAAAATCTGATTCATAAAATATACTGCTAAAAATCATATCAGTTTAGTAGCATTAACATTATCTTGGTTACACTGAGACTGTTGGATAAATATCAACAGACTGATATGTGGTTTTACAGACAGTCAGTTTTAATAGAAAAGCATGAATGGCTTGCCCTCCTATAACATGCTTTACGGGTTTTCTAAATATTTGAAAATACTAGCTGCTTTTTAAGTGGGGCATGTGACTATGCAGTAAGAAATAGTAGTGAAATGACAATGTGAGGGAACAGTTTACAGCCAGCCCCTTGTGCCAAGATCTCAGATGTGACAGATTATTTTCCTTATCTCTCTACTTTTTCCACAGTCCATTCCAGGTTATCCATATATTTGTTTCTCACTATTTTCTTCCTTTTTAAAAAACTTTTCAGGGGCATAATAAAAGCAATATAGTAATTTTAATGCTCTTAAAACATTTGGTTATGAATTTTTTTTTATTTAAAAGTATTCTAGCTGCCACTGTTTCTTTACATATAGTCTATCAGAAGCCAAGTGGGTTATTCTGTGGATTTGCAGGACAAGTTTTCTTAGAAAAAATTTAAAACACAACATTTTTTTTCCTAGAAAGCAATCTTCCTAACAAATTCCTTAGCTAGCCATTGGTGGATAGAGTTGGAATGTGGCAAAAGCAGAAGTGTAAAGAAAGAAAAATGTAGATAAAATGCAGAGTATGTCTCATATCAACTGCATTTTATTTTCATAAAAATATTTGGCTTAAGTTCTCTCACCTCAATTCTTCATGCACCACTTTTAGACATGTGGAAGGTGCTAAATAAAAAATAAGTTGGCCCACAGCATGCAACAAAGGTAAGATATGCTGCTGAACAAATGCTGTGAATAGTTACCTAAAGAGTAAAATGAGAAATGACTGTCAACAATTTTGTATGACCAAGTTCTGTATGATACATAAATATAATTTTTGAAGGCACTTTATATATTAAAATTGAAATTTCCCTCATCCCCTCATTATAATGCTAAATACCAAATGTGAGGATAATGTTTTGATGACTAATTGATTAGCTTGAATATAAATAGTTATGTATTATTATTATTGATCTAATATTTTGGTAAAGCTCCAGAATTGTGTGTCATAAACTTTCTTCATTGATACATCACTCATGTTATGTTTTCAGTAAGCTGTAGAAAGTTTAGGCAACATTAGGAAGCCGTATTTCTAATATAGGCTGGATTGGTATAGTCATTGGATTTAAAATATGCTTTTTGACCATTAAATTCTTCATGTTTGTGACTGTTCAAGACAGTGAGTCCTGTGGATTTAGTCCAAGAATGCATGAGAGAGTAGGGTTACATACATCATCAGCTGACAGCGCTATATACATGAAATAGTGGGCCAATGCCCAAAATTTATGTACATAATAATGGTAGCTTCCTAAAAAAAATCACAGGTGAGTATGATTTGAAACAGGATTTTAAATGCAACTGTAAATTCACTTTGTTCAAAAAAGAAGAAAAATAGTAAAGTTCTGTGCAACATGAAGTGCTGGTTTTCCTAATGAGCCTGGAGGATTGGGGGGCAAGAGGGAGGTGTTATCAAGCATTGTGCAGTCTACTTTTTTTTGTCCTGAATTCAAATTTAGGAAATAGAAGTTGGGTTAATACCCTTGCCAGAGTTTCACAAAGTAAAATTTTGTACAGTAGAACTTATTTGTATTAGGCCACCATTTGAGTGTTGTTTTTTGTCCTCACTTGCAGAATTTTACTTGAAGAGCCTATTTATGAAATGTCTAACTTATAAACAAACATAAACATTCAAGTGAAGTAAATTAAATTTAGCTCTAAGCTGTTCAAAATTAATGCTGACACATTGAGCCTCCAAAGGACAGAAAGCAAAAACTGAATTCTTGATTTATTTATTTTTTTCCTTTGCCCTGTCAAATTTTCTTAAGCTGTCCCAGGGCCATGTCATATACATAATCACTGAAAGTACTGTGAGACCTTTTAGGAAATCTAGGAAATATTGTAAGTATTACAATAGCCAAACATAGATAATAACGTGTTTATACCGTTTTTGAAGGTCTTGATAAGATGGGGATTGTAGGTTTATTGGAATTAGTTTACTTGTAAAAAGGTGAAATTTGAAAATTCCTTGAAAGGGATCATTAGCATTGGAAATAATGAACATCTTATTAGATGCCTAAGGGCTTCTTGTTTATATTTACATGAAAACTGAAATAGTGTTGTATGCTAAGGCACTGGATGGAAATGTTTCACTGAGATAAAGCAAAATGTCATCAGCAAAGCAAGCAATGTTTCACATTTTATCATGAACTGGGACATCTTGAAGCTCTGAATAATCTCTTCTAATTCTTACTGAGGTACACGTTTCCCTCGCTTTATGCTGGTTCTGGATGTATGAAGTCGCTCTTATGAGATGACCCTTTTTATGTAAAAAAATTCATTATATGTGAGATACATTCACTCTTATGCAATTGGTGTGGTGGAAGCCTGCAGTCAGCTGCTTTGTGCAGTGCACTCTGGGAGTTATACGCACCAAAATATAGTCTCCTGTGTGGATCTGTGCTCCTCGCTTGTTGTCTGCAGCACATGTTTCTATAGTTGCCATCCCCGTTATGGCTTCTAAACATCCCACTGGCTTATCTCCAACTGTCTGCTGTTGGTACCAAAATTGTCTTGTAACAGTGGTAGGGGGTACTGGTCCCCAAGGGGTCAGTTCAGTCAAAATCTTGAAACATATCCCTATTTGTTGGATTGTAAAGTGGGTTCCCTTTGTGCGAATTTGAGTTATGTGCCGTTTTCCAGGAACGCATGCACCACATAAAGCAAGGGAAACCTGCACTAGGTATTTTGACATTCTATTTGCCATATAATACTACCAATTTCTGTGCTCCAAAACCTCAGCTTTGATTTAAAAATGTAAGTTTCTCGCTTTTATGGTGGCAAAAGAAAATTGAGCCATAAATTGATCTCCTGAAATATCAAAGAACCTGGAAAAATGTCTCAGCTTCCTATAGTTGTTATATTCAGGGCCCCACAGATTTGGTGAATATATAGCTGTGGAATTTGGTATTTTTCCAAGATACTACAGAACTGAGCTTTATAACTGTAGATCACAGTTGCCAGATACCCAGCATTTTGTTTGTTTTCCCTCTGTCCTTGTTCTGCCCCTTTTCCCACAATGAAGAATTAAGGAGAGGCCCAGGTATTTTGCCTTCATTATTCTACAGAAGAATGCAAGATGGTAACCATGGAGTTAGAGTAAGGGTAGACTGAAGCCAGAGGGTGCATCTACACGTTTATTAAAACACTTTGGTAATGTGGATTAAATCTAGTACCTCCGAGAACCTATAGATGTGCAGTGAGGCTGCTCCAATGTGCTGTAATTACAGTGTGTTGGAGCAGACCCAATTAATCTTATTAAAATCAAGTCTGCTGGAGCATGGTAATTACTGTGCTCCAGCATACTCCAGCATCACATGTATCAGCATCCCCATGCTGGAAAATGGCAGCAGGGGTACTTTAACTAAAGCTTGTTCCATGGGCTTCATTTAAACTGCCCCAATGCCATTTTTAAGCATGGGGATGCTGATAAACATGACACTCTGGGCACTTTAATTAGAGCAGCTCTTGGAGCTGCTCTAATTAAAGTGTCCCCCCCAATAACAGAGCACATGTATAAATGCCCTCCATTGTGAGACACTAGAAAAAGCGCGTTAGCCTGTTTTAAAGTGCTTTAGTTAAAGAGCACATTTTTGTGACATTTTAATGTGCATTAAAATAGGCTAATGCACATTGAAGTGCACGTGTAGACGTGCCCAGAGAGTGTGGAAAAATGGTAGCACACGTTGGGTAACTGGGAAGGAACTGAAAAATGGGGAGTGGAAAAAAAGGAGGGAAGGGGTCCACACATGTAATATTTGAACTTCTGAAGCCCATAAAGCAGGACCATCTAGAGGTTGGGCTGGGAATGGAAGTTGTAGCATAGAGATGCAATAAATGATTATTGCAATAGAATTTAGAAGTTCTTGACACAAGATTTGAAAGGGGCATGCTGCAGAAGTAATTCAGTGAAAAAAGCAAAAAGATTAAGTAAAAATAAAGGATGTCCATGTTTTATGCCCTGTATCTATCTATCTATCTATCTAGGCTATCATATATATAATATGCAATTTGCAGACATCAGAACAGATGAACATTTGAAAGAGAGTGAAAATGCAATAAAAATATAAGATGGTTTTGACTAACTATAATTATGGATCTCCTTGATGTGGGATATCAGTGAACTCAGAGAGGAACCAGATGCATCTGTGGATGACAGGAATTGAATACTTCTATAGTAAATATTGATAAAGAGTTTTGAAAGGGAGACTTCATGTTTCAGGTTTATGGCATATCTAATTGTAAGAATTAAGCTGAGATTTTACTGAGAGGAAGGGTTTGAATTATATTTTGACTCTTGGAGGAGTCTGCAAAAAAAAAAAAAA
>NW_017728886.1:165049301-165063851 GCF_001723895.1 Crocodylus porosus | reverse complement strand
TAGTGGGAACCCTTGTGCTGAGCCACCCACCTCACTGCGTCCTGCCAAAAAACAAGCTTCAGATGCCTCCCCAGGGTTGCAAACTTCTGGCCAACCCCCTTTCTCAAGCACACCCACAAGCCTGGGGTAACTGCTGCCACCATCCAGGGTCGGGTCGTTGCTCAGGCCATATGCCCCAGAGGGTACACAGGCCTTACAGACCCAGAGGGTGCTTGACCCACTATGAGATCTTGGGGTGCTGTCTTTAACCTGAAGTACCAAAATGAAGTAGTCTGAAAATATAAGGTGAAACTGTACCTGCATTAGCTTTAGCAAAGTCAACAGAAAGTAACTTTAGATTCACATATGCAGATTCAACACATTATGCAGCATTTCCCACCAGTTTGTGGACACATATAGGATAAGGATTTGCCTCAGATCTTTCTGTGCTCTAACAAGTAAACCTGCTGTCCTAGTAAAATCCCAAATAGTTTTATACCAATGAGCCATTTGGGTATGGTCCTGCTTCAAGCAGGGAGTTGGACTAAATTATCTCCTGAAGTCCTTTCTAATCCTAATTTTCTATTATTTCAGGTGGCTGCTTTCTAGCTGACAATCTATTTAAAAGGGACATAGTGCAGTACCCACAGATTTAAATGCCAACTCTCGTAATATGTTCTTTCCTATCTGAAAATTTGATAACCTTAAAAAAATTAGCACATTTACCCACCAGATTGTTGTTTACAATCATGGACTCTGAGATTTATATCATTTTGGATTATCACCTCACTTTTATAACCACTCTCTGGATTTCTTTCCTGGCTAAAAATACACCTTGGGCACTTCTACACGTCACCCTATGGTGACATAGTGACCTGTTACATTGCTGTACAGTGCACTATAGTGATGTAGTTATCATGAATGTTTACATGTGATCGCCAGCTATGTCACTGTAGTGACATAGGCCCCAAGTGTAGTGCACTGGCAGTGGAATGGAACCATACGCTGTGTGCATGGTGCAGTAACCGTCCATACTGTGTGTGTTTAGTACTTCCGGGGAAGTACTGAAGCACAGCGCCAAAACAATGTCACTGTACAGCGACGTGTAGACATGCCCCTTCAGTACTAAGATTTTCAAATGCTGTGTCTTCAAGAAATCTTCCTGTTTCATAGTGTAATTTAATGAGTGAAAACCATCTTTAGTCTAACTGTCAAGTGTTGAATGGAATTAAACCAGAGATTCCTTAAGCCTAACTTATCCAAAACTAGATTTATCTAGTCCATTGACCCTCTTTACTTCTTTCCTTTTTTCACTTTTAAAATTAAGCATTACCTTTTGCACAAGGTGCAGACATAAAATTTCAAAATATCAGTATGGGGCCATCATAGTATAACTTCAAAATGTCCAAACTCTTTGCTGTTGGTATTTTTAAAAATTCACACAGACCTTTTTTATGAAGAAGCTTCAGCAAAAAGCAAACTTTTACTGTCTCAATTTAAAACATTCCTACATCAATTGGATCCTTAAGAGTTTGTGTTTCTAAAGACCTATTTATATTAATCCCTCTAAATGTATTAGAATATTTCAATTTTGTTTTGGGTGTCTGTTTAATATCAGATTCAAAAAAACCACTTTATGCATCTATGTCAGTTCTACAGAGATAGGCTCATTATCATTACAATGCTAGCTGTCGACAGTACACTGTATGAGACCAGCTTTATGTTGGCAAATTACTCCAGTCTTTTCACATAACTGGATGACATATCCCAAATTATGGTGGGTTGATTTTATAATTTGTCCTTCTTTAGGCACATTATTGCCTACATGCACTGTGGGAAACAATCTTTTATTGGCAGGGAGATGGAATCTTGACTTAATAGGTCTTTTCTCTAACTGCTATGATGCACATTGGGTTGCCACCAAAATGAGAAGAGGTTGTTGCTGGGTTGGGAATCCAACTTGGTGACCAAGGTTATACCTCTGTACCCATTCTCAATGACTCCATCTCCTCCCTTCTTTCCTATCTATTCAGGAACATGTACATTTACTTTACAAAAGTGTATTTTTTCTGCTTCTTACTTTTGTTAGTCCTGCAGAACCTGTGTAGTCACTAGGACTCGAGTAGAATTCTATCACTGTTATAACCTATTTACTAGCATACCATATACACATTTTCCCAAAAATTAGGCCTTCAAAATTGCTCTTTTCTACCCTGTTTCTATTTCGGAAAAATTAAATCGGCTTCCTTGCTTAAGATACACAGTGCAATAGGATATTACTGATGACCACTGAGATGGCTGCTGCTTCTCTCTGCTACAAAGAGAAGGGAGAGTTCTGTGTTAACCCTCTCACTGCTGATGAAGCAGTAGCTTTTGACTGCAGAGTCACTGAGCTGACCAAGGATGAATGAGCTGGTGCAGGCAGCCTGTAGTATTTTTATGAGGCTTCTAGTATGGAAACAACACTTTATTATTTATAGGAATTTTATATAAAGAATTATTTTCAGTAAAGAAGTACATTCCTGATTCTGTCCTCACAAGGAACCAGGGCCTAGTCTTCATTTTTCTGGTGTGACAGAAAGTTCTTCTTTTATCAACACAACTGTCTCTGAGGTTGCCATGCTTCCTGGACATTCTGGGCTTTTATACATGTGCTCTGAGAGGTAATTAAAAGTTCTTGGAGTGTTGTACATACCAGCATCCCTTCACTGAAAAATGGAGGCAGGGCACTTTGAACTAAAGCTCATCAGGTGGATATGCTAATACACACGATGCTGGAGGCTGCTGGAGTGCATTAATTTCCACACTCCAGCAGACTCGATTAATCAGTACTGAAATGACAGCGTGTTGGAGCAGGCTCCCTGCAAGTGCATAGGAACTATCTGTTTCTAGGAGGACTTACTCTGTCACCGTCATGCATCTTTGGTGGGTTGGTTCATTTTCTACATTCTGCCTCCCAAAACAAGATTTATGTCTTATTTGGGGACATGGAGTATGTAAGAAGATGGTTGCATTTACCCATGCAAACTGATTGAAAGAAATAGGGTTACCTAAGTGTTATTAAAGTCATAATTCAAGACTACACACGATCTACTGAGGATGCTCTACAGTTTAGCTCTGCATGCTCTACAGTTTAGCCCTCAGACCCTGTCCCCAGGTAATGGTATACAGGAAAGAATAAAACTAGCTCAGTCTTAAGAACCAAAGTTGAGTTTACAGGGTTAGGTAGTTAGAAGAAGTAAGGATTTTTTGTGGTGATATTTCTTATTGGACCAACTGCATGGTTGGCATAAAGTTAGACAAGCTTTTGAATGCAAAAGCTTTCAGAAGCTTTCCTCAGGTGACCAGACGAAAAATGCCTTGCATTTGAAATCTCGTCTAACTTTATCCCAACCATGCTTTTGGTCCAACAAAAGAGATCACCCCCAAAAATGCTTGCTTCTTGCATAATTCCTGGATCACCCTGGCTACAGCTTCATTCTAACTCTATCGGTATTTGATATGGGAATTATTTTGCATTCAGTTATCTGGGATTTCCATAATGCCATATTTAGACTCACTTTTTTCAAAAGTGTTGCTGCTCTAAAAGATAGAAAGGCTTAATAGTATGAGTGCAAAGAATCAGATGGATATTCAAGAATGGATGTTCTCTCAGAGATCAGAAGGGAAAATGCTGCATGTTTGCTGGTCTGTTAAAGAGGAAAGAGTAAAATAAGCAGTTATCAGCAGGCCATGAAAGTTTACAGATATGGACGTGCTTAAAGAATGAGGGCAACACACTTGACCTCACTGCGTCCTCTGCATGTCTCTTTATTGTGAAGAGAAGACGTGTTTTTATTACATGACATTACTTTGGTTACTGTTGCATGTTAATGGGTGACAGCTGTTCTGTTTTTTATAGCTATCGATGGAGAAAGCTTTTTTGTTCAGTTTAAATATATACGTATATAGCTTTTGAAATAATTTCAAGAAAGTTATCCTTCAAAATACACTCTGTGCACATCAAATAGTACCTCGAATAGAAAAATTCTGCATGAGAGAAGAGAAGAATCAAACCATACTACTGACAATCTATAATAAAGGACCAAACATATGTGTTTAGACTGTATTAGAAAGATATTTGCTACATCAAAGTTTTGAGACATATACTACACATGCGATTAAAAAGTTGTAAAATATAAGTGTACTTTCCTTATTACACACCTTTCAGTCACCAGAACTGTCATTCCTCGGTATTGTTGATGTAAAAGCAGACCAGTTATTGCTTTATGCCTTTGAAAACCATATCAGTGGGCCAGGTCTTCATTTGGCAAAAATCAGTATAGCTCTGCTTTTACTTCTCTGGAATGAAGCCAATTCATACCACTTTAGGATTTGGCCCATAGTGATCTAAAACAAAGCAAAAACCTCTCACCAGTTTCACCTCTCCAGAAATGTCAGCTTTTATAGTAATGTCTCCAGAAATAGATTCTTAAAAAAATTCTGTAGCATTTAAGAAATATGTCCTTTTCTTTTACTACCAGACCACAGAATCTATAAAAAGAATATCATTTTCTCTGCAAGTCTATCAGAATTCTTTTAATAAGGAAAGAAACCAAGACAACAAAATATTTATCAGTATCATTACAAGTCAAAGAAGGATTTAAAGGATGAACCTGAACTTTATTTCAGAGCCCGGTATCCTAGTTAGGTTCACTGATGCTGCATTAATAATGTACATGAGGGTATGGTAAAGCAGGCACTGAGAATCTGGAAGGTATAGACAAAACAAAACAATAAGGAAGATTGTTTGGGATCCACATCTAATAAACATGTTAGGAGTGCTTCTGCACTGTTCCCTTCTTCCTTTTTTCCACCCAATTTTCACATTCTCTCTTCCATTTTTTTTTCCTTGCCCCCCATCCTATAATATTATCTTTATTTTTCAGTCAACAGCCAGAAGGAATACGTAGATGATTTTTGGGATTAAGTTTCAGTGGATGATTTACTTGCATATCATCCAGCGCCTTGTAAATGTTACTTGAGTTCAGTGTACAAAGGTGACCATTTTAAACACTGATACCTGTTAACTGATTTGTTTAGCTCTGTCTGAATGAAAATAAAAACATCCATGCATATAAAAAAATAATTTGGCATTTTGTCTGAAATTCTACATGGTCATTCACAGTCTACTCTAACCTAGATTTTTATTTTTTTTTTGGAGAGTAGCTTCCTTTAAATGTTATGCTCTTTCAGTATTTCATATTTAGACTACTTGTCTCCTTATTCTATGTACAGGGTTTTCAGCTGTTTCTTTATATCATAAATGTTATGTAGACAAGTTCTATGAGCTTTTTTATTCTAGTTTTTAATTTGATTTCAAAGCTACCAATGGAAAACGGCAAGTTTTGCATGTTTGTGCATGTGCACCCACTTACACATGCACACAATGAAGAGAAATCGAGTCTCTTACTTGTTGGTGAATTACAATAAAAATGCACTTCTTTGTTACTGAGATAAAGAGGTTGAAGTGCTATAGGAGATATGTTTTGTAATCAATAATATGAATCTGATGGTTTTGTTTTGCCACTGTTTGTTGCTATTTTCTCCTCTATAAGCATGTTTATCGAGGTCTACCAAAAGCCCAGAAGCCCATAGGTCAGAGAACAGCATTTTGATGGATTATGGGATTGTAACTGTCCCTGCCAGCTGACAGCTTTTATTGGCTGGGAGGATGAGCCTGTAAACCTTTATATAATTATTGTATTAAAGCCACTGTGCCTCTGTGTTGCTGGCGCTTGTTCAGGGATCAATGTGAAGATAATTTCAAAAATGAATAGTAAGTATTGATCGTCCCTTGGTGGAGCCTTATCAGTGGCTGAAGCAGACTACTGTAGATTATAACTTCAATGTCATTTATGATGATATGATACGTATTGCAGAGTAGCAATTTAAACAAAGGGCTGATTTAATTCACAATGGATTTTTGTAGCGTGATGGGTAATAAATCACAATCTGTGTAATTTTTAGAAATGAACACATGTTGGCAGTAGTTCAGGGCAGTTCCTGAGAGATCTGAAAATGACCAGGGAGGGCAAATATCAGCAGAGAACCCCTTCTGAATGATTGGCCCTTACTTGATTCTGACATTCAGATGACCTTGGGGCCTCTGCTGGCAGCTGCTGGTTAATTTTCTTCACTGAGGACACAGTTTAACTTTCTATCTGTCTGCCAATTACCTGACATTTTCAACTTATCACCTTCTATATTTTAAATTATTGGAGGCACATCCACATTTTGACACTTTTTTAGGCAAGTATTCGTTTTTGCCTGCTGCTGAGACATCTCTCTGTCAAGCTGCTGCTGCAATATCCCTTTTTCTTGAGAAATTAATAGCTCACCTAACCGAGAGCTGAAAAAGCACAGTGCTTATTTTGAAAATTAGCAAGCTGCTTTTCAGTTTAGTGGGATGGTGTGTAATAAACATAAGCAAGCCCCAAACACCCCCAGCAACCCAGACTTAACATTCATAAATATGTATAGCAATTGACAAGGAGTCACTTAAGGAAATGATATCTAATGGTTTTTATTTTATTTGTTTTTCCTTGCAAGTGCTTTATATGTAAATCATTAAAAATATCTGTCTTGAAGCAAGGTAAAAAGATTGTCTTTAAATTTACAACAGACCTACATCCAGCACTGAAACTCTGACTTTTGTGGTCTTCAGACATTTCATTAAATATGCTATGCAAGATCACCATCACCTGCTGTTCATAACTCTCCCCATATTGCGAAAGACTCAGTACTGTAGAATAAGGTACTGATTGTGTTTCCACTCTAACTCAGAAATTCCTGGCTTTTATTTTGATAAAGGACCTAATGATATATTGGGGCAATTAAATTCCTAATTTATTTTTACTTGCGTAGTGGAAGAAAAAAGGCTAGTGATGACAAGGGATCCTGGTTTTCTCTGTTTAAAAATCCCAAAATCTCTGATTCAAAAAAACCAAGTCCTCATTGTTTTGCAGTTTAAAATGAAACACCACTATATGTGTGTGTGTGTGTGTGTGTGATATATATCTATATATATAAATATGAATGTGTGTGTGTGTGTGTGTATATATATTCATACACACACACACACACACACACACACACACAATCAATTGAACACAATGTTTTATTCATACAGTTACAATTTTCAAACAATTTGGAAGTCTACCAGTGCCTCAATTACAATAAAATAAAGTCTAAGTACCTATATATTTTGGGGTTTGATTTTGGTTTCTTTATCATGGAAAATAAGAGCTCCCCCCTGCCCCTTTCACTCACCAGGACATAGGTCCAGCTGTGGCTGTCCCCCTACCACTGCTTTTTAGTGCTAAGCAGCTCTGATATGCTGGTCTGGCCCATGCCCATACCGGTGTCTGAGCAGCAGCAGGGGCTCAGCATCCAGAAGGCACCTTGCCATGGTGGTTCAGTTGGCATGGGGCTTGCTCCCCACAGTGGTGGCAGCAGCAGTACCAAGCCGGTGCCATGGAACTATACCCTTTGCTTCTGTCTCAGGGTGGTGGTGGGGGGTGCCTCAGTGGCACCTCACCATGGTAGTATGGTTGGTGCAGGACTCTTAGCTACAGGGACTGCACCAAGCCTTTCTGTCCTGCTCTGCCCTCCCAGGCCGGGTCCCACCCACTGAGCCACAGAGACCCTGTGAGGAGACAGAAGGGTGGGGAGCCCACATCCTCTCCCACCCTGTTCACAAATCTGGTGGGGGTGATATGTCCCACCATGCATCCCCAATGGGTTACCTCTGGTACCTGACCCATCCCCAGGAGTGCATGCAGTGCCCGGGAGCCAGCCTGTGACAGACCCCTGGACAAGCTGACCATGGATACATCCCACTTCCTCAGCTGGGCTCCATGGCCATGCATTCCTGCCCAGGCCTTGCCGCAGCTGGGAGCACCCCCAGTCCCAGACACCAACCCTGCCTCACCCCTTCCCTCACTATGGCTGGCTGAATCTGCCTTCCCACGTAGACATACCTGCAGGCATCCTCTCCATGCTGCCTGGCTGTATAGTTGGCCATGTGCATGTGTGCAAATGTGCACATGGTGCCCCCTGTGTTCTGCTCCCTGCAGTCCCTTGCAGGTTGGAGCTCTGGCAGTCTGCAAGGAGAAACTCACTATTTCCTACATTTTTCTCCTTTAAAAGAGAAAATCCATTTTTTTCTCCCTTCAAGGAGAAAATCCATATTTTTCCTGTGGTGAACAGAAAAAACAGATCCCTGGCAATGACTTAAGAACTAAAAGATATGTTTATTATTAAATTCCAGGCACAATTAAATTGAACACATGCACAGAAATGCTTCTCAGGGTATGCACATGTACAGGCCTAAATGTTCCAGTAATTAGAGTACAGTTATGTGTGCTTATGTGAAGGCTGAATTTAGGCAAATTCACTTCCAATTTGGTTAATTTAATACATTCTGTACTGTAAAAACACTTGTTTTATTGTCAGTAAAGACGGAGCAGCATCTTTTGATATGAACTCTGATTTAGGAAAGCATTAAAGCACATACATAGCTATATACATACTCTTTAAGTCTCATTAATTTCAATGGACCTTCATGAGTAGGTACAGTCAAGTACCTTTATGGACAGGTCTGATTTCTTGAATGTGGACTTCAGTAACACAGACTAGAATTAAGGTTGATCTACATTAGAAAATTATGCTGGTTTTAAAATTATGCTATATTTTATTATGTATTCACAGAGTGCATGAGGTCCCTAACTTTTCAGCAAATCTGTGGACTCTGTTGTAGCTTAAAATGGTATGTTGTTTGGAATATATAGCTCCAAAAACAGTTTAATAGCAAGACCTATGAGGAAGGCTGATTAAACAAAGTCTGGCTTCTTTCTTTGCTTCCTGTTTAGAGCAGCTATCATAGAAAGGAGTTTACTTTCCTTTTTAGAGTTTGATTATTCCAGGAGGAAGAGAAGCAGAATCCATGAAATCAAAGAGACCAAGGTTTTTGGTCACTGTCTGAACAACTGCTATTTTTAGAATATGGGAAAAGATCCATGAAGGCCATAAACTCTGAATACCACTTCAGAAAGATGGTCGCAGTCTTTTTTAAAATTCCATTTCAATTTGTTCCTCATAGCATGGGTAAAAATGATATAACCATGAAATGCAGAAGCAGTTAAGAAGGAATGTTATTACGAAGCAAAAAGAGAATGGGAACCGAGCCTTGTTTTTTGTGAGGATATTTGGGGAGGGTGGCAGGGGAAGGGGGGAGGAGGGTGTAGAAATTCAACCAAGGCTAGTGTACAGTTGTAGAGGGTATTGGTTGTTAATATATGCGGCATCAGGATGTGGTATATTCTCTGTTCTCTTGGTCCCTTCCTATTAGAATACCATGGTATTCTCCAGCAGTATCTTGGGCTGCATTATGGCAGAATCCAGAGAATATGTAACTGTTCATTATGTATGTCTTGATTGTTCTCCGTATCCAGCTTTTGTTGTGCTTTTTGGTTAGGGCCTTGTTGCACCTTACTCTGTAAGCTGCACAAATGCTAATTGACTTCATGTCATTCAGCTTATAGTGGAGCAGTCGCACCTTAAGGCAAAAAACATCTCTGACTCTCCTTCACTTGCCACCGTGTTCTAAAGGTGGCTCTTCTTGTGTCCTGTCACCATGTTCAAATTAAAGTAAAAAAATGGGCACCTACTCTATTTACTCAATGACCCTGACTGTAAGATGACCCACCAATAATTAGATTCTATATATGGAAAATTTATGAATTTGTTATACATTTTCAGGGATGGGATTTTATCTTATATTTGCATTCAAGGATCCTCATCAAATAAATTGTGTATCATTAAACTATTGCCAAACACAGAATATGCTCTAAAATAGAAACCACCTATAAAGTTGATTAAGTTCAGCCATCTAGGAGCATGACTACAAAACACATTTCATAGGGCAAACATACTGATAGGAACCCTTTTTATAACCCTTAAAAAAACCAAACAGGCAGGTGTTCCCTGTAAAGGGAACTGGCACTGGGCCTGGATATACCAGGCCGGGACCAGAAGGACCAGAGTCAGCCCTGATAAACTTTTCTTTGTGCCAAAAAATGCTTAATGTCAGCCAAAAAGCTGAGATGCTGATTAGAAGCTTTTTTCTAAAAAAAAACTCAACATTTTATTTAAAGAAAACCCAAACCTCTTATACATATTTACAAATATCAAATATTATATCATCCAACAAAGCCTCCTAACATATTAACTCCCCCTCATCTTTTAACAGTTCACAATAACAACATTATCTTGTCCCACAACTATGCCTCTTCCTACCCTCCCCTCTCTTTTACCCCACTGTCATAGGCACTTCTCAAGTGTATACATATTTCCATTTATCTTTCCTCCACATCTCCTCCCTCTTCCTTCGTCTTCCTCATCATCATCCTCAGCATGTAATATTTGAGCTCAAATAAGGCTAACTGTAAACATTCCTTCAAGGTAAAATCCATTTCCTTCATGATCAGCAAGTTTCTCATTTTCCATAGTGCTGCATTAATACAGATCACCCATGCCCATTATCTTCCATTCTTCCTGTCTTTTCTCAACCAACCCATACATCACTGTCTCAAAATTTATCTTATTCACTTCTGAAATTTGTAAGAATCTGTGTGCCTTCCTTCAAACTTCCTATGCAAAGTTGCATTCCCAAAATACATGTACCACTGATTCTTCCCCACCCCTGCATTTCTCCCATGGGAATCTTGCTCTTCTTCCCAGACCCCGTGTAACAGGGAACCTTAGCCCTGTCACCGGAAGGCAGGTCCACCTCTTTAAGACCAGAACTTTCTGGGCACAGAGTGCTAGTAAGGAAGGGGTTAAATGCTGAGCCTGGCCAGCTAGTCAGCTGACTGGAAGGGGCAGGACTATAAAAACCTGGACAGAGTGGCAGTAAGGGGGCAGCGGCCAAAGGGGAAGGAGTGCCTCCGAGGGCTCCACAGAGAAGCTGGGTGAACGGTCCAAAGGTGGGAACTACAGAAGCCATGGGGAGGCGGCAGCCACACTGCAGCAAGGACTGTAGCCATTGGAAAGAAGCTGAGGCACGAGCTCTGTGACTGTAAGCTTGACCTGCTGCTTTCCTTGATCATGTTGGTTGGTGACAGTTATTATTCTTTCCTTTTTTTTTTTTTTTTTTATTTATTGGTTGGCTGAGATGTGCTTTCAGTGCAAGGAGGATACTCTACTGTGGTAACCCACTGCCTGGCCAGAGAGCTGCGGAGTTTCATCCAGAGGTCTGGGAGAGGCTATTAGGGGATGAAGGGTGTGGGCTTTTGGGGGGGGGGCACAGACCCTGGCACCAGCAGGGGCGTGGCTTTTGGGGCATGGACTCTGGTGCCTAAAGGCACGATCTTAAAAAGGCCAGGGAGGCCTGGTGCAATTTTATTTTATTTTGGACTGAGAGTGTGTGGTCATCCCCTGGTTTTGAACTTGTGACCCTCTGGCTATGGGGCTGGCACCCAGACCTCTGGGCAAGGGGGGCAGGCTTCAGATCAGAGCAGGAAAAGGAGCCATGAGCCTCGAGAAACTGGAAAAGGCTAGAGCCTCGGAGTCAAACCCTGGTTAGTGGGTTTAGATGGGGAGACTTAGCTAGAGAAAAACAGGGGTCAGGCCCGTGTAGGTGAAAGGCCCCATCATACACAATACAATAGGCAGTCTCCCACTCACAAGACCATCATCATAATAATATCCATCAAGACATGGCAGGAAGTACAGGGTGGGACATAAGAACTCCCAAGAAGGCTCCAAAGGCGCCCCATGTAAAGTGTGGATTACCAGGAAAGATGGCGCTGGGGAGGGCGACATGTTACACCCCACCTATATTGAACCTGCCTTGCTGTTAAAACCCTCCTCACCAATCTCCACATCAAGTCTGCATGTTCCCCTTTTAAATCTTTCCAATACCCCTCTCCACACACTCTTCGCTTGTTGCTCTGACAAAATCGCCCACCTCAGTTACTTGGTCTTTCCCTCTGATTTCCTTCAAAAACCTTCACTTTTCTTTCTAACCTTGTATCTCTAGCCCTTCCAAGCCTTGTACTTTAATAAAATTGTCTGCTCTCCCATAATATATCAGCAGTTTCCAAGCCCACTGCCCTTTCTACCTTGTCCCATATAGGCCCATCCTCCTCAGCCATTTCCTTGCCCAAAATCTGCAAAAAATGCACCACTTTCCCACTTCCTTCTGATGCTTCCTTCATCACCTTTTTAACATAGTGTATGTAGAGATATTTATTTATGTCTGGTAGCTCCCACCCTCTGCACTTGCGTCCCTTATATAATTCCTTCCTGACAATCTGTTCCCTTTTAGAACCCCAGAAGAACATACAAATTGGTCTCTGGATTTTCCTGCTTTGAATCCATGACAGAGGATATACTGCACTTACGAACAACATAATGGGTAGCAACACCTGTTTCATCACCTTCACCTTTCCTACATATGACAAACCTCTTGTGCTCCAAAACCCTAAAATTTTCCTAAACCCTAACATTCTCCTAACCTGTGACCTAATCTCTTCCCATGCTTTTGTGCCTTTACCTTCTATATCAAGAACCACCCCTAAGATTTTCATCTGATTTATTAACCACCCTCATGCCAGACTTCCCTAGATCTCCCAATTTCTAACCTCAAGAACTCACTTTTAGTCTTGTTTACTTTTGCCCCTGAAGCTTCTCGATATCTTCCATATGTTTTAGGATTCTCACTAACGAGAATGTATATCACACCATCAAGTTAGTTGGCCATGTACAGTGAGCATTTTGCTTCCCCCCACCCCCGGAATATTAACTCCACTGATTATTTTGTCCTTCTTTATCCTCTGTGCCAGAGGTTCCATTGCTCATATAAAGATCCTGGGTGACAAGAGGCACCCTTGCCTCACCCCTGTTTAGATCTGAAAGTCCCAACTCAAGTTTCCCTTCACCAGGACCTGACTCTGCTGTGCCATACAATTCCATCCAGCCTACCAACTTTTCTGGGAATCCCATTTTCAGCAGCATCTCAAACAAGAAGCCATGCGTTACCATCATATGCTGTCTTCAGATTGAAATTTGCTAGCACCATATTCCATTTTCTATCCTTCACCTATTCCAGTGCATCTCTCAACACCCAGTGTTCTTGTGAGATTCTTCTCCCTTCCACTAAACACATTTGGTCCTCTTGTATGCCCTGATCCATAACACTTTTCATTCATATTGCTGTGACTTTCACCAGGATTTTATAATCTGTATTCAATAATGTGACTGGCCTCTGGTTCTTGAGGTGTTCTTGATCTCTCTTCTTATTTGGTAGTACCACTACTTTATCTGCAAAACCCTCTTCAAGCTTTTTTTCTTCCGCTATCTCTCTGAACACTTTCACCAAATCCTGTCCCACACAGCCAGAATTTCACATAAAATTTGGCTGGGAGTCTATCCTTTCCTGGTGACTTGTTTTCTTTAGAAGTTCTCAAACATTTTTCTACCTCTGTTATCCTAATTTCCCCCTCCCCCCCCGCCAAGTCATCCTTCCTTTTATCCTCCACCTTCTCCTTGATATCCACCAAAAAACCCCTTCCCATTCCATTCTCTTGTTCCCATCTCTACCCCTACACTTCATGGTCACTAAAAGCCACATCTTGTGCACTACCATTCCTTCTAAAACTAAAACAAAATCGATCCTTGAAATTTTTCCTTCCTCCTAGCTCTACTCTCATATGTACTTTCTCTCCCACCCATACATTTTTGAAATCTTCCTTGATAATTTTCTTTAGCATCTTCGAGAAGCTGTCTAACTTCACTGCCACCCATCTCCTTTCTCAAGTATGCAGTTGAAGTTGCCAACTATGACTCCATCTCCTTCCAACCGCATATATTTCCAACTTCCAGAATAAAGCCACCCACCCCTCCCTTTCTATGGGTGTGCATATATTAAACAAGTCTACCTTCATCTCCTTTGTCTCCAACAACACCTTACAACACTTGCACTTACCTAACTTTAACACCTGGGTTTTTAATTGATGCCACCACCCCTGCCACCTTATTCATATTTGTTCCCACCCACCATGACCTCCCTAAACCCCATCTCTTCTCCAGATATTTATATTCATCTCCCCATGGTATTCCACACTCTTGTAGACCAGTGGTCTCCAAAGTGGGGTGCATGCACCCCAAGGGGTGCGCAAGATGATCCATTGGGGTGTGGGAAGAAAATATTAGGACTTCTATTTATATTTATATGTATCTAAATATACATATATTGGGGGTGCGTGCTCAAAACTTTTTTACTGATAGGGGTGCGCGAATATAAATATACATATATTGGGGGTGCACAATCAAAAAAGTTTGGAGACCACTGTTGTAGACATATTACATCTGCATTGATAGACCTTAAAATTGCTGCCATTCGGTCCCACCTCTTCCTTGTCAATAAACTTCTCACATTTAAAGTTGCAACACATAACATCATGATAAAGAAAAGGTAGAAGCCACTGATCCTCATCTCATTTTATGGGTTGACCATGTCACTGCTGG
>NW_017728886.1:165015433-165049201 GCF_001723895.1 Crocodylus porosus | reverse complement strand
CATCCCCATCATTCTTACCAGGTTCTCCAGGGCTTCCATATTGAGAGATGTTGCTGCTGTCCCCTCCCCTCCCCTCCCCTCCCCTCCACTACTTCCTTCCAGCTAAGCAGTCCGCTACGGATATACCATTCCCTAGTATCATCACTTCTCCCTTCTCCCCTTTCCATCTTTCTTTGTTTTCTTCTTCTGAGACCATAACAGATTTGTTTCTCCCTTTTTCCTACCTATGACTTCAACCCTTTATCTGAAGCAGAACTTTCTTCTTGGTCAATCTCCATCATTTTTTTTTCTACTTCTGTTTCCATGCTTGTGTTTCCACATCCCTTCTCCTCTTCCCTCTTCTCTAGTTGTTGTGTTGCTACTCATCCCACCCCTTTCTACCTCTGGTGTTTCTTCCACCAATGTTTCCTCCTCCAAATCCATCCCAAACTCTCCTGCCCATTCCTCCTCCTCACTCATCTGATTGAAGTCATCCTCCCTTTTAGGTTGTGCTCTGTTAAAGAGAGAATCTGGGCATCTGTTTTGCATGTGCACTTCCCATATGTGCATGTGATGTATCCCACATTTCAGCACTTCCTGGTATGCATGGGCTCTGTGCCCTTTCCCATCACACCAGCAGCAAATGGTTAGGCTACAATAGGTCACCAAATACCCTTCCTGCCCTCATTTCCTATACTGACGGTGCTGCCCATGGTATGATGTAGCCCCAGTGCCCTCCTGTATGGAAAAACTGATAACAGGTACACCACCTCTCCCAGGCTCCCCTGCTGCTCCCTTAGAATCGCTCAAACCCTAAAATCCCCAGTCTACATTATATTTGTGTCATTTTTTTCCACAAGCAGTACTCTCTGGATTCTCCCCTCCAACTATCTCTCCAAATCCATTTTCTCAAAGACATCCAGACACAGTTTGACAATGATCACTCACTCCCTTGACTTTTGTTTAGCAGCAAAAAACAGTTCTTGCAGTTCTTCCGTCTCCTCCGTTTTCTTGTAGTTTCTCCAAAACTGCTTATAGGCCCCTCTATGCCAGAAGGTGAAACCCCATGATCTCCCATTTGAGTAGACCATAATGCATTACAAGTACTTGGGGTTCAAAATATCAATCAAAATCATCTTGAAGTCGTACCTTTGCATGGTCCATCTCTCATATGCCTTATTCCTAATCATTGCTGTATGTACCCTGAGCCCCAAAATTTGTCTGGGCTCTTTGTCCCCATCATCCCAGCTCTGCTTGCCTACCTCTGCTGGATTCTGTCATCCAACTCCTCCTCCTCATTCTTCTTCAGCTCTCTGGTTTCTGCTGTTGCTTTCCCTGGTTTGGATGCTCTCTGTCTTCCTCCCATTGCTCTTCTTCTGGTTTTCTTTTCCCTGTGTGAAGCTTCAGGTGATGATTCAATCTGGAAGAGATTCAGCCCAATTTGGTGGCTGAATCTCCAAATCTGAACCAAATCAGGAGACCAATAAAAAGCTCCAAATCAATTTCAAGCTCTCTGAATCAATTCAGAAAATAATTGGAGAGATTTGGGTGGTCTGTGCTTGCCACTACAAGGAGCTGGACCTGGACTCCATGCTGGTAAGTAGCAGGGAGGGCTGGAGGAGGACCCTCACCAGACCCCATCTCCTGCCTCTCTTTCTAATTTCAAATTATTCTTGTTTCTTAACCAGCCTTAGATGTCTAGCAAACATCATCAAACAGGTTCCTAAATAGTTCATCCAAAATCGCACTCTTGCGTCCTCTGTCAGCCTGTTGCATATAATTGATATTGCCCTGCCCTTCATGAGGTAAAGCCAGACCAAGTTGTCCTGCACCTCATCTGCATATATTTTTTTAGAGGATCCTAGGACTTGTGACAAGAATACCTGGTTCCAGATAGGCATGGGGGTAATTAGCACATGGATCCTTTGTGGAGTAGGGTGTCTGGAGTACACACACATCCAGAGCAGTGCTGAGCTGTGGGGCCACCACGGCTTGAAATGCTGTGGACTCTGCTGGGGCCCAGCCAAATAATTTATATGGTAAATCATGAGCCTTTTAGCTTTGGACTAATATCACGCATAGTTTGTACTATATATAAATAAATAAATAAGTTATGCTCTCAGTCATAGTGGGTGTATCTACATGAGATGCTAAATGTGCAGTAGACTGGTTCTACTATGCATTAGTGCATCACAGCAAAAGCTGCACTCATTTGCAGTAGAATTAGTCTGCTGCGCATTAGCATCACTAAAAGACTATGCACTAGTGCCAGTTACTGTGCATTGAGTTAGTACCTGTTATTATAGATACCTAACTTAATGCTCAGTAACAACAGCATGTTAATGCATATGTAGATGAACGCAGTAAGAACAATAGGAAATGGTAGAATATTTAAGAAGGCATTTCTTGTAGAACTCTATAACCTCTTGTTCATCAGCTCTGTTAAAGAAGAAACTTTCAGTCATGAAGAGTGATGGGAAAAATTATCATTAGTCCTAAAACAAATGTCTTTGATTTCAATGCATTTTAACTAGAAACAAAGCTTCAAGAATTTGCATTGCTTCATTATTAAGATAATTCTGGAGAAAGACTGTTTGCAACTAGGTGCTACATCTCTTAAAGAATCCATTTTTAATTAATTTAACTCAAGCTAATCAATTTACTTGTAAATTCTCAGAAAATTCACTCTGAACTTAAAGCATTAAGTGATGTAATTTTGAGGTGGAAACACTGTACTATCCCACATATAGAAAATGGTTGAATTCCCCCTGTAAGTGTAACATCCAACTCAAGTTTAACTATGGAATGGTGAGCGGCATTTCTATAATAAACCTTATGAAATGCTTTTAAAACATTTATGCTAAATGCTGATTGACCCTTAACTACAGTATAGCATTACAAATGCAACACTAAAGTTATTACACAAGTTAATGAGGCCTTAAATTGGGAGATTTTAAGATTCTAGTGTTTTTCAGTAGTACAGTAGAAGGCTGTTAAATGCATAATCTTTTTGCACAACAAATGATTTTTTTTAAAATTAGCCCCTTAAGTACCTACCGTAGCCCCCTAATAGGACTCTACTAGCCTAGACATTTCAATATTTAACAAAAGTGTCACTTGAAAGGGTCAAATTTGTAAAGTATTATATTTTGGCTTCATTTTTTAAATCTAGGTTTATTTTTAATAAGCACATTCTTTCAATAGGAAGCTGTTTAGAAAAGCTAATCCTGCAGTATATTGATAATTAACTTAGAAATATATAGATAATAAATACTAGTTCAGTAGGGTTTCTTCTTTGTGTTATACTTTTAATTGGGTAGAAGGGGCACTGAGGTTATTCAGGCTGATCTTCAGATAATGTTACAAGGTACTGCAGTAGAGTTACAAGCAAGGAAGTTGCCAAGAGAAAAAAAGAATCATTACACTTGCTCTACACTGCCTTGAATCTCTTGTAGTCATTTAGACATAGGAGTGGGGGGAGATATAAATTAATTGTAAGCTGCTGTCATCCTACATCCTAGTTCATTAGCATTTTACTTGGTGCTCATTTTGTACAGAAGAAAATGAATACACAGAATTCAAGCAAGTATAATATACCTATAAGACCAGCTTCCATATAATATAAGACCTTGATCCAAGATAATTATTTCACACCATTTTAAACACGAGTAGTTTGCACAGTTCATCTAGAATTATAAACTGGAAAGAGCATATTTGTTGTTTCAGAATACTCCCCAATTCTTCCAGATTTAATCTCTTGCCGAATTCAACACACTTGCCAGATGCACAGCAACTCAAAGATGAAATCTGCAGTGGTCTTTCTCTAGCATCTGCCTTTATCAGCGGAACAATACTTTGAGAGCAGGATGAACTGGAGACATGTCATCCAAATGAACAGGACTGCAAGCTCAGGAGTGTAAATGGAGTTCTGTGTAAGTGTTTAAATCTTGAGCAAAGATCTCACTGCAGTTTTTAAAACAATATATCCTCCTGCCAAAGCATGAATGAACTAATTGTAGTTTAAATGGTGTATCTTACAAAGAATTAGCTTTCTTTATATAATGGAACTGTGATTTATTAATTTTCTTATCCTTTCTTTACTGTGGAATAAGTCTGGTACCTTCCTCATAAGTCACTGTTTCCATTGATACCAACACTGAAATTACAATTCAATCAGTGTAGGATGTGGGAATTATGTGAATTAAAACAAGTATATTTAAAAAAATCAGTCAGGGCCTTATTCATGCAGCAATATAAGCTTCCTTTGGGCTAATGGAAGAGTCCATAGAACATGATTCCTCAGTATACAATCAATTCAGCAAAAAGAGGACAATGGCACAAACCATTTTTATCTAGTTATGTGACAGTCATTTGAATAGTTCTGTCTCCGTTTCACAATGAACCCAGCAGGAGGTCAAGTCTTCAATATACACCTCCCTCTAGCCCTGTTACCTGACAAATATAACTTAGAAGTAGTAAAAATAACACAAAGTACTTGCACAGTCATGTTTTAAAGACTGTTCTGCTTTGAGACTGAGTGAGTAATGTGTGACTTCTGTCTTTGTTCATAAAATAAGAACACAGTTGTACAGATCTTTTTGACTGACAAAACTCAGCTCCTGCAAAGTTTAAAAAACAGACCCAAGAAGTCAAAACCTGAATAATAAGTCTCACTAGAGCTAATAACATTGTTTTAGTGGGAAAATTAGAAATGAGTGTTATCAGGTTTACTACCAGCATTCCCAGGATGTAAGTGGGGAGAAGTCCTAGTCCTGCAAATGTTATCTGGTGATATGAGTTGTTGTTTATGAAAGCTTATGCATTCCTGAATGATGGAGTCTATGAAGTGCAAGTCTGCTCTGCTTTCTGCAGATGCAAGTGATATTATATCTTCAAGAAGAACAGCCAGAAGAGACATTAAGCTAAAGGAGAAAGAATAAGGAGAGAACAGGTGATATTGTACAAAAAGGGACTATGACTATTTAGTCTGGGGAAAAAAAGAAGACTAAGAAGAAATATGCCCTAAGAAATTAAACAATGAAAGTGCTCTTACAACTGTGAATTCAAAATAGCCATTCTCCCTGAACAAAGTTTGGTTGGAAATCGAAACAAAATTGTTATTCATTCAACTTCTGCTACTATCCATGTCTCTCAAAATAAAACCATGCTCCACTCCACACTAACATGATATTATGTAAGTGTAACTCCTATTGGTTATAGTGGAGGTATGGCGGGGTAGGGAGCAACCTTTTTGGTATGTGTGCCACAGATTAAACCCCACACCCTCCCTGAATGCCATTTCAGTCCCCTTCCCTGCTTGACCTGCTGTTCTGCTTTCTCGTCTGCCCATTCCGTGATCTGCTCTGTGCAATACACAGAGGCTGCCTGTGAGCCCCCATGCTACAGTCAGTGGATTATAATATGGAGGTGGGCTATACCCACATGTCTAATGTGTTTTCAGTTTGTTGGTTGGTTGGATGTCTGCATATCCTATGATAGAATGGCCCAGACTTGTCACTGACCCCACCCTCACCCTGACTCCAGCAGTGGGGAGGGCAGAGCAGCAGCAGTTGGAGGTGCACCAATGCTGGGGGTGATGTCACTTCCATTTTTGCTGCCAAAATGCATATTGAGCAGCTAAAAGGAGGTGTCATATCTCCCCCAACAGAAATTAATCTCTGGGCACTCCTCCTATACTACTCCACCCTTCTCACTGCCAGAGCTGGAATTGGAGCTGCTTCAAGGAAGGGGCAAGGTGTGGGGGGAAGATGGGGACAAGGTGTGGGAAGATGAGGTGGTGCCCTAGCTCTGTTCCATTGCATGTCCCCCACTCCCTTGCTTAGGTAGCACTTGGGACTTGTGCTCTGCTCACCCACTCATTGTTAAGCTATTGGAATGGCCCAAAGTAGGATGGAGTTTCACTAGTGCAGGGAAGTCTACCTCACCTGTTTACATATGAGCAGCTTGCACAGTATGACAAAAAATAGATCTCCTTTATAACAGCAACCTTTGTCTACTACAACTTGCCTGTTCAGTAGAACGTACATGTGAAAATACATGTGAAAATACCCTAACCATGGAGGAAAGAGATACAAACCCTCCTGAATTCTGTATCTTTGAGAAAAACGTACAATTTTCTAAGAGGAGATGCTCAGAATAATCACTTCAGACCACAATTGGTGCCAAAATACAGTGCAACTGTTGCAAGCATTATGCAGCCACAGGCAGGAAAAGTCTTCACACAGCGTCCAGTCCTGAAGGTATTAGTGACAGAGCCCAGTATAAGAGTGACTTCAACCGAAGAACTGAACCGAAGCTCATTGCTTTAGGGAGACATCTGGGAAGACACTTTCCCCTCTTGTTAGTACCCCTGGGAGTACCTACACGAGACATTTACTGAGGAGTGCCAACTAGCTCTGCAGTAAACGTCTTGGCATTACATGTGCAGTGTATTAGGATGGAGTAAACTAATTAACTCCATCAAAGACAGGGATCCTGGTTCTCTCTGATTTAAAAAAAATCCCCAATTTTCCGTTAAAAAAAAGTAACCCCAACTCCACATTTTTTTCGTGAATTAAATGAAGCACCATGACATACATATCTATATATTAGTGGTTCAATAGTCCATTTAAATCATGGAAAAATGTGGAGTGGGGGTTGTTGTTTTTAAACTGAAAATTGGGGATTTTATGAAAAATTGGAGAAAATTGGGATCCCTCATCATAGGTTAGTATTTGTAAACACAAGAATTATCCTATGGTGGAGTTTTTTGCTCTGCAGCAACACATGTAGACACTGATGGGGCTGGCTGGAGCACGAGGGTGCTTCAGTGCAGGGGCCCCAGCCAGCCCCTCTGCAGCCTGTTGAGCTGAGGCGGAACAGCCCCAGACTGGCAGGATGAGACCCCAACCCCCTACCAGCTGAGGCTGCTCCGACCTGGCTCAACATGCTGCAGTCCCAGGTGCACATTCAAATATGGTGCCCAGGAGCAATAAGCTCTGGCAAAACATGCACAGCAGTTTATTACTGCACATGAATTGCTGGTGTAGAAATACCCACTTATATTTACTTTGTTCCCCACTTCCTCGACCCAGTGCAGATTGTTTCCCTTATAGAAACACATACTCTTGCCTTGCAGATGTCCAAGTTCAGGTATTAAGGGTGTGCTGGATGAAAGAAAAAGTCGTCCCTACTTTCCCTGGTAGGCAGGGAGAAAATGAAAATAGAAAAAAATGAAAAGGGAAATATCTTGAAGGATAAATGTTCATTGGAAAAAAAAGTATATACACACACACACACACGTTTTCTTTTTAAAATATTAAAAAAGGGATGATTAATATTTAATATTAACTAGGTGAAAGGAAATACTGGGTGATGGAAAGGAAGGACATGAGAGAGATGAGAAAGTATTTGGGGGTAAAGGAGAAGACATGGGTAGTGGGGGAAGGGATAAGAGTACTGAAAATTATTCTTTTTTTAAATACTGGTAAATTTATGATACTAGCTTGTGATGCATATTACACTCCAAAAACAGCCTTTTGTTTATATGAGTAAATTTACATTTTATTGCCATCACTTAAGTCCTCTATGATCTTGAACTATAGACCTGGCTGATTTCTTGAATATGGTGGTTGGCAGACATCAGACTTTTGCCACTGGCAGAAAAAAAAATCCCTGTGTTGCTGTTTGACTACTTAGTTTAAGTATTATGCTAACATAGCAGAAGTGTTGGTCACATATTGCACAAAAGATGAGTATGGGCTAGAGTTCAGACAGTAGACAAAGCCTTCAGATCAAATTTCCTGGGAAGATGGAGAAATAATTTTGGTTCCTAACCTGTGATTAAAGTTTACTACCTCTGACAAAAACAATTGTATTTTTAAAGTGTAAGTTCTTTTGAAAAGGGAGCATATCTTTCTGTATGTTGTAAATTGCTGCATATTTTTACAGTACAGTTTTATCCTACTTTTTGTGTGGGAGGGAGATGCATGTTCTAACAGGATTTAGTATGTCCTTCTGCCCATGCTGTCTACTCCAATTACTTCAGATGCAATTTATCCAAAATTAAAGGATTGCATTTATTTCTTTTTTTCAGGAAAAAAAAGGGATAACTTGACACTTGATTTTAGTTTCTGCACAGTAGATTGTTTAAATCTACAAATACTCTGTGTGTGCCATATTTGTATGTAGTATCATTCTTCCATGTTTTGTTTCTTGTTTAGCCTTCAAATGCAGTATTTATCAGTCTGCAGACCAAAACTATGTGCATGCCATATCATTACTAGCTCAGGGGGAATCATTCGAACCAATGTAATTTACTCAATATTGGTCAGTTTGACTCCTGACCCTGGTCCCTTGACAGTGTATCCTTGGCAACCCTTGATGTGTATTAAGTCAGGATGTGCTTATTGGTCTCATCTGTGACAGCTTGCTAAAGGCTGCTTAACATAGCTTGGTCTTTTCAAAAGAAAATTAGAAATCCAATAATATATTGTATTCTGATCAAACTGGTATTTATATAAGCAGAGAAACTGTAACTTTTAAATTTACACCAAAACCCCAAGATGTGTATATATATATATCTGATTTCCAGGTTCAAAATGAAAAAAAAAGAAACGAACATAAAGATGAACTGAGTATAAAATGCTATGTGATTTTGTGGGACAGTAATCAGGAGAACAAAAACATGGAGAATACAGTCATCTTTTATTTTCAAAAATATTCTTCTTTATGAGGTTATATAAATCCTAATGTTCCAAATATATTTTCCTAACTCACAAGCAGAAGATGAATTAAATTCTACTTATAGGTATAACACTGCAAATTGACTTTAGTCAATGAGATTATGCTAATTTAAACCAGAAGCCTTTGGCCCACCTATCAAAAGCTATGGGACCAGGTCCTTAAATGCATCTTATCATTATGGTTGCACAAAACAGCTGCATAGTCAATTTAATGTGGTGCCTGGAGCTCTTTTTGTATGATGGGAACTTTTAGATAAAGCAAACCTGCTACACATCACCCTGGGTACGTCTACATGAAATGTTTACTGCAGAGCTAACTAAATTAGCTCCACAGTAAAATGTCAGCACCTACATGTGCAGTGCTATTAGGGCGGAATAAACTAATTAACTTGGCCACAGGATAGTACTGCCATACATGAGTACTATCCTACAGCAGAGGTATTAACTCTGCTGCACTGCACATGTAGACGCTGCCGGGGCTGGCTGGGGCATGAAGGTGCCTGAGTGCAAGGGCTGCCAGCTAGCTCTTCACTGTAGCACCCTGGTGCCTCAGTCGGCCCCTCTACAGCATGTTGACCTGGGTTGGGGCAGCCCTGCATTGGCAGGTTGACACCTGGGTCCCCCTGCCAGCTGAGGCTGCTCAGCCATAGCTCAACTTGCTTTAGTCCCGGTTGCATGTGCTAATACAGCACCCAGGAGCAATACCACATCTGAATTGATTCAGCTGCATTAATTGTGTGCAACAGGCAACCTATCACCTGTTGTCCTACTTCAGCTTACATAAAAGGAAGATTATTTGAAGGGATCTTTCCCAAATTTCACACCATCTGTTAGGTAAAAATAAATAAATAAATAAAATAAGTTGCTTAAATGATTTTAGGGAAGCAATCCATAACGAAATGCTTTTTTTTCAGAATACTATTATAAAATTATTATCAGGCAGAAAACAAGGATTTCTTTCCAAACACCATTGAGATTATCGATAAAAAAGATATGTCAATTTTAAAAACCCACTGCTTCTATTTAGGGCTCCTGTTTCATCTACACATGCCTTTAGATTGCAATCTAGCCCATGTACTAAATGAGACAGGGATCCTATGGAAAAACAGTATGTGATTATATAATTAAAAATTGTTAAACACTCAGGGTGGAGGGTATGAAATCAGAGGTTTCAGAAAACTTTACATTGCAATCTCATATGCCTAAAGGAAACTCACTGGAATTTTAAAGGAACAACTTGTTCTCATCTTAATACAGTAGGATAATTTTTTAAGTTGTGTATATATTTTAAGGGAGTGAACACCTCTGTATGCCAAGCTCATTACCACCATATTTTCCCAGTGTTACAAAATATATAATTTGAAACATCAGACCACAAAGCAGTATATTTATCTAAACATTGATTCCTTTGCCATGATGCATTTTAATGAGGTCATAGAAACTAATATAAAATATCACTACTATGATAACAGGCACTGTACCAAGAAGTGTAATATTACAATATCTTTTTTTTAAAGATTAATTTAGTCAAACTAGTTAATCCATAACATAATAGTTCACATGTTTTTGAATAATTATCTTAAGTTTCATAAAGAAGCCAAGGTTTGGAAAATAGCTCAAACTTTAACCTACTAAAAATAAACTGCACCCAGAGTCTGACACACAAAATGTTCTGATGCAGTGTGATATTTTGTGGAGGAAGAGACCTTTGGGGTAGAATGGGAAGTTAGACTTGGAATATATACATTGCAAATATATAATTTAATATATTAAAGACAGTTTGTGGCAGAAACTGAAAGGAACCATCAAGGTACACAATTGGAATTTTGTCTTTCCTTATCATCATTCTGCAAAATGTTTAACTTCATACTAAATGTTTGGCTTCATAATAATTAGGTCTGTGTTCACATGCAAACTTATGGGTAATGATGTTAGTAGTATGTTACCTGGTTCAGTCACTAGTGAAATGAGTTGAAGGTCTCTCTGCTATTTCTTGGGCTATCAATGACAAATATATACTTTTGGAGAAAGCTACTAAGTTGGTATAAGTTGTCACTTTTTTATGGCAGCAAAGGAGGAATTGACAATTTTCACTTGCTGTGGATCTGCCTCATTGGATTCAGTGGGTACATGCAGATGTTACAGTTAGATTGACATGACTAGGGTTAGATCAATCTAACTGCTGATCTGCACAGATGTTTGGGATGGTTAGATTGGGGGAAAAAATGGTGAGCCCTATATAAATTAGTTCACCTGAGGAGGTGAATTAAGTTAGACTGGAAACAGGTTACTTTAATCAACCAAATATCTGTACACATTTGGAGCACAGCCCAGGGTCTGGGAAAGCCCAGCCACTTGCCGTAGCCCCTGGGGCTATACTCTACCTCCCCACCAGGCTATTTTTAACTTCCCAATCCCCTTGTCCCTGGACGGACACCCCCCAACCCATGGACCTGCCAGGCTTTCTGCCCCAATCCTGCCAAATTCCGCTTTGCTTTGCCAATCCCACTTCCCACACACCTACTAGCTCCAACCTCCTGATCCCACCCACTGCTCTTCCCAACCTGACTTACTTAGACCAAGTCCCCAGCATGGCTTCCAGCACCAGTGAATGAGTGCACATGCTGTACCCAATCTACAGTTATATAGCTTAATATAAACAATGTGATTGTGGATCAAATATGGTAAATGTGTGCACTTACCCAGTGAGATCAAGATCATGGTTACAATTAGGGATCCACCAAAATTGCAATTTTGTGGATTTCATGAAAATCAAGAAATCTGGCATTGTCCATGAAATGAGGGAGTGCCTGTGAAATCCACAAAAAAAAAAAGTAACTGAAAATAAACTGAAACTAATCCTTATGCTGCTGTGGGCAGCAGTTAGGGGACTGCCAGCACAAAAGGGAGCCCAAGATGGCTGCTGACTCTGCCCCTTGCTGCTGATTGGCTGGAATGGCTACTTGTCATGTGGTCCTGCCCCTGTCCATTACTTGGCAGCATGGGGGGAGCCAGGGCCACATGATGGACAGGCTTCGCAACCAATCAGTGGTGAGGGGCGGGATCACTAGGGCCCCTTGGTCAATCTGATGCATGTGGGGAGGTGGGGGAGGAGGGACTCAGCCCGATCAGTCTGCAAAAATTTTGGCTGGCCCAATGATCTCCCCATGAAATTGTCTCCTGGAGTTGGGTAGACCACTATTTATAATGTCTTAAATTAGTCCTGTGTGTTGTTTGTCCCTATTTTTTCTTCAAAGCTAAGTTAGATATTAATATATGACACTACTCCATTAGTTTCATAGTTTATGGTCTTACCTGACTTTTTTTTCATCTGCACTAGTAATTCTTTCAGTTCTTCCATAAAAAGGATAAATGAATTTTCACCCATATAAATAAAACAGAAACTGCATTATATATGCTACTTAACGAGCAGAACAAGAGAGAGTGAGGTTTCTCTGCAGACGTAGTCACTTTTTTAAGTGCATCTCTCCCTAATTATATAAAATGTTAAATAAAGCATTATGGAACTTGAGTTTCTCTTCACTAATAGATCATGATTATAAACCAAGAAGAAACTTCTTGTAGTATTTCCTTTTAGTTATCAAGGCCCAGATCCTATGACACCTTGCTTATTTGCTAAGTTTATGTATTAGAGTACTTCAGCTAGGCTTGTTGTGTGCATACTCTTTGTAGGACTGTGAAGTACAGTAACTGGATGCAAATATGCTATATATGTGCACATGCTAGACTAAATGCTTAGTTGATTCCATCCCAAGGCACAATCCTCCTAGATAGCAATCCAAGAAAAAATAATAAAAAATCATCATCGTAACCCTACCGTTGCAAAACCTGTTCATTCCCTGTACTACAAACCTACCTATTTCCTGTTTTATCAGGTACAGTACTATTAAAACTGGGGACTGTTTACTGCTCTGTTAGGACAGTGCCAAGCACATTGGGTATCATAACAAATCAACATTGTTACGAGTGTTTAATGCATAACGTATGCAAGAATGTGTCCTAGTTCTCTTTTTGTGTGGGGATTTGTAATATTTTATTATATGGTACTGAGGAAGATTATTTAGTTCACTGGTTGGTGTAAATGAGTTTTATAGTTGTATTTTATATAAAGGAAGATAGCATGGCAAACAGGAGAAAATTGTATATCATTCAGTAAATAGGAAATGTCAGCATGCAGATATTTTTGTTCATGCTGTATGTGTAAGTGTGTCTAACTGAATTTACAATAAAATAAAGAGTGCTTTTAGCAAGTCTAACTTGTCTAAGAAGATTGAACTAGTGAGATTACCCTTTCATCAACACACACACATTCTCTCTGTCTCGCACACAGACACACATACAAAAACAAACTTGTAATGAGCGAGTACTTTATCAAGGCCTCTCTCCATCCTTCATTAAATGACAGAAAATTGCTCTTTGCTGAGTTTGTCAATGCAGCTTTCCCTCCCAGAAGCCCATTTGTTTCACATGCTAGCACAGAATATTGCAGGAATTTGCAGATTTTAAATGACAAATGTGTCGAAGTTTACTTGGTTCTGAACTATTCTTTTCTGAGCTTGACTATAAGGTACAGTAACTTCCATATCAGGCCTAGAGTTTTTATTATGCACTGCAGATCTTGCTATTTCAGTAATACAATAAGAGCGGGCTGCGCTCTTTCCCTAGTTGGCAAATATCTCTGATGCATACTTTATCGAAAAAAGATTTCCTCTCCTTAGGTAGTATGATATGTAGGGCCCTTTTAAAGTAAAAGCACAAACAAAACAGCAAATGTCCTTCAGTTCACCCTTTCTGTTCTTTATTGAATTTGTCATATTTTTTTAATTGCACTTACATGTAATGGCAGGGAAAGGTTGCTTTTTATGAGTTAAAATCTTAAGAGTTTGACACCATAAAGGGAAACAGCACCTTCCAGGAGGGGAGGAACTTAATAATAACAGCTACTGTGCTTCTTTGTTAGAGTGACTCTTTGATGTGTAGGATTTTAATCAATGTAAATTACTGGGTTTTGCTGCAATGTTATGTCAAAGATATAATGTACTACATTGTTTGTTTGTGCAGTTATTATTTATTCATATACAAATTTAGCCACACAACATATTTTTTCCTGAAATTCTGTTATAAATCTGAATGGTGTAGGTGTAGGTTTAAGAGTACTTAAGTGCATATTGTGTCCAGCTTTCTATAAAGGCATACCAGATCTCATTGCTACATTTACATATGCTATGAATTTCAATCCAAACAAATGGAGAAGAGTTTTAGGACACAGCCTGCAGCATGGCATGTCCTTTAATTGCCATTTACATAGCAGAGGAATCATTAATTTCTAATTCACCTATTATTCACTCTCTTTAGTATGCTATGTCAATGTCAGTTTTGGGGCAGTGAAATAAATGTAGTTTCTGCATTGCTTCAGTACTGCTACCTTTGTAGGTTTCTTTTAATGTTTTTTTGACCTTAGCAGAACACTACTTGGACATAGGCAGCTTAGGGCTCTTGTTTAGATATGATTTATGGTGCTACATTAACCCTTCATTGACCTAGAAATGCCCTAATATTAAAACAGTTTGACACACAGAAAATCAAAAGCCCTTTTATTGGAAGTGCTATTGTCCGCATCATAAGTTTCCCCAATGTGATGCCACAGTTACACCATCAATTTCCTACTACTATTGAACACTGTATTGAAAAACTAATGGACAGAATCCTTTGTCATTTCTGTCCCAGTGACCAGCAAATAGCTCAGTGAAAGTCTTTCCCTTCATATCACTTCAGGCATTTCTAAATGGCACATCTAAGACACTAGCTTAGCATTTTATGAAAGAGACATATGGCCAGATCCTGCTGAGTGCCACGTCATTCCTTGTGTTTAGATGCTCAGTCAATTCCCATTAATTCCTCTTGGAGCTGAAAGTGCACAGTGCCTCACAGCATTAGGGCATCATGGAGGTGGGAATGAAACATTCATTTTCTGTACTTCTGCTTTTGTGTTATATCTTGAATTTTCCTGAAATTCATATTTTAAAAAGGAGGCAAGTGGGGGTTACTCTAATGAATTGTGTCAGATTGTTCCAAAAACCTACAGAGAAAATTGCTAATAGGTTTACATTAGATCTTTTCCCTATTGGAAATAAATATACTTTTACTGGGGGGGGGGGGTTGTGTATTATAGCTGTTGTGTTGTGACTGGCATATTTGGCATCTAAGACATCTGCATTTATAGTAACTACTTGTACTTGTGCAAAAATAGTTAGACACTCGTTTCCACCATGTTTCACGTTTTGGTTCATTCATGAATTGGATTTCTCAGCACTTTTTATTCGTATGTGGGGAAAAAAACATTGTAGGTGGGCATGACTATATCTTTCCATTTGGATATCAGTAAAAATGAAGAGGCCATGGTTCTGGTGATCTATTCTGGCACAGGATTTCTTGCAGAGTGTCTCAGTACAGGAGGTAACTGCCTTTACCACTAAGGTGGCTTTAGATCATTTTGACTTGTCTTGTTTAGCTTTGGCAAGTGGAAAAAATGTCATTTGGTCTACATGTAGCGGGCAGTCTACATAGGTAACCTTAGGAAACAGACTGTTTCACTTTTAAGACTGGAAAAAGAAGCTACTTGGAAACTAGTCCAGGAGATGTATCTATCTAACTGTGCTCCTATTGCTCCTGTGTCTGGCTTTTTTGTGAATAAGAATGTATGCATTGATGCTGGCAGTCCTGCTTTCTTGAATGAATCATGGGGGTGGGCACAAAAGTATGCATTGGGGGGGCTGTTTAGTTGTTTCTGCTTTGCTCTGTTCATGTTGTAAAAGGCAGTGCCATCATTCTTTACTCTGAAACAATATCCCAAAATCCTGGAGACTGTGACAAACTTCCCTTCCTTACCTTCATCTTTTCTTTCTCTTTTTGTATTGCCAAGAAACTGTGATTCGACTGCCTGTCCAGTGTATATCTGGTATAACTACAGATTTCAGTGGTGTTAGACCAGTGTGAGAATCAGGCTCTGCATGCAAGACAGTGAGTAGGAGGGAACGCGTGTATGTTCTAAATGTATATACATTTCCACAGTTGCAAAACTGGAGTAACTCTGTTGCTGTCCACTGACATATGCTAGGCTTTCCTTAATGCAACTGAATGCAAAATTGGGATCCATGTTTCTTCTACCCTGTCTCATCCTAGCAAAATAAATTTATCATTATCATGCTTCTGTGCTTGATTGTAATTTTGTATGAATTTGGCTAATACACTTTTGCGTGTGATATATATCAAAATCATTTGTTAGGATATTACCAAAAGCAAAAGTGTTTGCAATGAGGTTTTTTTAATGAAAAAAATATTTAGTTTTATCTCCTATTAATTTCTTGTAGGTTACCTTCACTTGTGTGTTCTGTAGCCCCACAATGTTGATATATTTCTAGGTTTTTACAATAGTTGGGATATTCAGTAAAATAAAAATGGACCCAAGACAGAATTCATGAGCTCTACACGGCTAGATGACCAGCTGTGTTGAATATTTGTATTCCACATGCTAATAAGGTGTCATAATTCAAAAAGTTATTGTAAAACATCCTTTTTGGTGTTTTTTATGTCTGTTTCAATCTTTTATAGTCCTACAGAAGACAGAAATATTTCTCATATATGTAGAAATACATACTGTAATATCAAATTCTGTGTTCTGTTTATTTGTGTTTCTAATTAAAACATTTCTGTATGTTGTTCTGATCAGAGGCTCTGTGTTTGTTACACATATACATAAAGAAAGACCAGGAGTAGATTTGAATCCTCAGGCATAAAATTTAAAATTGGCCCATGTCAGATGATAGGAACTCAAATGTAATTCTTATTGCACAGATGACAGCGGACTAATTAGTAATACTAGAGCTTGTCACCCATGACCTTTAAGGTCACAAAGCAATGTACTTCCCCTTGTTTATTAGCTTAACACAAAGGAGTATTATGATAATCCACCTCTTTTTTTTCCCCTTGCTCTTCCTTTGAGTTTTGCCAATGCAACCTTTACAACAGATATTTACTAATACGTACCTGGGTATTAATATAGTTTGGTTCTACCTCTGAGCTTTGTTAAGAACACTGTTAACAAGATCTCGATGTCTTTAAATGACTCCTGCATAGTACTCTATACAAGCCTATAAATGTGCAAGTAAATGTGATTTCCTATCAGAATATTAACTATCTTTTATTCATTAAAGTAAGAAAAGGTCTCAGTTTACAGGTAAGGGTATTTATTTCTTTAGAAGTTAGGATTTAATTACTACCTCATTTGTCCTGTGAACAACATATTTTTGTTGTTGTACTGTACTAAACTGCCCTGGCTGTTTTATAAAGGCTGAGTATTTCACTAAGCTCTTGCAATATTGAAAGAATCTATATTCTGAGAATTTGAAAACATGTCAGCCCACCTAAATTACATATTGATCAGGTTTAATTGCATGCCACCCATCAGTATTAGGTTTGAAAATTCATAAAAGAGAAATAATGTACTCTTTGTGGATGATTACTTCTGGGGCATTTAAATGAATTCCATCACTTAACCCTGAGCTGAGACAGATTATTGAGCCTTGCAATCTACCTAGTCAAAGTCCAATGCAGTAGAACAGCTGTTTTCTAACTATCAGAGAACAGCAAAGAATAAACAATATAAATTTATATAGATTTTCTTTTAAGGAAAATAGCAAAGTAAAACATTAAAAGTAAACATACATTTTTCAATTGTTTCATGAATGTCTTTTCTCATTGTTTTGTTAGGTAAGCATTCATTTTTTTAATCCTCTCAGGTTCTAATCATCTTTCTATGCCATATGTAAATTCACATTATAATTATTTTACTGAAATACAGAGAATAATTGTAGGAACATTCTTTTCCATGAATACTCATTTTTAAAGGTTAATTTGTTTACATATCTGCAATGACTTATCTTTTTTGTTCAAAACTAGGTGGTTTTGGGGGGAGAGGGAGTTATTCATTTCCAAAGTTTTTGTAACAAGTGGTGTATGTTCTTGGAATCTTGTTTCTTATGAAGGTCACATTAGCTGAGAATGTGAGTTTATCATTAGTTTGCAAGGTGTTCTTTACATTTAGAAATTATGCATCTTCGCATTGGGTATTTTTTGAGAGATTGTTCTTATGTATGTTTTTCTTTACAGATTATCAATACAGAGTAAAAAGGACCCGTTAAAATCATTGGGCTTACTTGGATAATAGTTTAAAAGCTACATTTTATTTAGACACTTTGAGGTAATAAATATCTGTGAGCATAATTAACTGTCTTTTGTCTAGGTTTGTTCTTTAGTAATGACTATTTAGAACCTTTAGTATTATCTTCTCTTAATATTCATTCTCAGTTTGGCCTTGAAAATAATTTTAAGTGCTAAAATATGGCAAAACCTTTTAAAGTCAGGTGATCTTTTTTCCCCTTCATGTACTGTTAAATGGATGTCACCATGTAATGGAGCTTTCATGGTCGGTCCACAAAATACTTTATTCCATGCTGTGTGCGTTTAGAGTTCACCAGATGAACTCACATGACTTACCTAACAGATTTTCATGTTTGCTGGGTCAAACTGCAGTTTTGAAATGTTTTTCAAGTTACAATGAACACAGCTATATCTTTAATCTCTATATACTTTGGGATAGCTGGTGTAAACAGGTATAATGCCATTTAAGTTGCATCAGTTTATGCCAGCTCAAATTGGCCTCTCATTCTTAGGTATGGTCTGTTTACTGCAATCTCTATAACTACAGATCCTTCATCTCACAAAAAAATATATATTTGTAAAGTGTTGTGACATGCATATCTCAGAAGGTTATATCACAGGAAAAATAAGCCTGCAGCTGAATCCTCAAAATGCATGTGTAGACACATGCATGCCAACGCCAACATGAACATCATTGCCACAGCTTTGAGGCACTTACATGAGTTACTGTTGATAGGGAAAAGAATTAGTGTTAATGATCACATTCATCCCATACTATTCCTATCATTGGAGTAGACATGAGTACTTTTCTACTACCCATGTCAATGAAATCCCTTTGAAGCTGCACCAGTTCTCCAGTAGCATTAGCAGAAGATCATGGTAGATTCATAGCAGCCTTCTGACTGATTAGGCTGAATAGTTCTCACTTCTTCAACATTACCTGGAAATACTGATCCAATGTGTCTCTCTGCTGCCTCTAGACCCATTTGTTTCTTTCTGAGGGCACTGAGGCTGATTTTCCAAGTAAAATGTTGACATCCAAATAATCCTCTCTATAGTGTTGGCCATGTAATGCTTTTAAAATTATTCTAGGACTGCCTGAGGTTCCTGAGCTATCAGAGCAAACAAAAATGCCAGTCCTGATAATTCATAATATAATAAGGTCATAAGAAGGCATAGCTGGAAGGGACCTCATGAAATCATCTAGTGCAGCCCCCTGCTCAAGTCAGAATTATCCATGACTTGGACATCAGAAGACTGTTCCAAGCATGTCTGGTAAACTGCTGTTGTCATAATTAACTATCATACCTATCAATGGGTTACTGCAGAATACTCAATTCATTTCTTTAACAGAGGACATTTATGGCTGTGGAGCCCTGAAGGAACATAGAGTACTCGATACTATCTTGTTCTTCAGGTCATTTTGTTAATACAGTACCTTCTCATTTCAACGTTCCCTTTTTGCCATCATTTTTCATTCAAAGGCAGGTATTCTGATATGCTGTGATTAATATGCAAGTGATTAAATCTTGGCCCTGTGAGAAGTAATTGAACTTTTCCCCTTGACTTGAATAGGAATCTGGCGACTCCCTATACATACATACATACATACATGTGTAAACAAAGTAGGTTAATCAAATGATTTTGAATAACTTATAAACTCATAAAATGGCAGTCTGTTTGTAAATAATTCATCAGCAAGGAAGGAAGGATAACCGGTTGTAAATATTTTGCCCATATCTAGTGTTTTACATAGAGTGTATAGTTTGCATATGTCAGATATTTGTTGTGGAATTGAATGGTTTTTTCTATTATGTAACTGAAAGTGTTCAGTATGAGCATACATCCTAAATTGTTCCATGAAACATTTGACATTCCCTAGGGTAATGCCTATTTACTCTATGTTGTAAGTCTATATGTGGATAGAAAGTTGTTATTATTATTGGCTCCTTTGCTGGTCTTGTATAATTTTTTTTCCTGTTAATTAGGACATGTAATGAAATGTTTTAATTTAAAGCAATTATATGTCATTAAATTTCAGCATTTATAAGTTTTATTTTTGAGCAGAAAATTATATTATGTAGAGGAAAACAAATTAGGCAGTAACAGGTGAAAAAAATGTGAATATCTGTAAATGTTTCCCTCTGGATGCTTTTCTTTTCTTTAACTGTGTTCCTGAAGTTCCCATTCGCATTGGGGTTACAGTACCAATCCACTTTTCTTCTGCCTGTGGACAAATCAATAGCAAATCACTTATTACTCACTGAGTACATAGGAAACAAATCTGTAGAAGTCTAGATCAAAGAATGTGCTTGTGGCCTCCCAAACTGAAGCTTACGACCTATAAATCATCACTACCTGTAGTCTGTGAAGAATTCTGAAATGACTGATGTGTAGAGTTCAGTGTAAAGATTTCACTGAACTGTTTCTCGTCCATCCCACCAGCCTTTTGTCTTTACCTAGTGAGCCCTCTTTCTCCCTCTCCATCCAATCTGACAGAAGCTGATTCAAACAAGTGTGGAGTATTCACACTGTTTTTTACCCCTTAACCTTACTCTGCTCTCAGAGGCCTGTTTCACAGCATCCTTTAGCTGTCAGATCTAGCTCTTAGGGATTTGTCACTGTCAATCTATTATCACTTGTCCCGGGCTATTGTAGAATGATACAAAATCCCCACATCCCATCCACTCTCCAAATGCCTGAAGCCCATTGATCAAAAATAAATAAATGATCACAACACTTAGAATCCCAAACTCAACTAAGTGTAAACTAAAAACATGAAAATTCAGAATAAGTTCATCCTCAATTATGCTTTGCTTCATTCTGCATTTTTTTCAAAGGTCCATGAAACACAGATATCCTAATTAATTACAAGTGTCTTGTTCCATCTGGAAATAATGGATTTTTTTTTATTCCATTGCTAGAAAAAAGGGGAAAAATCATTTTGAGTCAAAATGACACTTTTTGTCTCAGGGTTATTTAGACCTTTTTCATTTAGGTCCGTTTTGAAATGGAAAATAGTGTTTCAACACAAAAAGTTGAATCATTTTATTTTGAAACTGTCAGTATAGTTGAAATATACTATTTTGTTTTGGAAATGTAAAAAATGAAAAGCTTTCCAATTGTTTTCCTCCTTTTTGGGCTATAACTGTTTGGAGATTCATTTTCTAGAGAGTTTTCTATTCATCAAAAAAAAAAAATTCCATATAATCTATAGATAGAGATTACCTAAATAGTTCTTTGTTATTAAATTGTATTATGGTACCCCAGAAATTTGTCCCACACCTTCTGTGCCCCAGAGGAGGGGATTCACTGTGATACCTACTCTGAGAAGACTTTTCCTTTTCAGGGACTTCTGTAGCCTCGGCTGTATCCTCCTTACACTGTCGGAAACCCAAAAGTGAATCTGGCAAGGACTTTACATGCAACTGAAGTAATCTCTGATGTCTTTGTTCTTTATATTGCTTTTTAATTTGTCACGTCAGCAGCAAGTGTTGCCAGTTGGAAGCAAGCTGATACTATGTGATGGGTTCTGAGAACTGGTATAGATTTTTGGCTTTTGATGCATCATACACTGCTTCTCAAAGATATTTTAATCTTTCATTTCTGGTCAAAGGGACCCAAACTTTTTTTTTCCCCCCCCAGTCTGACAATAATCTTCCTGAAGCGAGGTGACAGTAATAGAAATAAATGAATGAAAAGGACCTGGAACCAGGAAAAGCCTGAGTCTTAAGATGAAATGTGTAGTAATTAGATGTAATATCTAAGAGAGATGATATCAGTAAAACTATGAATGACACTGGTTTTTAATTAGCACTGATATTTTACTTAGACTTACCAGGAGAGTCTGGTGTCCTCTGCATATGCTATAATATGTGATTAGATATTGTCACTGTTCCTCACTTGATACATCACTTCCAATGTAGACCTAACCAACCATTTAGTGATGTGAAAAAAAGGTGTTGTAAATTCACTATAGAAGATGAATGAAATACAAATTCAGAAGTGATCTATCTATCTATCTATCTGTCTATCTATATCTGTTTGGAAATTACATTCTGTAAGTACTTTTCAGTCGCAGAGGCATAACAACACAGCGAGGTGCTTGAGGCAACTGTGATGCGTGGGCAGTGTTGAATTCCGGCTGCTGCCGTGTCCTGTTGTATGACTGTGGCAGCAGGGTTTTTTCTGCCTCCTCCACCCCTCCAAAGTCACTGCATGTGGTGATGGCTTCAATCACCCCACCCTTTTTACCCTACTGTTCTATAGCATAACTATACATGTGCCAAATCAGGTTTTTTCTTCTGAGTTCAAGTTCTCTTACATGTTTTTGGTGTTTAAATATTTTCATATATTAGTTGGAATGGTATAAAAGGACAATGAAAAGAGAAATGGAGAATTTTAAACTGTGTATTCGGAGATAAAACATGAAATTGAATAGACAAGCAGTGACGGTGAGAAAAATCAAGCTTTATAAAATAGAGTTTATAAGCATACATTTTCCCAAATGAGTGGCGTACAAGTGTAAGTGTAAATGTGTATGTATGTATACAATATGCATAAAAAGTTTCAATTCATACAATTTGTTTTGTTTGCTCTGATCATTTTGTAAACATATATTATTAGGCATTTGCAACTGCTTATGCCTATATTTTAAAATCAGGCCCCTATTTTTCCCCCTGTTCTGTGCATTGTTAATTTGTATCATATTTGTAACACACTCCAATTTAATTATATATTGAACTGGATTATCTTTGAAGAAAGCCTTTTTCTGATTGCACTGAAGTACCAAAGACACTGCCTGACGATTCTAAGAAAATGGAACTTTTTAGATTTTGACCATGGAGTGTAATATTTTTTTTTACAGTAATGTCCAGATTTTTGTTGTTGTGTGTTAGGAGTTTCATAGTTAGAGCACTTCTGTTGCAAAAAGAGTTTAAATATAGCAACATATTGAGCAAATGTTTTGGTCTATATACTTTTTAATTATATTAATTTCTTTCATATGTTGGAATCTTCAGCAATTAAATAATGCTGTTTTGAATTACTATTAAGTGATTTCAACATTCCTAATGCATTTTGGCTTATCTCATTAGAAAAATAATACATACAACAGATGAGCTATAACTTAGCTCTATATACTACACTGCTTTAAAGTGTCCTTGGGCCATAGGTTGACATTGATCAATGCATAGAAGTCCCATTAAAACCCAAGTTAGCTTTGTGCAAAAAGTAAATGAAGAATATTGTCCTTCAGTTTTAAGTTTCTCAGTCCCTAATCTTCTCTAGCTTGAAGTTTTTGTCTAACACTTCCACTGTTACCTATGTATTTGAAAAGGTACCCAACTGAGGTCCCTGTTTACTATATATTACTTTTGTTTAAAAACATCAAAATAAAAGAATCCATCTAATAGCTTGGGCATTTGTTATCCGTTAGAATATCATGTTATAAAAATTATATAATTTAAATAAATACTGCAGGTAAGTTCTGATATGAAACATAGGCCCAATAGGTTTAGCAATATTTCTACTACTGTTTCCTTTAAACCTATTTCCTTGATAATCAGTGATAGGTAGAAATGTGTAATACTTGACAGCTTCAATTAAATGTTGAGATTTTTGTCTGAAGCTTGTTTAAATTATTGTGGTTTGGAATCAAAATGGTATTCTCTCAGCATTTGAGAGTTGTCATAATTTCTAGTAGGTTTGAAATGTTCAAGAATTTTGTTTCCTATGATATTTCCTTTCTCCCCACCCCAAGCTTAAGCAATTAATGAAGAGGGTTGCAAAAAAAACAACAGAAAGTAAACCAAGTTTTATTTTGTTTGGGGTTTTTTTATTCTGGTTTCTTTAGAATGTTATGTTTCTCATATTCACTTCAAGAAAATACTAAAATTTGTTACCACTTGAAGAAGAGGCATAAGTTAAGTACAGATATTCAAAAAGCATGAGGTGGAATTAATCAGACTTATGTGGGTTTCTCTAAGCTATGAGAATAGTTTGGGAGTGAACAGATCTCAGGTTTTCTCACAGGGGAGGGGACACAGGGATGCCTGCACTGGCCAGGCCAGCAGGCTGGGGGTGCTCCCACATGCCTCCCAGTGAGCTGGACACTAATGAAGGCAGCCAAATGTAGCTGATCAGTAGGACACGCCTGATTGGCTGCTGGGCAGGTTCCTCCAACCCTTCACTGTCAGCTGCAGAGGCAGTGGGGAGGGAAGGGGGGAAACAGAGGCCCCCACCCCCGACCAAGCCAGAACCACTGTGGGGGTGCACTGTGGGAACTTTCTCCCTTCCCCTGCTGACTGCCCCAGCATGGCTTCTCTAGCCCTGCCCTCCTGCCAGGTGTTCATGGCTAGGGGCAGGAAAGGCAAAGTGGAGGCCCCTGCCACCACCTGGGCCCTTGTCCTGGGCCCCCTGACAAAGCTAGAGCCTCTTGGTGGGGGGCGGGGAGGCAAACGGCAGGGTTTTTCTCTCCTCTTCCTCTGAGCTCTCCAGTGCAGCTTCTCTGCCCAGCCCTGCCTGCGACAGCTGAGTCACGGGGCCGGCCCAGCCAGAGAAGTATGGGCCAAGGCTAGCCCATACACTCTGCAAGGGAGGTTTAGCAGGGAAGCAGCAAAGCATTCTGGGATACTGGGGGACTGTGGCTTATCTTGAGTCAGAAGTTCAGTAGACTGGTCTAACCTAAACATCTAAAATGTGATGTTACAGACATCCAGTAGGCCTGTGTGAAGTGGCTAGTATTCGCTTCAGATTTGGATTCAGCTGATTCGGGGGACAGTGATTTGATTTGGTGATTCAAATCACTATCCTGAATTGATTCCAAATCTGCCAAATTTCTGAATCTCTGAATCACACAGGCCCATCCCCTGCCTGCTCTCCCAGCCCTGGAAACACCTGCCCTGCCTGCCACAGCTCCTGGATCTTTGAAAAAGAAAGCCCCGACTCACCAGGTGCTGCTGAGTGGGGGGCAATCCCTGCTACCCCCCAATGCCCCACAGTGCATGAGGGGCTCTGCATGAGCCCCCAGCACCCCCCATACACTGTCCCAGCCCCACCATGGCTGCCTAGCCCACCCCAGCTCCAGCCCTTTAAGAAAAAAACCCACAAACTTGCCAGTTCCTGCCCAGTGGGGGCAATCCCTGCTGCCACCACTGCCCCACACCGCATGGGGGGAGGCTCTTCCACAAGCTCCCTGAGGCCCCAAGGCCACTGCAGGAGCTGGTGAGTCCAGGGAGGGCTTATGGGTTTTTTTTTCTTAAAGTGTTGGAGCTGAGGTGGGTGGGGCAGCCATGGAGAGCTGGGGCAGCAGGGAGCATTGGAGGGCTTATGGCAGAGCCCTCATACAGTATGATGGAGTGGGGGGCAGCAGGGTTCACCCCCCCTGTTGGGCAGTGCCTGCTGAGTGGGGGCTTTTTTTAAAGCACTGGGAGCTGGGGTGGGTGGGGCAGCCATGGGCGACCTGTGGGAGCAGGCAGAGGCTGGGGCTGGGGCTGGCAGAGGTCCCCCCATGGTCCCCTCCCCTCTCCTTCAGCCCCACCTTCCCCACACCCTACTTACCAGCATGGAGCTCCAGCTCCCTGCTGCAGTTGGTGGGGACTGCCCAAATTATCGAAGCTCTCTGAATCTTTTTCAAAGATTCAGAGAGCTTTGAATTGATTTGGACCTTTTTATTGGTCCCCTGATTGGATTCATATTTAGAGATTTGGCCACTGAATTGGACCGAATCTCTTCTGAATTGAATCAGCACCTGAAGCTTCGCACAGCCCTACCATCCAGGTCTAGGTTCCACCATTTTAAAATCCACCTGTGTGCACTGGACTTCTATTCTGTTACAGGTTTAGACTGGCTTCTGATTACTTATACCAGTTTGTGTGTAATTTCTGTACCTAGTCATAAGCAACTAGGTTGTTTGCCTGTAGTCTTGCTGATAGAAAATTCTGTTTTCTTGTTTTATACCTAATTAGAGGTATCCATTCAGAAGAACATTGCACATACTATCCTACTTGCCTGTCCACCATCATTTCCTTTGAATACCCTAATACCTTTGTCCCACTTCACTGCATTTGACTTAAGAATGAGCAAATTTTCTGTTAATATATTGCTGTGTGTAACTTGTCTAATCAAGGCTTACAAGGAATCAACCCCTTTTAAACTTATCTGCAAAAAATTTGCATGAAGAAAGAAATATATACCTGGTTAATGGCAAACAGATGATTCCATTAGAGACTAATAAGATTATTTACACTCCACTTCCTCTGTAAGCCACACATTCACCATGCAAGTATGCATTAGTATAAGTAAGGGCAATACTGAAGTTCTGAGAGCAGCCTCTTCTATGTTACGATAACATTTTACCACATATTGTTTTAAAGACACAAACAGTTGTTTCTCCTGTATATAACTATGTGAAAAGAAAATATATGCGGAAAATTAGTGAGCTGATTATCCTTCAAAACTGGAGAGTACTTCAGCTATATGACCCATCCACACGCCTAGAATGTGAGGTGAACAGTCTTAATTGTGTACCGTAGGCTTAGAATTAAACCCTCAGATTTCTAGAAGAAATTCAGATATGGATCCTGGCCATAGCAAACACTTCTAGCCATTCAGAGCTGGAAATTGAGACAATCACATGTGGACCTCTTCAATTATTTGGTATTTATGAATGATTCAGAGTCAAAGGACTGTGATAGAGGTTGGTTTTATTCAGTGTCTGAGTGCTAACCCCTCCCCCCCCTTAGTGCTATATAGCCAGAGTCTCTGCATAGCTTAACAGATGTTTCTAAATGGCTTTTGACAGCATTTCTAAGAGTACATACAGGTATTACATTTAGGTTGATCTAGCCAAAGTTAAATTGACCTAAATCCCTAATCATACAGGCATGCCAAGGATTTAAATTGAGCAAAAAATGGCGTACATGATCCAAGTAGGTTAACCCAATCTTGAATGCCTGTGTGCATTAGTAAGACAGCCTTAGGGCTGGGAAAGTCTAGTTGCTCATCTCAGCTCTGTGACTGTGCTATTCTTACCCCCCTGACCCTGGCTGGATTATTTTTAAGTCTCCTGACCCCACCCCCATGGACCTGCCAACCCCCCACTCCACCATTCCCCCTCTCTCCTGATGTGGACCTATCAGCCCCCACCCAATCCTACCTATCCCTCCCACCACCCCAAGCTACTTACATTGAGATCCCTGTGTGGCTCCTGGGGACAGTGAATGGCTGCACTTGCTGTTCTTGGTCTACGTTCACACAGTTTAAAGCAAGCCATGTGAACATAGACTAGGTTTAGTGAAAAACTGTACACACCCTTGGAGGTACAGTTCCCTAAATTTACCTTTTCCAGACAAACATAATAAAAACAATTAATCAAACATAGGATTTTAAACATTTTTAAAATCATGGAACTATTCCTATAAGGAAAAGAAACATTATTTTTAAAAACTTGTGGGGAAGGTAATTCTATGACTATTTTTGTAAAAGTGTCCTAGGAACAGAAAATAACTCCTTTTGGAAAAAGAGGATATGGGGAGATGTTTGGAGGTAAAATGTAAGTGTGGGGTCTTCTTCATGAAAAGTAACTGGACAAACAGAATAAGCAAAATAGAAAGGAATGACAACTTTTATGGCACAGCTTACTTTGAAATTACATAGTTATCTGAGTGGACAGGAATAGACGCACATTCATGTGCAGTTGATAAACTCTGTGAATGCTGAATAAGAAATCTGAGACCTTCATTTGTTACCTTTATTCTTCAAGAAACTTTAAGACAGTTTTTCCCTAAGTGAGCTGAGAGGACTACGAAGTATTTGCCATAGTACAGACCAGGCTGCTTAAGAAGGTGCAAAATGATGATGGTTGCATACTAATATTAGCAGGCTTTATAAACCAACAGACAATGGCAAAACAATGCCCTACCACTGGAAACTGAAGTCAGCAAAGTTAAAACTAGAATAAGAGAGACTTTAACAATAATAGGTATGAACTATTATAAAAACCACTTAAGCTAAATTTGCTATCACTTGCAGCCTAAATTGAGATTGAATATCTACTGTGTCATCTTGTTGGGGTTATTCTAAAAATAACGAGGAAACATTTTATAGCTGGGGTTATGCAGGAGGCCAGAGTGCATGGGTCTCTTCTGACTTTGATGTCTATATTTCTAACTCATGCCAAGACTGTGGTGGATACAACTAGTTTGAATTCTGGCTACCAGTGGGTAAATACAGGGAACATTGAAACTGTTAGGAATGTGAGGCTATATCACAATGATCTAAAAGATAATCTAAAACCAGAGAGCCCAGAAGATTCTGCCAGGCCCAACAGCCAAGTACCATTGAATACTTACTTCCTTGAGTACTTTCCAACATGGAGGGTAGAAGTCTGTGTTGTAAAAAGGCTGACAATAAGAGAATTTCTTTTTCCTAAACTGATCTGAAAGAATTCTTGGCCATCCAAAAAAAAGGGTTCAGGAATTCTGGAAGAATTAGAAGCTTGAGTGGACCAACACTAGCAGACATATATCCACGCCTTAAAGTGGGGAGAGAGGGAGAGGAGTTAACATAATAAGGATGTATCGCTGTCATTCTCCCCAGTTGGTATTATGGGAGCTCTCCATTTTGTTTCAAATTACATTAACCATTTCATAAAATTCATTAATACCATAGGTTCTTAAGTGCCTAGGGTTCAGGACCTGAGGATTTTAGAAGAACGCAATAGGAGCTAGTTTGACGGCAACCTAAGATTCAGTTTTAGCTGGTATTTAAATATCCAAGAGTTCCCTGTTTATGGCCTTTTTTGAGAAGAAAAACAGAATGTACTACAATTCACTGTGAAAACTTTGTAATTATAAAAAATGTGTTTGGTTTTGTGTGTTCTTTTTTTGCAGAAAAAAATCAAATGCATGAGAATGTTTTTCATAATTATTTCTGCTTCTGTAATAGTTTAACTAATACTGAAATATGTCTTTACATGTCTCTTGGCTTAGGACATTACTAGAAAAGCTATTTAACTTTGTATAACTTCTAAAACTATCTCAACATTTATTTACTTTTTGCAGAAATAAATTAGGTGTTAGAATGAGCTTTATGAGTATAGAATGTGTTAATTTAATTATGCAACAATACATGTGAACACAGAACTAAAAAAATACTGATGCAGATCATGGTGATCAGTGAAGGTGGGGAACCAATGCAATGTTTTATGTAAACTTTCTATATCTAGAACTCAGATAATTTTTGCTGAGTTGGCATTTAAAATAAACCTTTTTCCTGTGGTGTAATCTTGTGATTAGAGTCACTGCAGATGCTGATCTTGGAGCAGTCATGGAGCCAGACTGCATCCATTTAGAAATGAGCACTTGATGTCTTTTCAGCTAGATGTAGTTTGGAGACGATATTACCCCTCCACCTCTTCCCAAAATGAACCTTGTTTTATGCTTCTACTGTATATGTTAACACTAAAAGTATAGAGAAGGTGTCTTTTTTATATACCGACATCAGTGTAAGTCATGTAAATATATTAATGAAAATACTGGATTAGCCCCAACATTATTTTATATCAGTTGTATCAGTTAATCCCACTATGTAATTTTACATTAGTTCCATGCAGACTCAGAAGAAATGTGCTTCATTCATCTCAAATATATGGTCTGCTTTTGTCCAGTTAAAAATTACAGGTTATATATATCTTAATATAGCTTTTTACTAATCCTTTTATGTTTTTTAAAAAATTTTATGTAACTCTTCACTGTTTTGTCAGCCTTCCCTATTTAGCAAAGCACCTATGCACACGCTCTGTTTAAAGTGTGTGTGCATGTATATTAATCCCATTGATGTCCGTTATATTGAATCATTTTAAGTATGTGTCAGTGTTTTCCATTTAGAGGCATGGATTTAAGCATTTGCTTAAATACATTCCTGAATTGGAGTGTGCAGGAAGACTTTTACAGTTCAGAGTGATCACAAGGAATGTCTTTCAAAGTACAAAGCAGCATGTTCATTTTTTTCCTGAAGTCTTTAAAATACATCATAAAGTAATAAACTGTAGAGCCAGGCTCCCAAAATAACAACATTTTAGCCACTAACATAACTGTACCATCAGCTCAAAACTAACCATCAGTCCCAGCAGGGACTCAGATAACAGACATGGTTGTATTATCCTGCAATTCCCAGATCCATCTGTTAAAAGAAGTTCTTCTTGAAAACAAACACTCTCTTTTTAACTATTTTTTCCTTTGGAATAATCTAATTCAGGGGGATTGGTTTATTTGCATAGGTTTTGCAGACACTTTATTGCCATACACTTTTTTGTAAGTGTTGAAAGGATCTTTTTTATTCTCCTTTCTTTAAATTTTCTTCCATTATCTGAATTTGTTTCGGAATTTATAGGAACATAGGGTTGGAAGGGACCTCACAAGGTCATGAAGTCATGCCTCCTACTCTAGACAGAATCATCCCTGACTAACCATTCCAGCCAAATGTCACTGAGTTTTCATAAGACCATCCATAATTATGGAATCTCAGTTTTCATTCTGTGTCCTTTTTCTAGTCTTGCCATTTTTGTATAGACTGAATGACCAAAACCTGCACACTTAGTTAATGGTCCCTTTGCACAATGGGTCTGCAGTGTGACCCATTTTTAATCGAATGTAACTGTAAAAATGTTTCCATATTTATTGAGCACAGAGTTTTTTGGTGCTAAACACATTTTAACTACTCTAATTGAAGTATATGATTAATTGATGTTTTAACTACTTCTCTTTCTTGAGCAATTATTTTATCTCTTTACGCACAAAGCAATTTTTCAATATGGTTAATACAATCAAAATATTACTAGTGTTGGAACAACTTGTTCTGGCAAAACCACACTTTTACTGACATAGTTTATTCCAGTCCCATTGCTCCTCTAAATAAAATAAAGTGGGGAAAGGGACAGTTTCCCAGTATAACTACCTACAGTAAAGGCTTTTGCTGGCACAGTACATTCAGCAGAAGTCACAATACATCACACTGCTGATTAAGATTGTTATTCCCAGCAAAATCTGCATTATAGACATTAAATACCTATAAAGTGTAACCTGAATGTTTCTTTGCCAATAGACAAATGAGAGTAGAAGTATTGGGGAAAATTTGGGTTTGTTTCATGAAAGTAATCCCCAATCTTTTGGCATTGCTTTCCTGTATCTTTTGAAACGTTTCTAACATGTATATGTTTAAGTAGATTTCCTTGAAAATAATTACATTCCATCATAGTCCAGTGCCAGCACTGTTGTAGAGGTAAGATTATTTTGTTAGGGGTTCTGGAGATGAAATCTCTCTTCATGTGATCTTCTTTTAATTTTCTAAGTGCTCTAGAAGTAGATTCATGGTGATTAAGGTTCAGAGGCTGTGTCTACACTAGACACTTACTGTGCAGTAGCATTGCCAGATATGAACCGTGATGTGATGCTTACAGTGCACTAGGAATGAGCTGCTGCACAGTAGTAATGAGCTACTGAGCAGTAAGCATCACTAGGCAACTATGCCAGGATGCTACTGTGCAATAATGCTGGTTACTGCGCAATCTTTTAGTACTTGATTATGTAAGTATTAAATGACTGTGCAGTAACAACTGCACAGTGGCTGGCTTATGTAGACATGCCCAGAGAGGAGGAAACTAAGAAATGGCATGCTTGGAGCATTCCACAGATGTATAGAGCACTTGTACATGAGTGCAGAGGCTGCTCTAACATGCTGTCCTTACAGCATGTCAGAGCAGACTCGATTAATTGAGTCTGCTGGAGTGTGGTAATCACTGTGCTCCAGCAGCCTCCTGCATCTGATGTATCAGTGTCCCTGCACTTAGAAATGGCAGTGGGGACACTTAAACTCAAGCTAATTGAAGAAGCTTTAGTTCAAGTGCCCCTACCACCATTTTTAAGCATGGGGATGCTGATCCATAAAGTGCAGCTGTGCTTTAAATAAGAGCAGCTCTTGGAGGGCTGCTTTAAAGTGCTGGCCCCCATACTCTCTGGAGTAAGTGTAAAAGTGTCCATAGTTTTGAGAAAAGGAGCTGATTTTAATTTGGGTTAGTATACATCACAGGCCATATTGTGTTGAGATTAGGAGGAGAGGAGAGTTGAGGTCTAAGAGCCTGAAGGTACATTGGGCTCTATGAAAATGAGAATATGTATGAATTTGGAGTTGTGCTTGGTATGAAGAAAAATGCTGATTTAGTAGGGAGAAGTAAGGCATGTCTACACAAGATGTTTACTGCAGTTGCCTAATTAGCTCCACAGTAAATGTTTTATGTCTACACGTGCAGTGTTATTAGGATGGAGGAAACTAATTAACTCTTGTAAATGCAAGTTAACTCTTGTAAATACAAGTACTATCCTACTATGGAGTTTTTTACTCCACAGCACCGGTCATGTAGACACTGATGAGGGTGCTTCAGTGCAGGGGCTGCCTGCTGGCTAGCCCCACACTGGAACACTCTTGTGCCCGAGCCAGTCCCTCCACAGCACATTGAGTTGGGCTGGAGCAACTGAGCTGTTGTTCCACATCAACTGCATGTGTAGATGCACCTGTAATGTATGTTTATAGTCCCAGACCAGTGGCTCTCATCTGTTCTAGACTCAAGGTACTCATTAGACTCAAGACGCCATTTGGAACATGCGTTCCTCGTTTTTTGACTACAGAACAGTAATAGAACAGTTATTCTGTTGCAAAGAACTCAGAAAGACCAAAATAGGTCAAAAAAGTTTTTGACGCTATGGATTTATATTATGAATTACATTTATGTGTTTGCACACCTAACAGTGCGGATGTTGTGCAGCACACTTCAGCTTCCCTGAAAAGATCTCATGGCACTCCAAGGTTCCATGGCACCCTGATTTACAAATCACTGCACTATACAATATTGTCTTCTCAGGTGGAGCAGAGTAAGTTTTGTATGGCTATGATTACAAGAACCTTCTACCCCTCCCCCCACAAAAGACAAAAAAACTTAAAACCCGCAGATGTACTGCTAATCATTTTATAAGGGGTAAATAAACTGAGCTCAGTACTGGACTACCTAACTCCTTTTGTCACCAAATCATCAAGCCTTACTATGGATCCAGATGCCACCCCTGTCCCCTCCTCAACACACTGGACCAAACATTTGAGGTTTGCTCACGTACTCTTCTACCAATGTCATATATGCCATTATCTGCTTACAGTGCCCCTCTGCTGTCTACAGTGGACAGAGTGGGTAATCCCAACATGAAAGAATGAACGAGCACTGATCTCACACCAATTTCAGAAAGACACAAAGGACTGTGTCAAAACACTTTAACCTACCTGGACAGTTCATCAGGGGAATGAGCGGGAGGCTGGAGAGGAGCAGGAGAATGAGCAGGTGGCTAGAGATGAGGGAGGGGTGGCTGGGGCCGAGGGGGGGGCCTTGGGGGAGTGCTGTAGCCCCTGGGGAGGTGGGGCTGGGACCCTGCAGGGCGGACAGTCCACGTGCTATCCAGGGGGGCTCTGCCCTGTGTGGGATGGGGATCTACCCCTTCTAAGCAGCCCCCCAAACAGTCCCCCCACATCCATAGCACTTCCACACCTACCCACACACTGAACCCCAGCCCTCCACACCCACATCTCCCCACTCCCTTCCTGCAAACCCCACATCCTCCTATCACACACCCACCATGTGATAAGAAACCAAAAACAAACATCAAAACATATCAATATTTATAATTTATTTTATTATGATGATGGAGACAGTGGTAGGCTTCCAAATTGCTTTAAAATTGTAAATATATGAATAAAACATTGC
>NW_017728886.1:165000196-165015333 GCF_001723895.1 Crocodylus porosus | reverse complement strand
TATATATGTATATATATACATATGTATGTGTATCTATGTATGTATATGCATATATGTATATGTATATATATCTAGTGGTATTTTGTTTTACATGTGGAATAACATGGATATAGGACCATTTTAATGAGTGATGTTGGGATTTTTTATCAAGGATTTTGCATTTTTTAATTAGGGACCCCCAGAATTCCTGCTAGTGAGACAAGTGGCAGGACCCAGGCAGAGAAGCCTGCTCAGAGCTGGCATCTGGGACCCAGCTGGAGGTGGCTGACCTCCTGGCCACTTGGGGCCAGGAAGACATGCTTTGACAGTTTAAAGCAGCCACCACACTGAGAACAGCTGGCCCAGTGGTTCAGATACTTCTAATGGCCCCCATCTGGGTCTGGCAGGCATGCAGCCTTAGGGCCAGGGGGCAGCAGGTCACACCCAGGCTGAAGCCTCTGCTGCCAGACTGCTGAAGTGGGTAGAAGGGACAAGGAACTCTCAGGGCTGCTTCAGCAGTCCAGCTGGCACAAGGGACAGTGTCCTTATGTACCAATTGGCTGGGCCCCAGAAGCTCCTGAGAGTATGTAGCCCTCAGCTACTTGCCAGAGCAGCTTTTTATACTGCTGGAGCCAGAACACATGCTGGCCCCAACCTCTAGCTCCCCTCCCAGCTGCAGATCTGGGAGGAGCCAGGCAGGGTTATTTTGCCCCAAGTGACAAATTTGCTCCACAACAAAGTGCATGTCCAGGCATGTGTGCTGAAGCAAAAAGCCCTGGCTCAAATTTGTACTGCTTCTATTTGAGCTGGTGCAAGACCACGTGTCTGCATGTGTGGACGTGTCCTATGTCCATCAAAACTGCTTTGTTTATACCATTTGATCTTTTCAACCTACCTTCCCCTCTCTGTAATGCCACCTTCCTTATCCTTTCCTTGTCCTTTTCCCATCCTTTGCATTTAAATGACTTAATTCTTTTCTATTTAGTACTCTTGCTCTCTACAATTCCATTCATAACATCTGTGTCAGTAGGCTGCATCTATGGAAGTGTATACATTTCTAAACAAGTTGGTCTTCAAGGTGCCCTGCCTTCTGTCTAACTTCAGACTAATAAGATAATTACCTTTCCATATTTTCTAATTTCCTAGTGCTTGAATTTTAAGAGATTAAATTTTCCTGAGAAGGAAACAGCGCACTTACTGTACCCAAAACAAAAACACAAACAAACAAATAAAACCCCTTAACACTGAGTTAAAGCATGTGAATATTATCAATGTGAAGTAAGTATGTTTTCTCTCTCTTACAGATCATAAATAGGTAATTTTTTAAATTATATTTTTCTGTGTAACAATTAGAAGGAGTATATTTCTGTGGTATATGGACTGCACTATAGGTATAAAATTAAAATGCCTTTCAGTTGAAAAATACAAGTCAATAATATAATCCTGGTTTGCTTAAACAAATATTGCTTGTTTTTCCTTCTGTGAGATGCACAGTCTATGAAGTGACTTCACCAGTCAACGTTAGACTGTTCATCAAATGTAGCCAGGCTAAGTATGTTATATCTGGAATTATCTCTTGAGAATTGGAATTGTCTGTCCATTCTGTGACATCAAGACCAGGAACCTCAATTATTCTTTGATCTTTCCCACAAGCAAGATAATAATTGGAAGTTGACAAAATTCATGCTCAGGTTGGAGGATATTGATTTCTGTTTGTCTTGCATCTTAACATCTAGAATACTACTGTCATGTATACTAAAACATGAAATTTACTGTCTTCATAAAAGTTTTACTAAATCAACCTCCATAGGAAGGACTTATTGGCAGCTTTTTCATTACTAAATGTAGTATAGCTAAAGGACCTGATTATTTTTGTGTTTAGGTAATTCTGCAGTGACTTCCATGTACACTAATAAATACTAGTTCATTTATAATTCTGAGTATAACGTTACATTCAAATAGGCATCTATAATGTAATAAACCATAATAGAAATATTATCATCTGATGCCAATAAGCAAGTAGAAAGTAATATTGTAAGGACCTTGCTAAGAACAAGAGTTTAATATTATGCTCAGAAATCATAAATGAACTACTGTGCAATCCACACAATAGCACCTCCCCTCCTGCCATGCCACACAGACATGGCAGGAGGCATGATTGTGAGATCACACATTAGATCCCATTGTGCCTTATTCCCAGTACAGTCTCCTAGCCATTGGGTGCCCTGTACTCCTGGAGGTGTTTCACATGACCCCACATCTGGGGGTACCCAGGCCCATGCCCAGCTGTACAGGCATTCCACACACCCTCAGGGCTGAGAGATTGCAGCACCACTTCATGGATGCCAGGAGCCAGAGTCTCAGCAATCACAATTTGCTTCATGTGCAAATTAAAGCTGGATAGCAACCAGCTATAAAGTTACTATAAATTTTCCAGCAATAACTTTATATCTGGTTGGATCTTTTATGGAGTGATAATTAATTTGCACATGTAACTGGTCTAAATTAATTGCTCAGTTAATCCAGTAATTGCATAATACATGTAATGTATAAATAGGGTCTATAAGACAGTATGGTCAGAGATCACTCCTCTGTTTCCCAGCACCCAACAGCTTTTGCCTCAGTGGGAACAGAAGTTCAGGGTAGAATATGCCAGAGTAGGATTTATCTAGTTGATCCATTCACCCTCTGGTTTGTAATCTTTTTCTTGACTTTACAAAGGGCCAAGGGCCAAGGCTGCCCAAATTGCCAGATTCAAGAGAAGGGTTTGAATTATGCTTAACATGTGGTCTGGTAGTTACAGTATTTGCTAGAAAGCAGGTGTAAATTCAGACCCCCCTTGGTGAGGGAAGCCTGTAACCTATGTTTCCCACTCCCTGGGTTATTGGGCTACGAGACAGGAGATCTCTCCTCCATTCTGATTTCAGAAGATACAACACACAGGATGATACTATTGTTTTTATCATATAGCACATGCCCCTAATAAGTTTCACAACTTGTTTGGGAAAAGTAGAATGAAGGATTTTTTCTCCAAGTCTTCCTAGCCTGTCTTTACCTGGAATACCTTGCTTAGTTCTGGAACACCCTCTGATGTGTATAAGAGATAGAGGATTTTCATAAATTGGTGATAAAAATCACTGTATACAGAAACTTGAATGTGAAAAGAGATTCACAGTTTAATTTAAGGGCACATGGTAAAAGTATACAAAATGTATTGCCCTATACAAGGTATGCCTGCCTCCGCTCTATTATACGCTCCTGCGCCACCTTCACCCAAGCAGTTGATCTTGCTTGCCAGGGACCCATGTGCAGACCCCAGAGGGTACCTCAGCTGACTTTGGGGAGACCCTCTAACTCACCTGCTACAACTTTGAATGGTTCTTCAGGGGAAGGGGTCTCCTTTGAGGGTGCCTCCAGGGCCATCACACGTCTCCGTGGGCATTCACAGGGCTCTAACCTCCCCTACACCCCAGTCATGCACTATCCTTTTTGAGATGGGCCTCCAAGTCTAATCAAGGCTAGCCCCAATTGGTGTCTTCCCTGGTCTCCATGTTGCCTCTCAACGGTGACCACCCTGGGCCCTGACCAAACTCTGGTGGGAGGGTCTGGAGACCCTCGGCTTTTGGGCTTGTCTTCTCCGGTGACCTTAGCTTTCAGTACCTGCTGGTGGTAGCTCCCAGTGTGTTCTTGTGCTGCTCCTCTCTCTCCTTTCACGGGGTCCTAGCCACCCTTGCCTGGTGCTAAAGACTCTGCTAATCTACCCTCACAAAAGGGACCAAGATAGATGAGCCCTAAAGAGGACCACTGTCAATCCCTTGATCCTAAACCCCTTTTCCCTGAAACACCCGATGTGAAGCAAAATGAACAAAGACACCACCTTGACTACCAGTAAGGCGTGACAGAAAAAAAAAGACAGGAGGGAGAATGCTGAAGGAAACGGTGCACCCACAGTGTTAGCTCCATACACCCTTAGCCCCCCAATGCCCTTAGATTAGGGCACCCTCTGGGTTGGGACCCATACTTTCACCCCAGCCAGGGTCTCTCTCTCTCTCCTAATCGGGGGCTGTGACCCCGTTGCCTATAATTAGGAATCCCACGCCAGCTCTTCCAGGGGTCACTGCAGGTCTCTCTGCCAGCTCCTTTGACCCCTGTCAGGCTTCTCTAGCTTGGGGTTCCCTGCCGCTCCTGCCTCGGCTGCTACTGCTATGGCAAATAGCCTCCCTGCCAGCTTCCATGCCGGTGTCTTCAATCCCCGCTGGTCCTCAGCTTGGGAATCCTCTGCAGCTTCCACTGCTTCTGCTGCTGCAGCAGCCACTGCTGCTACCTTTGCCAGCCTCTCTGCTGATGCCTTTGATCCCTGCCGGTCTTCCCTGGCTTGGGGAGCCTTTGTAGCTCCTGCTGCTTCTGCCACTGCTGCCACCACTGCCATTGGCTGCAGCAGCTGGACGCCTTCTGCTTGGTGGTTCCCTGCTGGTCCTCCAGTCCTCGATGTCCCCCCAGTGCCTTTGGGGCTGCTCTTTATCTCCGTTGGGCAGCATCTCCTCCTGACATCACCTGGTCCCAGCTGGATATAGGCGCGGCTAATGAACCACTGAATAATCTAGGAGGGGCATTTCAGAAATTATTCATAAAAACCTGAAGATGCAAGCAATATATGAAAAGCATAGTGAAAGCTGTCTTTAGATAAAATCCTCCTGTCTCTCAGGTCTGTGCAGGGATATTCTTGAATTATCACACTTCTACAGAGCATGAGATAACAGAATTAAAGGAACTTGGGAACTAACTAAACATATCATGACTGGCTTGTGGATCTACTGCATTTCATGATGTATAAGTTGAGGTTTGAAGCCAAATTTTTAACTCTTAAAATTCAACCTTGATTTGTACACCATATCACTGAACCCTGCTCAGTGGGATATAGGTTATTGTAGGGTTTATCTGCCACAGTTCCCTTCTATTGGGATTTCTCCCATTGTAAATAAAATACTTAAATATTCTTTGGGCTAGAGAGCAAGAAGGTGATGATTAAGTGATGGTTAGGACTCTCACCTGGGAGGTGGCCACTGGGTTGCAGTCCATTTGCCAAAGAATATTTGTTTATAAAAAGTAAAGTAGCACCAACAGGAGTGATTTATGATTTATAACTCTCACAAGCTATGATCTATTGTCTGATGTTTAGGAAACTCACCTGGGAGACAGGTAATATGGTTTCAAATGCCCTCTGTCAAAGGAAGAAAATGAACCTGGATCAACCACTTCATGTGTGAGTGCTTCAGCCACTGAGATATTGAATAAAAACCAAGAACAACCATTAATAATAATCTGGATATGTCATGACCCTTCTTTCCTCCATGTTTCTTACAAGTTACCTATGTTGAATGAAATACTATTTTTAGGTTCTTTGGTGAAGGAAAATGTGAGGAGACAAGAGCGGGGTAAGAGGAAAGCCCCAAGAAACATAAATAGGGGTTCCTCACCTTAGGAGCATAAGGAAGCCTGAATGGAACAGGGAGCATGCTGCTGTGTGTGCTTCCTGTGGATTGCTGGAGGGAGTGTGCAGAGAGGTATTTCTGTCCCCAGAGAGGGGCAGCCAGAGGAGAACCATAGTGGGTGGACAAAGAAGACACTGAAGGTTCTCCCATCCAGCAGTGTTCTGTGGCTGACAGCAGGCAAGGGATGCAAGCATACTGGTCAGAGAGGTTGGAGGACCACTGATGAACCCCAGTAGGCATGGAACCAGAACACCACTAATTTAGACTGATTAACCCAGAAGGCTTTGGATGAACTGATTCAAGTTCATCCATCCCACGGCCTTGAGGGACACTTATTCTAATTGATGGACATATAAGCCAATGAATCATTAATTAGAAAATGGCTTCATAAAACCTGAATGAATATATGTAAACTTCTAGGTGTTAATTTGGTAAGTCAGCATTTAACTGCCAGCTGCATAAGGATGCTACAGGAACTAGAGCCTGACGTGTCATCCAGGGAATGGTAAAGATGGGGTGTGAGGGGAAGCAGAGCCCCACATGCAAAACCCTCCATAATAACCCATCATCTACCCCACATCCAGCTCCCAAAAGTTAAAGGTACATCAAGACATGGCAGGTAAGAGAAGAACATTAGAAGTTGGTGGCAATACAGTCTGGTGCCCCAACAGCTTATTCAAGTAAGATGTTGAGCAGGTGTGGGCCACAGCCCTAGAGCACTCATCCCCAACAGAAAACAAGTGGTATTCAGTTTCAGTCTAAGTTGGAACCATCTTTTTTCCAGTTTAGCAAGTGAACCAAAAAAAATCCATTATTTGCACAGTTCTAGGGGTGTCTCAAGAGATGTATTTAGGCAAAATATGATTTGCTGCTGCACTGTGGAAGACAGGACATTTCTGTTCCTAACTACCATGCATATTTTTGCACAGATGTCCAAAATTTGAACCTCAGTAGAAGAAGTGACCCTTAAGTACACTGGTTATATTTGTTTGTGTACTATTTTGTGGGATAAGACTTTATGATCCATTTGTGATAAGAATAGAATGAGAATAATAGAATGTAAATAATAGATTTTTAGATTTTCTACTATATTATAAGCAAATATTTAGTTTTTGATAACTCCAATTAGATAAGCAGAGTGTATTGAATTAGATTTGTGATTTGTGTGACATACTGTACTACTGCACAGTTGGTGCTTCTATATGAGATGCTTTACTGTGCATTAGACTAATCCTAATGCTCAGTAAAGCATCACTACCTACACATGTGCAGGATTTATTGTGCAGTAAGTTAGGCTATTGTGCATGGTTTTCTAGTACAAGAATACAGGTACTAGATTAACTATGCATTAGCTACAGTGCAGTAGCACATGTGTAGATGCAATTTGTTCCTGATCAGTCTGGGCATTAGGGGCCACAGGGGGTGTGGTGGGGGGAACTATCCATGGCTCTGGTGTTGAGCTTGGGATCACAGCCCAGCTTGGGAGTGCTGGCTGAGCAGCATCAGTGCCCTGAGCTCTCCCTTCACTATGTTTGCTGAGGGGATGGGGGAACTCTATGTCCCCAGTCCCAGCACTCAGCTCCCAGCTCCCACTGGGGTATGCACTGAACGGGCAGCACTAGGGCTGAGAGGGACAAGGAAGCTCTCTTTCTTTGGCCCCACACTAAAGGGACAGAGAGCTTCCCCCATCTTCTCAGCTAGCAAAGTGAGGGGAGAGTGTGGTGTTGTTGCCATTTAGCCAGAGGGCATTGCTCCAAGGTAGTGCCACCAAGCCAGCCTGCAATCCCAAGCTCCACACAGCTGAGCTGCAGAACAGCTCTTCCCCCCCCTATTCTCAGGAGCCCAAGCCTGCCAGCCTGGGTCTGTCACTGGGGGAGCCTGGATCTCCCCCTGGCTGCTGCAGAGGGGTGGAGCAGGGCATAGAGGCAAGAGCAGCTGAGGATTCATCTGCGTTTGTTGGGAGCAAATTTCCTCCCCATGTGGATGTACATTGTGAAAGGAAGAGACATGGGAAGGAGAAAACCCCAGGAGCTGTGAACATGAAACACCCACTGCAGGTATGGTGCAGTGGTGGCAAACCCAGCCAGAGCGTGGAGAGTGCCACTCCATTTTCACAGCATGTGCTACCTTCAGATTGTCAAAGAGAGCACAAGCATGAGTATTTATGGCCTCAGAGAAGGGCAGCCAAGAGAGGACCATGTGCAGAGGAAAGGAGAGATACTGGAAGTCTTCCCAGCTGTCAGTGTCCCACAGACAACCATCCCCAAATTGAGCCCATAGATCAAGGTGATTGAAGAACCACTTCCACAACGTGGGGTACAATGCACTGGGGAGCTGACCAGACAGCTGGGGGGGACTGAGATGCGGGGAACAGAAGCCAGGAACCGGTGGAATGAGAGAGACTGAGGGAGCAGCCACCACCTGGAGATCTGTGAGTCTTAAAGGGGCACTACCCTTTGATGTCACTCTTATCTTCTCTTTTTTTGTTTGTGGAATTGGATTCCACACTGAAAACACCGTGAAGGCTACAGGAGTAAATGCTTCTGTCTTGGGGAAGGCACATTGACCCTGACCCTGAGGAGCTAAGGCAGGGTAACAACCCCAGTATAACTGATGTTGAGTTGACTAACCCATGAACTGGGGAAGAGTTGATTTTAGTTGATTATCTAAGGGACCTCTGACAGACTGATTTCATTTTTTGGTTGACCCAGAAGCCAGGAATGAATTGTTTTATAAATTGTTTTGGATTATGTGAAGGGCCATTTGTGGCCCTTCCATTTGATTGACTTGGGACAAATTGATTTTGATTGAGTATATAATGGGCCTTTAATGGCCTAATCACAAAACATCAATTGATGTGTGATAGTTGTCTGATGGGCTTTAATGGATTTACCTTAACTGGAGACTTGGATTCTGTAATGAATCAATTTGGGGATGGACTTGGGGAACCCAAATGAAAGAGGTTGACTCATACACTTCATATAGTATACCAGCAAACAACAGCCAGGAGAATCCTCAGCTGATGCAAGATCCAGATCCTAATGGGTGTCATCCTGGAAGTAATTAGGAGTGTTATGGGAGGAGGAGCCCCACAAAGAAACTTCTCCTGGGATACCAGTAGAGTTGTCACCGGACCTCTATCCAACTCCCCAAAGTTAAAAATAGAAAAGAAAAACCAGACTTCAACATGTGGGGGCCAGAAAAAAAGAAACATCTGAGGTTGGTAGCAACAGGACCACCTGTTTTTTCCCAATGGCTTTCTCAAGTGAAGTGTTGGATAGGCAGGGACCACGGCCTTATAGCACCCACCCCGATACACGTGTAGACATATGCCCAGGCACAGTTTACTGTGCCTTATTTTACTGCACAGTAACCTTAAGGTGAATTAATTGCATGTATAGATGCATCCAGTATCAGCTCTGGATAATACTGGTTCAGTATGTTTTATAGCAGTACCTAGAAGAGATTGTATCCATTGATTTTATGCATTAATCTATTGTGTTTTGTGTGTTTTATATATGATGGACATTCCAGAAAAAGCTGTCTTTACCTGTTCTCTGATTACACCGGTATATCTCAAAGGACAGTCATCTTCTACAAATTTGGATTTACAGGTACAAGATCTTGTAATCCATTATATTTTCTGGTTAAGTTATGCTTGCAGACTTTTTGTGGCAATACAAGACATTGACAACCATGTTCTCATCCGGAATGTAAAAGCCTGGAGACAAACTCACATACATACCACGTACCTAAAACCTTCATGTGCATTTTGCAAATATTATATTCCTAGACAAATACTGTGTCCGACAGAATCAGCACTCAAATTTTAACTGATTAGATTCACATATATTCAGTTTGTTGCCTGGTTGGGATTGCATTGTCAGAGAAACATTACTGTTTCATTCACTGTTTTGGTATGACAATCCTTCTGGCGGAGTTTAAGTTTTTTCATTTCTCTTCCATGTGAAATCTCTTCCTCCTAACCTCAGTTTTAGCTATATACAACACAAAGGAGGCTCATGCAAGGGCCTGAGAAGAAAATAAGACCAGACATCTTAGGCTGGTATTACATCTCATAACACATGACCTATTTCAGCACTAGTTTTAATTTTGTCATGGTGATTTGAGAGCCTTATAGCTAGAAATGCTCTGGAATGCTAGTTGGAATAGTTAATGTTCTAACCATTACACATCATTTTCTAGGTATAAATTTGAAACTGCTCCATTTTGTCTGCGTCTCCTGACTGTGAAAATGACTTTCAAAATAAAAGGAAAACAAAGTAATCACTTTACTCCTTGAATGTTATGTAAATTAAATTTTGAAAAGAGCAAGTAGTGGGTTTGATAATTAGCTATTTTTGTGATTCGGGAGCTTAGGTATCATTATTGCCTAAGTAGACCACTTTACTGTTACATTCCCCAAAGGCCTCAGATAATTCATTTTGCTCTTTTGGTATTATAAAGTTAACATGCAGTAGCTGCAGTGATACCTGGTACTTGCAGACTACTTTATGTCTTCAAACCTTTCCAGATATTGATTGAGCTTTTCCTTGGTGTCCTGTTAAAGAAGTCCTGAGTAACTGTGCCACTACTATAAGGCTCCTTAGAAAAAAGTACAGACCAGTCCTTGCCACATAGAATTATATAACACAGTGCTTTATCAGGTGTACATTATAATCCTTATTGAGTGCTCTGCCAGCTTTGTGGAACAACGTATGGTTTAGCCAGGAAGCAGTCATGGTTCACCCACTTCCTATGTACCTACTCAAAGGCTTAATATATGCTGGTTAACCCATTCCCTTTGCAGTCCAACTGGTATTTAGCATGTGCAAATGGGTCCATGTCAGGGCATGAAAAAGTTTTTTCATTATTTTCTACTGCTTGGCTGTGCAATAATCTGTTTTAGATGTATTAGCTCTCATAATGCTCCTGAAAGGCAGCATTGTATTTTTATCACATACCACATCGTTGGGAAGACAGTATGGATTAAAAAAAGGTTTATAAGAGTCATGGCTGAAAGCTGACTGCATGGAACAATTCACTCTCCCTTAGCTAGCTCAGGGAGGGGAAAGCTAGATTTCAACCCTTTCCTATCCACTGATGAATTGGCAGCAGCCCTTGACAACCAAAAGCTACTTCCTGTTTGTCAGAAGCTGTGAGTGGGTTAAAACTGGACTCCATGCCTGCTGAATGCTGGCTGGAGAGAAATAGAGCCTGCAGAAACCCCTGCTTCTGTTCTGGCACAGAAATGAGCTTCCCTACATAAGAAATGGACCCGTGTGTTGGTAGGCTAACTCTTGAGGGAAAAGTGTGGAGCATGAAAGTAATATGGTATGTTTTTAAGCTTCTTTGAGTGTGTACCATGATTTAATTCAGTGCACAAGAAATCTAACACCTTGAACTAACCATGTGAACTCAAAACTCCAAATAACAGGGAGACAACATTTTCTTTGTGTTTTCTCTCTTGTCCCTATTGAAAAAGGCGGTCTCCTTAAAATAACACCATGTTTTTCTGTTCTATGAAATTAATAAAAATAATTTTATCGGGTAAAATTCCCAGACTTAAATTTCAGAAAACCCAGCCAAAGAATTCTGGTATTTTTCTTTAAGCAAGTTACAACAATTCATCTAAAAGTCTTCCAGTCAGTTTGCATTCATGTTTGTATACTCTATCCATCTTCATATTATTTATCTAGCACTTCAAGCAATCCATGTACCAAGTTTTGGCCCTTTCAATTTTTTGTTTTCCTCTCTTCCATGGGAAAAACTCATGGGGATTTTAGAAATTGTTTGTCCTTATTTCTATATGGTGTGTTGTGTGTTTATTGATGAAGGAAAGGTGGGGGAATTATATTTTGCCCTTAAAATGAGGTTTCTGATTAGTCTTAGAACTTAGTGTATACTTCAGCTATGAGTACTCCCATGTCTAGATGTTGCAAAAATCACCTATGCTGTTGTAGCAAGCGATCTGGAGGAGTGTAGTTGTTGTGTTACTGGCCATCTTAATGATTTCAGGTGAATGTTGTTGTTATCCTTTAGGGTGATACTGTTATCTGATTTTATAATTATGCAATAATGAATATCTCACATCTCCCCATGTAAGAACTTGGTTACTGTAAAGGCAATTCTCCTTGAGTTTGTTGTACTTTTTGCATTATTTTGAAAAAAAAAGAGAAGAGAGCAAATGGGTCAGATTTCTTTCTGACTTAACTCTGCAAGTGTCTCAGTTCCACCAGAAATGAATGGAGTGCAATATGTTGTCTCTGAATTCAACTACTTTCTGAAGTTTTCTATGGCTTTTTGGTTTAACCTGGGATCAGTCCATCAGCTGTGTATGTGGTGGTACCATGATTTAGGTGGAGGTAAAATAGTCATCTGGGATGTGTGAACGAAATTGAGTAATTTGCTCATTGCTGCAGTCCACTGCTATAACAACTTCAGTTTAAATTATTTGATTAGAAATTGGTGGGATAGTGAGCTGAACTGCAAACATGGTTGATGCAAAGAGAGAGTTATACAGGCTCTGTAGTATCTGCCCCAATTTTAATGGTGTATGTGTGCACATGCACACATACACATACCACATATGTATCTCATGTATATATCTGTAGATATGTAAGGCAATAGAATATTGTTTATTCTTTTAGTAAATACATATGAGAATGTGATTGTAACTGTTCCATATGTATTTTATAATATCTGATTATACATACATTTTCTAAAATAGAAAATATATTGAGGATATCCTTCCAGAGACCTGGTGATATAACTTCATAGGGTTTGTAAGCTGTTATCTATGATGGCAATACATCTTTTAGCTGTGTGAAATATGCTTTGCATTGCTATGGGAAATCCATGCTGGACTGGCTTTTGAGGGCTGGCTTTGTTTTGGGCTAACAACTGTATGCAACTATGCAACAGATTGTTTGGTAGCCACTTAAACATCTGATGAGGATTATTGAGAAAAGGGAGGCTATAAAAGAAAAGGTGTGTCAGTCAGATCTGAAGAATTGGTTGTACAAGAGAGAGAGGAAGACTGTGTGGTCTGAAGGAGAAAAGATTTACAGAAGACAAGGAAGAGAGGAAAGAAATCTAGACCCTTTTGAGAATTATGACTGTAGCAGGGCACTAGGGTGCCTGCTACTGAATAGTGATGATATAGGCCTAGCTGCCATTCAGTAAGGCAGCAGGTGTCAGTTGTTATGGATACTAATTGGGTCATCTGATCGCCAGGGGGCAGGGCCTGGCCTTTATAAACAGAGAAGGCTGAGGCCAGAGCCAGTTCCCCTCTGGCAGCTGGAGGAGCAGCAACTCTGCTGCGGAACAGAACACAGCATGGCCGTCTGACTGACTGAGAGTCTACGTGATGGAACGGGGGGGGAGAGAACCCTGACAGGAGTGTACGTTCTAGCCAGTAGGCTTATTGTTATGTTACAGCCATGTGGCTTGTGGTTCTGTTTAGTTATTGTTACACCGGAGGACCGGGCGAGGCTGTAGGGGTGGAGGAGGCCTCAACAGGAACTCCCCAGTAAAGAGGGGGAGTTCCTAGCACCACAGAGGGTGCCGCATAGTGGGGTGTCCCGACCCCTGCCCAGTGGGGGCGATATCAGGACAAGCTCCAATTGGAAACCCCAATTGGGAAGAGCCCCAGTAGGGCATAGGCCTGAGAAGGCGGGTCTGGGGGCCAGGTGAGGCTAAGGCCACCTGAGCCCCAACCATGGGAAGCCCAAGTCAGGCATGGGAAGCCCGAGTCAGGCATAGAAGGCTCTAGTGCCAGCAGGCGCATGAGAGGCGTGAATATAGGCCTGAGGGCGGGCGGACGTGCGAGTAGGGCAAGTATAGGCCTGAGTGCGGGCAAGGAGCACGAGGAGTGCAAGCATAGGAAGCCCGAGTTGAGCATAGAAAGCCCCAGTGTAGGCAGACGCGCGCGAGGCGCGAACACAGGCCCGAATGCGGGCAGAGAGCATGACGAGCGCAAGCAAGGGCCCAAGTGCAGGCGAGGAGCGCAAGCACAAGCCTGAGAGTGGGCGGGGAGTGCGAGCAGCGCAAGTATAGGCCCCAGAGAGGGCGGAGAGCGTGACGAGTGTGAGCAAGGGCCCTGGAACGGGCAGGGGAGTGCGTGAGGCGCGAGTACATTGAGCAGGCCCTGGGAGAGGGCGCGCAAAGCGGACATTGGGCAGGCCCAGTGGGGCACTGCCTGTGAAGGGGAAGACCCAGAAGGGGGGCAAGCCCAGTGGAAGACCCCGGAGAGAAGGGCGGGTCTACTAGGGAGCCCGAAGAGAGAGAGTGGGCTACTTAGAACAGTCCCAGAGACAGGCTGGCGCAGGGACTAGCCTTGGAATCGTAGTATCAAGACCGGCCCCATGCCAAGGGGGCAAGAAGGCAGCCTCCCATTGATAATATAAAGATCAAAGACATGGCAGGCGAGACAGAGGGTGTGTTCAGGACCCAGACTTGGCATAGTAGGCAAGGGCACTAGGGGAGGTCACGGCACCCCTAGGGACCGCCCTGCCACAATTACCCAAGCCAAAAGAGTGATTAAAAAACTGAGGCAAAGAATCCATATATGGAGTCATTGTTTTGTTTAGGTCTGTGTTTTTTTGTTTCTGTTTTCTTTGGTCATCAAGTAGACTGAGCTTTCCAGGTTGGAGCCCTGAGAAAGGCGTTATGTTAGGTACCTTGGCATCAGCATGATAGGACATGTGTAGACAAAACAGGGGTCCTAAATTGAAGCGGTGGGGTTTTAAAAACACCACTTCAATTTAGGGCTGATTAAACTTCCATGTTGGGCACACACCCCACTGACTTACCTGCCTCTCTGGTGGAGAAGGGAGGGCAAGCTGCCAGCGGGTGGAGTGGTCCCTAGGCCAGAGGTGGGGGAGGTTCTGCGACAGTGGCGGTCACCCCCGCAGGTGGCACCTGCCCACAGGCACCCGGCTTGGGTAGTTCTGGGGGGCACTGAAGCTCTGGAGGGAAGCACCACACAGCTCAGACAGGCAGGCAGGCTCCAGGGGAAGAAAAATGATCAGGCTCGCCACTTTTCTTGGGTGGAGCCTGCCTTCCCAGTCTTCTTGTATGGAGCCCAGTGCTTCACTCCAGAGCTGTAGGGGCAGCAAACTAAAACTCCTCAAAGTTTTACTTTCCTGCACCTCAAGTCATTTAAAGTGCATTACACTGCTGAATTTCCTACAGCAGCTGAAATTAATGGGTAATATGCCACTGAGACATGCAAACACTGACCCTATTAAAGCAGTGCAAAATTATTTAGCACGCTTTAAAGTGTCGTGCACACACACCTCTTGTTTCATCTACACATGGCCATAGAAGCAGTCTGGCAAAGAAGCCCTGCCCATAAAAGAGAACAGAGACATAAAATATTCAAACTGGCTCTCTTAGGGAGCTTACGGGTACCACAGGTAGATGAGTTGCTTACATTTAACCTTTCTTGAACTATAAGCTTGGGGGCTTTAATGTGCTAGAAAGGGCCTTACAAGGATTCTTAAGAGTCACAATGTGAAAAGGAAAAAAAAGGGGGGAAAAAAATCTATGCCTCTTGAAGAGGTCATCCCCTGTCTGATAAAACCCATTTCTGTAGCAAACCTTTTACATTACTTCATCTTTGTAGTTTACAAAATGCACTAAAAAGTAGGGGCTCTTTTTTGG
>NW_017728886.1:164992696-164995196 GCF_001723895.1 Crocodylus porosus | reverse complement strand
ATATATTGCAGCCTCTGATGTTTTCTATATGCTGGTAGAAAGTATCCTTCCTTTGCTATTGGATGTTACTGAATGCATGAAAAAGGTGCCAAGATCTCCATCTATCAAAGCGTTTGCCAGGATGGCTACCTTATTGTATCTATAACTGATTGTTGAGGTCCCAACCTGAACAGCCAGCAGATTTCATTTTATTACTACCGTTGATCTAACCAGCTTGGTTGCCGAAAAAAAAGAATTAAAATTCCAACACAGGCAATACAGTCAAGGTTACTAGAGCATGCTAGTCTCACTCATTTCTTAAGCTGGTGCCTTCAGGTTGGACATGGAATATAGTTTGTAGAATATGCTATTTTTCTGAGGATCCTGAAAATCTGGACAAAAAGCTTAAAGTTGGCTCTAGTCAGACGTGTTTATATTGCCCTCAATATACAGGCCAAACTCCCATTGCCATGTTTTTTCTATACAATACATTCATCGTATTGTGCTTTAAAGAAATATATATCTTTTAACTCTCCCTTGCTTACATTTAAATTGATCCTTGAAATTTTGTTAGTCATTTTTCACATGTAAGAAGATACAAAATATCACTTATTCAATATCATTTACGTATGTCAGAAATGCCAAGAGCAAATGATTGATTACCTTTTACCACTTCTATTTTTTTTTAAATATCCCCTTTTCAAACTTTTAATCATCTCTTCAATGATCTGTTGCTTAAATGTATTAAATACAAAAAAAGTGTCAATAGTATATGTTGTGGCAAAAATTAGAGGATCTAGAAAAATAATCTACATAACAGGGACAGCCCATAAAGGAGATCATTAAATGACAAGCACTCACTAAGTTTACAGTATATTTGTTTAGGAGGAAAAGGAACTTTTGAACAGAATATAATTCATTTTTTCTAGGTTTTGAAATGATTACATCTTACTTAGATGTTACCCTTTCACTACAAATTTGTAGCTCAACTCTGTAGACATGAAAGTCCTGCAGGGATGGAACTGATAAGGTTAGGATATACAAAACAGGCATTTGGATTTGGGGAGTTGTGGGGTTTACAGGGGCTTTCCATTTTGCAGAGGCAGCATGCATAGAAATGAGAAAGACCTGTTTGGGTATGGGGCAATGGTGGGCAGGAGAAGGTGCTCTTAGGCTCTGCAGTGAGATTATATTGAAGCTGCAATGTTAGTTTTGCTAGCTGGGTTCTGAAATAGCTTCCTTATGGAGGCTCCATGCATGTACCAAACCCTGAATGAGCTTTGCTTTCCTTCGTCTCACCTTTTGAGACAGCTCTACATATTCCTTTAGCTGATGGTAGATACAGACTCCTTGATTTTATGTTTCTTACTTTAATGAAGCAAAACATTGAAGGGGAGCAAAGTATTTTGGATATGGCCATGAGGCCTCCCATACTAAACACTATATAGGACATGCCTTGTATTTGTGTGTGTGTGTGTGTGTGTGTGTGTACATATACTTTACAACAGGTTGATATTGTGGAATGCATTATTTAAATAAAGTAAAAGAGGAAAAATGGAGTTATACTTGGGGGGGAAAAAGCAGAAAGGGGTGGTATGTTATATACACCTAAAATATAGATGTAGATACATGTTAGTAGTCTATGTTTTTATCTGATTAAGATAAAGCTGATGCACACACTTTTCACTTAAACACCATAGATCAGACCCTGCTTCACCTGTAGGCTGCATAATTCAACTTAGGCACCTCATAGGTAGATTAGAATCTGGCTCTGATTTTTGTTTCCTGTAAGCCTGCAAACTTCACGTGTTTAGACACTCTTGAAAGACAGAGAATAAGATGGAGAATAAGATCTAAGATTCTATGCCTTTTTCTTCAGAATGTTGAATGGACTTGCCTAGACTTTCCTTTCTTTTCAAATATGATTAATAAGGTACATATCTAGCAAGCAAGGGACCTTACATCTTGTCATAAAAATACCACTGTAATTGCCACTCTTCGAAGTGAGTTACTAAGGATGAAAATGGTAGAGAAACTAAATGACCATGTACCCTCCAGGATGAGGTGCATTTGTGATGGATGCAGGGATGCTTGCAATGTAACTATTCAGGCTATCCCTGTCCTGTGCCTTAAAAATAATCACTGCACAAGGCCTTAAATAATGCCAATCTACAAAGTAAAGAAAAAAAGGGGAAAGATTTTTATTTAGAGTAAGAATGTTGTCAGGGTTTGGGTTTCCCTTCCCCTTCAGAAACTGTCATTGTCATCAAGCAGTTCTGAGATATACAAGAAAATGTCCTGTGGGTCCAGTCCTGAAATCTCTGCTTCCTTCTTATTCAGACAGAACCTAAATGGTAATTTTGCTAGAGTAAGCAGTGAGTAGAACTGCAAAACTGGGCCCTAAGAGAACAAGCCTGAATAAAATTGAAGAGCAAGGATGGCTTTTTAGTACCAAAATGGGAAATCAGTTTTACGAAGTATAAGCAAAAAATGCTGGTGCTCATTCATGTAGCTTGGGACA
>NW_017728886.1:164975196-164990196 GCF_001723895.1 Crocodylus porosus | reverse complement strand
ATGAAATCTTGTTTATTTTGTTAGCACTGTCAAATGCACCAGCATTTACAAAACATATGGCAAGGCCATATTTAAAAGTCTGCTTTACAGAATCTAAACAGATCCTTTAAAAAAAAAAAAAGAAAATAAGCCATTCACATACAAGTTTAACCTATATCCTCCACTTTTTAGTAGTACTGGATAATTATATTACCTTAGCAACCAGAGACAACAATCAGAATTTGGCCCCATTGACCAAAAAAAAGGTGGCCAGAGACACATACCTGACATCTGCTGGGAGGGCAATAAAGTAGTGCACAGATGATCTGGGAAGTTTTTGGAGGGTACTGGGGACAGCTTTCTGGTGCAAGTGCTGGAACAGCCAGCTGGGGACCATGCTTTTTTTCACCTACTGCTCACAAACAGGGAAGAATTGGGTGGGGAATGTACTAGTAGATGGCTATTTAGGCAGCAGCAACCACAAGATGATTGAGTTGTGGAACCCAAGGAAAGGAAGGATGGTGAGAAGTGCAGAGTAAGGACCCTGGACATCAGAAAAGCAGACTTCAACTCGCTTGGGGAACTCATGGGTAGGATCCCCTGGAAAGACGGTCTGAGGGGGAGAGGAGTCTAGGAGAGCTTGCTGTACTTTAAAGAAGCCTTACTGAGAGTGCGGGAACAACCCAACCTGATGTGCAGGAAGACTAGTAAGTATGGCAGAAGACCAGCTTGGCTTAGCAGGGATCTCTTCGGTAAACTAAATCCCAGAAAGGAAGCTTATAAGAAGTGCTAAAGGACAGACAAGTAGGGAGGAGTATAAGAATATTGTTTGAAGATACAGGGATGAAGTCAGCAAGGTCAAAGCACAGTTGAAGCTGCAGATAGCAAGGGACATGAAGGGAAATAAGGGTTTCTACAAGTATGTCAGTAACAAGAGGAAGATCAGGGAAAGTGTGGGTCCCTTACTGAATGGGGGAGGCAACCTAGTTACAGAGGATACAGACAAGACTGAAATACTCAGTGCCTTTGTCACCTCAGTCTTCACAGGCAAGGTCAGCTCCCAGACTACTGCACCAGGCAGCACGGTTTGGGGAGCAGGTGAGTAGCCAACAGTGTTGAAAGAACAGGTTAGGGACTATTTAGAAAAACGGAACATACACAACTCCATAGGGCTAGATGGGATGCACCCAAAGGTGCTGAGGGAATTGGCTGATGTGATTGCAGAGTCACAGGCCACTGTCTTTGAAAAGTCATGGTGATCAGGAGAGGTCCTGGAAGATTGGAAAAGGGCAAACATATTTAAGAAAGGGAAAAAGGAGGATCCAAGGAACTACAGACCAGTCAGCCTAACCTTAGTTCCTGGAAAAATCATGGAACAGATCCTTAAGGAATCCATTTCTAAGCACTTGGAGAAGATGATTAGGGACAGTCAGCATGGATTCACCAAGGGCAAGTCATGCCTGACCAACCTGATTGCCTTCTATGATGAGATGACTGGCTCTGTGGATGGGGGGGAGGGGTGAGAACAGTGGATGTGATATACCTTGATTTTAGCAAAATTGTTGATACAATCTCCCACAGCATTTTCGCTGGCAAGCTAAGGAAGTACCGACTGGATGAATGGACAGTAAGGTAGCTAGGAAACTGGCTGGAGCATTGGGCTCAGGGGATAGTAATCAATGGCTCAATGTCTACTTGGCAGCCAGTATGAACTGTAGTGCCCCAGGGGTCAGTCCTGGGGCTGTTTTTGTTGAATATCTTCATCAATGACCTGGAAGATGGCATAGAGTGCACCCTCAGAAAGTTTACAGATGAAACCGAAATGGGGGAAGTAGTAGATGTGCTGGAGGGTAGAGCTAGGATTCAGAGTGGCCTAGCAAATTGGAGGATTGGGCCAAAAGGAATTTCAGGAATGTTCAACAAGGACAAGTGCCCTTAGGATGGAACAATCCCTTGCATCAGTATAGGCTGGTGGCTGACTGGCTGGGTAGCAGCTCTGCAGAAAAGGACCTGGGGGTTACAGTGGACAATAAGTTGAATACAACAATATGTCCTTGTTGCCAAGAAGACGGAAGACATATTGTTGCCAGCAGGCCAAGGGATGTGATTATTCCCCTCTATTCAGCACTGTTGAGGCCACATCTGGAGTGCTGTGTTCAGTTTTGGGTCCCCCACTACAGAAGGGATATGGACAAATTGGAGAGAGTCCAGCATAGGGCAACAAAAATGGTGAGGTGGTTGGGGCACATGACTTATGAGGGGAGGCAGAGAGAACTGGGCTTATTGAGTCTGTAGAAGAGAAGACTGAGAGGGAATTTAGTAGCAGCCTTCAACTACCTGAAGGGGGGTTCAAAAGAGGATGGATCTAAACTGTTCTCAGTGGTGGCAGATGACAGAATAAGGAGCAATGATCTCAAACAGCAGCAAGGGAAGTTTAGGTTAGATATTAGGGAGAATGTTATCACTAGGAGGGTAGTAAAACACTGGAACAGGTTACCCAGAGAGGTTGTGGAGTATCCATCTTTGGAGGCTGTCACAGGGGGGAATCAAGGAACAGACCCCGAGGGGCTAAGGGGGAACCCTGGGGCCTGGAACATGCTGGGGAATGCAAAAGAAGAGACCAAAAAATGGAAAATCTCTTACTTGTAGCTGGAGCTGCAGCGAAGCTGGAAATGGCGGCGGGACCCGAATGGCTTGTTAGCCGCATTTTTTTTAAAGCTGTGGCCAGCTGAGGATAAGATCGGCAGGAGCCAGAGGGGGAATATAAACAGAGCTGCGAGAGAGAGAGGGAGAGAGACCCTGAAGGTCACCAGCGGGGAATGCATCCCCAGAACCCCTGCTGGGGGTAAAAGGAGACTGGTCTGCCTCTCACCGGGCTGAAGTGCACTTTGAAGTCCGCTGTGGGGGAGACGCTGGCAACAACACACAGAGAGGAGAGGAGAATGCACCACATGCAGACAGAAGATTTGGAGGGGAAGAGCAGAGGGAGCAGGAAGGGAAAGATGATAAGAGGTACCCCCAAGGAGCAGGGGAGATCAGCACAGCCAGCGACATCTCACAAGGTGGGACCACTGCAGGCTCTGCGAGGCTCCAGGAGAGACCCCAGATAGGGTGCGAAGAGTCTAAGAAGCAGGAGGGGTTGCAGAAGATGGGCTCCAGTCATGTAAAACTGCCCAACGGGGGACGTGGGGAAGACGTGACCAGAGGGACCACCGAGGGTCCAGCAAACCCACAGGCTGGGCCAAGAATGGAGGGGAGAATGTGGTAGCTGGTAGGCTAGTGTGTACCCAGGTCGGGGCCAGTCTGGGGCTTTTGGGGTCAGGGCCTATTGCTGTAGAGTGGACTGGGAGGTCAGGGATCAAGAGGCCAGTTGGGCTCATCCTGTTTAGCCTGGGAGCCACTCTGGTATTGATATTGTTTTCTTGTGTTTGATTGTCTCTTTCTGTTTCCCACTTTTGGAGGGGTTGTCAGTTATAGTACAGGGAGCCTTGTGTTAGCTCAATCAAAAGGTAGTGTTGTCCCAGGGAAAACTAGACAGTCATGAGACCCTGCTGGTAAAGCATAGAGTGGGTCCAGGGGGCCCCTAGTACGTCTCTACAAGAGAACACAGGACACCAACAGTCAGAGGTCTGGCCACAGGATATCAACAACTCGTTGAGGCTGGGTCTCAGGGCAAGGTATAGGGAAGGTGGAGCCCATGGAAGATTGCTGCTCAGAGGTCCCAGACACTCGAGAACCCTAGTAGTCAGTCCCCACCTCTGGAATAACATACAAAGTCGTGGCAGGTGAGACTGGGGCGGAGACTACTCTGGGGTGGGACATCCATTCAGTGGGACCACAGGGATGGATCAACAGACAGCCCTTTACATCTGAAGTTGCATGGCACATGACTGGATGATCAAAGCCCAATGGGTGCAGAGGCTTTTAAGACCTAGTTAGACAAAGCCTTGTCTGAGATGATCTAGTTGGGAATGGTCCTGCTTTGAGCAGGGGATTGGACTAGATGAACTTTTGATGTCCCATCCAACCCTAATTTTCTATGATTATATGATTTTAACTAACATATACTGTCCACTGTTACCCTTATACTTGACTCCTCCAGCTGCTTATTCAGGGTTAGATGACAGGATGGTAAAAATGCCTTTGACTTCTAATACCAGTGCTTTCATCATTACTACCATTAATGGAGCCACACCAAAGTTAATTGAACACTGGGAAATTAAAGAAAGCTAGTCCTGAAAAGGAGGAAGTAATTGGGTTTAAAAAGTACCTCATCTATATTTAACTTTTAAAAACAGCGATAGGACCCAATGTCACACGTACAAGTGAAATTATGACTTTAGGTAGTGTTCCACGTAAGAAGTATGGCACTGGGGCCTCATGAGAAAATGAAGTTGTTTAAATCTCAAGCTATAAGCAATGCTATTTTTAAAGATCAATTTATGTTTTCTGGAGGTAGAAACAAGCTTCATACTAAACAGTGCTGAAAAGAAGGTAAAATGTATGAAGATGGGTTTTACCCTGACGGGGAAAACTACGTATAGCCAAAAAATCCTGTGATTGGGAACTCCATGCTTTATAAAGTAGAAAGGAAGTTGTCTTCCAGCAAAATCATCCTCATTCTCTCACGTAGCACTGTACTGCCAAGGTTCACTGCCAAGTTGTTTTCTTACATCTAGGAGGGTAAAAATTGCTCTCTGTCATTGCTTTGTAATTGTTAGGCCTATGCTGGGTTAATAGTGTTTCAAAGACCACTAAAAGGAATTTAGAAATAATAAAGTTGTCAGGCGGGACTAGTGATTCTTGATAAGATCTATGTAAAGTGAACTAAAATTGGAAACCAGTTCACATATCAAAAATAGAATTATGAGAATTTGTGGGAGGGGGTTTCTCTCTCCTTCTCTTGGATTTATTTTTTGTAGTGAATTCAGAATTCTTAGAGAGAGAGAGAGAGAGAGAGAGAGGCAGTCATTTCTCCCCTGCCCTAAATTCCTGAGACCAATAGTGGCCTTTTAAAATCATTTGAAGGAATCTGACTCTCTCTATAAAGAACTTTCAGGTCTTTTTATATTTTAAAAATCAGGACTTTTTTTCTATATATTTAATACAAGAACTGGAGAACAGCTATTACTTACAAAGCTTGAAAGAAGGCACGCTCCAGTGAATTCTTTATAACACACCAGTTCTTCTAGGCTTGGAAGTAATGGCAGTAGTCTGATTTTGTTTTAAATATATAAAAAGCCTCTGATTCAAAGAAAGTGGAATCTCAATACTTGAGTGGTTTCTAAATAGGCATTTTGAGCTCTAATGGGTTTAACATTCTTATTCCAAAGAAAGCTGTTGAAATGAAAAAGCTTTTAAATACTGTATACATAAACAAACATATCAATGAGCTCAATCCAATTTATTTGGAGAAGGGGTTTGCAAAAGGATTACATGTAAACATTTTTTTTTCAAGGAAATATGAAGTGTCTGATGCTTTGAGCATTCAACATGCTAAACTCTGATTGACGTGAGAGGACTTGTGAAATCGTACTTCTAGAGTTTGATTCTGGAGGTGTGAAACAACTTCATGCCCATTAGCTTTAATTAGCACTTATCTGGATCCAGTTCTTTGTGTATGTTGGAGGGCTTGCATCATAACGGGAGTGTTACATGTATGGATCAAATCCTCTGTGTTTGCATCTACATGAGATGCTAATGTGCAGTCATACTGCACGTTTATTTAGTACTTGCTAGTACAAGTGTTAAATACGTATGCAGTAACCTGAGTTATAGTGCAGTAGCTCTGGCAAATGTCTTTTAGGTGACACTACAGTGCAGTATCCTAATAATACCGTGCAGTAGCCTATTAGTACTGTCTATGCTGTAATGTGCTAGTGTGTAATATTTTTTGGCTACTTTGCAGTCAGCATCTCATGTAGACATGCCCAGTTAGTGTCAAATGGAATGCTGCCAAATTCACTTCTGTGGAGCTACCTAAATTTATACCAGCATAGAATTTATATTTTTTCCATAGATTCAAGTTTGGAAGCATCAGTTCATTTCATTTTTAATTTTACATCAAATTCTTGTATGCTTACTGTAGCAGGGCACTAGGAATAAGGGCTATGGAAGCTCCCTGAGATAGCACAGGTGTTGGTTGCTGGAGCAGCCAGGCTGGTCACATGACCAGAAGGGGGCAGGGCCGGGCCTTTATAAACAGCCCAGGCCAAAGCCTAGTGGCAGTTCCCATCTGGCAGCCTGAGGTGCAGGAGCTCTGCAGGAGAGCTGAGCAGAGCAAAGACCAGCGGTGCGGCCTGAGCACACAAGGGGCTGCACCATAGTAAGGGTGGAGAGAACCCTGACTGGTAGGCCTTTGCAAGAGAGCCAGGTGGGCCTAGAACCTATGTTACAGCCAGGAGGCTTATCGTTGTGTTACAGCCGTTTGGCTTATGGTTCTGTTGAGTTCTTTGTGTAAATACTGGAGGACCGGGTGAGGTTGTAGGGGTGCGAGGAGGCCTCACAGGGGCTCCCCAGTAGCTCAGAGGTTCCTGGTGCCCAGCGAGGGCACAGCAAGCGGTGCCAGTGAGGGCACAGTGACTGGTGCCACAAGCTGGCTTGGCAGCACAGTGATTGGTGCCACAGTTGGCATGGCGGGTGAGCACCGGAGAGGCATGGTGTATGGGGTGTTGAGACCCCCGCCCATGAGGGCGATGTTTTGCTCAGTAGGGCATACGACCCAGGAAAGGGGTCTGGGGCCAGGTAAGGCTGAGGCCGCCTGAGCCCCGTGGTGAGAAGCCCCAGTGCGGGCAGGAAAGCACGAGAAACACGGGGCAGGCCCCAGAGAGGGCAAGTACCGCGGGGAGCGCGGGCCTGGATGCGGGGGTGACCACGCGATGTTCAAGAGGCAGGCCCCAGGGGGGCGCTGCCTGGATGGGGAAAGCCCCAGAGGGGGGCAGGCCTAGTGAGAAGCCCCGGAAGGGGGTAAGCCTAGTGAGAAGCCTCAGAAGGGGGCAAATTTATTGAGAAGCCCGATGAGGGCAAGGAGCGCATGAGCGCAGGGAGAGTGGCCCCAGTTGGGCACGGTCTATGAGAAAGAGAAGCCCCAGGAGGGGCACGTAGATTGAGCGGACCCCAGGGGGGAGCGGATATAATTAGTAGGCCCGAGAGGGCTAGTGAATAGAGGGATGCCAGTTGCATGACAAGCCCGGAGGCACCGGTAAAGGGGCGCCAGTTGTGTGACAAGCCCAGGGGCGCCAGGGAAGGGCGCCTATAAGAAACTGACCAGATAATGTCCAGTACAGCTGCGAGGCTTGGGGCGTGCTAAAGGGAAGGTTGCAGACACGCATAGCCCTTAAGGCTGGGGTGCACCGAGGCACCCCATACGGAACGGGGAATAGTTCCAGCATAACACCATGTACTAGGGGATCAAAGGTGGCCTCCCTTCTAGATCCATATAACAACAAGACGTGGCAGGCGAGATAAGAGGGTGCTGGATCGCCTACTTGACACGTTAGGGGGGCGCTAGAGGGACCACGGCCGCCCCTGCTCCCCGCCCCGTGACACTTACTTAGCAAATAACTGCAGAAGTAGAACAATAATATTTTTAATTGCTTTTTTCCATTGGTAACCTTATATATATGACTCTCTTACTAAGTTGCATGCTATCTTTTTTAAAGCAAACAGTACCTTGTGTGAATTTGGAAGCATAATACTTACTGTAAAAGTCCTTATAGGATTAATATTTTTAACAAAGATCTGTGAAAAAAATCCAAATCAGTTCTCATAACTCTTATGTATTATAGTTCTAAACCAGACAAACTCCCTTCACATTCAAGGGATTTGCCTGAATCTAGAATGCAGGCATCAGGGTAAAGTATTATGTAGACAACCTAATAACAGCCTTCAGCCAGGGGTGGTTACAAAGAGGATGGAACTAGATGCTTCTCAGTGGTGGCAGATGACAGAACAACGAGCCTTGGTCTCAAGTTACAGCAAGGGATAAGTTAGATATTAGGAAAACTTTCTCACTAGGAGGGTGGTGAAACACTGGAACAGACTGCCTGGAGAGGTTGTGGAAACTACATCCTTACAGGTTTGTAAGACCAGGCCAGACAAAGCATTAATGGGATATTATTTGGGGGTGGTCTTGCTTAGAGCAAGGGGTTGGACTAGATGACTTCCTGAGGTCCTTTCCAACCATATTTTTCTGTGGTTACTGTAAGATATATAATGTACTAGCCAATTGCCCATCAAGAATGACAGGATGGAGCCCTGTGGTCCCCCCCATCCAGGCCCACTCCCCTCTTCCCTGCTGCTACTTGGAATTCAGGCCCATTTCCCCCTCACCCCCCCACACCGCAGCAGCACAGGAAGGAGAGGACCAGGTCTGGGTCCAATTCAGGGGAGGACAAGGCCTGAGAGTGGGGAGAAGCCAGCCCACCGCAATGGGGGGAGGAGGGGAAGCAGTGAGCCCGAGCCAACCTGGCAGCAGGGGAATGGGAGGAGTGGGCTCAGGCCTGATACTGAGGGGTTGGGGGAGGAGTGGGCCCAGGCCCGATTGAGGGAGGAGACTGACTCCTCCCCTCCCCCCACCACTGCTGCATCAGGTTGGGCCCGCTGCTCCCCTCCACCACTACAGTGGGCCAGCTGCTCCCCCCACTTGGGCTTGTTCCTCCTCCTCTCTGTGACAGGCCCAGGTCCACTCCTCCCCTCCCCTCACTGGGCTGTCATGGGGAACGGGGGGGGAGTGGGCCTGGGCCTGAGGGGGGGTTGAGGTCTGCTCCTCCTCTTCCCCAGCCACTGCTGCATTGGGATGGGCCCTCTGCTCTCCCCCCACCATCACGGTGGGCCCGCTCCCCCTCTGCATTGGGCCAACTCCCCAACTTGTGTCAGGCCTGGGCCCACTCCTCCCCTTCCTCCACCACTACTGCCACCACCATAGCGTGCCTGCTTCTTCCCTCCCATGTTGGGCCCACTCCTCCCCCCACTACCATCAGGTCAGCCCTGCAGCCAGCAATGATGGAAGGGGAGAGAAGTGGGCCAAGGCCAGCACTGCTGGCCTTGCCCCGCCCCCACTCTGTCCCCTATGTCCCCGCCATAATGGCTCATTGCCACCTGTCCAAACACTTCTTTGTACTCTGATTGGCTGTTTGTCAGTCACTCAAAGCTTGAATAAAGTGTTATGGATGGACAGAGAGACAGATTAAGGTTTTTATAATATTAGAATTTGGGGGTTTTGTTCATAGTTATTTTATGACCAGCAAAAGTTCTTGAACAGTGTGTGTGTATGTGTGTGTGAACATATGCACACACGCCTGCATATACACACACACACACACACACACTGTTCAAGAACTCCTGCTGGTCATAAAATAACTATGAATAAAGAAAAAAACAAATATACTGTCATAGCAACTACTTGGGCAACTAGTCTTTGTCCTTTTCTTCTCATGAAAAAAGGCATTTGTTTAAATAATTTTGTAATCCCCTGCCCTTTTCATACATATACATATATGTATAATATACATATGGGAAAAGTTGGTTTTAAGGGGCTTTTCTAAAAGTAAGATCATACAAACCAATGAAAATTAAAAGAAATGTATTTCCTGTAATAAATTAATATCTATATTATGAGATACAATAAATAATTTGTAAATATTCATATTAAGGTCCTGATTCTTAAAAGAATGGGGTAACACCTTGCTGTTCATAGTCTTATTGATTTTTGTGAATTCTGTAGGATACAGTTCAGTATGAAACTAAATATTCCACAATTGAGAATGTAATATTGTTAATTATATTGTTACAATACATTAAAATGTACTAGAAGTTAGAGGTGGAAAGAAAAAAATTTTTGGTTAAGTCATTGTAGTAGAGCACGAGGGTGCCTGCTACTAACATGAGTAATAGGGGCTTAGCTGTCTGTCAACAGGGCAGCAGAGCTGGCGGTTGCCAGGGCGACGGATTGGGTCAGCTGACCAGGAGGGGGCAGGGCTTGGCCTTTATAACCAGACAGGCCAAGACCAGACTTAGTTCCCCTCTGGCAGCCCAAGGAGCAGGAACTCTGGTGCTGTAGAGCAGAGCCGAGTGGACCAGAGTTAAGCAGAGCAGCCAGAGCACTCCAGCGTCCGTATAATGATGAGAGGGGGTGAAGAGAAGCCTGGCAGAGAGGTGAGGGAGCGCCTAGGTGGCGCACAGTTTAGGTTATAGCCAGGCGGCTTCTTTTGGGTTGTAGCCGGTTGGCTCAGGGCTTTATGTTGCTAGTTTGTTTTCATTACACTGGAGGACCGGGTGAGGCTGTAGGGGTGCAAGGAGGCCTCATCAGGAGCTCCCCAGTAAGGTGGAGGTGCTCCCAGTGCAGTAAAGAGCGCTGCATTTCGGGGTGGCCCGACCCCAACTATCAGGATAATTAGCGCGGTAGAGAGCACTGTGTTTTGGGGCAATGTGATTTAATTAAAATCCATTGGAGCAGGTGTTGTGCACATGTGTAGGTGTACATGGTGTTCAAACTTTTGGCTGTGTGAGCTAGGTTAGTGTTATGGGGCTGGTCCGTGGGCCAGATCAGACTCTGCATCTGAGGTTATCAAGGCCAGAGTTCCCCAATTTTACCAGAAGGACATCATAGGAGACCATAGCAAAGGCTTTTTTGAAATCCAAGTATATAACATCAACTTCTTCTGCCTTGATCAAGTAATGTATCACCTTGTCATAGAAGAAAATGAGGTTGGTCAGGCAAGACGTACCCACAATGAAGCCATGTTGGCTATCTCTCAGAACATTGCCTTCCATTAGCCTGTTGTTGATGGTTTCTTTGATGATTTTTTCCAAGACCTTTCCAGGGATTGAAGTCAAACTGATTGGCCTATAGTTCCCTTTCTTGAAGATAGGTCCCACATTGGCCCTCTTTCAGTCTTCAGGAACCTCTCCCGAGTGCCACAAGTTCTCAAATATCCCCACTGAACCGGGGCACGAGGCATGAAAGAGGACTTATTGGCGACTCAGGAGGCAATGTGTGAGGGCCGGAAGGCAGAACCCGTGCTGCTCGTCAGCTGCCTGTTTATCAAGCTGCAGCCGGCCGGTGACGTCAGCGCTGAACGCCGGCTGGCATGGGTAAAAATGGCAGCGCACGCTGTGGAGCCGGCCAGGAAGGAGAGAGCTCAGCCACGGAGGTCCCCGCAACCAAGACAAGCTGAGACACAGAACCAGAAGAGCAGGAGTGGCTAGGATGGGAGCCAGAGGGAAGAAGAGGACCATCCTGGCGACGCTGTAGAAAAGGTGGTGGAGGGATGCCTAGATTGCCTCATAAGGTTGGCGGGAGGAACATCTGAAAAAATCTGTCCTGGGAGAGAGGGACTGCGAGGAGCTCAGGAAGAGCTGCAGCAGGAGAAAACATCACCGTTGGATCGGGATGTGCCTTAGAGTAGTCAGTGAGCTGAGTGCCTAAGGGGATGTGGTAGCCAGTGTTCTGCTGAAGTGCTGGAGGAAAGTTGGGGGGTAGTTAAAGGGGCAGTATGCCTGGTTTTGAGTTGGAGCTGCTTTCTCTTTTTTCCTTTTGATTTTGTTCTTCCCCAAGCTCCAGGGGTATCTGAGAGCAGTAAACCTGCATGGAGGCTCGGTAGTGGTGAGGGGAATTGAGTAGGACCTGGTCGAGGGTCCCAGGAGTGAGACGCTGACCAGCTTGATACCGCTACACAGGAGGCATGAAGCCAGGGTGTAGGGGTGGCAGAGCCCCATAAGTAACCGCCAGGAGGAACCTCGGGTCTATGAGCATGCCTGATGAACGGCCCTGGGCACTGAGGTCAACAAGCCATGGCAGGCGAACACAGGGTTAAGGATTTGGACAGAGGACACCAGCTCAGACAGAGGCACGAGCCTGTGAGGCGAGTAACATCAATCACCCGAGCAAGAGTGGCACGAGAGCGACTCGTTGAGGCCCGGCGGCTACACCCACCATTTGTCATGTTATGATGTTAGCCAACTCTTTTAGTGCCCTTGGGTGCAGGGTGATCCCCTTGGGTTCACAACATGCTCCTCACAACTAACACAAAGCAATTGTTGAGGAGATAAGCTTTTTCCTGGGTGTCAGTTGTCAGCTGCCCCATTAGGTTCAGCAAGGGTCTGATTTGCCCTTGTTTTTGTCTGACCTCCCATGTATTTGAAGAAAAACTTTTTGTTGTCTTTGAGTCCTGTAGCCAATTTGAGTTCAGTTTCAGCCTTGACTTTTCTGGTCCGCTCACTACAGGTGCAGGCCAGTGTTACATAATCTTCCTTTCTGATAGCTCCTGACTTCCATCCCTTATAGGCTTCTCTTTTCAGATTTAGGAGATCTATGAGTTCCCTATTGAGCCAAGGGGGTTTCCCAGACCTTTTGCTACTTTTCCTATGGTCTAGAATGGACTTCCCTTGTGCTCTTAGGATCATCTCCTTAAGGAGCAACCATTCATTGTGGACTCCTCTCCCTATCAGATCATGATTTGGGCCAAATGAATGGTGCAGGACTGGTCTATGGGACAGATCAATCACTTTATCTCAGGATTGGGCTTGCATACCTGGATCTGTATCCTGCTGCTCCTGCCTAGCCTTGCTTACTATGATTGGAGCCCCAAAGACTGTGTGTTGCCTCTGACCAGCCCGGTGTGTTGGCATCAGGGCTCCAGGGGCTTACGCTGCCTCCATTTGGTCCTACATGTGACCCTAGTCCACTTCTGCTCAGCCCCACATGCCAGGATCAGGCCATGTGCCACCTTATGCATGAGTTCATGGACCTATGGGGAACCTTGCAGTTTGGGTGATGAGGCACTGTGGGCCAGAGGTTGAGCACCCCTGTTCTACTGAGTTTATTATAACAAGTATCCACTTTGATTGTATAAATTGTAGCTGGCATAACTGGAATTCTGTTTAGTGTATAGTAATATCCTCCGTATATTTCCCAAAACTGTTTGAGTGACAAAAGTTGTGAAACCGACTGACAAAAATGAATATGGAACTTAAATATAGAAGTGATACCTCATAGCTCACAACTGATACAGGATCAAATCCTAGCGTTCTTTTTTCCTCAGGAAGGAAATATATTATAGGTTGTGGTATTTTGGGGCTTGCAGTTGCATCTCCGAGCTTATGGCACTTTTGAAGAAATGACATTACAGCGCATTTTTGTCAATCACCCTGCAAGAAGTTTGAGATTACCCACTCTAAAAAATAAAATGCTGTGAATATGCACATACATGGTATAACTATACAAATGCATTTTTCTTTTATTTTAGGGGGGAAATCATGACAAAAAAACTAAGTAGAAATCTATTAAGTCTTCATAACATTAGAGTTGTACTAACATATTTGTGAAGTTTAAATTCTGGATGATCTATTGTCCATCTATGCAGATGGACTCATAAGTTCTTTCCTGCTAGGATAGAAATCCAGGATTCTGTATTTCTCCTAAGATTGCTGCTGTCTTCACTAACACATAAAAGAGAAGACATTCCTTATTTTGTGCAATCTTTTAGGTATGGATAGTTTCGTAGTTGTTGAAGAGAAAGAGAATCTGTATCTCAAAGATAACTTTCAGAGAAAAAAAGAAAGAAAAGTGTTTTTTGACTCATGGAGGAGATCTGAAAGTAGAGCTGCATGTTTATTTATTTCCATGTATATGTTATTCATTTGTAAAAATTCAGGTTTTATTTTCTCTTTCTCCTGATACACTCTATAAAGAAATAGTCAGTTTCTGATATTAGACGTGTCGTACAGTTAAGCCTGATTAATGGAGAGAGGAAGTGGCTTTGTTTGCATGTCCTAAGACCTGTTCAGCTCAAATCATTAGCAGATGAGATGGCTTTATTAAAGATTTGCAACTTCCACTTTTTTGATAAATATAGTGGGGCACTTAACAAGTCCTGCAGCAAAATATGGGAATACTTTAAGTTTAAGATGAACTATGTAAACACATTCACAAAGGGAAGTATTGGGCAGGGGGAGGAACGAGAGAGAAAAGAAGGTGAAAACATACCTTGTCAAGTAATTTTTAGAGATCTACAGAAAGAGAAAATGTCACAGATCTTGGTTTTCCCTAACCTTGTATGTAAGCTGGTAATGGTGAAATCTTGGAATTGCAGTAAAAAAAGAAATGATATTACAGTTGTTCAGCTGTTCTATTTTACTTCATTTAGCAATATCTTGTTGAATATTATGAATTTGGTGCCTGCAGTTGCATCTCATAGTTGAAGATATTTTTCAAGGGATGGCCACCATACATTGGTTCTGGGTTATTTTGCAGTAAGTTAAATGAAGTTATCCAGTTTTGAAAATGCATAAAATCCCTATTGCTCAAGATTTGAGACTTAATTTTGAAAACAATATAAGGGGAGATTCAAACTGCAGAACGTTATATCAAATTATATCAAAAGTGCTCAAAAGATTTCAGGGGAATAGATATTTCAAATTAGTTCCAAATTCTGAATCAGTCATATTTTACTCCAGTTTAATTCTCTAAGGATGTACCTTAAAGTTTACACATGGGGCACGTTAAGACAAGCACATGCATGCATTTCCCCAGGGACAAATAGCAGTGGCATATAGCTGTGCTGCTGCTACTTGTCCCTGAGGAACATCACTGCATGTGCTCTGGCACATGGCAAATTACCCTGGGTGGGGTAGGTGAGGCTGGGGCCAACACCTGGGCTGCCTCCAGCAGCCTTCCCTGGAATCCTGAGCAGTGCCTGGGCTGGAAGGGGCCAAACTGGGTTGGGAGAGCCCTGGCTTATCTGGAAGGCTGTTGGGGCTGAACAGGCTGGTCCAGGAATGCCATGCCATGCTGAGCCTTTGCGCGCTGTGGTACTAGAGCCCCCCAAAAATTTGTTAGCCCCCCAACTGCAGCTGAGCTATTCCTCCCAGGCTGCCACCTGCCCTCAGAGACATGGCACAGTGCTTCCTACTGGACCCAACTTAGCCCAGCCCTCTGCATCTGCAGGTCTGCTTGGGACAGCTGGGCAGCAGCTTCCTCCATGTGAGTGTAACACGGCGGAGTGGGAAACAGACTGAGCC
>NW_017728886.1:164935464-164975096 GCF_001723895.1 Crocodylus porosus | reverse complement strand
TTTTATTAGACAAACTAAATAGTTAGAAAGATTTTTCTTAGCAAGATTTTGGGTTTAAAAACCTTTAGTCAGGCTGAGGAAGCATCTGTAATTGGTGTGTGCTCTTCCTAAGTGGAAGGAATAGTAAAGAAGCCAGAGGCTGCTATGCATACAAGAAAGTCAGTCAATGAAGGTGTAAATTGAGGAGTCATGGGATGAGAGACAGGCTGGGGGGGGAGATGGAGGGAGAAGGGGGATGAATGTACTAGGTAAAAGTGGGAGAGGTACTTGGGGAGTCAGATATCAAGCAGGTTATAATGTGTCATAAATCCAATGTCTATGTTTAATCCAAGCATGTACTTGATAGCCATGTTGGTCTGAGACAAGAAGAAATACAAAAATCTAGAACTCTTGGCTCCAAAATTATACCTTTTATTAAATCAACTGGCAAATCACAAGACAACTGTGAAGTTCATAGGCTCGTCTGTAAAAAGTGTTTTGTGAATTTTTTTTGAGGAATAATGCTGAGAGAATGGAGAGAGTGCTTTTCTTGTTCTACATGTGCCCACACAGGTTGTTGGGTATTCCTGGCTTTGATAGATTTCTGGTGTGCATTCATTCTGGTGAGCAGTTGTTTGGTCTCTCCTATGTATTTTCCATCAGGGCATTTGGTGCACTGGATGAGATATATTACATTTCTGGAGGTGCAGGTGTAAGATTCAGGAATGCTGATGGTTCTGTTGTGGGGTGTAGTAATTGTGGGGGTAGTGGAAATATATTGACAGGTTTTGGATTTCTTTTTGTGGCATGGTCTGGATCCATTCAGTGCGTTTTGGGCCATAGGAAGTTTGTTTCTAGTGATGAGGTTCATGAGGTTCAGTGTTTGTTTGAAGGCAAGGATGGGCGGATCTAGGAAGATGTCTTTAAGAATTAGGTCTCCTTCTAGTATGGGTTGCAATTGTTTCAGGATTTTCCATATAGGTTTGAGGGAGGTGTGATATGTCATAACCAGCAGTGTGTGATCTGTGGGGGTTTTCCTTCTGTACTGCAGCAGTTCTTCACATGATGTCCAGGTACCTCTTTCAAATGTGCATCTCTCTCTCTGGAGGAGTGTCCTTGTTGTGTGAAAGCCTTTTTAAGATTTGTGAGGTGGTTATCCCGGGTGTTCTCAGTGCAAATTAGGTGGGATCTGAGAGCTTGGTCGTGTATCACAGGTTTCTTAGTGTGTTCAGGGTGATTGTTGGTTCCATGCAGATATGTATGTTGGTCTGCCGGTTTCTTGTATAAGGTGGCCTGTATTTTACCATTCTGGATGCTGATCATTGTGTCTAAAAAGGAGATGTTGGGGCTGGAGTATTAAGAGATAGTCAGGTGGTGGGGTGATGATTGTTGAATTTCTGATAGAACTCAATTGGAGATTGCAGGTTTTCAGCCCAGATGATGATGTCATTGTTATATCTTAAGTATAGCAAGGGTTTGATGGTACAGTCTTTGAGGAATTCTTCGTTCAGGTGGCTCATAAAAAGGTTGGCATACTGTGGGGCCATTTTGGCGCCCATAGCTTTGCCCATGGTCTGGAGGAAGTGTTGGTTATTAAAACTGAAATTGTTGTACATGGAACAAAGTATATAAGGTCAGTAGTATCTTTGGATCTGTACTCGGAGTTGTCATCTTGCTCTTATAGGTATGTAAGGCAGGCTTGGATGGTATATAAGCTGGTAACATCCATGGTAGCTAGGAGGTGTTGCTGGGAAGGTGGTTTATGTTTTTAAGTTTTCTTAGAAAGTCTGTAGTATCTTGGCCAAAACTGGCTCTTTGGGTAACAACTGGTTTAAGGATTGATTCCATGAAACCCACTGATTCTCACCCACTGATAAATCAGTTTATGTTTTCACTGACTGGGTTGCATGCAGAACAACCTCTGGCTTCTTTACTATTCATTCCATCCAGGAAGAGTGCATGGCAACTGCAGATGCTTTCTCAGCTTGACCAAGGGTTTTTAAACTCAAAGTCTTGCTAGAAAAATGTCCCCAACTATTTAGTTGGTCTAATAAAAGATATCAGATTTAGCCAAAGAATGTTGTCGGCCATGTGTGTGTATATTTGGCCTTAGCAGGTGTGGGGAGCAGGCAGAAGAGGTGGCCCCACAGCCTGGCAGGGTCCCCCCGGCCTGCCCTGTCAGTACTAGGAGGAGAAGGAATCCCTCCCCCCCTGAAGACTAGCTCCCATAGGGGGAGGGGGTCTCCATTTTTGTGCTTGGCTAGGGCCCCAGTACACCTTAAACTGCCTCAGTGCTCACCCCCACCCCCGCTACCAATGTCTTCTTTGTATCAGAGGGCCCCAAAGCTATTCCTTGCAGGGGGCCCCAAAAGATTGTGGGCTAGCCATGATCCTGGGGGCCTCCTGGGGCTCCAGCACCAGTGATCCAGATGCACAGAGCCTGGCCGGCAGCCAGAGTGTGGCTCTGGCTGGCCAAGCTGCTGTTTAGGGTAGCTCACACTGCCACCATGTGCAACATCCTGCTTTGTTCAGGTGCAGGTTTTTTGACACCAGGATCTCCTGGTGTCAAAAAAACCTGCTGCACAGCAAACTAGCAGCATGGTGAGTACTTGCATGCGCACTGCAAACCGCACATATGCGCTCATGTGCCAACATGTGTGCTTTAGTATATCTTTCATGGGAATAGCCCAAGGAATAGCTATTATGGAAAGATTTTTAAAAAAATACACCTAATTTTACAGTGAATAGTTGGAAATGGTCCTGCGTTGATGGGAACTCAAATTGATAAAATTTGATTGGTGAAGTTCCATGGATTTTAAAGACAAAAGCTGTGGAAGGAACAGTCTTTTTCTTTTTTTTTTTTTTTTTTTTTTTTTTTGGTAACATGTTGAAATATAGCAGCATTTTAAATTTTGAGGTTAATTGTTTGGCTTAAAAGTGTAATTCATTTTTTTGAAGATGAATTAGCAATACTTAGTCAAATTATGCAAGCTTTACTGGAGAAGCAGATTAGTTAAGCTCTAGTAAATGATTTCTAAAAGGTTAGGTTTTGAAATTGAATGTGTATGACACAGAGACCCCAAACTGTAACAAGACACATGTTGTCATTACATAAATTAAGCATATGTTTTGTGCTGTCTTAGACTTGTAAAAATTAGAACCTAATTATATAATATTTACATATTATTTACACCTATTATGTTCATTACAAATTACTGGATGTACTTTTCACTTTGAAACAGAATGGGCCAGATCCTATTCCACCATTTCAGTGTTTAAATGGAATCTGACACTTAAATGTGATTCTATTCCACCATGTTCAACACACAGAAAAAAATCTATTAATGAATCAAGTTTTATAGCACACCATCACAAGACTGAATCACAAAAATCAGGGAAGAGAAGGACCACCTTTTGTATTATGGGTTTTATAGGAAGGCAGTCAGGGTGGAATAGGATGGCAACAGGATGGCAGGGGCCCAAGTCCACTTATGTGCATAACTGCTGGAATAGAATCTGGCCCAAGCTTTTACCTCCTACTTCCAATATCCATTTAAATAGGAATTTAACATGTATAAAACTTAAGAATCTATCTTGATGGTATTAACTGCTCTAGTCTATTCTTCACAAAAATTCACCAATAGAATTACATCTATATCAGGGGTGGGCAAAATATGGCTCATGGACCGGATCCAGCCCACCAAGCACTTTCATCCGCCCCATGGGGCCTCACACCCCACCTTCCACCCACAAGGGTGGGAGTGAGGTGCCCACATACAGCCTCCCAAAACATACTCTATTGACTGGCTCCCATCCTTGTGGATAGAAGCCAGCCAGCATCCAGTCTCCATGTAGGGCTGCTGCTGCCACTTCTGCAGCAACCAGGGACCTGCCCCACTTCCCTGGTCTCCTGCTTGCTCCAGCCAGCAGGTATTGAAGCAGCTGGGGTGGGGATGCAGCTGGGAGGGAGCATGGAGCTTGGGGCTATGGGTGGTGGCAGCATGGATCCCACACCCGGGGGGTAGAAGGTGGGGGTAGCATGGAGCTGGGGTGGGCAGCTTGTGGCTGTGAAAAAGAGTGGGGGGTGTGAGGACCCTCCCACGCTCCCCCCATGTTGCGCAGCCCTGGAAGACAATGGCAGCAGTAGCAGGTGGGGTGCTCAGGGCACAGGTGTCTGGTGGGGCACGGCTCTGGCCACAACTGCACATTGTGACATGGGGTGCAGCCTTTCCTGGGCTACCCATATTATGCACACTCCCTGCCACTCATGCACACCCCCTGCACTCACTGGGCACAGGGAGGAAAGCCCCATGTGCTGGAGGCAGGTGCCTTCCCTGCTGGGCCTGCAAAACACAGAGAAAAGCCTCAGGCTGGAGCTGACTGCCTTCCCCACCCCTCAAGGGAAGGCACCTGGGGCTTCCCTCCTTGTCACACAGCCCCTGTGGGGAAGGCAGTCAGCTCCAGTGTGCAGAGCTTCTCTCCTGTGATGCACAGCCCCAGCAGGGAAGGCACCTGGCTCCAGCATGTGGGGCTTCCCCCCCTGTGCCCAGGAAGTTCAGGGACTATGTATGAGTGGCAGGGAGTGCTAGTGATACAGGAAACCACGCGGAGGCTGCACCCCTTGCTGTGATGTGCAGCACTGGCCAGAGCTGTGCTCCACTGGGTGCCTGCACCCTGAGCACCCTGCCTGCTGCTGCACGATGGGGAGAGTGCAGGGGGGAGTCCCCTCACACCCACACTTTGCCCCCAATACCCATGTATACACAAGTCCCCAACCTACACTATGCCCCCCTCACAAGCCCCCCACATTCTACCACACACACACCTCCACCACATACCCACCCACACATACCACATACACATCTACCACACACATACACTCACACACCCTACCATACACCACCCCCAATATACAAAACTAAGAATTTGTTCTTGAATTATTATGCAGTCACCTCTATATGCAGTATGTATAGACAAATAATGACAAAAAAAAATTGTAATACAATTAAAATATGTTATGGTAGGTGTTTGACTCTAGTGTATGATTTGTTGTTTTTTTCTGGTTCTAAGATGGCAACCCACCTCCCAAAAGGAATATTTCCAGAGGGCAAAGGGAGTGACGTCTGGTGGCAAAAGGTCAGGGGATAGTGTGTGGGACTTCCAGTCATAAGATGACAACAAGGGGGTGGGCAACTGTCAAGAGGCAGGACTATCCAGGCAGCTGTCAACAACTCACCAAAATTCATTAAGTGGCCCTCCGCCTGAAATAATTGCCTTCCCATGATCTATATGGTAGAACTGGTAAGGCAGTAGGACTGAATTACATTTTCATCTGCAAAGTCTAGTAGTTTGTTTGAATGATAGGGAGTTATAGGAGTCCCAAGATATAACTATAATATTTTAAAAGGCAGGATAGAGATGCACCTTGTAGATTAACTGAATAAGAGATATTATTATCTTATAATATTATAGATTGGAGATTAATATTATAATAGTTTTATAGTGATGTTGTTGCCATGATGGGCCAGGAAATCAGCAAATAAAAAAGTTTTGTAGGTCATCTATTTCATTGGACCAAATTCATGGTCGCAATAGACTCCTTCAAGCTTTCAAATAAAATTATAGTTATGTATTAATTTTTTTTATTATTAATATCTATTCACGTTTGTGAATAACCACCCCAGGGCTGTGTTGTTTAACCCCACACCAGCTACCCCTCTGGGACCCTCCAGTCCCCATCCCCCCCAACCTTTCATTCCTCTACCCACCAGACCCCCCCCTCCCAATCATTTCAGCCCCTTCCTCCCCAACTTACTTACCTCCAGCTGCCCGGGCAAATGCTTGCATGTAACAGAACCTGTCTCAGGTTTAATCAGATCAAAACCAGTTGTAATCTTATTCTGCTTTGCTTGAGTCTCTAAAAAACTCTTAAGTTGCTTACTTTTGTATCATGCCTTCAATTTAAACTGAAGACTAAGTCACAGAAGATGATGAAGAGGAGGAGAGCTCAGCCACCTTGTCCATTAACAGTTTTACAGGGACTCAAGCAGGGTTGAATATAATTGTATTTAAACACTAATAGATAGGCTATTTGATTTTGCCAGTGCTCTTGAGACTGATACCAATAGGTGTGGCCCTACTCACCCACTTCTATTCTCTATACACCAAGTCCAGAAATGAAGCAGTGAAGGTAGGTATACCTGCCACTGTTCTTAAGATTTCTAAGTCCAACGTGCTTAAAGGTTGTAGTGGCAGGCATCCCTGAGGTAGCTTCATTTCCATTCCTGGCTTGTGTGGAGCTTGCCACTATAGGAAAAAAGTACTGTTGAAGCAATGTAGATACACCATTAAACACATCATACATAGATTAGTGTCACAGGTATGACCCAGACATGGATGGTCATGTTTCAGAAACTGAGGGGCAGTGATACTGGAATTTCAGAAGAGAAGCCAAGCTGAAGGAAACAATACCAGGTACCAATCCAACTCCAAAGGATTGTTCAGTGGTGAGGCAAATCCATGATCAAGGCCAGGTCAGAGGTCAGGAGCCAGGGAGTCCAATACATAGAGTAGGCTAAATGGGAATACGGTACTGGGGTCCAAGGCAGGAATAGAATTGGAACAAGGCTGGAGGTAGGATCCAAGGCAGAAATATGAGAGGAATAGGGCAGCTAGTTTATGACAAGGAGCAAGGAGGCTCACAGCAGGGATACTAAAAGTAAGTATTCTTGTAAAGACAAGGCCCTGCAGGAAATGGGAGAGTTTTATAGACCTCACATCAGAAGCCATTGGTCCACCCAGGTCCAAACTGAAGCCCTGTTAGGATCCTCATAGGAGTGCCCAGGCTGAACTGGATCAGATGCATGACTAACCTCCTTGTGATGCCACAGCCCAGCCCTCTGTCTACAGGCTCCATGGGTCAGGGTTTGAAACCCAGGAGCCCTGACAAGTAAGATCTGGATCCACAACATATATATTAGGACAAAATTCTCATGTCAGTTTTGTAACCATTCGATAATTTCTTGTACTAAACACAAAGTAAACTCAGTCAGACCAGAGATATAATTTTGCAGTGCTAGATTTCTTAAAGAGAAGGATAAGTTTCTTATTGTCAAACTGCTGGAGCCTCACACAGAGTGCCTGATTTTAATAAATGTTTTGGTTAACTTAAAAAAACAAACAAATGAGTAAAAGACAAACTTACTGATTACTGACTCTGCTCCCCTTCCCCCCCACACACACACTTCTAACTAAAATAAAATAATCTTGGCTTGGAGACTCCATTTTCCAATTTCAGCTCATGGAGCATTTGTATTTCCTTGCCACACATTTCTGGTAAGAAAGACTTGTAGGAGAAATGCTATGGAAGCTTTCTCTCCAGAATTTGATGCAACCGTACGTGGTTTCACTATATAAGGTGTACTGCTAAAAATTCTCACATAAGATCACTTGGAGAAGATAGAATGGGTGTTGTTTTAGGTTATCTTTAAAACAATGTAAATCTATAGAATGTTATGCCATCACAAAGTTAGAACAGTTTCAGAACAGCTGCAAGTTAAGGATTAATGATGTCTCAGACTTGCCCAACCATGACTTGCCACTAGGGCTAGGGACAAAAATTACACATTAACTGGTACAAATGATCAGAAACAGGTTCAAGTCTGTAACACAACAGAAGTTCAGCACACTTAATCTGCTTTCAAAATGGCTGAGACTAGTTTAAGATAAACTTGGATGGATGCAGCATTAGATTGAACTGATTTAGGTTAAATGGGTTTCCTGAACTTCTGCCCCACTTCCCCTCCAGATTCAAATTCACTCAAAATCTCCCAGCATCCCAAGATGCTTTGAACTTTCCGCACAAAGTCGGTTCACAAAGTGGGTGGGCTAGCCTTGGCCCAGGCTGTCTTCTTCAACAGAGCAGGGAGGCATGCTCTAGCACCCTTCAGCTTATGGCCGGGGCCACTGCAGGCATGTGGCTACATTTCCAGAATCATAAGTGAATGTCTGTTCACTTGCTTATCAGTTCAATCTATGCAGATTAGACTAATTTGCAAAAATTGAATTGATTCAGCCTTGGGCTTTTTGACTGTCTGTTCTTAGCCTAGAGGACTGGTGCTCAGTGGCTTGTACAGGAGTCAGGACTCCATTGCACCTCTGCAGTGGGAGGAAGAGGGTGTCATGTAGCTCAGAAGTGAAGAAGAGGAAGGTGAAGGGAACAGGGGGACTCAGCAAAGAGGAGGCTTTTTCTCTGTCTGACTTAGTGCTGGCTAAAGGTGCCCTAGAGAATGAAGTGCTGAATTTATTCACCCCGTAAGCATAGTATAGGCAGAAACACAACAAACCTCATTCACATGCCTCAGGTGCAGCCTGGAAGGAATGGAAGAGTCTCCATGGCATCACCCCATTCTTGATGTTGTTCATGTAGTAATAGGGACCAAACAGGCAAAAAACAGTTTAACTCATGCTCTGATCCATCAGTTAAGAGAGCTGAGTTCTGCTAGTTTGCCATGTGGTGGTGGGAAGCCTGTCTTCCTGGTTCCTAATGTGAAAGATAATTTTGAGTTTCCTTTGTAAAGTGCTTTGAAATCCATGTAAGACCTAAGCATGGTTGTGATAAGTTCTTGCTGTCTGTCAGGGCTGTCCTTGCTGTCTGTCTGGGCAGTACCCAGCCATGTCTTCCCAGCATCTGTTTGTCTCTGCCTCTAGCTCCAGTGAATTGGATGTATTTAAATACTCTTGACAACATGCTACTTGAGGCACCCCTTGATAGATTCAAGGTTCCTCTCAGTAAATGCCAGGTCTGAGTTTTCATTCATTTTTTTATATTAAAAAAAGAATACTGCAACAATTCTCTTGCAAAGAACTCGGAAAGATCCTAATAAGGCAGAATGCTTTTAATATTATGGATTCTTATTGGAAACTTCTGGGTTTCTCTTGTGATTTATGTTTGTAAAATTAGTGCTAAAATTGTGCAACACTTCAGTTGTTCAAAAGGGCCACAAGGTGCCCAATCACTGGATTGTATCAGTTAACATACTGTCTTTGCACTGAGATAAACCCCCAGCAGCTCCACTTCCAGCATGGGGCCATTGCATAGTGAGACCATGGGCCTTAAGGAAGAATGCTTCCCTGGGGTCTATGGTCTTGCTACAATTTATGCAGTGGCTCCATGCTAACAGAGGAACTGCTAGGATGGCAAGACCAGAGAGCTTGGGGAAGCCTGCCTCCCCTGGTTCCATGGTTTTCCTGCACTTAAGTTCTGGTGATGCATGATCAGCATGGAGCTGCTGGAAAGCAAGGCCATAAAGAAGCTTCATGGTCTCACTGCACTTAAGCCACTCAGAGTGGCTGTTTTGTGGAGGGGTTTGGGAGGAGTAGAGGTTTGGAGGGTAGAGGGTCTGACACCAGTGCATCCTGCAAATTGAGCATTTTATCTCTAGTACCCTGGAATGACCTGTCTAAGATGAACCAAAGAGATAACCCTTACTTCAATTCGTTTATCTTTAAAACATTTAGAGGGTACTTAGCATAGGATTACATGCATTAACAGGTGAATGCTATCATTTTAAGTGCACTTACAGGTTACCTTTAAACCCATAGATAGCGCACAGACAACTAAGACTCTCCCATCTCCTAACTCCAGTCATCAATCAGAGAAAAGTAGGACTAGAAGGAACCACCAGAGGTCATCTAGTCCAATCCCCTACATCCCTATCAAAATTATCCTATACAAATCCAAATTCTAAAATCTTCCTAAATCGATTGTCAACCCTGACACAAAACAAGACATAACACTTTAACCTGCCACAGGTAAAGCAGGAAAACCATAGCCACCAATATCCTGGTTCTATAAAAAGTTGTTAAAATATACTCAAGAGATACCAGGTAGAAGGCCATGCCCCCACTACAGAGAAAGGCAAAAACTCCCATAGTCTGTACTAGTCAGACCATGGGGTAAAATTCCCTCCTGTTCCCAAATAAGGAGATAAGTCTGACACCCAGTGGAATGGCAAAACCCAGTCTAGTCTGTCCTTCAGGAACTTACTCACACAATCTCCTACTTTGTCACAGGGTAGTAGTATATGGGGACAGGAGGCTAACTAGTTGTTCAGGTATTCTGAGAAAGTTTCTTATACTCCTAAAGAATATAATGGATGCTTATAACAGAAGAGCTCTGTTTGAGTTATGTTGAGAGAAGTTTTATTTAAGAGGTAAATAGGAAAAAACTCTTCAGTTTTGTTATCAATTACTGTTACAACTTTTTATTAGGATACAAATTGATCTGTTTTTATTGGATACATTGACCTTGTGGTTTGTGTTCTCCGACTATAATGAAGCTCATGGTATGTGTAATAATAATTCAAAATTAATAGTCTTTAACAATGCTTATTTAAAATATGCTTTATTTTTCATTAAATGTTTCTTCTTGTATTCTTCTTCTATACATAATTCACAATAGTAAGCACACACTTAGTCAAAGAATATTTATCTAACAATCTAAGTGATGTTCTTTTATTTTCAATGTATTAACATTTGCCAGGTTCCTGCTTGTGACAAAAGTGGGCCTACTCGTGGCCGGTCACCATATTAACCGCTCCTCTGTCTAGGGCAGTCTGCCGTGTCTCTCCTGCCATGACTTGATGGGATAAACCTGATGTTATAAGCAGGCAGCTGCCCATTTAAATTCCTCAACACCAAGGGGTTTACACACAGCTTCAACCTTCCCTATACCATGTCCCATGCCTTGCAGATGGCATCGTATGTTGATTACAGCACCAGTCTAGGGCTGAGTCAGACTATGCCCCTTGTTGGGCCGCTAGCATTCTACTTTTGCACTCTGCCCCCTCTCACAGGGCCTCATTCATACTTCCCCTCACAGGGCCACTCTCAACCCACCCTACTCCATGACTCTGTGACTCCACAACCTAGAATCTCTAGATGTACCTGGCCCCACTCTGCCCTCTCACTTGGGCCTCGGGGTCTTACACCCCACAGAGGCAGGTGCCTCTCTCTAGGTGTGCCTGGTCCCACTCCGCTCTACTACCTACTAATTTGTAGTAGGGTTATAAGGTACCCCTACCCGCCTTTCACTAGGGAGGCAACTGTCCTGGCATTACTGGGGAACTATACCTCCATGAGTAGTCCCATCAGGCCATCCTTTCCCAGCAGAGTGTAGTTTCAAGTCATACCTCATGACTGCTGTGGCCTGGCTGGTGGAGAGAGGAGACTGCCAGTATGAAGGGGAGCAGTCAAGATGGCTATAGCCCCTGTCCTCACTTCTGATTGGCTGATTGGCTGATTGCAGCCCTGCCCCTCTCCACCAATCAGTGGTGAAGGGCACTGCCATCCAAGCTCTTTAGCCCACAAAAATGGTAGCTGGCCCCATAATAAGCCTGCAAAAATGGCAGCCAACCCCAGGATCTGCCTGCAAAGTCAGCCACCTGCCTCCTCAATTCGGGTAGGTCCCTAGTTCTTGGTGATGGGGTAACTGTACCATGACCACAATCTTGGGAGAAGGATCTTTACCTCTACTCCAGTTCTTTTTATCATTGGGTATAAAATCTGCAGGCCTTATCATTGGGGCCACCAACATCTTATCTGAGGGTCTGGTTCCAGTGATACTTTTGCCAAAGGTTCATTTTCATATCTGATTCGTTATATGTAATTGATTTTTGACAGGTGTATGTAGATGTTTATTAATCACATATCACTCTGATAAAGTAAGTATTAAATATTAAAATATCTCAGAGAGATTTACATTAAGTGTCCTCTGAGGTTTCCAAGTCTTTTCAGGAATTAGCATGCACCCTTATATGTTTGTTGCTGAACTGAAGAGACAGGATTTGTTGGGAATTGAAACAATGTCTGGAAGAAAGTATAGTGAACCAGGTAAGAGAGAAGAACTTATCTCAGGTTTACATACATTTTATGTCAAGACTCACTCATGTTATTTGGAAGAAAAATCTATTTTAAAGAATACCATCCACAGCAGCTAGATGAGCCATAGAGGGCCAGTTCTTTCCCAGAACACTGTTTGACACTTGATGCTGCTGTTGGAGGATGAGGACATGACAGGTCTTTAGACTTTCAGTGAATTGGATAGGACATGATGTTCCCTATAGAAATAGTTCTCTTCCCTTATGGAGTGAAAACAAAATGATCCATTGTGCCCATATTGGGAATTCACTTGTTAATGCAGTTTTGCTTATAAGCTCACCAACATTCAAGATGATCTCTGTGTAAGCTATCATTTTACTTTTTAAATCAGGCATACAATACACACCCTGGCTTGCTCCTGAGAGATCAAGAGCAGAATCACCTAACACCAGCAAACATTTTTTTTTTTTTTTGGAGTCAGGCCCTTAGCCCTCTTTTCACTTTGCTTCCATTAGTAGCAAATCCCCCTTGTCCTTTTTAATTTTTAATTACCATTGTCTGTTCACCTTTGTTTTACCCATGACATCTTCAATTTAAACAGTATCAGAGAGGTTGATGTGAACAGTTTTCTTTTCAGCTTAAGTGACTGCAGCTCGTTTAGTTGTTAATTATGCAGGGAGGTTTGCATGGCTGCGGCTGGTAATTTGAATATGCTCCCAATGTCAGGTCTGTGTCTGGGTGGCTGAGCTTGTAAAAGGATTATGATGTATATATGGTTCATGGCTAAGAGGGCTAATGAAAGTACCTCATTTAATCAAACACAATTAATTAAATGAACTTATGATATTAACCCATCTTTCCGTGCATGTATAATTTATATTAATTGATCTGCTGCATTGAAATTGACCAATCAGGTAGGCTGCTGACAGCCTAAGGAAGAAGGAAGTACCATTAGCATTAGTTTGATGCAAACCATAATTGATGGGTCAGTGTGTTTTAGGGATGTAGCAAAAGCTTTGTTAATTGTCATAAGAAGTTCAAATTGATTGTGTCTGCATTAGTACATAAATTTAAATTGATTAATGTTTTGTTCTAAAATTAATGTCTATACTGGATGGGTTATACAATGCTTTATTTATTGGATTCATTAATGCAGTCTCAGGAAAAATAGTGTTGAAGATAGGTAAGTGAGAGTAGATCGTTAAGGATGAGTTCAATGGAGCCATTTGAGAGGCAGAATTCCGACACTGAGTCTGAGCTGCTAAACTCTACGTTCTGCTTTGTAAAAATGTTTGAGCATGAAAGACTCCAGTGAGACCATGCAGCTTGAGTATTTAATTAAAGCTTGTCTGAAGACAATTACAACAGAAAATACCTTAAATATATAGTCCACTGAGAAGAGGAAATATTAAGAAACCCTAGAGCTAGCTGACAGTATCTCATATGCTGTTAAATGCCACCACAGTCTACATCAATATTGCCCCACAAAAATTCTTGTAAACCTGTTTCCTACAAGCATTACATTTTATTTGCACTGTGTCTTTAGATGAAAAGGAAGCTAAAATTTGTTACAGCATAATTTTGACTGTTTCTGTTATGTATTAGCCACCATAGGGTAATACTATATACAGATTTATATTTGACAGTCCCTATGTTTTAATAAGATATTTGCAATGCACATGTTTGTTTTTATGTTATAAGATAGGACATTTTGACATGTTTTATGGTGCAAGCACTTAAATATACTTTGTCCTCCTCATATCGCATTGTATTTCAGTTTGTTTCACTTTTTGACACACAATTTTAAAGGAACAAAGAAGAGTAGGAGATCCACTAAAAAGTCACTTTAATTCATTTATACCCCCTTTTTCCTTACCAAAGAAAACTTAACATCTGTTTCTTATAAACTGATTTAAATAGAAAATGTGTAATGCATCCTTTCACCAAATGGTTCTTTCTTTTATTGGAGGAATAAAGCAGTTTGACTGTTCTGCTTTTACTACAGTGCATTCATGCTCTTAGAAATGGGACATCTCCATTTTCACGAGGAAACATTCTGAACTTCACACAGTAGAGAGAAGATTAGCTGTCTTTCTCTGCTGTCTTATTGAAGTATTGTATGCAATGCATTATTTACAGACAGTTCCCTGAGTCTATAACAGTTGAATTATATTCAAATATCACTCCATGTGGTGGCACTAGTGAGTAGCAAACATCATAATTGGTTCTTGGAGCACAACTCTACTTCTAACTTTTTGAGGTTGTGTTAATGGGTGCCTTGCACTCATTTTCTATTGCCAGATTTTAAGGACAGCAATTCAAAGCTAAGTCATATCATTCTGAAATAGTGATGAAGTGATGAGTTTTGTCATGTGCAGCAATATCTGCAATACTTTTGACAGTTCAGGCAAATTAAGTTCTTATTACTTGTTTAAATTATGTTTAGTGTTCTTTTATTTGCTATCTTTATATCTGCAGTGTATACTATATAAATAAAGATATCTATGCAAACGTAGTTCTCAAATATCAGGTGACAAAATAATAAATGCTGTAAGTTTTTTGTGTTTTGTATACACCTTTGCATTCATTTGTGTTATTCCATTTAATTACTACTCAAAGAAACATGCTTTTCAGAATGTTGACTTTCCAGTTGTATAAGATTTTACTTTCGAAGATTTTACCCCAACAATGTGTGAAATATCTGATCAAGAGTCAACATCAGTGAAATGGACTGACACTGCGTATAGAAAAGCATGAATGGCTTCCCTTTGTACCACTATAAAGAAAAGAAATAGAAAATGAAATGAAAAAAAATGTGTTACTTAAAAAAACTGAAGCAGGTAAAAACTAGATTGTGCCCCACCACATGATACACCAGGCAAAGAAAAACCCTGACTCCAGGAATACTATACCTATTGGCCAGGATAGACTGGAGATGAGTGCCTTGGGAGTCACTGACTTAAACAGCGACACTTTCTGTCATTTTTCCCCAAGTCAGAAAGGTTAAAAATCAGTCAATAAATAAGTTGTGATTTAAAAAGAATGTTGCCTTTGTTTAGCTACTCTGTGAATGGGTCACAGATGTTCTAAAAGTGGAAATTAATGTTATTAAAAAATACCCCACTTAAGTATAAGCAGAATGCAGTATCACTTGTAATTATTTCGTTAATTGTTTAGTGGCTTATGGTGCAGTCAGAGCTGTGTTCCTTGCTAAAGTATGCAAAAGATGGAAAGAGATTTTTGCTTGCCACCTTTGATGTTTTTAGGGAACGTATGGGAAAAAAATGCAAAAGGACTGGTGTGATATAAGTGGAGAAGTTGGGATATAGTTTGTCAGGTCATCTGGCCTCTATTTTCCCAATGTGAATTGGGATTAATGATGGGAAAATGCCTTAGATATGTTTATTATGCCTGAGTCTGTACTTATGGGTTGTTTTCTCATATTGAAAAGTTACAATAACTCATGAGTTGGACTGGCTGGCTATGTTCACCTTCAGTTAAATAGTTCTGCTATCAGTAGGTGTCACTGCAGCTAATAGGAATTACTAGGAGGACTGAAAGGCAAAGGGGGTTAATTCAGTTAACAGCACAAAGTGAATCAAAACAGAGAACAAGTAAAGACTGAAGAAATGTCCTCCTAATCATTGTGCTATTATTAATATAGTCTGTGTCATAATTTGGAGATTTGAAAGTAATGGATTCCTAGTAAAATATTTGTCCCCTTCTTTGGAAAACATTACCATCAGTCTTGTGTTAGGGTTTGTAGACAGACAGACAGACATTCAGTTTAGTTAAATCAAGGGAAGAAACAGTTATCTTGAAATGCAATAAACCATGTATACTGTAGAAAGCTTTCCCCCAACACTTATAATGCAAAATAATGATAATTCTATCATAGCAGAATATATTTTCTTCAAACACTCTCTGAGGTTGCAATTGCCTATTACATATCTAAGAGAAAGTTCTTATATATTTAAAATAGCTTATTACAGTGCTCTGAAAATGTATTTAATAGAAACCAGAGAGAATTATTATACGGTATATTATAAAGGGTATTATTATATAGTTTTGATACTGAGATGAAGACGATTCAATATTTTTTTATCATAACTACAGTCTTAAAACTTATGTAAAACTAAATAATTCAGATAATTGTACAGTTATGTTTTCTATTAAATGAAGTCATCTGAACCTGTTTTTTTGTTGTTGCTGTTGTTGTTTGTTGTTTTGGGGTTTTTTTAGACAGGTATTCCAGTTCTTAGTGGTATAATCAGTAAAATGCAATGAGTACACTATGTGTCATTAGATTGAATACAATGTTTATTTGTTACCATTTTCATAACATAAATGTTTTGCATGAAGTCACAGTAATTGTTATAAGCTGAAAATTAAATGAAGTTACAGTCCTGTGTTTCTGTAGTTAATAGAAATTAATTCTAAGATAATAAAGTAGGAAGCAATTCATTTTTTTAATAGTGTATATCAAAACTCAGGCCATTCCCAGGCAGGCTTCTAATACTTTCTGAAACACAGTTTCATGCCTAAATCCAGATTCTTACTGGTGGCAGTTGTCTGTCTCAACAATAGGAGGTTGTTCTGTCCTCGGATTGGCTATCTGGTCAATTTAAGATTCTATTTTTAATCTTTTAAAATATGAGCCAGGCTTGAGGAACCTGGAGTGTGATGAGCATTATTACTGTTAGCTTCAAAGAAAATATGAGGCAAGCATTTTCATATGAAGCATGTTTTACTAAAATAATCAGTATCATATTTTAAATAGCTAAACTCGTGTCACTGTATTCATACTATATACACAACCAAAAGTCTATGACATATCTGAAAGAAAATATGGACAGTTATCAAGTTATAATGAATTTATTCTAGAAAAAAGATCTTGGTTTTATCCTCTTTTGTTGGGAATAAATAAATGTGTGGTCAGACTTAGGTATTGACTGTATTTAATACAGCATGTTTTAGAACTTTTTCATATGCTTGTGGAGTTGAAATGTTTTACAAATTATTTTACAACATTTATTATGTAGAAAAGGGTCTGGGCTTTTAGGCAGAGATGTGATTCTAACATACTGAGAGCCTGCATGATTAAATGAAGAAAAATGATTTAACGTGAGGATTGTGACTATAGTTTGTAAATTTCATTTACTGTCATCTAAAAATGAAAGCTTTCATGTATGACTGAAGCTCCAGCTGAAGCTCATGTTATAGTGTCAAGAGGATTTGTTCAATTTGTTTTGAAATTAAGTTATTGACAAAAATCAAATGAACCAAAATGATTTATCTTTCTCTCCACACTTCTTGGTCACTAAATACTTAGTCATTTTCCTTTTAGGAACTAATTCAGCCACTCTTACAACCTCTGAAGGGTCATATCTTATTGTACAAGTCATTCCATTCATTTCATCAGACAGTTGGGATAACATATGTAATGTATATTTTATATATTACATATATATTTGTATATATATACTTTCACATACACTGATATACACAGTATTTATTGTCATAACAAAATTGCATGTTATATCTTTTTGAAATGATAACTAATTGCTGATATTCCACATTCCACCTAATAATATTTACGAAATGTAGAATAATTTAGGTAATGTACATTTGCAGAATATTGAAGATTACCATTGCTGTGTCTATGCTAAAGCTTACATGCTGTATTTTTTAATACATTTAACTTTGCTTCTAAAAATGCTATTCATGCTAGGTAATATGTATTTCTTTTAAAGCTAAAATATACATGTGCATTAATAGTCCAATTTCACATTCTGTTGAGCACCTTGCAACTTCTGCAATTTAGCTGTCTCCCAACATGCCTGCTTTGTTGTTGGAAGTTAACTAAAGTTTGCCCATATTAATGTTTTCAACTATCATACCTGAAGCAAGAGAGAGAGATGAAAGAGATTAGTTCTATGTCCAAAAATTGGTTATCTGTAGCTTTTCATGAAATTTGCCCAAAGGGAAACTTTCTAGAAATTTTTCTTGTTACTCAACATGATCCAGTCAGAATCGCATTTGTTCCTTTGTCATGTTACTTTAGCATGGTATGTTGAGTAAAGTGAACAGGTGCCTTCTTGTATTGATCAGTGATCATGGCAAGGAGCTATTATTAGATTTTGAAGGGGAAAGAGAAGGCATGAGAAATGAAGAGGAGAAAGTGGGACAGGTTATTGATGATGGTAATAACTGTGCTCACTGGTCTCCAAACACCGGAGCTGTAAAGTTGACCAGATGAGGAGATCAGTATAGATATGTTGAGGGGAAAAGACAACATGAAGAAGTATGGAGCATAGCTTCTTACCTGGCAGAGTTATTAAAGTTCATTGAAGGAAGATGAACTGTTTCAATATGTTAAACACTTGAGGCTGTTAAGAGAGAGTTGCTGTCACTGGAAGAGGCATTGTTTGGGGAGGTTTGCTTGCCTCCACCCTCCCCCCCTTTTTTTTCTTTTTCTTTCTTTTTCTTTTTTTTTTAATTTGAGTTTCAGTTCCTACATAGCTGTATCCCTGATCTCTATGTAGAAATTAAAAAGCAAGCTAATCCTTTCCTCTCAAAAAGAGAGACCATAACTGTATTAATTCCTGATTCTGAAAGCGCAGATCACCTGATAAGTCAACCAGTAAGATGGAGTTATCCATTGTTAATACAGATATACAATATTTACTTCATGCATCCATTTGGTATGATGTCTTTCTCAGGTAGAACTTAATACTAGGCAAGCCACAGCCATATTTTAGAAGCCAAAGATGCAAAATATTATATAGTTTTGTGTGTAATAAAACATACTACCCAGCAGAGATGAAACTATGCTCAATATGAATCAGAACATGTTACTTTTATTCAAACAGTAACTCTAATATAATTAATGTAATGGTGATAAAAGGCAAAAATGTAATTCTACATTCTGTTCGATAGTAAGAAGTGCACTAAATTAAGAGACAGTGAACTCTCAACAGTAAATTTTGCTTGAGGGTTAAACTCCCTGTTCTGTTGAAAGGTCACTACATGATTCAATGTTTTTAATCCTTCCACAGTGTAATGACATTTTAGGGGTTGTTTGCAAACATATATCAAGGTTGTCTATACAGAATCACATTTGATTTCAGTGCATGGGGAAGGGTTACTTCTTCAATTGTGTATAAAGCACGTGCTAATTTAAATGCTGTCATAGGAGTTTGTCTTACATTCTGGAAAATAAAATAAATGTAGAACATTGAAATAGATTGGAGAGGAAATCATTTAAATTATTATTCACTGTCAGTCATTCCATTTGTGGAATGAAGTATTATGTAGGGCCCTCACTCCTTAAGTTAAAATACACAGTTCCCATTAACATTAGTGAGAATAATGTGACATACAAATTACAAACAAATAAACTTCAAACCAAATGCTGCCTTTGGAGGTATGCTACTGAAGTCAGTGAGAGACCCCTACAATTATGCACTGAAGGACAGAGGGTGATTTTCTGCACAAAGCTCTCAGTCTTAAGAAGACTCAGCTGGCAGTCCTTCAAAAAAAACAAAACAAAAAGAAACCCTCCTTAAGAAACAAAGGAAGTTTTCTTTATATTCTATTCAGTATCATGAAGTTTTTCATCTTTTCAAAAAATGCATTCTTTAGCCAGGGTATAGATTTGTCGGATTGTAGTTGGCATTTGCAAATATTCTATTCCCTGAAAAATGTGGTTTTGGTGATCCTGAAACTGAATTTGGGATGTATTCAGCAGATATTTATGGCTAGAAATATTTTTGGTATGTGTGGGAGTAGGTTTTACAAAACTTTTGGAAAATTCATTGTGAATCCCTGTTTTTCCCCAGGAGTAGGCAGGTGTGCTTGGGTTAAACTATTGACTTTTAGGGGAGATTTGAACTCTCAGTCTGTCAACTCCCAGATGCATAGCCTGAGAATCAGCCAAGAGAATCATTCTTCCCTGGAATAGTTGATGCAAAGTGAAACAGTTCCAACAGGAGGGACAGAGGAAAAACTGCATCTGACTACCTTATAGCCTCATGGTTAGCACACTTTCTTAGGAGAAAGGAGACCCAATTTAAAATTCTCTTTTTATCTGATTCAGGGGTAAGATTTAAACCTCTGGGTTGCCAGTTGGAGATCTCTGGCCAATGTGACCCATGAGAGATTAATACATGAGTCCTGGGCTTCTTCTCAGCCACCACTCTTGCTGGTGCTGCAGGGGTCTTTGACTTCCCCCTCTCTCCTCCAGCTTCCACTTCCTGTGCCTGCCTCAGGGGGTGATTGCAGGGGTCCATGACCTATGGAAAATGGGTTCTGCTACCCATATAGCAGTAGAAGGGGGAAGAACTAGTGGACCTGCACTGGATGTAGTAACCAATCACTCAGACATTGGTTGGACACTCAGTTGGACATCCCTAATTTAAACCAAGGTCCATCTCAGAATATCTCATTATCTGGCAATTAGGACAAATCACCTGAAATATCATTTATTGTCAGACAGTAAGGTGTCTGACAGTAAGGTGGATCTTCCTTTATTTCCCTTACAGGAGTTATTCCACATTGCATGGGCAACTTGTATAATTCACTGCTCAAGCAGCAGAAAGTGGCTGTCTAGCCTGTTGTTCAGGACAGTCACCTAGAAAGTGAAATATGTGGATGCCAGTCTCCTGAAGGGTGGGAAACATGGTTCAGAGGGAAGACAACCTATAGGTACATGGAGATGTTACACTTAGATCAACCTAACTAGGACTGTCAATTTAAGTGGACATACATTTGGTGAGTTCAGATATTGAAAAAGTGGCCAGCTCAGTTGACTTAGTTCACCTGAGGAGGTGAGCTAAGTAGATCGGGCTAACCCATGTACATGTTCAGAGTGTATCCCCATACCTGGGAAAGCCCAGCTGCTGATCTCAGCCCTGGGCCTCCCCAGGCTGACTGCAGCCCTCCTCCCCACCCCTGACCAAGCTACTTTTAGCTGATCAACCACTGCCCCCCAACAGACAATCTCTCCCACTGCATGAACCAACCAACCCTCCCCCATGTACATGCTACCCCTTTCTGATCCCACTACCTCTCCCCCCATACCAACTTACTTAGGTCACATTTGTTGCATGGCTCCCAGCACCAGTGAAAGTGTGCACAAGTCGGCCTTGAACTATGATCACATGACTTAAAGTAAGCCATGGGATCATAGATGTTCCCAGGGACATCTGCACATGCCCTTCATCTCCAACATTCTAAGTGAGTGCCCCAACCATTAGGCTACTGGATATAAACTAGTGGGCTCATCTAGTCCATCATTTCTTTTGCAGGTTTTAAACCTGCAAGAAAAGGAATTATTTCATTTTTGGGTCAATGAAACATTTCGTCTAACATGAAATTAAGTTTTTCAATTCTGAGCCAGGGAAAAAAAGTTTCTTTTTATTTTGGCTCAGTCAAAACCAAATCAGTCTCATTTTTTGGTTCAGCAGCTGAATCATTGAATCAACTGTATGCACAGCCTTACTAGGAATACACACATCCATTCACTTTAAAGAAAATAAATAACTAGAGATTAGGTACCTTGATCAGACACTAACAGCAGTCCTAAAACCTCACCATCTCTCAAACTAGATTTGAACCAAGCATTTATTGAGGAGCTGTTTCCATCAACATATGCATTTCCTGGTTCTAGCCATGACCAGAACAGAAAAACATACATAAGTGGGAAAGTGACATTGTGGAACAATGCCACACAGTGGCTCTTCTAGGAAATATTCTGAGGGAACACGATCCTTCTATGAGTTTCATAGTGCACACAGGTTGGGGTTTAGGGTGATTCAGCTAGCCATCTTTGAGGTTCAGGGTATGATATTGGTCTGTTCCTGGGTGATGTACACAATTCCTGAAATCACAAGAGCAGGTTTCAAACATGTTAGTAAACTGTTCTCTTCACTCTTTCTTGTTTTTACTCAAATCAAAACCTGGCCCTAAATAAAATTAAGTGCAGTATTTGAGAAGCTGGACATCTCCAGAATACTAAATGGAATTGCTATTCCTTGATAATTTCTATCTGTTGCTTGAGAGGGAAGGAGTATCATTTGGAAACTTTTCTTGTACAAATAACTTGTTATGAAATCCCTGAGGACTTCTTTGATTCACCTCCACAGAACTGAAATATGATGTCAGAACTCAGATTCTCTTATCTTCTTACTTGTGGAGCTATTTATTTTGCATCTATCTATGTTGCTTTGGATTATAGTAGAAAATAAAGTGCATCTCCCTCCTGAGCTTATTTATGAAAGATGTCCCAGACTGGAATCAAGTAAACACTAAATGGATGATTCATTGAAGGCAAAGCTATATTCTTGCATATAAAAATAGATTATCTGAGAATTACTGCTAACACCATTCTAACTATGGTTTCTTAAATGGAAACCTGGTACCTTACTGCTACAATCAGTAAGGCAAAATGACATTTTCAAGCTTTAGTTCAGAGCAGTTAACATCACTATCAGTGTATTTCAAATTCAGGGGAGACTGACAGAGAGCAAGGTATTATCTCTAATATATTTTGCTTATTCTGACTTAATAAGCATATGGAGTAGCAATAAAACACACTTGGCAGAAGCAGTACATATAACTCTTTAACTATGCAAAGAATTGAACAGAAAAATGGAGATGTGGCCCTTTAGTATTTTATTTTATTTCTAGTAATGAATAGCATTTTTTTGGACATTTTGATTCTGGGTCAGCCTTTCCCATAATACAAGTGGTGGCCACAGGGTTGTCTGGTGCAAACTTTTCCTCCTTTATAAACTAGGTTTTCATGACTCCCTCAAGGATTTGTGATGAGACAGTCTGGATTGTTTGAATCACATAATCCCTTTGAACAATGTTTTCCATCCCTATAGATTTCAAGTTGTGCTCTAGCTTTTAATCTTATTTATCAGGTAAATATGAATCACCTTTTCTGAAGTTAAAGAAACTAGTGGCTGCAGTGATCAGTGATGCAGGAAAGGAGGAAAATTCCCACAGGAAGAAAAAACCCCCCTCAGTTGCTGTGTGGTGAATATATACCTCCACAGCACTGTTGATTTGGCAATTATATGCTCTAGGCTATAACCATCCTGTGAGTGGGTCATTCAAACAGTAGGGCAGAATTGCAGGCAGCCAAGAATCTGGCTCATATGTGTTTCTTGAGGGCAGCAAACCCAACTAAGACTATCCCTGTTTGTCTGAACTCAATTTATACTTGAACATGATGGTTTACCATTAAAAATAGCATATCAAGGGATGGCTTATTTACTTTCAAAACCATCTGAGGGTTACATGATTGACTTTCTGCTAAATGCTGACCCTTTGTATTTTTTCTGAGAGTGACCTCTGTGGAATTAATAAAAAAGTAATTGTTCTAAAAATCTTATCTTCACAAGATTTTCACCCATCAGTTCCATACTTCAAGAGGAAAATAAGACAGAAATCCTCCTAGATGCTGAAGTAGTTCTGGAAGAGGCCAACAAACAAGATTTCCCCTATTAGTCATCCAATACCAAAGTGTTGCTACCTTGGAGGTTAGAATTTCCCTTATACAGGCAGTCCTCAATTTATGACTTTTTGAGTTGCAACAAACAGCACTTAAGACATTTATAAATTGGCACCCTGTTTCAACCTTCTGACCTGGGCTTTGCCTTTATGATCCTGCGTACAGCTGCATCCCTCTAGTAAGTCTGGTGTGGCAGAAGGGAAGGGGGAGGGGTGCTGTGACAGGGCTGTGCTTCCGAGAGGGCCCCCCTGTAGCCTCCGCTCCACCTCTCGCCCCATTGCCTACCCCGATCCAGGGGCACCCCCCCATGCCCTTCTGCTGCTTGCCCAGCCAGGGCAGGGCGGACATGGGATGGAGCCATGGCTCATGGGGGGCAACAGAGGTCGGGGGTGGCTGTTGCTATTGTGCACTGTTTGGCACCCCCAGCCCCCACCCACCCCGCACAGATCTCAGGGCACACCCCCCCCCATGCCATCCTGGATAAGCGGCAGAAGCCAACAGACAAGCAACTTGCCCCAACCACTCCCTCACTGCGGGGGGCCTTGATTTCCTCCCCCCCACACACACACACTCCTTCCCTTCCTCCTCCCATTCCACCAGACCAGACCTATCAGCTGGACGCAACTATATCAAGCATCGTAAAGGAATCAATCCCCCATTTGTAATATTGTTCCTATGGGCAAATCAGTTCTGAGTTATGAAGTTTCGATTTAAGATGTGGTTTTCAGGAAACAATTGTATCGTAAGTCTGAGGACCGCCTGTAATTACCTCTAGATCAGAACTGGGGAAAGATCATACCACAGAACTTTCAACATGGTTTTTGTCATTGTCTAATTTGCTTGCCAGCAACTTTTTTGAATTTTTTGACTTCCATTCTTTCAAAACCTGCAGGTAAAAAAAGGTAGCTTCATATGCCATACATCTTTCTCTGAAACATCTGGTAGTGGCTTATCTTGGTAACACGATTCTAGAATAGAGGAACAATTAATCGTCACTACTATGGCAATTCTTGTGCTCCTGAAAAGTATAATTAAATTTCATCTACTTAAAATGTCTTAAGAAAAATAATTTGAAAGCTCAAAATAGTCATTGTAGCATCAGATTTGTACCTGTGAATACAGTTTCTGCTTTCAGGTTTTTTAAAAAATGAATACATTACATTTATTTTTCTCTGTCAAGTAGGCTTATTCTCACTTGTAATACTCCTTTGATTTTAATTGTGCTTATGAAACCCTTGCACATTGGGAACTTTTTTCTTATCATGTATGTTAGCATCTGCTTAAATACTGAAGAGAGGTTAAAAAAAAAAGACCCGTCTATCTGCTGCAAAATTGCAGAAGATCCATAAGGAAAGGCATACTTACCTACATTCCCATCATCCTCATATGCTTTCTATGCTCTTCATAAAATTGCTACTGGTGTGAAGGACTTAACATGTTACTTTTTATTGAATGTTCCCCTTCTATGCTGGCTGAACAGTACAGCATAAATTTCTATTATCCAGATAGTGTTAATTAGCAGTCCATATCTTCTACATACCTTGGGGGCAGTTTGCATGTGTAAGATGCTAGTATTATCATTGCAGGTAAAATATGTGGTGCCAGTACTGTAAAAGGGAGTCCCGTGAAAGAGTGTGGTTGTACAAAGCTGTGGGAAAATTGTCTCCTCGGTCCTGTTGTCATTGGCCACTCTGATTTTTGGAAGGCCTAGAAACCTGGTTTAGATTTATCTGACTCACTGCCACTGCAGGACAGAAATTTGAAAACTCACAGGCCCTGGATTACTGAAGGCAAGACTTCCCCTTGATTCTATTTTACATTGGAAAAGGAGAAGGTATACCATTATACAGATGCTACATAGTTTTCCCAACATACCAGTAGTTCTACTAATGTGCAATAACTGACTAATAATGCCTCTACTGTTCTAGTTTTGGAACTCCTCAAATAAAAACTGACATCTGTGCTAGAATGTGTGATCCTGTTGTGAAATGAAATGTACCAGATAGAAACTGGATTGAAATCACTAACTTTAGAGGAGCTGAGAATGGAATGGAATGAAGAATCTAGAAATTAAAAGTTATTGTGTTTTTTATACGCTACCCTTTTTTTCTTATGAGGGTTACTTACCAGCCAGGTTACTCTAAGTTCTCATATTACCAGAATTTTGTCTTGGTAAACAAGCTTACTTCCATTTTAGTCCTTGTAAGACCAAGCATAATACTATTCAAAATAGCATTTCTATCCAGAACAAAAATATTATTCATGTAAAGAATGCTTCTGCTGTCAAGAAGATGATTTGATTTCAAACAAATAACCTTTCAGCCTTTCATTCAGAGATATTTGAAATTCTTTTCACAACTGATCAACATTTTATGAAGTCTTTAGCCAAAACAGAAAGACAGGGGAAAAAACTCCACACACTATGAAGAGGAGATAGCTTATGAGAAGACATGTTTACATGCTAGTCAACTGCTGATAACTTGTCCACTTGGTTTTGCTAAACAGTATCCTATTTGAGTTAAGATTCAGATCAGGTTTTTATGTAGCAGATGTACCTTCCTGAAGTGGAAGGATTTTTGTAGTAAATGATTCTGTTCATCAGATGCTTTTCTTTGGTGTGAGAGGAACATCACACAGCTGCTGTCTATAACACTTGAGCTTATTTGTGTAGTTTTCTGTTTTACTCATACAGTTCTTACTGTATGTGGATGCTCTATTAATCTTTCTATATGAACAGTTTCTCTGTTTAATTAAATTGGGCCCAGTGAGCCAGTGCACAGCCCTGTGATAAGCTCATTCATCTTTATTTGATTCTTTGCTGACACCTGAGTTGCCCTATGACATAGGTTAAGTCACTGAGTGGCCATTACCTCCTCGTTTGCTCTCTCATGTTACTCCTAACCACCTTCCTGAAGTCAAATCCAGATGATTTGTGCCAATTTCATGGGGGCACAAACTGGAACATCCGATAACTTTCTACATGGTTGACTTTATACAATCTCGCTTGCACATCTCAAGCTGCTATGTCTGTCAAAACACAATTTTTCCCCTCCTCCTTATGGGCTTTGATAGAGCTATGAGTACTAGAGGTCTCAATTATAAAATGTCATGACACTGCCGCACAATTTTTTACAGTAATTTCACAGTGTCACTTTGTGATTATTTCAGGATAGCTTTGAACCATGACTGAAATGAATTGTGGCCCTTAGTGTATTGGGTGATACAAATTGTGAGCTGGTGTGACAGAGAGGCAGGCATTGTTAGGAATAAACTCTACACAGAAAGTGAGAGGCATGCATTTCTCAGAGTCAGACTATGGAAAGCAAGAAAGTAAAAGTTGGGATGAAGAAAACAGAAGAGGAGAGAAATAAATGTTTCTCCATCAAGCAAACATTGGACTGTGCAGCTTTAATCCAAATTAACTGTTACCTAATGCTTGAAATCTGGAATTCTACAAGAAGCCTTTCTAGAATCTTTTGCTAGAATCAAGAAACATTTTCTACGTTTTTTCCATAAAGTTAGATATTTGCAAAAAGAATGATTTGTAAATATATAGTAATAGTTAAGTTCATGCCTTACCCAGAAATTGTTGAGTCTGATGGACATTATATCAATTTAAAGTACAGCTTTGTGTAGTTTTAATAAGCCAATTGTTTTTCAAAAATTAATTTGGAGGAGGTCCTTTGTCCACATATCCCTAACACTGTTATAACTGTTACCTCTACCACTGTCCTTTGAAATGTTTGGGGTTGGTCATTCCCACATCCTGTCCCTTGCCAAGCAGACACATTGTCCCCAATTCTTCTGGAGAAAAAGCCAAGGCTAAGAACTCAGGATGACTATACTAATGCAGAAAGGACACTTCAATGCCTTTCTAAATAGCAGTTGTCTAAAGTATAGGCTTAACTACTTTTCTGAAGTCAGACCTAAGATTTAATCAAATCTTGTGCAAAAGCTTGGGAGCCAGGGTAGAACCTTTTTAAAATGGGTGTTTATAAAGGAATCATTGGTCCGGGAAGATGCTTACAGTATGACTAGAATGAATCTAGCTGTACAGGATCCAAAGGAGAGCAAAGCCAACCAATTGCAAATGTACAATTGCCCTAGTTTCCTGAATGGTAGGAATCGGGAGGAAAGATGGATCAACATTCCTGGAGTCTTGCAGAGGAAGCAACTCTCCACCAACAGTGATTCAGAGAAAAATTCTGTAAAGAAATCCTCAGAACTTTTTTCCCTACCAAATTTCCTTCTGTGCAAAGGAAAATCTTATACATGATGAACATTTTCTTCATTAGCGTTCTAGCATGCTTAGTTTTATAAATGGGAACTTAAGAGACACAAAAGTGACAAGTGCCTGTTCAGAGAAGTTCACAGTCAAAGGGCATGTTCACATTTCGCACTGGTGAAGTAATAGGATACTTAAGCCAGTTCCTAACAAAGGAAATCAACTTGCGTGGACCTCTGTATAACTGTGGCTAAACTGGTTCTGATACGCAAGCTAGCTCATTTTAAAGCTGAGGTGCCTCTTCATTATAATACAGTGTTCAGTGTCCTTATGCCATAAATTAGACATAATAAACAGGACATGGGAGTAAAGAAACAAGGAGGGAGGATCAGAGGTAAGGGAATACAAACTTTCAAAGAAGACCATTCTGCCTAAGGAAAGATGTTTTAACTAAATTTTGCCTTTCATTGAGATGGTTTGTTCTGCAATGATGACTGATAGTAATAAAAGCTAGAAAACTTTGTTTAAAATTATCCTGTGACTGTTAGCAGATTGCTTCAACTAACCCTCACTCCTTTTATTCCATGGAATCTACTAGAGCAATCTGCAATGAAAACGTTTTCTTGTGGGATCAAATCAGGTTGGGATAGGTATTTTTTAAAAGATAATCTTCCTTTTCTAAAGTTGGAGCATCAACATTAAGTGTTCCACACAGGCCTCTGTTTTGGGATCCATACCCCACATACTGATATGGAGGAGTGGAGGACTTGATTCTGCCAAATAGTGAACATAGTTTCTTCAGTTCTCAAGTGAAGGTGTGTGCATGGGAAGAGCATGGTTTTTCAGGTAAACTGGTATTTCATCTCAGAGTGCTTAGTTCAGAGGGACTATGTCTTATCAAACAGCTCCTATTTGTTGTTGCCCCTAATTTATCAAGAAACTTGAACAGGCAAGTTTTCCCACCAAAGTGATCCAACATATTTGTATCCTGAGAGTTGTGAACATGCCTTGTACTTTGCTGAATCAGGGCCATAATACTTTTATAATGTCCTGGGAAGTTCTGTTGGGTTCAGTGAGTTTTGAACCAGGCCCTAAGTATGTTGCTTTCTTCTGAAGTGGCCAATCCACAAAGAGATGATGAGCCTACAGTGACCAATTAATAGAATTACCATTTTTAGCTCAATGGCTAGAGGCCCTTAACTTTATGGTGAGTTTAGTGAGACTGTTTTTTTCTGATGCCTGTGCAATAAATACCCATTCTGAAGTCATTGGACACAATCCCTGGTAGCAAATGCCTTAAAAATCAGAGGGCTATTAACTTCAGCACCTCACTACTGCAGTGTGGTAAAGTTTGATTTCTTAGGTTATCTGGATCCAAATCAGTTAGAAAGTATAGATCAAGTCCAGCACCTCATGGTACTACTCTCCAGTGACTCTGCAGACTTGCTAGCGTTCCACTTTTTACTTTAATTTAAATTCACTACTATTGAACTAAAGCTGTAAACAAAAAAGATTTAATTATTTCCGCCTTTTTAGATGTTTACTACCTTTTTTGGTGTTAACCTCATTTTGGTCAATTGCCTTCACTTTTTTTTAAGGCAAGATTTCATCTTTTACACTTTTATAAACTGAGAAATGTCACACCAATTCAAACAAAAGCAAAATAAAGCCATTGATTGTATAAATGGCAGGTAAAATAAGGAACAAGACTGGGAGTAAATGCTAAATGGCAAAAAATTGCTTTTATCTTTTTTTTCCCCTCCTTAGTGATTGTTTGATGTAAAGTACAAGCCAGCTGTTGCCAGCAAAACTGGTCATCTCATTTAGTCTGTAATGCTATGTACTTTCACCCAGCACTGATAACATTACTTTATATTGCAGGTTCAAGCATTTTTATTGTTACATAGAACAAGGATAACCTTCTTACATCTAAAACTCCTGTGCAATCTTACAAGAAAACTCAATTAATCAATTAGAATACTTTACTCAAATTACAGTGGAATTATGTGCCTCTCTCACTGAGAACCACTGGAACTTGTGGTGCATTACATCAATTAAGAATACTTAATTTCTAAATGGCACAAATGAACAAAGTATGAGTCATAGTGAACGTTTACTCCTTAAAAGCCATCAGTGCTAATGGTTTTGTAACCTTTGTAAATTTAATATGGGTTTCATTTATACAGCAAACTAAACCCACGTCAGGATGGTGTAATATGACTGCTCATATACACGGAGCTTTATGCAGCCACACACTTAATTGCATAAATAATAAAGATAGGTTTTGAGGTAGGCATCTACTTACACTTCTTTTTGTGTGCAGATATGATCATGCTGTGCTATCACACAGCAAGAAGTGCACTTAAGCCAATCAATAAGTAATGATTCATAACATTTTTTTCCCAGGGTGAAGTTATGATAAGCAAAGATTAAGCTAAGAAGGAAGCATAGTTCTGTGCCCTGTAGAAGGACATCTTCCTAAATATTGCACCTGCTTTTTTAGAGCTGTTTATCTCACTGAACTTTAAGGTTTAGGTCAAACTTTTTCATATTAACATCAGCTTGGAATGGAAGATCACATTATAACATTGAAAATTTAAATTTCCAAACATAATGAAAACAGCTAGTTTAGTAAGTAACACTTTCTAATTGAGACATCCCTAATGTTGTTATGAAATGGTGTGATGTTATAATATTCTGACAATAAGGAACTTACTGGAAATAAGTGTGCATCATAACTTATCTGTCCACATTTAAACAAAAGCATTGTTCACAAATACAACCAAAAACATTTTAAATGTATTGCAAAGGTTACTTTTAGGTATGCATTACACTAAAACACTTTACAACAACTTTAAGAACTGATGTAGGAGTCTTAATACATATTGAAGAATTTGGTATTGTGTTATGAATGAGTTTATTCACAGGAGTAAACACTACTTATTAGGAGATTCTGCTATGGATGCTTTCCTCTGTTGCCCCTTTTTCAGATCTTCTTCAGGGAAGGTAGAAACATAGGTTGGGAGGAGTGTGTGGATTTATTATCCTATGTATAAAACCTTCAGGAGAGTCCCAAGCAGGGGAACTTTCAGGGCAAGTTGATGAAAGTGGCTCTTCCTCTGGCTGGTTATTTCAATCTCTAGCTTTTATTACAGGGTCCTTCCTCCCTGTAACCCTACCCTTCGAACTGTCCATGGGATGATGGGAATCATTTTAAAAAGATTCTTGTGCAGACTTACTCCCTCACATTCTCCTTTTGAAAATACTATTATAGGAAGAGATAATCTGACACCATGTATGGTCAAAGGCCTAAAATTCACCTTAACTCATATTTTGTTTTAGATTTTTCCTCCAGTTTTCATGCCCCAGTTTTTCTGTTAGTCTTGGCAAATGTAGTGATAGACATAGAAATAATTAGTATGCTACCTTCCATGGCCCTTGAAAATATTATGGGCATGTCCACACATGCAAGCATGTGCATTTGAAGTAGCTCAGATAGGAACAGCACAAATTTGAGCTGGGGTTTTTTGCCTCGGCTCACGTGCCTGGACATGCACTTCAGTGTGGGGCAAGTTGTGCCACTTGGGGCAAAATAACCTTGCCCAGCTCCTGCCATATCTGAAGACAGGGGGAGCTAGAGCCTGGGGCCCGCACCTGTGCTTGTTCCAGCAGTATAAAAACCTGCTCTGGTGAGCAGCTCAGGGCTACTTGCCCTCAGGAGCTTCTGAGGCCCAGCCAGTTGGTATCTGGGAACACTACCCCTTGTGCTAGCTGGACTACTGAAGCAGCCCTAACCTGGAGAGGCTCCTGTCCCTTCTACCCACTGCAGCAGTCTGGCAGTGAGGGCTGCTGCCTAGCTGGGACCTGCTGCCACCTGTGACAACATCCACCCTCTTGAATCTGAGGCCCCATGGCTGCACACCTGCCAGACCCAGATGGCGTGCCCCTGCTCTGCCATCTGGGCAACTATTGCCCAGAAGATGTGCTGCTCCTTGTGGTGGCCCCCTTTGAACTGCCAAAGCATGTCCTCTGGGCCCCAAGTAGCCAAGAGGTCAGCCACCTTCTCTGCCCTCCAGCTGGGTCCCCAGTGCTGGCCCTGGACAGGCTACTCTGCCTGGGTCTTGCCACTTGTCTCGTCAGCAGAGATCCTGGTGTTGCCTGTTTAAAAATTGCAAATTATCTACTAAAAAACCCAAATTCTCTCATTAAAATACCCAAAATAGTGTTCTTTTGCTATCCAAATGAAATGCCACTATATATAGAGAGATCAGTTAGGCAATGTTTTATTGATATATTTACAAGTTTAAAGTGTTTTGGAAGTCTAGCAGTGCCTCTATCATCATAATAAAATAAATTCTAAATATCTATGCATTTTGGCATTTACTTTTGGCTTCTTTGTGTAACCCAGGAATAGCCAAGGGTGTCCCCGTCCTCAGTTGGAAGGGGTAGATGAGACAGGTGACAGTGATGTGAGAGGGACCTGTGATTTGAGCTTCATGTCCCTCTTTCCTCTGTAGAGTCAACCCTACACCAATCCTCTTAACTTTTTACACTTTATTAAGTTATAATATACATATTATCCTTATCCAATATACACAGGTAAGTATTTCAGTAGGTATCACCCAACAAATACCAGTTTTCCTTTAAGTATTCCCAATGATATCATTCAACAACACTACGGATATACAGATAAATATTTACAATATGGTAATCCAGGAACCACGGCCTGGGACTACTTGTGGGTAACTCACATCAGGGACGGCCTTCTCAATCCTGTACCCTATGGAGGCCTGGCGCAACTGGTGAGTCCTCAGGATGCCCATGTGAGGAGGAGGGGCCGAAACCCAGATGGGTGAACCAGATAAGTTAGAGTCAACAGGTAGTTTACAGGGAACCCAGAGGAATCATTGGCAGAGTACAACCAGGTAGTAAAGGAAGGTGGGGGAGGGGAGGAAGGTGTGAGCAGGCAGCACACCATTAAGAAACCAATTGTACAAAACTAAACCAATCCCATCACATATTGTACAACACCTCCATAGTCATGATAACAATCTTACAAAAATATAAGGTGCAGCTTTACACAATATAAGGCGCGTCTACACCTGGATTCCAGTTAGCAAGGGGTACTTCCCCTCCTATGGGCCTAGCTGGGAGGGGATCTTTTACCCGGGGCTTCCCTCTGGGTTGGGGGAGTGGGGCTTATTTCAGGAATGCCTCCCCTGTGGGACCCGATTCCACTAGCAACTTGCAATCCTCTCCAAGGAGCCGTTGACTGGGCCTCAGGGTCTTCCACTCAGTCAGAGGCCCCCTGGCACTGTCTGCCTCATGCTGAGACCTCCCCTCCTGGCCCTATGCACCACTTTGAGCACCAAGGGTTCTTCCAGCTCTTGGGGGCGGGAGGAGGGGTGTGTGTGCGGAAATCCAGCCACTGCTGGCTGAGTTTACCCAGACTTATGCCTGGGCCTTCCCTTTCCTGGTCCTTCTCTAGGCTCTGGGGCTCTTTTACTTCCTCGGCCAAGCAACACTATGGGGCTCCAGCTATTCATCCTATGCCAGGGTTAATCTGAGCAGTCTCAAGCTGCTCCCAGGGCCAGCCCTTTGTGTGCCGGTCTGCACACCATGTGGGGCCTGAGCAACCTTGAGCTGCTACCAGGGCCAGCTCTCCATGTGCTGGTCTGCACACTGTGTGAAGTCCAGTGGATCTGCAGCTTGCAGGTCCAAACTCGGTCTTGGGACTCCTCACCCCCTCCCTTTAGGAAAGGGGTGATGTCAGCTCCTTCCCTGCTCTTCCCCAATTGGTGGATGGGCTCCACCAACTGGCATTGAGACTTTTCAAGCCTGGGATGCACCGGGGCTACACCAGGTAAGTCCGCCACATTTATCACAGAAAAATCAGAGCTGCCCCTTAACCCAGTTGGTCACCGGGATGTGCAGTGCTGAGTAGCACTGATTTGCCAGTGCCCTGCCCCTGCTTTTACCCTCGCTCTCAACCCACAGCCTGCCCCCCACCCCAGTCCCCTCATTCCTGACCTACAGGGCCAGGTATGTGGGTGATGGGTTTGTGGGGTTGTGTGGGGTTTGTGGCTGGATTGGGAGGGACTGTAGGTGTGGGGGGACCATGTGGGAGGACTGCTCAGGAGGGATGGGTCCTCCACTCCCCACAGGACACAGACCCCCCTCACACAGCTCATGGATGGTCCCCCCCACAGGGCCCATAGCCACCCCCAGCAGGGCCAACATGCCCCCCACATGGTCCACAGTCCCCCACACATGAATCACAGCTCACCTACATCAGCAGTGGCTATCGGTACACTCAGGGCCCTCCTGGAACAGTTCCCCATGGGGCATGGGGCAGTGCAGCTTGGCCCCAGCTCCTGGCACCCAGCACTGAGTGCCACATCGTGTGGTCCTGACCCAGCTTGGTGCGGGGCTGTGCATCTTCAGGCAGCTCTGGGCTTCTCAAGTTGTCACCCAGGGCCCAGTGCTGCTCATAGGGACTGCATGTCATGTTGGGCTGGGTTCTGCATGCATGGGCTCTGTGTACCATTGGGTTGGGCTGGTTCCATGCACACAGGACCCAGCCTGGAATGACAGGTTGTCCCTGTGAGTGGTGCCAACCCCTGGGTGACTACCCGAGTGGCCCGTAGTTGCCCAAAGGCATATGGTACCACACTACACCAAGCCAGGCCTGTGATATGTGGCACAGGCAGTGCCGGGTTCCAGGCGGCCGGGGCCAAGCTGCACTGCCCAATGCCTTGTGGGGGGCTGTGCCAGGAGGGCCCTGATTGCCCCAATGGCTACTGCTGCTTGGAGGGGGCTGTGGGCCTTGCAGGGGGCAGGCAGGGGACTCACCCCTCCTGAGTAGCCCCCACTCACAGTGTCCCTCCCCCCAGTCTCCTGCACCCACACAGCTGCAGCTCCAGTCCCCCAAACTCCAGTCCCTACTTACCTGGAGCCTGGATCCAGGTCACTGCAGCCTGCACCGCTCCTTGCCCTGGGGCAAGGGGAAGCCATAGAAACACTCTGGCCAGCTACCAGAGCATCTCTTTGGAGGACCAAAATTGCCTCAGGGCATGGTCCTGGACAATTCCCTGCCCTGCTGCCCGGGGGAAGTTCTAGAACCTAGCCATCCCACCCTGCTCCTGCCCCAAGGGGTGCAACCTTCCTGGCCCCAGTGGTGCGAACCCATACCAACAGCCTGCAAAGCACATGCCAGCCATCCAGGTTACAGAACACAGAGGTGGGTCTAGGAGTGGGGAGGGTGGAAAGGGGGACAAGGTAGAACACAGTAGGTTCCCATGAGTTGAGGCTTCCTTCCTAGGGCAGGGGCAGTAACTCCCCCCAGCACACCTTGCCTCACAGCTCCCACCTCCCAGCCACCCCCAGAAGCATAACCAGTACCTCCAACACCCCAATCCAAAATCTGAATTTATTAAAACATGGGTAGAGACCACTGGATATTGTACCAGAAGTCCACTGCATGGCAGGTCCTTTAATCTGGCAATTTCCTCTGTGTACCCCTTGCCACTGATTGGTAGAGGGGCCTCACCACTCACCCCTGAATGGCATGGAGGCAAAAACCATGGTTTTAAACATGCCACAGTTTTTACTTCCCTCTGTTGATTGGTGGAGGAGCCCCAGAGGCCTCACCACTTACTGTTCACTGGATGGGAAGCAAAAACTGTGGCATATTTAAATTTGAAGTCTTCACTTCCTGGCCATCAGGGGCTAGTGGTGGGGCTGATAAGGCCCCTCCATCAATCACTGGTGGGAGGTTCTTTGGGGGAAGCTGCAAGATTAAAGGACTCGGCATGCTTTGGGAGTGAATTCCAGCGGTCCTTAAACATGAGGCCTTCTTCATTTTCCTTTCTCTTTCTTTCTTTGTAAATTCTTTTGTTTTATCTTACCTCTTTTATTTTATCCTTCAGTGGCTGACTTTCTTCATTTCACTACCTTTTCCCCACCCCCATTTTCTTTCCACTTCCCATTTCCTTACCTACCCCAACCCATTAAGTCTCCATGTTCTGTTCCTGCCACCCCAGCCCAACTCTTACGCCCCCTCACCCTCACCCCTCACCTGGAGCAGATATAGGAGCCTATCTTGCCACTACTAGACCTGTAGTGGCAATTCACAGCTGTAGCTCCTAGTCAGGCCCCTGCTTACCAGCCCTCTAGTGGCAAGTCACAGCTATGCAGGTGGGGGACACTCAGAGAATGGTTTTAGCCTTCAGACTTTAGACTGCTTCAAACTTGAGCTAGGACTAACACCAATCAACATCTGAGCACCTGAAAGTGCAACATGTACACAGGCCCTATAATAATCTCTGTGGGTATAAAGATTACTACACTGTGACCATCACAAATAAGAGGCCTGTAGCACACTAGAGGCAAACTGTGCACCAGGTACATTAGTGTTATATTACCACCCTTCTCTTTGTCTTACCCTCCCACTATCTCTGCTGTAGTTCAATCAGCACATCATTCCTTTTTAAAATATAGATTTCTCTTTTAAATACAAATTATTTTATTTTCAATATAAATAGGCCCCTGTATTGATTAGACATGCTCTGAGCAGTTACATGACACTATGTTAGAAAAACAGTGCGGCCGTTTACTCTGTGGTTTCTGATGTTGCTAAAATCACAGGAGTTGAAGATTTTTGAGCAACAGTAGTAGGAGCTTCCTTACAGGTGAAGTTGTATTTGAGATAAAGGACCCTGTCAGCTAAAGTCAATGAAGTTGTCTGCAAATATTTTGTTTAGTTTTTAAATGTAACATTCTTATCTGGTTCACTTCTTAACAATTCAGTAGCAGAGGCCCCTTAAGGGAAAAAAGTAAGGCCCATATTTTTATATTTGCTGTATGCCAGTGTAAATCGAGAATAAAATTGCTGATTTTGGAAAAGGTCTTCCAAAGTGTAACTGAGATTCAGAATGTGGCACTGATGAAATTCACACCCAGGTGAAAAGTACCTAACAGCAGTTCCCAAATGCAGTGTTCTCAAGTCACACAGGAATTATCCTTGCAGGTATTTGTGCCTTTCATTTTATATACAAATAAAATACAATGAAAATTGTCAACAGTGATTTCTCAGAAAATTAGAATATTTATAAGCAGATACCTTTAAAATAAACAGCCAATCATCATTAGATTATTTGCCATTCATTACAATTAAGTTAGTTTTAGTTAATTCATTCAATGTTATTGTGAGATTCAAAATTCAATTCCAGAGAAATTGTAATCTAGCAATTAATTAACATATTAAGAGAGAAAAGTATTACCTTTTCCTTGAAGGCAAAACCTTCAAGGACTACATAATTCCATCTAGAATAACCCAGTTTAAAATTCTTGCCACCATTTTCAAGTTCTTGCTACAGACACAGTACACCCTAGGGCCAGGTACAGACAACACTTTAACCAGTCTAAGTGATCAGAAACCATCCTGTACCCAAAACAGAATAGAAGTTTGGCACACAAGACTGATCTATACCCATAACAGAACAGAAGTTCAGCACTTGTAGACTGGTTTTAAAATGGTAGAACTTGTTTTAAGGGCATTTATATACATGTTCTGGAAGAGGGCTCTCAGAGCCGCTCTAATTAAAGTGCCTGGAGTGTCTCATGTATCAGCATCGCCATGCTAAAAATGGCAACAGAGAACTTTTTAACTAAAGCTTGTTGAACAAGCTTTAGTTAAAGTGCCCCAGCTACCATTTGAGACTTCAGAGACACTGGAGTCTTCTGGAGCATGGTAATTATCAGGCTCCAGCAGACTCAATTAATCAAGCCTGCTGTGATGCACAGTCATTACAGAGCATCAGAGCACCCTCACTGCATGTATATAGGTGCCCTAAAATTTGCTCCCCTCCTATCCCCACCAAAAGGTGAATATGTGTTCTGTTTGCTATGCTGCTTAGAGAAAACTGAGTAACTTACATTGATTCTGCTCCAGGTTTTTGAATGTCTGTACTTAGCCTAGAAGTCTGCTGGAATGTCCTGGCATCAAACAGAATGTTCAGGAACAGAAAGTATGAGATGCACTTTATCCTATGCACAAGGTATATGAAAAGATTATTTCACAAGCCATTTAAAATAGCTCTAAATTATCTATTGAGACAATGGGTCAAATTCTCTGATAGTATATGTTTTATTTATATTTTCGTCTGCAAAACTGGGATAGTAAAGTTACCTTTTGAAGATGAACAAATGTTTCTGCAGTGCTTTGAAGAGGTAAAGCATTTGTAAATGTTAGACATTAAATAGTGATGAAGGGTGTTACTTATTTATTAAAAGTCATTTTTCTGTCTGTGGAATCCACTCTTCACTTTGTGAAAATGTGAGCAAAAAGTGATATCTTTTGTTTTTTAAATCCCCATCTGCAAAAACTTAATCTTTATGTGAGCAGTTAAAATATTTTCTTATGTGGGCATCCTATGAGGCATCAGAATGGTTCTTCTGTTTTCTCTAATAAAATGGTTCTTGTTTTTACTTTCTGTCCTTTTGCAAAACTTTGCTGTAATTTGAACATCTGGGTTAGATGGATGGCATTCATTGAAAGATGATCATACTATCTAGAAGTGCTTGATTACCCATTGGACATCAATATTTTTCTTGAAAAGATATTGACATGTCATTAATTGTGATTGTAATTCTTGTGTTGTGGCCTTAGAAGTAATATATTTGAATTCCAGGTACCAAATAACTTTCTAAATTGTTTGTGAGGAAGATATTGAGCATATTGAAAACAAGTCTGAACTTGATTACCCTTGTGTGACTCTGGAATAACTCCATTGCATCTAATGGAGTTATTCTTAATTTAAACCAGTGTAACTGGAATAAGAATATGACCTACTGTACTCTTAGGTGAACTACTTTATATAGCAAGAAAATAGCTGTATTCACATTTGAATTTTATCTGATTTGTATTCACATTCTCATCTCCCTCATCTGAGTTGAACAATGATGATGACAACAACTGTTCTTAAAATACAGTGGATATCCAACTTCTATTCAGAGCCTAGCCTTATGTAGGAAAATAGAGGAAACTGGATGCATCTACATGTGCACTTTACTGCAGAGTAGACTAGTGAGGTCTGCAGTAAAGTGTTACCATCTACACGTGTGATGCTGTTAGGGTGTAGTAAATTAACTCCACCATAAGATAGTACCGTCAGGGCCAATGCTATCTTATGGCAGAGTAATTTACTGCCCTGAAATGCACATGTGGACTCTGACTGTGGGTGTAAATTGTGCCTGGTCAGCCCAGACAGATGGGGGCCTGCTCCACCACAACTCAAATTGCTGCTGTTTTAGGTGCACGTGTAGACACTGCACCCAGGAGCAGTTTCTTCCAGCTCAAATGGTGCCACAGTTTATTGCATTACATTAATTGCATGTGGAGATGCACCCACTGGCTGGATCCAGACATTAAGGCATGTGTGGTTTGTGGCACTGCAAAACTCTTTGCAGCACCACAAACCTGCAGCACCACAAACCACACAAGTTGCACATTCAGTGTGCGGTACTGTTAATTGGCAGCACCAGGGCAAAATTTGCTACTGGGATTTCCCAGAAGCAAAATAAAACCCCCAAAAAACCCCCTGGAAAAAAGTGGCACAAACCATGATAAAGTGGCAGGTGCCGGGACAAATGCAGAGACAGGGGAGCAGGGCTGCCTGCTTTCCCATCTCCATATGCTATGAAGCCCCCATGCTGAGGCACCTGGAACAGCAGGACAATGTGTCTCATTGCAAAGCACTGCAGCATGAAGTAGAGGCACAAATTTGTGCTGCCAGTATTTGTGCTGCTGCAAAGGCACTCCCCTGCTCGTGTGGACCCGATCACTGAGGGAAGAGACCATTTTCATAGATTTCATAGACATTAGGGCTAGAAGGGACCTTGGAAGATCATCGAGTCCAGTCCCCTGCCCAAAGAGCAGGAAGTCAGCTGGGGTCATAGGATCCCAGCAAGATAAGCATCCAGTTTGCTCTTGAAGGTGTTCAATGTAGGTGCTTGAGCCACCTCCGA
>NW_017728886.1:164873626-164935214 GCF_001723895.1 Crocodylus porosus | reverse complement strand
ACCCCTGATAAACTTATAGGTGGCCATCAGATCACCCCTGAGCCTGCGCTTTTCCAGGCTAAAGATCCCCATGGCTCTCAGCCTGTCATCATAAGGTCTGCTTTCCTGATCTCTGATCATGCGCGTGGCTCTTCTCTGGACTCTGTCAAGCTTCTCCACATTATTTTTTGAATTGTGGAGCCCAAAACTGGACTCAATACTCCAGCTGCGGCCTCACCAAGGCCAAGTACAAGGGGAGAAGGACATCCTGGAATTTGCTTGAGAAGCATCTATGGATGCAAGCCAGTGTTTTGGTCACTTCATTAGCCGCAGCATCACATTGCAGGCTTATGTTCATCTTGTTGTCAATGATAATCCCCAAGTCTCTTTCTTCCATAGTGCTAGCCAACATAGCACCGCCTAGCCTATAAGGATGCTACAGGTTTTTTTTCCCCAAGGTGGAAAAATGCATTTTTCGGTGTTAAACACCATCAGGTTCTCGTCTGCCCATTTGCTGAGCATGTCCAGGTCAGCCTGGATCACACGCCTGTCTTCTGGCATGGATGCTTTGCCCCAAAGTTTGGTGTCATCAGTGTACTTGGCCAGTCCACTCCTGACTCCAAAGTCCACATCATTAATGAAGATGTTGAACAATATGGGTTCAAGGACAGAGCTTTGGGGGACCCCACTGGTCACAGGACACCATGATGAGTGACTTCCATTGATTACTACCCTCTGGGTCTGACCATGGAGCCAATTTCCCAGCCAGTGGATCATGGTGGACCCAAGGCTGCAACTGGCCAGTTTGGCCAAGAGGTGATCATGGGATACCAGATCAAAAGCTTTTTTGAAGTCAAGATATATGACATCAATCTCATCTCCCTCGTCCAGGTGATAGGTCACCTGGTCATAGAAGGAAATGAGATTGGTCAAACAAGACCTACCCACAACAGACTCGTGCTGCCTATCCCTTAGAATGTTAGCCTGGGCCAGTCCATTAAGGATGGCCTCTTTAATAAACTTTTCTAAGATCTTCCCCAGGATAGAAGTCAGGCTAATGGGCCTGTAGTTAGCCGGATCCACTCTCCTCCCTTTCTTGAAGATAGGCACCACATTGGCCTTCTTCCAGTCTTCGGGCACTACGCCAGAGTGCCAGGAATTTTCAAAGATCTGTGCCAGGGGCTATGCTATGATGCTCGCCAGCTCCTTGAATACCCTGAGGTGTAGATTGTCAGGGCTGGCTGACTTGAAGGTAACCAGCTTCTCAAGATGTTCCTTCACGAGGTCAGCATTTATGGAGGGTAGGGGATCTCCCTCACCCAGATTTCCCTGTCCCATAGCGGGCATGGGCGTCCCATGGGACTGATGAAAGACCAACGCAAAGTACCAATTTAATAGGTTGGCTTTTTCCTGGGCGTCAGTTGTCAGTTGCCCCATCTGGTTCAGCAGGGGTCCAATGTTGCCTTTTCCTCCTGCTCCCCACATATCTGAAAAAGGACTTTTTATCGTCCTTGATGCTAGAAGTTAGTTGGAATTCAGTTGCAGCCTTGGCTTTCCTGGTTTGCTCCCTGCAGGACTGGACCAGTGCAGAATAATCCTCCTTGGAGGTGAATCCCATCCTTCATCCTTTGTAGGCCTTTCTTTTTAGCCTCAGGAGGTCTGCTACGTCCCTGGAGAGCCAGGGGCTCTTGCTGCCTTTCCTCCGAGATAGAATACACTTAGCTAGTGCATTGAGGATCGTTCCCTTGAGAAGCAATCACTCTTCTTGAACTCCCCTCTCCCTGGGGTCATGGTCCCTTAGAGCCTGACTGACAAGCCTCCTCAGCTTGTCAAAGTCTGCTTTCCTGAAGTCAAGGAGTTCTGTGTTGCTGACTGACTTGCCAGCTTTATGGCAGATGGTGAAGGTGATCAGCTTGTGGTCGCTGTCACCCATTTGCTTTCCATCCTCCTGGTTTATGTGATATTTTGTCCCTCACAAGTCACCATATACAGAAGCATGTTGAGCAAGTGATGATAGCAGTGTTAAACTATCCACCAATTAATCAACGTTGGTCCCTTATGGTGAGAAGTATTCCTTAGATGATGTCAGAAGCTTCCCCCTCCCTGGGCTCCCTGAGGTATTATAAAGCAATGCCTTCTGGAGTTGCTGTTAAGTTAGTGTCCTGGGGACAGCCTCCAGCTGAAGGCTTTGCCTTGAAAAACATTATAGAGTTGACAGGATAAAAACTGCATTGGGATCCCTCTGTGTGAAACATGACACATAAGTAATCTTCCTAGTATTGTGATAATTTTTAAAAGCACTAATATAAACACTTTTTACTGAAGCAAAGTCTCAAAATGTAATGTAGGTTTATAATAAATATTTATATGCTCTTAATGTGGTCTATAAGAATCTGGAAAAATAAATAATTTGTATATTATAGTTGAATATTATGGCTGGTTTTAGCCTTGATTAGTGCCAATTAACATTAATAGTGGTGACCCACATCCTTTAATAAGAAAACATGGCCACAGTTTGTACATTGGAACTGTATACATTTTTTTTTGGCTTTGCCAAATCTACCCTACCTCAGATTCCTTAAAGGAAACAAACAGGTGATAAAAGATGGGTAAAATGAGGTAAAGAACACATCCTCCTTTATCATGTAATTAAGGTAAATTGATAAAGTAGTAGTTAGGGAACTATATTTTTGGGATAATTTTATCATATTTTCTTACAATTTTTGTGATGCAAAAGGGAAAGAGAGAAGTAGTTTCAAACATGTAGTTTAGTGATTCTCCCCCAAAATGCAATGGCATCCTGAGGTACTGCAAGATCTTTTTAAGGGTACTGCAGGGTGGCATATGATATTAGCACTGTGAGATATGCAAATACCTACACATGATTAACAAGATAAACCCAGAGATTTCAAATAGGAATCCATAGTGTCAAAAGCATTTTGATTTGTTGGGCTAGGGAAAGACATTACACATAAATCGCTTTAAGTGATAAGAAACCGGTTTAAACCTGTAACAGAACAGATGTTCAGTGCACATAAACCAGTTTGAAAATGGCTGAAACTGGTTTGAGATAAACCTGGTTGAATGTAGCATCAGACTTAACTGATTTAGGTCAAACCAGTTTATACAATGTCTGTCCCAGACCCCTTGCTGGTTTAAGATTAATCAAACTCCCCTAGCATCCCAGCATGCTCTCTGGGTTGGGTGGCGCTCTGCTTCACAGGAGGGCTGGCCCCTCCCTTCTGCTCCCAGGCTGCAGCTCTGGCAGGGACTACAGGCTGCTTCCCCACCTCCCTCTCACCACTCCCTACTAAGCAGGAATTCCCCCATCCCTTCTGCCCTGTGGAGAGCTGTCTATTAGCTAGCAGCCCACATGCTGGCTATGGTCTGTGCCGAATCAACAGGCAGAATCAACAGGTAGCTTGTAATGTCCCTGTGTTGTTTTCTTAATTGGGTGATAAACACTGTTATCAATTCCCTCCAGGGCTATTCAGAGCTTCTGCTGGAGCCTGGCCACACCCCCAGCAGCTCCATGCTGTGAAAGCAAAGGGAGGGCTTCTCTAGTGTTTCCCAGCTTCTGGCCTGAGCCACTGTAGGCATGTGCCTGCATTTCTTGGATGTCTGTGTGGTTACAAAGCTGGTTAAGCCAAGCCAGGTTAGACTATCCTGCCAAGCTTGAATCAACTCAGGCTTTTTGAATGTCTGTCCCTAGCCATGAAGTCCTTCTAAGTTCTTTGCAGCAGAAGAATTGTTGGATTAGTCTCAAAAGTTTGATAACCATTGGTATAGTTGTCATAAACAGAACAAATGTCAAAGCTCTTTTATGGGCTCTTAACACTTATTTGATTTCTTGTCCTAATTGTTTTGATATAATTTATAGTTTATAATGAAGCACAAGGAAATGTAAAGAATAAGGAAACTATAGTCATCATATTCCTCATCAACTCTTATAAACTAATATCTTTCAGTGTATTCCTATAAACTATTTTAAATTAATATTTTGAATCATTTTCATGTTTTGCAATAAACTAGCTATTTAACCAGCTATACCGTAATAATTGATAGATTGCATAAGCTGCGTGAGTAGAATCTTACACAGTGGTTTGACAATGCACAGTCCTTATAATTGTCCCGTAAAGAGAACCAGGATCCTCTGCCCCTTGTTTTCTACTGTACTAGTATCCTGTGTCACATCCATTCATAATCTAAATAGTGATTGTAGTGACAGTAGCATTCTTCTAGACAATTGTATTGTTCTAGATTGCAAAAGGCATCTGTAGAACTCAAAATTGTCACTTTCTAAGAATTGCTTTTTTTGTGCTCAAAACAAGGTTTGTTGTTTGTTGCTCTCGCTTACTCTTTCTGTGTGAGAAGCTTAACTTTTACTAAAGAACATTCTTCCACCTGCTGGAAGAAACATAAAGTGACGTACAGTATTTTAGACTTTTTGTAAACAGTAAATTGGTTTCCATTCGAAGAAGAAAGCTTACAAGTGGATGTACAATAAGGTAGATTAAAGTGAGCTTATTCCTTGTGTGTTGCTTTTTTTTCCACTGTGGCTGTAATACTGGAATGTGTTTCATCATAGCATTCCTGCTATGAAGCAGGGGTAGTATAACCATCTTGGGTAAATATTTAATATTTTATCAAAATATTTTATGCTAATAAAACATGAATTATATTACTCTTTCTGTAAGTAACAGAAAGTACAAAAATGAATGAACAAACTGACAGCTTGCCACCATGGTACAATAGCACAATATCGTTGCTACAATTCCTTCATCCCCTAGCAGAAGACAAGCATTTGTTTATGTTTGTTGGCATTTAAATTTACTCAGGTAGTTCATGGAGCATCAGTTCAAGTAAATATTTATTCACACTTGGGAAAAAATGCCTTAGTGATACCTGACTACTAAAGAAAGAAGGAAGGCTATACTAATTTGGCATGAGTGTCTGGTGCCTCCTGAATCTGGGGGCACCTGCAGAAGTTGCTGACCCTGCTGGGGGAGGGCACCAGCCCTACTGACAGTATCAGTGTCAGCCATCAGGCGGGTACTGGCCCCATCAGGGGGGCACGTGCACCCCTGTGCACCCCCTACCAGTCGCCTATGTAATTTTGCATACACTTATTTGGATAATGAAAGTGGGAAAAGTGCACTTTACAAGGTAGGTATCAATAAACTATTCTAACGAATGATCTGTTCAGGATCTGGGTTTTAGAGCTTTTTCTTAGCAAAATGTTGTGCTCAGATACTATGATGGTGGGAACCCTAAAAGCAGGTGATCTATCTGAACTTTTTCTGTTGAACTGTTCTTTATTTTTATATGGATTCTTTGTTTCAAAAGGAAACCTTATGCTCAAAAACCCCCTTCTTTTTCTGCAAAACACTGCTTCTGATATTTCTTGAAGGTCATATTCAGTTTGGGAATAGAGCTACATATGTGGGAGGAAAGCGAGCTGCAATCTTGGTGACTTCATGCAGTGGCTTTATGATTGAATAGGTTTCTTTTTGTTGGCTCCAAAGAGTTGTTTTTTTTCTGAAGCATGGTATTTTTTCAGGGGAGATTCAGTGCTAGCTTTGCAGGTACACATGTATTCTGAAAAATCTTCACACTGTTTTTCCTTCAACTTTGTTACTGGCATGCCTATTCCTCTAAAGATAAAAAAAATGCAAGATGATTTGCTTCATTCTGCCAGTTACATGCACGTATAAGAACTAACAATGACATAAGTTGTTAGCAAGCCTTCTGTAAGCAGTGCAACTATTATAATACAATTGTTATGGTTAAAAAAAATCCCCTCTTGCCTTAGATAATTTATATATCTTTATATCAGTATTTGCTATACTCCCTGCAATTTACATAAGGAATACTGCAAATACTGAAGTGATAGTTCATTATTCTTTTGAATCAGGAAAACACAAACTTAACTGTGAGAGTGGTATTTTAGTTAACCAATTTCTTTGAACAACTCTGTAATAATTAAATATGAACAAGAGGTACTTAGATAGCTTCTGACTTAAGATTGGGAACTACGTATTACATTTTAATATTAAAGATGTCAAAAGGTGCAATTACAATAGTAGTCCAGAAGCCATCTTGTGTACCTAGTCCTGACCAGAGATATCTCTGTTTTGGTGGTGCTGGCACCCTTCCACAACTCCTACCAATAGCATGAGAATAGAGAGGAGAGTGTTGATCAAAACTGATGCAAGGAACCTCTGAAACTCAGTGCTGAAGGTGTAAACTTATTGGAGAGTTCTACTAAGATGGAAAGGAGGAGGAAAAGTGGAGTGGTAACATTAAGGAGACAGCAAGGGAAATCCTATCCCTTCTAGGAGCCATGTTGGCAAAGGAAACCAAAGAGATTTTTTGAAATTCTGATTATTTTGTAGTCTGTAGAATATTTACAATTGTTTTCAAGGAACTATTGTTGACTCCAAAGAGGCCAGAATTGCACTTAGGCTATTGGGTAAGATCAGAAAGGAAGAAAAACCTTCCTAAATTTTCAGCAGCTTGAAGGAAGAATCTGTCCTTACCAAATGGAGACAAACACTCTGATCCTGAATTCCCTGTCAGCTAGAAAATCCTCCCCCTTTCTGCTAATAACAAGTTCCTCAAGTATTAGAGCTCTGTTGTAACTGCCCTTATAGCAAGTTGCTCCAGTGGTCTCAAAACCTACTGTCCTGATAAACTCTTATTTGCTTTGCAATAGATACATGTTTATGAAAGACCTGCATGAAAATACACACCAAAGTAGAGTCTAATTTTATGCTAGTTTTTGCTTTTATGTTAGCATTTGCTGGAATATGCAAGATTTCCAGGAGCCATGATGCCAGTACTCATTATTATTTTCCTTAAAAGTAGATTTAATAGAATATTAGGGCTGGAAGGGACCTTGGAGGATTATCAAGTCCAGCCTCCTTCCCCAGGGGCAGGAAGTCAGCTAGAGTCAAAGGATCCCAGCAAGATAGAAATCCAAATGTTTCTTAAAAGAGCCCAGAATAGGTGCTTGCACCACCTGTGGAAGAAATCTATTCCAGGCCTTGTGGTCAATCATGACCCTCAAGTCCCTTGAGGCTATGGTGCTAGTAAGTGTAGCACTGCTGAGCCTATAAGTGTGCTCTGGGTTTTTTTCCCCAAGGTTGAGTACCTTGCATTTTTCAGTATTGAATGCCATCAGGTTTCCATCTGACCATTTTTCTGATCCTGTTGAGATTGGCCAGAATCACCAGCCTATCCTCAGGTGTGGATGCTTTACCCCAAAGTTTGGTGTCATCGGTGAACCTGGCCAGCCCGTTTCTGACACCAATGTCTAAATCAGTCATAAAGATGTTAAAGAGTATGGGCCCAAGAATGGAGCCTTGGGGGACACCACTGGTCACAGTGCACCATGAAGTGCACTTCTGTCGATTACCACTCTCTAGGTCCAGCCTCAGAGCCAATTCCTCAGCCATTGGACTGTGATGTGGCTTATGCCACAGCTGGCCAATTTCTCCTTGAGGAGATTATGAGACACCAGATCAAAGACTTTTTTAAAGTCCAGATATACGACATCAATCTCTTTTCCCTTGTCCAGGTGATATGTCACCTGGTCATAGAAGGAAATGAGATTGGTCAGGCAAGACCTGCCTGCAACAAACCCATGCTGGCTGTCCCACAAGCTATTGCCATCAGCCAGTTTGTCTAGAATGATCTTTTTGATAATTTTTTCCAAGATCTTCCTCAGGGTAGAGGTCAGGCTGATATGCCTGTAGTTCCCTGGATCTACTTTTCTCCCTTTCCTGAAGATAGGCACCAACCACATTGGCCTTCTTCCAATTTTCAGGCATGTCACTTGAGCACCACGAGTTCTCAAAGATCTGTGCCAGTGGCTGGGCTATGATGCCTGCCAACTCCTTAACTACCCTAGGGTATAAAATGTCTGGGCCAGCTGACTTGAAGTTGTCCAGCCTCTTGAAGTATTCGAGTAGTTAACTGTTATTTTAGTAATACCCACATACTAATATACTCACTAAAAGAAAGTAAAAGTTGGAACCTACTTTAAAGCATTTCTCAATATAATGTATTGTACTAGCAAATACAACTGAATGAAGGCCTTTGAGTCCTCTCTCTTAAAAGAGAGGTGAAACTTATTGGAGGAAGGTAGAGTATTTGTTACTGGCATCAAATAACAGACTAGCAGAATTATCAGCTTCCCCCCTCCCCAAAAAGGCAGATAGAAAATAAACCCTTTATAATGGACAATTTCTATGATATTCATTTAATCAGCTTTAATTTTTAGGTGAATGCAAAGAAAAAACTCAGTAAGTCTCATTTGTATTTGTCTCAAAATTGTCATCACTTTTGCTAGCAAAAGGCAAAAATCTAGAGCTCTTCTGCTGAAGAATGAAACATTGCAAATGGGAAACATAAATTAGTAACTCTCATATTGCAGAAGTGCAAGATCTCTGAACCAATCTTTCCTCCTTCAAGAATTCAGCCTTTCATTGAATGTGCCTCAAGAGGCTTGCAGATGTCTGTTTGTACAATTCAGCAAAATCTGAGATTGTACATGCAAACAATAAAAAATATAAAATCCAGTTGCTGAGTTCCACTGATAAAATCTTGAGCAATTGGACTGTGGAATACTAAGACAGTCTATGTTTATTAGGTTGCTCTCATTTCTATGTATCATATTAGACGATTTCCATTGGAAATATTCTATTTCTCACATGCCATAGTGAAAAAAATGCCATAATTCTTTTTACAAAATATCAGCAAGAGTGATACTTTCTAGTATTGCCTGCTGTTATAAGAATTCATAGATACTGTGAGTACATATTAGAAATGTGCATGGTATTTGAAACAACAGCAAAAAAGCATAAGTTGCGGCACAAAATCAAACTTGAGATTATTTTTACAGATATTTTGCTGACTTCATATAGGTAACATACACTGAAATAATGTGAAATTTCCCATTTTGCCTGCTCTTAAGATGAAGCCAGGTGAATCTTACTGAATTCCAAATGGAGTTGGGAGTGAGATTTTGGACTTTGTTAAACCCACATTGGTTAAAATGAGACAAAATAGGAGACACGTTTTGCTATAAACTTTGCCGCTTATTCCATCGCCCAAAGGGCAAGTGAGGCTTAAGTAAGGGTTGGGAGCTGATCAGGAAAGAAAAGATAAAGAGGTAGGAAACAGAAGGTATTGTGACTTTTAGTGTGCACAGAATCACAGCAAACAACTACAGGGAGTTGCTTTGGGGATGTGGAAGTTGGGGAGAGAAGGATCTATGACAGAAGGCAGATGCTGAGTTAGAGAATGTGGAAGATGTTGGAGAGATTGGCTCAATCCATAGGAAGGCAGCAAAACTTCCTTAACATTATATTAGAGGCAGCAGCAGAAATAGAAGTATGAAAGCAGAAAGCTGTAGCTTTCATTCCCTGACCTGGCTAGACCCAGATTTTAGCAATAGTAGGTTTTTGTTTGGGGGTTTTTTTCCAAGCAGGGTGTAATGTCTCCTAACTGGTGATGAGTCACAGGGTGGGAGCCCCCAGGATCCACTTCCAAGTCCAATTCATGCTTTACCAGCTGCCCTAATCTATGTAGGCCTTTCTTCCTCCCTTCCAATGTCCCAGATGCCCTGAAGCATTTGAAATAATGATATTTTCAATAATACTGGATTGAATTTTCAAAAGTGATTAGAGATTATTGAAAAACTGCTTTCCTTCCACAGTAATTGATATCTGAAACAAAACAAAATGAACAAAATCCCAAACCATTCTATTCTGAGAGAATGAAAATGGAATTCTTTGTTCTGTTGGTTGGTCACCAAGTGGGTGGGCTGCCTGGCTGTCCAGTTGGCTCCCCAATTGTCTGTAGAAAAGAGGGGGAAACTGGCAGTTTAGGGAAGCATGGGGAGATGGGGAATTTAGGGAGCCTGGTAATCCACCATGTGAGAAGACTGGGAGTCAGAGATCTCAGCAATCCACTTGCCAGCAAGTAGCTGATAGGAGACAAAGCAAAGATGCAGTTTGGCTGCCTGGTTTCATTGTGAGTTTTGACAGAATATGTTTGTTTCTGCAGAATATTTCAGTTTCATTGACTCAGCCTTTTTGGGTAGTAATATTCCTCCACTGGAAGATACTTAATTGGTTCTTCTAATGATAAAATTTGTGTCTTCTTTCCAGAGGCCTAAATACAGGTATTTACAGAGCAGACCAGTTTCATATAGTGTTCAGCCCCCTCCCACCTAAAGGAAGAATTCCTTAAGACGTCATAAACTGAGGATTCTAAATCCAAATGGTCACTTGTGAATATTGATGTTAAATGTTGCCTATATCAAAATTTTTGAAAAATAAAACACTCCCAGAGATTTACAGCAGAATGTTCTCTGAGCAAGAAGAGAAGTTTTCAATGTGAAGATCTTATATATTAATTGTTAATTTTATATTTCAGATCCCTTTAGTAACAGCAAAATGGAACTTTCATTTTTGTTTACCTAAAAACATGTGTGACATCAATTGAATAACTGCATTGTCTAAAGGCAGATTCACAGACTTCCAGTTTGTTATAGAAGGGCTTCTTCTAGAGGAGTCCTATTATTCAGAAACAGAGCAGAGGATAATAGAAAATTTTAAGAGGTAGAGGAAAAAAACTTTATTGAATTTAAATAACAAAAAATTCTTTCTCAAGGGCACCTACTACAGTACATTTAGACTCTCTAAGAAAACCACAACTATTGACACATTTAGAAGACAGAGGATCTATATAGAAAAAAAACTGCTCTAATTATTGGCTGCCTTTGTAATTAGAGGAAGGCAAAATCAAACCATTTATATGCATTGATGGGTAGTGACTGAATATGTAATAGAACAAGAGATAAATTTTCTTGCCATATTTTTAAAATGTGGCTATATTGCTAACATGCAGTTTTTTATGATCAAGTCATTCTTAAGGAAGATTTTGATAGGAAATGGGGCACATAATGCATTTGTTTCTACATTGTACAGTATAAAATGCAGAAAACAAATTCTATCCCAGTTTGTGAGATTATATAAAGAAGTAGATAAATGAAACCAATCGCTCATCTGTTATACTGCATTATAGGTAGTAGGGTTTGCCACTAGGAAAGGTTTCGTGGACTTCTTAACAAATACAGCTATGGTGTATGCTTCAAAAGCCACATATATTTAAATGATATCATGCATGCTCAAAATTAAGCATTGGTTACCAAACCCCTATCACACCATGGCTGGAAACATGACATAGATTCATCTTTTTATGCTTTTTTTCTTTTTCTTTACAAATATAAAACCCATGAACTTCTTCTTAGCTTGTGCAAAACAGCACAACTGATTTGATTTCAACATACTGACAATATCCACTTCTGTAAAATGTATGTAAATGAGATTAGAATAAAGCTCCAAGATAAAACGTGTTAAAGGTATTTCGGTACCTAATATGAAGAGAAGTGCCTCGTGGGATTTTCAAAAGCTGAAGGTATTTAGGTATCGATGTGAAAATCCCATCACAGGTGCATATAGTCATTCTGGGCAACTGTGTATCTTTAAAATCATATTCCTCAGTGCAGATTCTTCTACTGGTTTATCCCCTGCAAGTCAAGGAAGGTTGCAATAGTATGTATAGAAATACAAAATTCCTAGTCTGTTTTTAAGTGAGAATACCATGTCCAGCAGAAAATCATAATTTGTTGGTTTTACGTTCCCTGAAACCAAGTCCTCTCTGCCACCAATCAACTAGGAATCTAAGGAACCAAACTGTTTAGATTGTTTGTTGCATCAGTGCAGGAATAGCATATTAATTCTATCAAAGTGAGCTACATATTTAAACACATATGCACGTACCAAAAATCAACACTTAACATATTTTGTCAGGTTTCCCCGCTCCCCATCAAAGTGTTACTGTAGTCCTTAAACAGTGTGACAGAAGTACACTTCCACTTCAGTTAATGGATTTATCAAATACCTTATTTCATGCTTTCTGCTTTTGATTTATGAATTTTGATCCTAGAGACAAGGACCCTGTGAGTATTGATTGTGGAAAATGTCAGACTAACAGAAGTTAATTTCACTTGTACATGTGGAAGTCTCTGATTCTCTGACAGCGCTGTCTACTGAGAATCAGTTGTCACTGAGCCCAAGTGACACAATGCCGTCACAACAGGGAGCCTTTCCACCCAGCCGACCAAATTTACACTGCATTATGGAATAAAATGACACACAAATATGTATCCAGAAGTTGGTAGAGTTTGGTGTGATGAAGAAAAGAAATGCATGCATGAGAATTCTGGGCAAAGAAAGGAGGTATGAGCTGTCAAGCAGTGGGTGGAGTCCTGCCCTTTGAGGTTTCATGCATTTGATTGCAATATGTCTGACAGGATAATGGAATGTCATTCTGCCAGCTCTTTGGCTGATTAGGAACAGTTTATTTATTGATTGGCTTTCTTTGTAAATTATAAGTCCTTTTTTAATACCAAAGTCAAAGTATTAGCAATATAAAACTGCCAATCCATTTTTGCCTCCTACCCTTCATTGTTCATGCTTGAGACATGGTTACAAGCTTAAAACTTCATAGGTTGTGTTCATTTTGAATTTCAAGCAAAATCAGCTTTGTGACTACTGAATATAATATAATGTTAGGTTGTAAAAAGCTATGAAGAACCAATTGCACTTGCTGTTTATTGGATTAATGCTAGCAGCATACAGTAACAAGCTACACTGGAAAAAAATACTTTTTGGCTGTGTCTACATGAGCATGGGACTGTGCAGTTGTTACTGCCCCGTCATTTAGTACTTGCATAAGGGAAAGTAGCGTAAGCAAGTACTCAATGACTGCTAGTCATTTAGTAAGTACGAGCATCCTTGATTCTTTTTTTCAAGTGTTACTACACAGTAACAATGAGCTACCATGCAGTAACTCATTACTACTATACAGTAACATCACATCACAGTTAGTGCCCACCAACACTACTGTGTAGTAGGAATGAATTACTGCAGAATAGTGTCTCATGTTGATGTGCCCACTGAGTATCTCACTGAAGATAGTATAAAGATGCTCGTTGACTTCAGCAAAAATAGATCAGACACTTGCTTAGTTCTGTAAAAGAAACTTAAGGGAATAACTTTTTCTTGGCAATGGGGTGAGGTGTGAAAGGAAAGAGAGAAACCCTGGAGGGAATTAAAAGCAAACTAACTTTTTTTTTTGTATTTCTGGACAAAAAAATATGTTAAAACTTATCCCAGACTTCTAATTGAGAACACACGCAACAATTTAGGATATAAAGCTAAGTTAAAATGATGTATTATAAACCAGAACTTTTGTTAAATTTAAAAGAAATTTAAACATTTTTAGGTATGGGCTTATATAGTTAAGGAAACAGTGCCACCAAAATAAATTGTACCTTGTCATGGCACCTAAGTGAAAGGGAAACAACCTATTGTGTCCTTAAAAATCACATTGGTCTGGTTTTGGACCACAGACACTAAAACAATTATACAGTTACTATGAGGTATTGCTACAGAGATTATTCCTCATGGAGAAAATTGTAAAAGCTTGTAAAGACCTCATAATAGGAAGGGTTGAATGGGGTACTGAAGTTAAGGTATAAAAACGAGATTTAGTTGTTTTTACACTATGAAGCATCCAAATGAAAGGAACTCACTAAACTGAAGAATAGAAAGATAGTACCAAATTAGGAAAAATATAGTTCAACAAAAGAATTGTGAAAGACTTTAAAAGCTATCTCATGGTAGTTTTGCAGTTATGAGGCCTTAATAAACTTTCTTTCAACCTCCATTTTGCACACACTTTGAAAATATTTCATGATGTTTCTTTCAACTAAGGGCAGGTGAGAAGTCTGATAGTTCTAGGCACTAGGGGTGATGAGCACATACAGCACTTGTCCTTTGTAGCTGCCCTCATTCCACTGAGGAATTAAGCTTCCCTCATTTTTTCTTTATGAGTTTGAGTAAAAAAAATAACTTATAATTATTTCATTATGGAGAAATGTAAATGATTTGTATACATATTTTTGTGGTAACTGGGACCTGAACCTGTTCAGCCTCCGCAAGCAGAGGCTGAGGGGGGATTTGGTGGCTGCCTACAAACTCATTAGGGGAGATGCCAGCAAATAGGAAGGATAATTGGACAAACAATATTAAAACAATGGCTGCCTAGTATAGGCTTGAAATAATATTTTCCATGTGTAAATTAATTATATTAACATATAGATGGGGTAGATCTGGGGGAGGGGGGCAGGTATAGTGGTGCTTTTGCATCCCCCCTTGATTCCTGCTGCACCCAAAATTTAAAATTAACTGCTTATCAGTGGCAGCAGCATTTCTATCAAGGCACCAGTGAAAAAGCCAGTTGATTTTTGTAACAACTTACAGGCTTCATCATCATCACCATAATAATAACAATAATAATAATAACTGTTGTTAATAATAATATTATAATAGTTCTCTCCAGGGTTTCTCTCTCATTCACTATAATGTAATTGAATGCTGCTAATCTCTTTTCACAGGTGTTAACAATCTTCTCTCCATTTTAATGGTCTCAATGTTCTATTACTCAAAATATCTTCTCTTCTTCAGTTTTGCTGGGCTAACAGGCAGACTTGTCTCTTCTATTTCACTGCCATACAGACCATTTTTAGCTCTAACTAAAAGCCTTAACTTAGGTGTAATAGTATTAAATCAGGTGTAGAAATGACAAGCAATGAGGTATTGGAGGCACTGTCAAGATACTCATGGACCACAAACAGACATTACACAAAAAAGCAGTTTAAGTGATCAGATACTGGTTTAAACCTGTAACAGAACAGAACTTCAGTGCACATAAACCAGTTTGAAAATGGCTGAAACCAGTTTGAGATAAAGCTGGTTGAATGTAGTATCAGACTTAACTGATTTAGGTCAAACTTGTTTGTGAAATGTCTGGCCCCTTGCTAGTTTAAATTAAACCAGATTCCTCCAACATCTCAGCAAGATCTATGAGCTGGGTGGGGCTCTGTGCTTCACAGCAGGGCTGGCCCTTGCTGTCTCTTCCTTAGCTGCAGCTCTGGCAGAGACTTGCAGGCACAGCAGGGTCTGCTGGCTTCCCCATGTCCATCCCTCCCCCTCACACAACTCTCTGCTTAAGCAGATATCCCTTCCACCTCTCTCCCACATTATGGACCCAAACATTAGTAAAGCTTCTAGTTTCTGTTTAACTGGAGAAAAATATGTGTTATGTTATATGTAATACTGATGATGCACCACACCATGTGCACCCTACTGTCCAAAATCCTAGATCCAGGTGTTAGGGCTATATTATAGTCTACCTACCCAAAGCAATCTGGGGTAAGATGAGAGCATTTTGATGAGGTAGCAAGGTGCCTAAGGCTTGCCACTCTGGCACAGCAGTCTGCTCTACCCTGCACTGCTCCAGGTCAGCTTGGTAGCATGGGCAGCAAGGGGAAGCTGGAGGGGCTTGGAGCCAGTAGCCAGGAACTAAGTTGGGGAAGGTCTCCATACAACCAGCTCCCAGTCCCTCATATTTCCCCTTGCCCCACTCCCCTCCACTCAGCTGAGTGGTGGGGCAGTGATTTGAAACACAGAGGCGCTGGGAGCCAAGTGCGTGGAGGTTTTCCCCACCCCAGCTCTTTGCTCCCCATCGGCTGCCACACTACCCAGCTGAGTGGCAAGGCAGCGATTTAAAGACCAGATGGGAGTGGAAAATTCCATATCTTTGAAAAAGAAACAAAGAGTTTGTGGCAAGTTGCTCTTAAGAAATAGTAGGTGTACAAAAGCTCTCTGAGTTTTGAGTGGAATGTGAGGCATTTCATCAGTGGATATTTATTTGGAATGATTCAGGGGAGATGGTGAAAGGTGCATGAAAAACTGTGAACCTTGTAATAAATTGTTTTTATCATGTAACTTTGACTACCTGACCGATACTCTGCCCAATAATCTATCTCCCCCAGACCATACTCTAACAAACATTAAAAACATCTGTTCAACCTGAAGCAGCTGCTTTAAACATATATGTATAAGTGTACATGCATGCATATGTGTACATGTGCACACGCGCATGCGCACGCACACACATATATGGAACCTTGTCTTCTTTCCCTCCAGAAGTGAAATGTTTCCATGTTTACTTTGGTCTACAGATCGGGATGGCTACTGGACCAGTTTAAAGTCCAGTATAACCTTTCAACTCTTGAGGGCAATAATGTGGATAGCCTTTTGCCTTTGGGACAAAAAGAGTCCCTGCTTTTCATTGGAAAATGGTATTTATGGCTTCCGTACCTGATTAGAAATTAGCCAATTGACTTTTAATATTATTATGATACACATATTGAATAGCTATATTTTAGAGAAATTCTAAAGGCATTTTTCAGAAGCTTGTCCAGGTAGATTCATAGTATTAAGTCCGGCTTTTCCTATCCAGGCATATAAAAAGCCATTTGAATACCTTCTAAAAGGTTCACTAAAATATATCAGTTGTAGAATAAGTAACCTGTGGAACATGGAAAGGGGAGATATATTGTAAAGGTTTTACTAGCACTGATGAGAAATAACCTGCATAATTCACATTCTTTTTAAGTACTGGGAGTACCCACTGCTCATCCTTATAAAATCCATAGACCACACCATTCCTTCATTCTTTCTTTCTTAGACCTTGGACAGAGCAGTCATTAGCAAACATCAACATCATATTTCTATTGTAGAAAAAAGCTTTCTCAGCACCATTTTGGAGCTGTATTAATAGTTTAAATTTATTCCCTCTCTGAGCTCTGCACAGCTGGATGAACAATCTCCGAAGCCCCTATTATGTAACTGCTTGCATATGGGTCAACTATTCTGTCCCTAAAAAGTCCCACTAAAGTAACGACTGCCCCAAACTGGCACTGCATTTGGTCTGTACAGTAGGAAAAAATCCAGGATTAGACTTAAAATATGTGGTTTTGCCAGTGGAAAGAAACCAGAAATATTCTCAATTAAAAAAAAACCCTTTCAATAACCCTTCCCCAAAGAGTTCATTTGTAACATATGTGCCATAGACAAAGTACTCAGGTATTGTCTGCTTTGCATTTAAGCTCACAAGTGAGTTCACTACTTGTGAGTAATGTGGCCATCCTAAATTCCTGCTGTTAAAACCTGCATCTGAAACCAAGCAACTAACCAACATGTGAAAAACAGCACTGTAACTTTTGTAAATGCGCGCACACACACAGAGCCATTCTCTCAAAAATACTTTGCATTTTTTGTCTGTGCAGTATTTTACGTAAATAATATAAAACACATGCATACATATTTTTGGTCTGCTCCCCATGAATTGCAGTGTTTGGATTGTTTTCCTCAGTTTGATCAGCGGGCCCTGGCAACAGACGGCAAATAATGCACCAGTTCAAAACACAATGTCACGTTGTTTGCACAGCTCTGGTATCCTTCTCCATTTTCCCTAAATGCTTACATGGTGTATATGGTTAACAAGCCCTACCAGCTGGCATATCTGTGCAGACATAATTGCACATGAATGGTGTGGGGAGAAGGGAGCGAGGGAAGAAATAAAACAGATAACAAGCAAAGGAAAAAAGTAGCACTGTAAACAAGCAGCATATTTTTTCCCCTCCACAGAGCAAGGCTTTGTGACTGGAGGCAGTATCTGTGTGCAGCTTGACTTCTAATCCATATCGCAAACAGCTTCCAGATGCCTGAATCCCCACCACTATTCTGGCATCCCTGCCCTTCACAGATGCCTCTCTATGAGGGGGGTCTATAAGTAAAATTGGGTGTATTTTACTAATCATTCATTTCCAATCTTCCTGAAGGGGCACTTTTATTAATAAACTCTTTTCATCTGTCTCTTTGATTAGGAGGGAGATAATCGCTTAGTCATGTGAAAGGGGGAAAAAAAAAGATTGCTGGGGGGTCGTCTTTTTAACATGTGCTGGAGTGGAAGGAAACAAATAAAAAATGCAGAACAATGCGAGTACTAAATGGTTCCAGTTGAGCTTGAGCAGTAGAGTGGGGTTTGAATAGAAAAACTTGGAGGCTGGATTGCCTTCACAAGGCAAGCAGAACTAATTCTTCTGATCCCAGCTACTTCACTGGCAGCAGTCTGGGCCTGTGCACACAGACAGGCAGGTGCACACCACTAAAAGTGTAGAGAAAGTAACAGAAAAGGCCAGGCTTGTGTACCTACATCAGACTGGGTGCATACATTTAAAATGTGCAAGTTCGGGTAAAAGTCAGGATTCAAAGTTGCCAGGAAGTAATACATGATCTTCCTCTTGAAGTTTCTCTCTAAACATTTTTCTTCTTTTTAGGAAGTCTTATTCTCCTCAGCTTTGTTGTTTCAGGTTGCTGTGTGATAGCAATTCCAGCGAGAGATCTCCTCCTCATTTTTCTTTAATGGAAACTCAAGATTAATGTTGTCCAATACTTCAGTAGTTAATTATAAAGTTTAGCCTAGGACAATAGATTTTCACAATACATTCCTTATTACCAAACTATAGCATGTTCTTTGCTTCTTTGCCTGGATGCGATAAAGAAAACAAGTCTAAGTGTAGTCACTGATTTTATAAATGCAAATTGACCTGTTTAATGCAGAGAAAGAGTCAGATTATCTCATGATAGAAAGCAGTATAGTTCCATTGACTTTGCTGAAGTTCCGCTATGGTTGCTGTAACTGAGGATTTGACTCTTGTGGTTTCCCTAGCTAAACATTTCCATCACTGATTCAACCAAAATTTTATCTAATTTCCCGATATATCTCAAACTAATCATGCTAACAACCTTTTCATCCTTCTCCTTGCTTACTTAGCTACATAGCACTTAGTTTGAGAAGAACTGAATTTTTTAGTTGTCTCACTTAAAATACGTTGCATTTATATTAGTTTTAAATATTCCTAAAACCTGTTTTTTTTCCTTTGCAATAGTAGACATTCACAGAAGTTGAGATAGTCACAATGCTACCAGCCCTAATTCAGCAAGATCATTAAATACATATGTAATTTTATGTATTGTTAATTTGTTGGGACTATCTAAATGTTTAAAGTTATCTGTGCACTTAAATACCTTTCTGAATTAGGGCCTTATGGAAATGCTGATTTCTTAATATTTTCTGGGCTCTTAGACTGTAAAGTAACTCACTGTGATTACAGAATATATTATGTTGTAATACTGCATTTGGCTCATGCATACTTTATGAATGCAATAAATAGGTAGTTCTACTACTACTCTATAGAACAGAGAAGAAAAATGAAAAAAAATCCATTATTGAAAGTCATGCTGTCTTCAGAATTACATTTATTATTTGTTTTTAAATCCTTATATTTGCAAATCAATTTGCAAATGTTAGTTCTTATGGAACTCTTCTGCATTGATAATGCAAGTACTGCTGAGTAGGAAACAGCTGTCCTGTTCCACACAATTTCATAATTTCAAGAGTTTGCTTTTCCGTATCAGGATAAAACCAAACTGTTCAGGAAGAGATACTCCAACTCATCTGAAAATAGTCCGTAGCCTTGCTGGTCAAGTTAAATGTTTGGGATGTGTGAAACCTAGCTTCACGTCCCATCTCTGCCAGATTCAAAATAGATAGCAATCTTCTCAGTCTCTCACTTCTCAAATGAGTGTCCTACCCTGCCACTAGGCTATTGGGTGTTCTGAGTTAGGGCTTCCTCATTCTCTGCTACTGGAACAAGTCTACTTCTTATAATTAAATATTTATTAGGCAAGAGGGATTGACTTTGTCCCATTGGCTAAGATACTTGTATGGGATGTGGGAGGTTTAAAGTTTCCCACCCCAATGGATATTTATTTATTATACAGTAAGGAACAACTCCCATGGTAGAGACTCGATGGTATATTGACAGTTTTAAACACTCAGTTTAGCCAGGACATGAATGTTCCCACTGTAAAGCTCCTATTCCATTAGCCTTATGTTTTTGCACTGTGTAATAATCATCCTTTGGACTGAAATGGTTTAAGATTCAACTAAATATCATCATGCTGAACATAGAGCTGGTCAGATATCAAGGTTGGGATGATATGTATGTCTGTAATATTTCTGTGCTGGTCCTGAGACTAGCCTGCCTGGTCCTGGGCTACACACACTTTCTAGTGAAGCCCTAGAAAGTTCAAGAGCAGCAGCAAGGAGAGAGGCTCCCTTGGCTGGCCTCACATTCAGGTTTAGTAAATGCAAAACAGGAGCATGAGGAGGAAGGCATGTTTCTTAGTGTGTCCCAATAGCATTACAGCAACAGTGTGGACATGTGTTAAGTGACTGGTTATCACCATAGGGTTGTTGGTTGCAGTCATGTTGGCCTAAGGACATAGACAAACAAGGTTCTTTGTGTAGACATGATATCTTTTATTAGGCCAGCTAAATAGTTGGAAAAATTGTTCTTTGCAAGCTTTCCGGTACAAAAACCCTTCTCTCCCTATTGCCTGAGGAAGGATTTTACACCCAAAAGCTTGCAAAGAACATTTTTCTCCAACTATTTAGTTGGTCTAATAAAAAATATCACATCTACCCAAAGAATCTTGTCTGGTTATTACCATAAGACTTGTGCAATTATTTAAAGCTATGGATTCTGAGATGGTAATATTTTTATACCAATTCACACCACACAAGGCTGAAGGGCAACAGATGGTCAAGTTACATTGCCTAGAGAGTGCAATTTGTTGCTTATTTCATATACTATTTAGACTGTATTTAAATTTAAGAGTGAAAGACCAAAATGAGAAAGTTGTTAAAGCGTGGCTGGGAAGTTTCTGTTTCCCTGTTATTGTGTTCTCTCTGGCTATTGGTAAACTGTTTTTATTTCATAAAGAATCCATGCAGAGTTCTGGGAAATGACCAGATTGTGTCAAATTATCTGCAGTTGCAGAAAATTTCCTGGTAAAGGATGTAAATGGAGCCTCAAACAGAAAATCTGCCACTTAGTCCAAATCATGGTATTTACTGTATCAGAAAGAATACTCAATGGATAAAGGATCCCTCTACCCCGCCACCCCCCAAATTAATCTTTATTATACAGGTGCTGTTTCACTTCAAGCAAACAAGCCACATTCCTTTACCTTGTATTGTTACATACATGTGCACTTTCATGTGTAGGAAAAGGGTTCTGGTTAATTTTTATATGGCATAACAAGACCTCTGGGCATTTTTCCCTTAATGCTTTTCCCTTTGTTTTGGAAAAGAGCTCTCAATCAGAAAAGCAGGAGATTAACCCAGAACGAAGTGCAGATACTGGCCTGAATTGTTAAATTTGCTGCTGATAATAGGTATACCAGAAGACAAACAGTAATAGATTGTTTCTTTACCTATAAATTATGGTCTTTCTGGCAAATATGTTTTGAACAGCATTTGAGATTTGACCACCATATAAACGTATGAAGGTGTGCTGCAAGGAATTAAAATAAATTATACTTATTGTGACAAATAGTACATTAATATCTGAACTGTTTTAGGATCTAATTGTGATGGATAAGTAGCTCTTGGGAAGATAGGTGTTTCAGAAGTCATCACCACATGGTTTTTGGTGGTGTGTTTTTTTCTTGATGTAAATTTAGCAGCAGTTAACATGATTGTATTTTCACAGTGGATAGGTGTAGCACAAACATTGGAAGTCTTCCAGCACTGCCTCAACAATGCCTCACTACTGATCTGGACGGATACTATGGGGTAGGCTTTGTGCTCTGCACTCATTCATCCTTGCCAGTCCAGATACCAACTGATGCCAACCATGATCGCAAGTTTTTAAAATCTATTCACAAAGAGCAAAATAAGCCCATCAACTCGTTATACCTTGGCCACTCAACAGCCATTAGCTGGTGATTTATTTCATTTAATTTTATTTGCTCACTGCATGCCTGTATTGGAGTCAAAACAGTTGATTAGAGGCAAGTGTCAAGTGAAACTGTTTTAGCACTCATTCAGACTGAGGAAGAAGTCCTACCCATCTTATGGTGTCTGGGACACGCTTTAAACCTACACTGTTGCATTTCCTCACATTATTTCAAGTAATACATAAAAAAAACAACTTTTCCCTATGCACCACATTAGACCAAACTTACATGGCAAGTCCCATCACCATAGGGAAACGTATGCAGTCTTTTTCACACAAGACGGTTTCCTCTTCATAGAAAGGCTAGCCAATAAATACTTAATCATTATCACATACTGCTGCCATATGCCATTTTCGTTCTGCACTATGCAACAGTTAACCTTCACAACATCTTTGTGGGACAAGTAGTTAACTAGTAGCATCCTCATTTAATAGATAGAAAGTTTAAGACAGCGAGCAGTCCAAGGCCATTCAGTAACTCAATAACAAAGTCAGCACCAGAACTCAGGACCCTTTATCACCAAAGATTGTGTTTATTCCTTCAGACCATACTGCCTTCTGACTAAAGAAGATGTTTCCCAATTAGATGTAAATTATACGGTTTTATATATTATGTTTAATTAAAGAATGAGCAAATAGTTGTGACAACTGGCATGATGGTTATTTTGTACCATCTCGGGCTCAGCTACAGCTACAAAAGGGGCATGCAATCAGCAGTTGTCTTTAAAAAGAGCAGTTAGAATAAAATGATTAGTTTAATCAATTTAGACCTATTTTCTTAAACAAATGGAACTCCTTGAATAGCTCTCTCTGTTCAGACTGGAAGAAGACCTTGTATAACTAAAAGGAGGCCTATTTAGATACCATCCCTGTCTTAAAAGGAGGAAATTGCTTAATTTCACATAATTAACATTTATCACATATGCTGAGGAATAAGAGAAGTTACTTGTGTCTTGTCAGTCACCAATTTGTGTGATATCAGTGCTGTTTTAGTAAAAAAACAAAAATCATGTATAGGAAATATTTGTTTAAATATGCAGATAGAAATCTTTCCTTAAAAATCAACTGTATTTCTCACAATTTGTGAAGCATTTGAGAAAACTTTTGTACACATGCTGCCAAATGAAATGTAAGCCATTTTAACCAAAAAGCACACATCAGTATACTGAAGTTTAAGCCTTGATAAGCATAGTTTTATTTTTCATACATGTCATATAGAAATTTTGCATAGTGCATAAAGAGTTGAATGACATAAGTAATAAGGAAGTAAGGGACTTGAAATTCCTGGAATTTGTTGAATTTCATGCCATAATCATTTAATCTGTTTCAAGTCACTTAGGACTTGTTGGTCCATAAATACTCACACAATAAGCTTATTCTGAAGCATACTGTAAGGGAAAGTTTAAGGATATGTATCCTAGTCATTCCTTATGAGCTTGATCCTTTAGTTTCAATTTTATTCTTATTGGCCCTTTACTCTGTCTAAAATATATGCTTACATGGCTGGTAGCTTTGCACAGTTCTAGTGTGCCGTATCCTGAGCCTTCTCCGCACAGTCCCAAGGACAATCTACTTAGTCCTGCTGTGTCAGTTCACCCTCAGCAATGTGTGGACTTGGGAACCCTGCTTCCAGTCTGTGTGATATTATCTAAGGAGCCATTCAGCATGTTTGGGGTCAAAGCTGCTGGGCTTGTAAGTGCAGTCCAGAAACGGTACAATGCAAGGCTTTTCACTATTGTGGAATTTGGTTCAGACCCAGTGCATTTTAAAAAATCTGCCTTCCTGAAAAGAAGGTAGAATTGCTGTTTGCAGAACATAAAAACAATTTGATTGTCTTAGACAACTTCTGTATCCATTTTTTCTCAGATTCTTGGGCATACAAAGTACTGTCCATTGTCCTTTCCTAATTAAATTAGTTGCTTGATACATTAGCAAAGTATTAATTTCAAGAGCTTTGACATCTTTATAAACTATTACATTGCACTCTTTTAATCAACAATACCCGCATTGTTATCAGTGGGCTTTGCGTTGTGGTGGGAGACATTGATTAAAATGTTATTAATGGATTATCAGATATTATCGCCTGTGCAATTTGTAAAGAATTAAGTTAATAATTTTCCAATCTGAGATTCCAGAAAATTTGGTTTCCTTTAAAAAGATATGATTTATAGCCAGAGTAGACAAGTGATTGTTTGTTTTGCAGAGTGGGGATTCAATTTATGAGTGCAATTCAGAGATAAAGATTTAAAAGAATATAGATTAGAAAGAAACTAGAATTTCACAGAAGATTTGGCATACAACATTAATATGTCCCCAGTACTCTATTATGTTAAAAAGTAAAAATATATAAAACATTTAAGTGTTCTCTTGGATTTTGCTTTTACAGTGCAGTGTGTGTGTGTCTTAAATGAAGATTTATAACCCTTTTGCTTCAGTATGTGCCATACCATACTTTAATATTCAACACTGCTTTCATATTTTACATGTACACATACACATAATCTAGCTTGTCTCAACCATTAAAAGGAGATGAACCCCAAATCTTTAAAAATATCACAAGTCATATTATCTCACAGACATGTGAGACAATATAAATGTCACAGATTATATTGTACATATATTATATGTATATAATATGAGACAATATCACCTGTGACATTTTTAAAGATTTTAGGTTCATCTCCTTTTAATGGTTGTGACAAGATAGACTACATGTATGTATAAAATATGACAGCAATGTTGAATATTAAAGTATGGTATGGAACATAGTGAAGCAAAAGGGTTATACATCTTTGTTTGAGATGAAACAAAAAATTAATTTTGTTCATTAACTTCCTTGTAGAGATTTATTTCTGGCAATTTTTTCTCACTCTTGGCATTTTAGTTAGCTATGAGCCATCATGCAAATGTCACATTTTGATATATATTGGCAAATTATATTTGTATTGAATGTTCCATATTTGTATATATTTGGTAAACTTGTTTTAACAACTCCAATCAGGAAACCCTTATCTTTAGTAACACTGTACTGAATGAAAGCATCCTGGGACTGAGTTTATATTTAAAAAACATGTTTGTTTAGACTTTTTTTAGGACATGAAAGGCTGTGGAGACTGCCTCACTTAAAAATTGAAACTCCTAGTTGTTCTGTTTTTGGACCATGTCTTTAGTCATCCATTTTTAAAAATCTTGGTTTTTTTCTATAAATACCAGTCACATTGTATTGAGCTATGTGTTTTTCATTGGAGTTATATCTTTTTATATGAGTCTGAGACAAGATACTAATGCACTGCCCTTTATATAGTGTGAACAAGTTATGTTCTGAGTTCCATTACTTCCGCAGAAAGGAATGAGAGTAGAATTTTACACTTCCTTCAAGATGATTTTCTAAAGTAAAGTAGTTATTAATGCTTTCATCAAACAGAGAGAAAGGGTTGCGGGGGGGAGAGAGATTTGACTCATAAACACTTGACTACAAATGGTGAAGGGTGAATAAGGAAAAGATGAAGGTTATAGGACAGTTTCCTTAATTGGAACAATGCACTATGATTTTTATAAGAGGAAGGATATTTGTGTGTTCAGACTCACACTTACATCCTTACTGTGTTACTTCATGTTTGCATTACAACTTAAGACTGAAAAAGACTTGTCTTTGGAAAGTGTGATTACTCCAAACAATTGATTCAGTTCTAAACATCTGAAACCGTTTACAAAACGACAGCTACATTTGGGTAAATACATCAAATATACAGAAATGTATAAAACTTAATCACGTCATTTATAGTGTGGTTGTTAAGCTGCAAATTGCATTGGAAAACATGTTAAAAATAAGGGAGTCACCTTAACAGTCTGCCCATACTGCTCCTTTACATTAGTCTGAAACTAATTCTGCATCAGCGTGAAATGAATTGGATTTGGTTCATAACCAGGACTTGAATATTATTTAGTTCTTACTAGGGCTACATACAGAGTTGTGGAAGTGTCAGTCATAAATCATGTTTGTTAATGGACTTGCTAGAAAGAGAGATATTCTTGTTATATGGCCAAGAGAAAGAACCGTAGCTTAATCAGCTTGGTAAGTGAAACACGTACTGTGTCTCTAACAAATACTATTGAAAGTTATCAAGGAAAAAAATTACAAATTTACAAGAAGGCCCAAAAATGATGGATTTTTTTGTAGAGCTGAGAAAGAGTAGTTTAACATAAAGTCAGAGTCCCTCAAGGTTCTTAAGTCTTATACCAAAGTGTGCAGACTCTGTTCACCTGCTAAGTAGGGAATGAGAGGAAAGCCTGAAAGCTTCCATTTGCTGAGATATTTCCATTTTAAGGGCTTACAGTCTATTCAGAGACTGACCATTCTAGAAAACTGAAATATATTTATGACCCTTGGAGCATTAAGAGAGCTGATGTGATAAGTTGGAAATTTCTTTTTTAATGACGCACTCACTGGTTGCTGAACTTGGAATGTTTGAAAGAGCAGGCGATTGAGTGAGAGTTGTCAGGTGCCAAGTTTTTCATGCACACTCTTTTCAGATATGTGAGGGAATCATCGTGCACAAGAGTGAGAATTTTCCATGTTGAGACTATAATCCACATAGATAAATTATTTATGTGACAGCAATTTGGCTTTGGGAAACAGATTCAGGAACAAAAAACAAGTGATTTACCTTGGTATGTATAAATTGTCTTTGCAAAATAGGCATAGGCTTTTCAGACATTTGAGAGCATCTGAACTTTAAGGCCAGGTACAGACATTACACTAAAAGTGATCAAAAATGGTCTATAACTGTAACAGAACAGAAGTTCATCATACATAGACTGGTTTAAAAATGGTGAAACCCAGTCCAAGATTTGACCCCCCCCCCACACACACACACACCCCCCCTCCGAAAAGGGTGAATGGGTGTTCTGTTCACTACCAATTTATACTACACTGCTTGCAGAAAACCACGTAACTTAGCTCAATTCTGCTTCAGGCTTTTTGAATGTTGGTACCTACCATAACTGTCTGTTTCAAGTTCCTTATCTTCAAAACACTAAATAGGTTACAGCCTAGCTATCTCAAAAGAAGCACCTAATTACTATGTATTATCACTTGTACTGAATAATATCTAGAAGTTTCAGTTAGGATCATGCCAGGCATTGCACATACAAAATGTAAAAGTGAGTCCTTTTGTTGAAGAACTTGCCATTTAAATAAACAAGGCAGACAAAGGATAAAGAAAGAAATTAGTATTATCCCCATTTTACAGACTGACCACCCATCGTTTTTTTTTTTCCCAGGACGTTTCCAGATTTTGGATGCTGGTCCCAGGTGCAGAGCACAGATTAAAATAAGCATCAGCCATAGTCTAGAGGGGGGAAGAGAAGTGGTGCACTGCCCCAGGAAGGCAGCCGGGCAGGCTGCCTGTTGCAGCACACCACTCCGCTTCTGTCTCTCCCTACAGCACGCAACTGACTTGGGAGGGAGAGGGGAGAGGGAAGGGAACCAGTAGCCAACTGGGATGGATGATCACCCTATTGGCAGCCTATTCATAGAGAGATTAAATAACTTGGCTAAAACCACACAAAATGTCTAAGAGGGAAGGTAGGATTTCTTTCAGGGACTTGGTATGTGTCTTCATTTAGGTATGGTGTCCTATCATATATGGATGTGTGCATATGGCTTATGGCATATGTGTATATGTACATATTGCCAGAGGTAAGGACTGAGTGTGAAGCTATTTAACCCAACATATGCACAGATGAAGGAGGACATGGGCCAGCCAGTTACTCCGTGGTCTAACTCTGTCCCAGATATGGTTTTAACAGATGAAATCCTGACTCTATTGAAGTCAGTGAGACCTTTGCTAGTGACTTAACAGGTTTAGGACTGCATGCAAAGTCCCATCTGTGAGCTGCTGGATGAAGGTAGAAACTGCTGTTTATGATTTCTTTGCCCAAAAACTGACCTTATTCCATTATTTTGTTAATTTGGCTGCATGCTATAATGGAATACTGTCAAACTTCAAGGCAACTGTGTAATCACACGATAGCTTAAGAGCTGGATATATAGAAAGGCGCACTTCATTGAACCTTATGGATGCATTACTAATTATGCTGCACTTACATTTTGTGGATCCTTGACCATTTTCATAATTGTCACTGAAACTGTGAAATAGTACAACTACGTCTAGCAGCAGACAGTGGGGAACAAAACAACAAAAAAATCCACAACAAAAGCTGCAAACAAAAACAGTGCACATTATGCAGAAATTGCCTTGGCATGCAGGTCATTGGTGATTTCATTTGTAAGTAATGTTTTGATTGTCACAGATTATATGTTGCTCTCATCCCCCTGACATTTGTTGTACAGCGGGATTGATTTTTGTGCTCCAGTATGAAAAGGTCACTTTGATCAATGCAGTGTAATTGGCATTAAATTAGGATCATATCAGGTTATTTTGCTATTTAATGATGAAATATTAAAGAATAGCATGGGAAGATTGCAGGCACTAAAGTGCACTTTAAATCTGCTGTAATGATGTTTTATTTTGTAGGAAAAATGGAGAGAAAAACAACTAAAGTGCAGAAAATGACTGTGATGTATTGGAAGAGTGGCCTGGAATTATATATTTTCACTTGAAATAGACTGAAAGCCCCAGACACAAAACACCAAACCCAGCAGTCAGTCCTGAATCTGTTATACAGTGAGAACCCATCTATGGAAGTTTTAATGATGATTGTGCTCATTATGTACTAGTTACAAGTGTCAAGCCTTTGCAATCTGCATAGGATGATTGACCAGCATTTTCAAAAGGAGATTCCTAAAGTTATGCACCTAAGATAGCATTTAGACTTGAATTAATGCACATGTTTAAATCCCATTAATCTTAATAGAAGATAAGTGCATGCGTACCACTAAGCACATCTTTAAATATTGTTGTTAATCGTGATGGACATAAGCATAAAAGGTACTTTCCTAAGTAGGATCCTAAAAAAGGTGACAGGATATTTCAGCACGCATAGAAGTTTCTCCTTGAAAACAGTTTTGGTGCTTGGACAGTGCTTTATTTTTTGCTTCTGTTTGTTTCATTTAGAAGTTGTATGTTTTGGATTTCTTGTATTCATGAGTTTTCCCATTTAAGAAAACACCAGGTTACATTTTCAGTATTTGCGCCCGGAGGTCGATCCAAGATTTTGTAAAGGGTGGTGTGGAAGCAGTGACTTGCAGAGGAGGCTGCACCTATCTTCCAACCCCATACATACACCAGAGCAGGCAAACCATACCACAGGAGCAGCAGTGAGGGACTTTTAAAATCCCTTAAGCAGGTAAAAGCCTTCCTTTCCACTTCCCCACTAAACTGCACATTTCATCCCCTCCCTTCTCCTGCCTCCCTCCCCACCTCCCCGAAGGCAGATACAGTGGCAGAGGTCATCCCTCCCCCTCCCCCCCGAGGCAGAGACAGCAGCAGTGATGGGCAAAGGAGTGGGGAGCGATGGGGTGGAGATAGCATATACTCCCGAGTGCAGACGGAACGGTAGGGGTGGCTTCTTACCTGTTTGGGGCCTTAAAAATAAAAGTCCCCGGATACTGCTCCTACAGTGTAAACAACTGAAAAGGGAGCTGTGCCACTGCATCTCCTCGTTCCACCTCTGGCTGCAAGTATTTACATATCTACCTACATCCAGTGGGTATTAAATTTGATTTCAGTGAGATCATGAATTCTCACAAACTGAAATCAGGCCATTTCAGGATAGATGTTTTGGGACCTTATTCAATCCCTACTAAAATGAAGAGGGTCCAATGGACTGTATTCAGGCCCTTATTTTTTTACATATGGGATAGGATGCCTGATTTTAGGCACCCAGTTTTGAAAATTTTCATCATGTTTAAAAATATTAGTGTATTCTGCATTTATTTATTACTCACTCTTCCTCCTTGCTCTTGCCCGCCAAATCATTACCTTGCTTTTGAATCCCACAGGTTCAGAAATCTCTTGTTTAATGAGTATATTTTTAGAATGTGGCTTTTGTCAATATTTTTTCAGACTTTGCATCTAAAGTAAAGATAAGCATCATAAGCGGCGTTAATAGTGTATGTTATTTTCTCCACTGTAAATACAGGCACTCTCCAATTATTCTGAAATGTTACTGAACAAGAACAAGCAGCATAAGATTATACTTTTAAATGCAGCTAATGTTGCAGGAAATTTGTTTGGAGCTTTGCTGCCATTAAGTATATTATCTAGCTGCAGCATGAAATGGCTAAGATATTAACCTTGTAAGTACCATAGAAATATTGTTCTACAACTATTGATAACACAATACAGTGTAGTGAGGAAAAGAAAAACACATTTTATGTAACAAAATGGGTACATATGAAGGGTAGCTACATAATTCTCATTTTTTTTAAAGCATTTAATTAAAACCTTGGGTGAATGTAAGAATGTAAAAGGATACTATGCCAAATACTATAGTTACAATTAATTTTTAATGATAGATATATATTTATTTTCTGTACTATGGAACATTTATTTAGTATAAATTGTACTTATAAAGTGTTTACCAAATATCAGTTAATAGGGTCCTAGAATGCCGCTATCATTCAGTAAGTATCTTTCTGCATATTATGTTGATAGGTAGACTGAGGCACAGAGTAATTAACTTTTCATTGGTAATATGACAAGATAGTGGCTGAGATGGAACCCAGATCTCCTAACCCCTAATTTCAACTGAACTCACTTCTCAAAGCCTCTCCCTGATGCTGTTATTACTATTTTCAAACAGTCTTTCTAAGCATCCTTGTACATCTGTGTGCTCTTATTTAAACAGTTTGAAACATGCCAAATATGTAATAGATCCTGAACTGAAATTCGCCTCTGCCACCAGCAGCAATATTAATTCCCTCTTAACATTTTAACACATAGCAGTGGTTACCAGCAGGTTCATGTCACCTGCAACAGAAAACTTAAAGGAACAATATAAAGGAATTACTGCAAGATATTAAAGTGCATGGGTTCACATCCTGGACCACTGAAGTCAACTGGAGATTTGTCATTGGGTTCTATGCTACTGGTCTTAAGGAAGTGATCTCCAATTGTTATGGGGTTTAAAGACTTTTTTTTAAAACATCTAACAGAATACTAAATGTGCCTTTGGTCCTTGAGACTTTCTTCTCTGTACATAGTCCTTGGGGATTGTAGGTTGTGGGATTCACCTATAAACCATGAACACAGGAGTACAGAAGCCTTAGAAAGAGCATGAAAGAAACAGTCCCAGTTCTACCACCTGTGCCCAAGCATATGTGCTACAGCAGCCATTAGCCTGACAGATGACTACTCAGGATATATTCAGATGCTACATTTAGATCAGCCTAACTAGGATTAGGTCAATCTAAGTGGTTAACCCTATGCTCATTTGGGGAAGTTGGATCAGACAAAAACTGGCCAGCCCAATCTCACTTAGTACACCTGAGAAGGAGCACTAAATTAGATTGGTTAGCCCAATCCAAACATATTCAGCATGAAGCCTTAGGACTGAGAAAGCCCAGCTGCATGCCACAGCCCCAGGGTTTTGCTTTTCCTCCCTACCTCCCTAACTCTGGCCAAGCTATTTTCAGCCCCCCAACCCTTGCTGTGGACTCATCAATCATCTATGGTCCTGGTAGCCCTTTCCCCTGCCCCCTAGTCTCATTTGCCCCTCTCCCCACTCCAGCTTACTTAGATCACATTCCCAGGGGTGTAAGACCCCAGAGGCTCCAGTGAGAGGACAGTAACAGGGCCTGGAGAGAAGGCAGTAAGAGTGGTCCCAGAGCAGGGGCAGTAATGTATGGTCGGCCTGCACAGAGTGTGTCATTACAACCTGAAGGATTGTGCATAAGCAAGGTGTAGAGTAGGACTGAAGGCTGGTCTGAAGGGCTGCATCAGGGGTGTGTTGAATAGGGCTGAGGACAGCCTGAAGAGCAACACATGGGACAATCCCCGTGTGTATGTGAAAGTGGAAGGTCACCTGGCGAGGGGCTAGGGACAGAATCATCCCAGTGTTAGGCACAAGGACTATTCCATCTGGAGTAGGGGAGCATGAGAGATCCAAAGGCTGTGTGTGCAGTGCCAGCAAGAGAGCAGTCAAGCCTGATGGCCCAAGGGGGTCCCTCAAGGGAGCAGGGCAAGTTGAGAATGGCTCAATGAGGGGCAGCATGCAAGAGGCCCTGTAAGAGAGGGTGGAGTGGAAGAGGCCCCAGTGAAAGCAGAGTGATATGAATGTGGCCCTGAAAGGGGCAGTGTGTGAGAGGCCCAACAGTGGACTGAGTTTGGCCCATCCTTAAACTGGAGCAGTAGTAATAATCTGGATGCCATCTGCGAGGTATGGGACATGGTGTAGGAGCAGTATGGAGCCATGGAACAGTACCCCCTGGCTTTGGGGCATTAAAATAGGCAGTATCCCGCATTTTACATCAGTTGGAAGAACAAAAAGTTGTCAGGCGAGATGGGATGGACTGCCATACATAGAAAGAGGGGTGGGCTGATATGAGACCCAACCCCGAGTGTGCCCCCTGTCACAGTGACCTACACCAAATATCCATGAAAGGAGGAGGAAGCCACTTATTTACTCTCTGTTACTGAGCACAGAACCTGCCCTTAATTTGGGTTATAATGTGTAAATGTATTACTAAGTAATATGTATGTGGGTCTACCAGATAGAATCCTTATGCTGCAGTATCTACCTCTGATAAATGGGAGTGGTTTCCTAAGAAGGCTAGAATATAGAGGGATGAAAGTAAGTAGGTTCCCTATTTTCTACCATGATATTTCTCACTTCAACTTTTCTTTTCACAGGAGAAATAATATAATATACAGCTGTACAGAACACAACTTTATGGACAAGATAAAGGAACTGTAATCAGGAATCCCCCTGCTGATAGCCCAACACTAGAAGGAGAAATATTGATTTGTATGACTGGAAAGGTAGAAAGATTTGAGTAACTTATTTCTCAAACTCCCATTGATTTCTCTTAGGGAATTTATTGTTTTAATAAGGATTTACCCTCTAGATTTCTTTAAAACCATATTAGCTTTAAAAAGTTAAAGGAGAATACTGTTTCTTAAGGGAAAAATGCCTAAATGACATTTGTACTCTGAACAGCAAGCTAAGAAAAAAGTCATTTTGCTTTAAAATTTGATTGAGCTAGCTATTCCAGCTATAAATAAAATAACATGTGGAGGTTCTTTTGATATAAAAGTGCTGTGTAATCTGATATTATATATATATTTATATATTTTAAAGAAATATATATATTTCATAGACCTTCAAAAAGTTGTGGGGGTTTTAGTTATTGCAATGCTTGCTGTACCTATAGTGAAATACAGAAATACGTTTGCATTCTGTTTTATATTCTGTTCTGCTCTTATTCTACTACTACAGTAATTCTGTATTTCACTAATGGTGCATGTGGCAGGCCAGTAGGGGGTGTTCCTGCATTAAGCCACCCACCTCACTGCACTCGACCACCTTCCAGGCTCCGAGTGTCTCCCTGGGGGCGCCTCACGTCTGGCCGACCCCCTTCCTGGAGTACACCTGTTAGTCTGGGGGTTCCACTGCCACCACCCAGGGCTCTGGACTGATTCTGGCTCTGTGCACCCTGGGAAGCACTCAGAGCCTGGAAGGCGGTCCTGCCCAGATATACATATATTAATTATGCGTACACACACATATATGTATTTCTCTTATTGAATACTGGTTGTATTCATGGAATTCTGAATATCATAAAAGTTAGGCTTCATAATGACCTACAAAGCAGTGAGGAAAATTGAAGTGATGGTACCCACTGGTTAGAATGGGCAGGCAGTGTTTAAGTTTTTGTGGCAATTTCTTCTTTGGAATTGCTACTGTTGTTCTCTGAAGGAAGTTCTGTGTTTAAAGCAACTTCTACTTCAAAGTTTAAGTCACCATTTGTGTTGTTTCGTATAATTTAATCTTTTAGTTTTTGTGTTGGGGTTTTTTTTGTGTGTAAAAGCACAGTAATTTTGCTGACAGAATTAGAAGACCACCACTAATGCTAGCCTTTAGTGATATTCAACTCAAAAGTCATACCCTTTAGGTTAAACCTCTTCTTAGGCCTTTTCCTCTTCAAGGTTAGCATAATTTTAGTATGCAATATTTCATGTGCTGTTAGAATCAGTGATACTTATGTTCTACAAAACAAAAGGTCCATAAATGTTTGCTTAACTGTAAATGTGAGTTAACTTTGGAAAGGGGTTAATGCCACTTTTGAATTTATTTTCTAAAAACAGTTGAATAATTTTGATTTGAATAAATGCTGGCATGTTGTAAAAATGTACATGCAAGTAACATCAGTGGTAGATAAAATACTGCTGGATGCCCCTCACAGAAGCCCTGGATACAGAAAAGGTGCTGGCTGCATTTATATATGTTTATACAATTCATTAAAAAATAAAATTTCTCCTAAACACACTGTTTCTGTTTGGCCCTGAAAAACTCAGTGTGTTCCTTAAAACCTCTTCCTGGTTGTAAGAGTTGCATTCATGAAGTCAAAACAGAAACAACATAATGTTGGTTATATAACTATAAGCATGTGGTGTATACTATGCTTGGAAAAGAATGGGAACATTCACTAGCTAGTCACTTTACTTCCCTCCTGTGGCTTTTAACTAAGGTCCATCCTGCACCTGCAGAACTTTTGCATGTGCTTAATATTATACACCTTGAAACCAATGGAATTCGCAGCATGTAAATTTAAGCATGTGTGTTAGTCTCTGCAGGACTGGGATTTTGAAGTAGCAACCACAAAAACTTTCTCTTGGGCTTGGCTTCTGTTTACATTTTTCTCATAAGATACTCTTCTTACCCCTGCTCCTAATTCCCTCTGCCTGAGAGAGGCACTCCAACCTCTTTTATGTCATGGTTTGCAATTAATCCAACCTATTCACCAGCAGGAGTCAGGAAAACTAACTTCATCTTTATATAGAATTCTAAAACTAGACACTAGGGTGTCAGCAAAAAACTGCATGGATTCGGGAACCCACTACAATGGTACAGGAAATAACTGAGACTGTAAACAGCACAGCTTAGAATGAGGATACAGACTCCTTAGTGATACCAGTGAGCTCTTTACACCATTTCATGGAATGCATAAAAAATTTAATTGAGAATTTTTGAGGGAATGGATAGACAGATCACAACCAAAAAACCCCAGCAAATAATTCAGTCATGTCTGCTTCATACATTTAATAGCCTAGGAAAGGAGTGCTAAAAGAAAACAAATATTGCTTAATAAAAATACTTTGTTAAAGAGAGAACAAGGAAAATGAAATAAAAAGTACAGAGAAAGGATACGAGTAAAAATAAAAATTTATGTATTACCATGGACAAGCTTGAAGAAGGACAATTATAAAAAAGTTAAAATAGCATAAATTATATTGCACAGCTAAAGCAATATTAAATACATCAACAGAAAGACTTGATGTGATTCTTTCAACAAGTTGTTTCTGCACTTGAAGACCCAAATATAAATCAAATCATTGAAACAAATAACCTAACCAAGAGAGACCTCCCAAGGTCCAGAGTGAATGACTTCTTGGATTAAATGATCAGACGTATACCCTGAATACCCAGGTTAACACTGTCATGAAGTTCTCCAGGACAGTACTTGCTTGAGGCTTCTGGCCTTATCCAGTCTCTCCTGAGTAACCTCTGAAGCCTCAGCATTTCTAGAGCGGGAGGGAATCCCCAGTTTCTTCTGTCTCTGATACCCCAGCTTTTCATAAGTACTCCTCTGACCCTCCCTGGCTATCAACAGCCCTGCCCAGAGAGCTACTTTCGAATTCAGCTCCAAGAGGAGTCCCTCCCTCAGAGAAAGAGAAAAAAGTTCATCTTAGGTTTAAAAATAGTGTCAATTGAAGTGTTTATGTGGGCAAAGACTGCCCAACCAAACAGACATTCAAAAAGCCTGAGCCTGAATTGATTCAGTCTTTGCAGGTTAGTCTAACCTGCAGAGATTGAACTGGTTTGTGAGTGGCTATTCAGGCACATGCCTGCAGTGGCTGAGACCAGAAGCTGGGGGGCACTAGAGCAGCCCTCCCTTCCACAGGGAAATTGAGCTGGGGGGGAGGGCTGTGGCCAGACCTGGGCAGACCTGAATAAGACTGAGGAGAGGTTTAAACCTGGGTTCAGAGGGTAGTGGAAGAGGGAATATAGCCAGTCTGCTGTAGCAGCAGAGAAGGAGGGGAGAGCTCTGCCCACCCTAGCAGCTCCCTGACAGCCGGGAGCAATCCCAGCACAAAGTTTGCCTAGCCCCAGAAGGAACTCTTTCTCTTCCTTCCTCTCCCCAGGGAGGGGGACTCTGGTGCTTAGGGTCTCTTCCCCTTCCTCCTCACCCCACTTTGCTGCCATGAGGTAGATTGCAGGGCTCGGCAGGTCTGCCCAAACCCAGAGGGGGACTCTTCCCTCTGCTCCTCCCCCTCTGCAGTGTGAGGAACGGGGCTGTCCACCAGGCTGCACAGCCTTAGAGGGGGACTCTTTTCCCCTTCCCCCTCTCCCTGCACACCGTCACCATGGGGGATTGAGGGGGTGTTCTGTGCGGCACTACCCAGTAGGCTTATGCAAAGCAGCTAGTATTTGCTTCAGATTTGGATTTGGCTGATTTGGGGGACAGGGATTCGATTTGGTGATTTAAATCACTGTTCCTAATCGATTTGGCCAAATCTGATTTGGATATTCAGCCACTGCTGAATCTGCTGAAACTCCAAATTGGTCCCACTCCCTGCCTGCTCTCAATGGCTGCCCCGCCCACTCTCTCAGCTCCCAGGTCTAAAAAAAAAAAGAAAAGCTCTGGCTCACCAGTTGCTGCCAGACATGGGGGTGATCCCTGCTGCCCCCTACGCTCTCCCATGAGCCCCCCAACCCCTTCCTGCTGTCCCAGCTCCACTGCCCATGGCCGTCTAATCTGCCCCAGCTCCCAGCCCTTAAAACAAAAAACAAACAAAAAAACAACACCCCCCAAAAAAGCCCAGCACTCACTGGCTCCTGCCATGCGGAAAGCATTTCCCACTGCCCCCCACTGTCTCACACTGCATGGGGTGCTCTGCCATGAGCGCCCAGGAGCCCTGAGGCCACATCAGCAGCCAGTGAGTTGGGGCTTCTTTTTAAAAAGCCAGGAACTAGGGCTGGGTGGGGCAGCCATAGAATGGGTCTGGGAGAGCAGGAGGGGGTCAGGGCACTCAGGGGGCCAGGAAGAGCAGGCAAGGGATGGGGCCTAGCAGGGATCCCCCCATGGTCCTCTTTCCCCCTCCTCCAGCTTCTCCTCCCCCCACTTACTGGCATGGAGTTTGGGTCCAGCTCCCTGCTGCAACGAGCGGGGACTGCCCAAATCACCGAAGCTCTCTGAATCTTTTCTGAATTGATTTTGAACCTTTTAATTGGTCTCCTGATTTGATTCACATTCAGAAATTTGGCCACTGAATTGGGCCAAATGTCCTCCAAATCAAATCAGCACCTGAAGCTTCACACAGCCCTACTGTCCAGCCTGCTGGGGGCACAGGAAGTAGCTATAATTGAGTCACAGTTGCTGTGGCTGGTCCTACCCCCATGGCTTGAGGCAGCCTCATGGTGGGGTTGAGCCAGGCCATGGAGGCAGAGGATGGGAATGCTGAGCCCTGTCAGCAGCACAGCCCAGCCTGGCCCAGAGCACACAGCCAACTGCTGTTTGGGTAGAAGGATAGCTGGGCTGGTTCAGAGGCGTTACAGGGCCTTGTGGGTCTGTAGCCTGCCCCCAGAGGCCAGGCTAGGCTGTGCTGCTGATACTGAACCACAGCTGCCAGGAGTGGTCCCATCCCTGAGGCCTGGCCCAACCCCACCATGTGGCTGCCTTGACCAGGGATGAGCGAGGCTGGCCCAGGCCATGGGGCAGGGCCATCCCTTAAAGCTATGGCTCAGTTACAGCTGCTCCTCACACCCCAGCTGGGCCAGGTAGTGCTGCGCACAGCCACATCCTCCCTGCCCCACAGCAGCAGGGAGAGGAGGAGGAGGAGGAGGAGGGGAAAGAATCCCCTCTAGCACTAAACAGAGCTCTCCCCCTGCCCTGGGCAGCAGGAGGGGGAGGGGAGGAGGAGCAGGATGGATAGAGTCCCTCTCTGAGGCTGGGTAGCCTTGAGGACCCCCCCACCTCCCCATGGTGGTGGGGGGAAGAGGGAGAAGGAGCAGGAGTCCCTCTCCCCTTCCTGTGGGGAGGAGCGGGAACAGCAAGAGTCTCCTCCAATACAGAACAAAGCCCCAGCATGGTCCTGTTAAGGTGGAAGTGACAGGGAGAAGGGTTAATCCTCCCTCTGTGCCTTCTGCCTGAAGCCGGGGTCTGCCAACCCCAGGGGCCACCGCTGCAGCCCCCTCCCCTCTGCTCCCTGGCAAGCAGGCAGATGCCAGCTGCGGTGGGGGAAGAGGTGAAGGAGGGAAGAATTAACCCCCTCCCTGCCCACTTTGCCTTAACAGAGCCATGTTGGCTGGAGTCTCACTATGTCCCATCTCTGCTCAGACACTCTTCTTACCCAGTTGCTCCTTCCATTGTGATGTTTATCTCAGTCTGCTTCCCTTGAGACCTCTTGAGTGTTACTTTCAGTCCCACCCAGTGGAAGAGTTAACAAGACCCATCAGTTTTCTGTTAATGCTGAAGACACAGACTGTGTTAACCCTTCTTTTTCTGTGTAAAAGATAGGAAACTGAGGTATGCAACATTATTACACCATGACCACAGTTAAAAAAAAAGTTACAAAAAAACACATAGTTCAGCACAAATGTAAATCACAGATGTTGAATGGACAAACAGGCAGTGAGCCAGAAAATAAGAGGAAGGCATTCCCTAAGATTCCCATCAAACTAATATGTTTAGCTTGGACCTGGGGAAAATTATGAGCTTCCTGCATTGTTTGCATGGCTTCCATGTGTGGGAAACAATCTATATTGGTAGATGCTTCATTGTGATTCTTCATACTCAGCTGAAACATAACCCACAGATCTTAGGAGCTTTATATATATACCCCTTATACTTCATTTCTTCCTAGAACTTATTCACAGCATGGTTACTGATGTGTTTCTTCTCCTGAAGCTTTGGTTTCTTGAAGTTCAAGTCCTGTATTCATTAATAAACTGCTGTCCCAGAAGGCTGTGACCTTCTCGTTTCTATCACAAAAGTTTCATGCTTGGCAGATGATGACTGGATTGCCTTGTACCCTAAAAGAAGTAGGTAGCTCTGAATCCATACATGCAAGAGCTGCTGGTAAAGCCACCTAGCCTGCCATCTCAGGATATCTCCAACTTTTGTCAGCCCAAAGGACATTAAAGGGACCAGCAAGGGACTTGCTCTCAAGCTGATGTGCAGCAAAGCATACCATGGAGTAGCATGGGGAAGTAATATCATGCAGCTCTCAGCATGCTGTAGCCCTGTACATGTTATGAGCAAAAGCAAAGGAAGGAGAAGGCCTGGGCTAGCAGCAGAACTAGTAGTGAAATATTTGAGCCACAGAGGACAATGAAGCTTAGATAAGCAAAGAATTAATGCTGTGTGCCCCTGGAGGCTAAGGGGGCACACTAAGGTCCTGCAGGTGGCAGCAGCACTGTTGGCAGTGGGAGCATGGTGATGGCGAGCAGTGAGCTCCTGCAGGCAGCCATGGCACTGTCAGCAGTGGGGTAGGGGGTGGCGAGTGCTGACTGGCAGTTGGCGACTACCCACAGATGCCACTAGCAGTGTTGGCAGCTGCCAGCAATGATTGGGGACCATGCACAGACACCATCAGCAGTGTCGGCAGTCGGGGGGGTGGGAAAGGCAAGAGGCAACTGCTGGCAGTTGGCACCGGCAGTGTTGTCGGCGCCTTTTTCCAGCAGGGTGCACCGTATACACATGCACCCCCTATGCTTTGCCAATGAAGCAAAGCATAGAGCAATGAGGAAGAGTAGGAGCATGACTCTGCAGTGAAAGAATGCTAACATAATGTGTCTCTCTTTTCCAACCAGTTACTAAAGCACGCTACAATTTTCCCTCTCCATTTTAGACAGAAATGTAGAAATATCTATCCACTCTTTTCTGATTCCCTTCCCAAATGTAGCCACTCATTTTGGACACCAAATCTAATTTTTTCCTTACAACTAAATATAGAGAATTGCACAACCTTTCCAAATTAGTTTGCATGATCATTTGAAGCAGAACAGGTGGAGAGAAGACTGACCACTGAAGTTTGGAGTCTGCAATCATAGAACCACAGTAAGATAACTCTGTAGGAGCATGAATCTTGGCTTTGACCAAACCACCCCAGAGAAGATGAATGCTCTAAGGCAGGGATATCAAATATATGGTGCATGGGCCGTCTCTGGAACTTAGAGGTTTGCGTAGGGTGGGGCATTGCCTGGAGGAATAGTTCTCAGCAATAGAAAGGTGAGCAAGGGATGTGCTGATACAGCCCTGCAAGTCCTGAGCTGCTTTGCCTATGTGCTTGCCCTACTGTCTCCACTGCTAGCTTGTGCCCTTTGCCAACACTGCTCTTTGCCCCAGGCTGGATCTAGCTCTGCTACCCTGTGTCCCTGGCTGAATGTGACCCAAGGGAAGCCCAGAAGTTCAGATCTGAAATGGGCCATGGAGTGAGTTTGACACCTGTGTTCTAAGTTAATAGGAAGGAAAGAGATGTCCTGGTTTGTTGAGCTTCTATTGCTGGCAACCCAATCACATAAACTGATAGAGGCATCACTTTATAACTAGTTAGATTATTTCTCCTTTTACTTCTATTGGAAGGCTGTTCCAGAGCCTCACAAAATGGAAACAAATCAAATGACAAGGCTCTCTTCTGTTGCAACCCTTGCCCCTTCCTTGCCTGGCATTATGCCTCATTTAGACTAGGTTTCTTGAAGCAGAAACCTTCAGCAAGTCTCATCCATAGCAGTGGTTCTCAACCTTTTTTGTACCAGGACCCATTTATAAACATTGATGGCCAGTCTTGACTCAGTTCCCCTCACTCCCAACCCACTGCCCCCCACCCTGGGGCCCCACCCCCTCAGTATGTGGGGTGGGGTATTGGGGAGCCACAAGCAGCCCCTCACAGGCTGGAACTCTGCCAGCCTCCAAAGGAAAAGCCCCAGTGTAGCAGGGCACTAAGGTGCCTGCTACTTTGAAAGCAGAGATAACCCAGGTGCAGGTTGCTGGGACAACCAGTTAATGAGGCAAGTGGCTGCACCTGCACCTGGTCAGCTGACCAGAATGGGCAGGGCCTGGCTCCCATATAAATCCCAGGCCTGAGGCCAAGAGGGTAGTTCCCTGCCAGCAGCCAGGGGGGAAGAAGCTGTCCCACAGCAAGTAGAGGCCTGACTGCAGATACAGCCCTGACACTTGGGGAAGGATGGGGCACCCCTGATGTGGCTGGAATAATGTTATAGCTGGGTGGTTAGAATTTATGTTATAGCCCAGGGGCTTATGTTTTGATTTACTGTTTGAGAACCAGTGGTTTGGGAGAGGCTATATGGGGATGGAGGAGGCCTCATAAGGGGTCCACAACAGTGTGGTGCCCCGAACACCAGGGAAGGTGCATCATTGTGGGTGCTCCAACCCCAAGCACCCAGTGAGGCGCAGTGCAAGACAGGACTGCGGACAGCCCGAGTGTCAGTGAGGTGCAGTGTGAGACAGGGCTGTGGAGCGCCAGTGAGGGCACAGTGCAAGACTGAAGAATGTCAGTTCCATCTGCAAGGCTTGGGGTGTGGTAAAGGGGTGGCTGGAGCTACGCATAGCCCATAAGATGAGGGTGCCCTGAAACACCCAATACCGAACAGGGGTGCAGGAGCCCCGAGGCCAAGGTACGGCCAGAAACTGTGACCAGGAGGACGGAAAGGCAACCTCCCTATTATTCATTTACCATCAAAGGCGTGGCAGGAAAGAATTGAGGATGCCCTTTAGGACCTTGGCATGGTAAAGGGGGGTCTTAAGGGAGATCACGGCGACCCCTAAGACACCAGGCTGTTACACCCAGTTTCCCATGTTTTTTCTCCTTTAAAGGAGAATCCGCTTTTAAAGTTTGTTGATCCATTTTTAAAGCTTGTTCACGACCATGTCATATATTCTTGTGACCTACAGTTTGAGCAACACTGATCTATAGCACCAACATAACTCTGGAGTAACTACAGTGAAGTCAACTCATTTAAAAAATGTGAGGCTATATTTAGCTTTGGGGATTTCTTTCATTGTTTATTAGCTTTGCCATTTTTATTTAATAGTCAAAAAATATGTTGGAATATTGGACTAGCTATTCTCCTGTGTAATGTTTTGGTTCAAATGGGTAACTCTATTTGCAAGATGAAGATTAAATTCCAGTAAACGAATACACTAAAAAAATCACTTTGATTCTTGATACAGGATCCTATTACCACTCCCGTAGAGAAAATGAAAGACTCTAACACCATCTAATGTTCAGTATGCTGAGATACTCATGTATGCAGTATATTTGCAAAATATGACAGCTTCTCAAGAATACAAATATATTCCATAACCATTTTACATTGAGGGCTTAACAAGTATCTGGAAAATGCACACAATATGATGTGTTTACACAGAGTAAAATGTGCATGTTTTTGGTTTCATTCTACTATCAGTGCATTACAAAAATAGTCTGAAGTTTAAAAGAAATCCATTTTTACTGATGGGTATGGGAAGGAAAAAATAAATGTTTTGGTAGAATATAATGAAATCAGCAGGGCAGTGAAACAATGGGATTAATACTGTTGTCATTACTTTAACATCTTCAGCTCATTCTTTGTGGTGTTCCATCTGCTTACATAGCAAATTAGAATTCACTGGAGGACATTATTAATAGTGTATTTGTATATACTGTATGCATCGTTCATGTATGTGTAAGCATGCTATTTATTGCAGTGTACCATAAACTAATACTATACTTACATTAAGCTGTACATATTTTTATAATCTGTACCTGTAAACAGATACACTTGGACACACAAGCAACATTTTTTTCCTTTGGAGCATATCTTATTTCCAATACAAATTTGAAAATCAATGAACCACGATAATATTAACTCCCAGTTTCTATGACCTCTCATAAAACAAAAGAAGAATGAGTGGTTGGCTAAAAGGATTCTAATGATGCTTTTGGACTCTTATGTTCACGTAATGACTGGTAGAAGATTTATATGCTCTGTATAGGTATAATTAGACACCCACAAACCCATTTGACCCTGCTGAGGTGAAGAGCTCTCCTGCTTTTTGTTTCAGCAGATGAATCAATACTTGCACGTTTTACCACTGTGGAGTGAAATTGAGGAAATGAAAATCTGATAATTTTGCTCCCAGTGCAGTCTAGACAGAGGAGAGCAGTTTTAGTCTTTGACAGGAAGATCTATTTCCAGTTTCTCAAAAGGCTAGTGTCAATTCTGAAACTTCTCCTATTATTGATTTTCAGTTTTGTTAAAAAGGATGTTTTATTAGAAATATTAGTCCCAGTAACCATGTAAGCTTATGTCTGTTTCACAAGTTGATAAAACCATGTTTTAATTTTGGTCTTATACGTATGCTTGAATCACTAAATCTTTTTGCCTAATGTTATTTGTAGTAAAAAATGCAGTCTGATGAAGTTAATTGCTTTGTTTCTTTAAATATGCATAAGTTAGTACAGAATGTAGTTGGGAATGTGGCAGATGCATTTAGGAAACAATTTTGAGCTCAAGAATAACCATAGTTTGGCAATTTCATAAAATTCATTCAGTAGTATTTAGTGTTAAATACTTAGTGTTTAACTGCACTTGTATATAATGACAGCATATGCAGATATAGAAAAATGCAAAAAAAACAAACCCTAAACCCACCCCTAATACATATATTCAAGATAGGACTTGGGATACAGTGAACTTATGTGAATTTTAAGAAAAATCAGAACAAATAAATACACTTAATTCATGCAAAAATGTTTAAACACTGGAATTTCTAATTTTTCATAGGACAACTGATCACATTCATTTTCAGACTGACTGTTATACAGGCCACACGATATAAAATAGAATAGTTAGAACTAATCTTTATTTTAGTTTCTTGACACTCATAGACAAAATTAAGAGTTCACTTTTTTAAATTGCCTTTATCATTGAAGATCATATGTAGTAATATTCTCTACCCAATAGGCTCTACTTACACGTACCAGTGAATAGCCGTAGCAGATCTAGAGAACTCAATACAATTCTGAAAATATCATATAAAAATCCTCAGGCGTCTGAAAGAGGAAATAAAAGTCTTTTTATATATACAGTACATTCAGACTAAGAGGTTTAGGATTAGAATAGCACAGATGGTTTAAGTATTAACTGGAAATTACCTTTTGAACACAAAAATAGTCTCTGTAAACAAGCCACTATGGAAATAAACGAGCCAATTTTCTAATATATTCCAGTAACAGGACTAGTACTGGGGATATACCATGAGGTGTTTGCTTTCATTCTATTATTTTCTTTCTGTTTTATTTTTTTAATGTGCATGCTGGAGAGGGACCAACAAAGTTTACACATGCACATACACTAGCAGAGCCACTTAAGAAAAATGGTGCCCGGGCAAATTTGTATTTTGGCACCCCCTTCCATCTCCCAGGCCACTGGTGCTCTGTGTGTGCTGGGTGTGGATGTGTGTGGGAGTGGTGTGCATGTGTATGTGTGTGTGGCGGGGGGTTGTATGTGTGAGGGGCACACATGCCTCAGCAGCTGCGGGTGACAGGGGACCCTGTGGACTATCACAGAGCAGCATGTGTGTCCGCTCCCCCAAGATGCTAGCCTGTTGGTGGGGGTGGAGGGTGGCAGGGGCTCAGCATGGGGCAGCAAGAAGGGCAGGGAGCAGGCAAGGCTGCCCGCACAGGAAGCCCAGTCCCAGTAGCAGGGTGCTGCCATCTACCACTGCCTGACTACCTGTCCCCTCACCTTTGGCAGTGGTAGCAGTGGCCGGGGAGACTGCAGCTTGGCTTCCAACCCCAGCACGTGGGTAATGGTGAAGTCTTTGACATGCAAACTGCCTTCTCACTGGGCACCACCACATTGCTCTTGGCCCAGCCCTTGGCACCCTTCCAGTCCATCATGCTGCCTGGCAGTGTCTGCTACAGCTGCCACCATGGGTCATCCGGAGACTATTTATTTTGTTGCCCCAGCTGGCTAGCTCCAATCAGCTTGGGGAAAGGGGATGATGGGCCCTACTACCTGGCCCCTGGGATTAGCTGCCACTGAAGTCCCCTGACAGCTCCTACCCAGCACAAGCAGCAGAGCAGAGCAGTGCAGAGCAGTGCAGTGCAGTGTGTGTGTGTGTGTATGTGGTGCCTCCCTGACCATGGTGCCTTTGGCAGTTGCCCATTTTGCCCACCCCTGAGGCTGGTTCTGTATATGACTGTATGTTCCTATCATTTTGAGTCCTTGTTTGGCAAACACTAGATTTAATCTCCAGTATGAATTTTAATTTGCCTGGGTCTTCAGCATGCTTCTCGGAGAGGCACAGCTTTTTTGGACCTGCAAGTTGGTATTAAATATGCACATCAGGACTGTTGCATTTGCATTTTACATCTTCACTTCCTGCAATGGAGTATTATTAACACACAAATTAATGAAGCCTTGGGATGCTCAGTTGCTGGTCCCAAAGTGCTAGTACAAATAAAATTCTGTTTTACTGAATCTTTAAAAAGATGGTATTTTAAAAAAGAAGTACAATTCATTCTGTTGCATAAAATCAGAGGAGAATGTCATCTATAGATTATATAGGTCTTCGTTTGGGTTTACTTGAAATCATAAACACTGGTTTGATGTCTTTGGTAACATGCAGTTACTGACAAGCTGCTACAAATTTATTTTATGAAAAAGTATAATTCTATTGCTTTAATCACATCTTTTTATTTACTACTGTATGAACGAATGGAGATATTTTCTCAAAAATCTTGAGGTTAAAAAAAATCTAACTAATGCTCAAGTTACTTTGGGGAAGTGGGGGTTGTGTGTTTGTTTGCTTGGTTATTTTATTTTTGTCCTTTTTAATTTTACATGCTGTTGATTGAAAGTACATGCAAATCAGGATAAAATTATTTTAAGCATATTAGCACTTAACTTTTATATGTGTCCATGAGATGTAGGAAAGCAGGATGGTTAGCTTATTCAAGTCCCTGAAGGATGTGTTTTAGCTTTATGCTAGGGGGGGAATAAACACTGGGCATTTGTGAATTAGTGATCAATTAGGTGTTAACTTTTTTTCTATTTTAAAGGAATGAGAATTACTCAATAAGATAGTTGTGATTTTTTTATTTAACATACAAATACAACAGACAATTCCTGGCTGGCTAAAAAACATTGTAACTTTCTTTCCACCACTTGCTTATGGTGAATCAAAGTAGGCTCTTCTGCATATAATTTAAAAATCAAAAGGGCTTTCTTGTCATATCTGTTATGTAGAGCAATTTAGAAACAGTCAGACATGAGGAAAAAAGTCTCATTAGCCATGAAGTCAGTATTTAAAAGTCATAGTTTTGCTGCTTCTTCCCCTTTTAAATTATTATCAGACACATTTTTACAATAGAAGAGGATGTAAAATCATCATACATTATCCTCTCTCATATATACAAAATTAATTTAAAAAATCTTTGAAAACTGATATTATATATAACCTTAATAAATACCTTAGCAAGTGCATATTTTAATGTATATTTAGCTTGTTGGATAACTATGCAGTAATCTATATCTTTCAGTATCCTGTTATAGCTGTATATACAAAAAGCAAAATATTTTCTATCAGATCAAAATGGCTACTATTTTAGATTAAGGAAAAGACTGAAAATGTTTCTATGAGAAAAAGAGGGAGAGCACTGTGCATGTCTTCATAACTGAGCTACAAGTAATTCTGAGAACAAGAAAAGTTTTCTGAACTCTGCAGAGACAGAGTTTTTCAAACTGTAGTAGTGCAGTGTATGGAAAACAAACACTACTCTCCCCCCACCCCCCACTAACCCCCAAACACAATGCCCCCTTAGGAAGAAAGGGCTTTATGACTGTGAGACAACAAGATCAGGAATCAAGACCAAGGTTCTCAATACAGGTAAACAGATATCTTAGCCTCCCCTAAGGTGACCTGTTATTTTCATATTTATCTCTATGTTCTGATGCATAAACATTTCTTTCCTGGTGCAAGAACCTGTCTTATCCAACGTGGTTTTGCCTTTAAATTTGTTGAGTTTCTGGGGTGCAAAAAATCAAGTAAAATGTGTATTTTACTTTTGTTTTTTCTTGGTCAAAGATATTGTTTTAAGAGCTAGAGAAAACAGTACATCATTAGGTTTCTAATTCAGGAAAGGCCTTAAGTGTATGTTTAATTTTGAGCACAAATCATCCAACTCTGACTTTTTCAGGATTATTCAAATGCTAGAAACTATGGAAGTATTTCTCTGAATTGGGCCTTTTTGAAATGACATAATCTAGCAACATGTGATACAATTGGGCACCAGGACATCCCAAATCCAAATCCTTGAGCAAATTAGTTTACTTCACTTTTGCCACCTGTAAAATGGAAAAAATAACTACTCCCACAGTTTGGGGCTCTAGTGAGCATCAATTAATGTCTGTAAAGGCTTTGAAGATAACTATTACTATTACTACTTCTTCTTCTTCTTCTCTCACTTGTCCCATCTAAACAGGTTTGTTGTTGTGGATCGTGGCTTGCCCTAACTAGATTTGTTCCTTGGATCCACATCATAATGATTTGGCACGGGGTTTTACGGCCAGATGCCCTTCCTGACACTCCTCCTTTATCCAGGTTTGGGACTGGAGTTGGATGAGTAGAATTGCTCATCTATGGTGAAGCTGAAAATAAAAATTGCTTATGTATGCTAAATGTTTATATTTGTTTCTAATTAATGATTATATTCAAAAGATAAACGTACTGAATGTTCTCACATTTCAATTTAGAAAAGTGATTCAATTTTTTAATTCTTCAGGGGAAAAATATGAACATAAGAAATGTCAATAGGTGTATGTCGCTCTCACAGTCAATTAAATGCTGTTGACATTCTAGCAGTTCAGTAAGCCAAATATTAACAAATTATCTTAGTTGATCTAGACATGGCAAACTGTAATGGCTCAACTTGCTATTAAATTTTGCGCTATAAAAATATGTAATTATATAATTGGACATTAGTTCATTACAGCTATATTATTCACTGCATAGTCCATAAATGCTCCTTTAAAAGTCCATAATTATGTAATTATATGATAGTCTGTAATTATGGATACTTGGATAAATATATAACTGAATTTTCAGAAATCTGTATTACACATGAAGTGCCATAACAACCAAAGTGCCTCTGGAAAAACTGAGTAACATGCAGGTAATTTTAATGGGTTCAGTGAAATTCCCCAAAGCGAGAAAGTGCAGAGATGAGACTGAAAACATGGGCTGCTACTTAATTTGAGCTGTTCTTCCTGTAGACTGCAGGGATCCTAAGAATAACTTTTGTGCTAACCTATCAAAATAAGATTATGGGATAAAGTCATATACCCACTTCCTTCCTCTGTTACCAGAAGTGCATCAGTAACATATTGTAGCAGATCAGCGATGGGGCTTTGGACCTGTTATTGCATGCCTGTTACTGTTCCACAACTAGAGAATGTTTTCTTTTGACTTAATCCCTGTAGAGGACCCCAGACCATACCCTACCTATTTGTACTTTACATGGAGTATAACTTTCTGTGACATTTTTTGTTATGAATGATTTTACAATATTAGTATAAGAATAGGTATATAATTTATTTTTCAAACTGAACAAATGAAAAATGATCCACAGTCTCTGTTATCCCCTTAATAATGAAAGCTGCTGAGCTACATTCTTTGTCTATTTTCTTATCCTCTTCTCCACCTACATTTCTATCTATGTACTTTTATGGCTTCCATTTTTATAAAGCTCTAAAAGTTTACAAAGAGTATTGAAAGATACTCTGTCATCTGTAGCTTAAGCTAAAACTTGAATATTTAATATGCGTCTGTGATAAAAATTTGAGAGAAAGTTAAGAGCAAAAAATGCGTTCTGCATCAACTTTGGAAGAGGTGGGATGTGTTGTTGTTTATGTTTTGAAAAATCTGCATCACGATAAAAGGCTTGGCTTCCTAGCACCACAGCCGAAAAGGACTTGGGGGTCATGATTGACCACAAGATGAATATAAGCCACCAATGCAATGTTGCAGCTGGTAAAGTGAGCAAAACTCTGGCTGGCTTGCATCTGTAGATGCTTCTCAAGCAAATCTCGGGATGTCATCCTCCCGCTGTACTTGGCCTTGGTTAGGCTGCAGCTGGAGTACTGCATCCAATTCTGGGCTCCACAATTTAAAAAGGATGCAGGAGAGCTTGAGAGAGTCCGGAGGAGAGCCATGCACATGATCAGAGAGCAGGAGAACAGGCCTTATGATGAGAGGCTGAGAGCCATGGGACTCTTCAGCCTGGAAAAGTGCAGGCTCAAGGGGGACCTTGTGGCTGCCTATAAGTATATAAGGGTTGTACATCAGGATCTGGGGGAACAACTTTTCACCAGAGCACCCCAAGGGATGACAAGGTCCAACGGTCAAAAACTCCTCGAAGACCATTTTAGGGTGGACATAAGGAAAAACGTCTTTACTGTCCAAACCCCCAAATCCTGGAATAAACTGTCATCAGAGGTGGTGTAAGCACCTACTCTGGACTCTTTTAATAAACATTTGGACACTTACCTAACTGGGATCATTTGACCCCAGCTGACTTCCTGCCCCTGAGGCAGGGGACTGGACTCGATGATCTTCTGAGGTCCCTTCCAGACCTAACGTCTATGAAATACTGAGTTCCATGGTCTGGAGTGAATTTATGAGAAAGGACTGTTTCATTATTTCAGTGGGAGGTAAATGTGGGAGAACAAAGTCCAAGTCAGAGAAATGATCACTAAATCTAGGTTAATTAAAGGAGATCTTCGAACATCAAGATAGATGTTTTGAACTACATTCTGTATTCACTGATCACACAAGTGCCAGGAGATGTGTTCTTGGATATTAGTCTTAATGTACATTCAGGTCACTTGCATGTGCTGCTTCATGGCACCCGCCTACTACTGCCTACACCCTCCAGCCTCTTCCCTATCTGGTAGTTTTGTCTGCCGTGCCTTGATGTTGAAATTAGAAAGGGAGGCTATATGGAGGACCAGGCACACTTTTGGAAGAAAGAGTCCCTTTCTGGTCCAAGGCTCCCCCCTTGGCCCAATTTTCCTTTTGCTGAGCCTTCTAGCCTGAGGCCCACTGTTCAGGGCTGCAGGCACCTGGCTCAACTTCAGTAACTCCCTGTGACTTCAAGTTCCAGCACTTGCAATATCCAGTATGGCAGCTAGGGACCTCTGATCACCTCCTGTCTTGCAACTCACTCAAGTTCAGCTTCCTGTGGCCACAGAACACACTCTAGTTATACTCTGAAACCTCAAGGTCCACGCAGTGTGATCTCAAGTTTGGGGTGCCCCCCAACTTACCCCTTTCTGTGGTCTTCCCCACTTCTACAGCCACAGCCCAGCCCTCCATGGGAGGAAGGGGGAAATGAAACACCCAAAAATGCATGTATCGGTTCTGGTTAAAAGAAATGTCCCACACAAGGTTCATCACCCCCCTTGGTGGTGGGCTTCATGTAGAAAAACAAAAGGCGAAACAGAAAGTGCCAGAGTACTTAACTTGCTTCCTATGCAGGCTCCCAGCTTCTCTTCACTTGGGGCTGCCTTCTGAGTCCTTTCCATAGTCTGGGCTCCAGTACTCTGGTCTTTCACAGGAGGCTTCATCCCTGATGGCTTCCAAAACCAGACTGACTCTCTGGCCTCAGACATGGGCTTAAACAGTCACATGACTCCTTTATTTTCCCTCCCTGGGTCATCACTCAGGGATCCTGGTTTTCTCTGGTAAAAAAATCCAACATTTTCTGATAAAAAAAAATCCAAATTTCTCTGATTAACCCCCCACAAATCTTAATTATTCCATGATTAAAATGAATTACATTGTATTAAAATGAATTCCATTGATTAAAATGAATTAAAATGTATTAGTTGAACACAATATTTTATTGATATATTAAATTTTTTAAAGCAATTTGGAGGCCCTGTGTAACAGGGAACCCTAACCCTGTCACTGGAAGGCAGATCCACCCCTTTAAGGCGAGAACTTTCTGGGCACAGAGTGCTGGTAAGGAAGGGGTTAAAGGCGGAGCCTGGCCAGCTAGTCAGCTGGCCAGAAAGGGCAGCCGAGGACTATAAAAACCCTGGGCAGAGCAGCAGTGGGAGAGCAGCAGCTGAAGGGAAAGGAGTGACTCCAAGAGCTCCATGGAGAGGCTTGGTAAGCGGTCCAAAGGCGGGAAGAGGGGAACTACGGAAGCCCCAGAGAGATGGCAGCTGCACCACAGCAAGGACTGTAGCTGACAGTGGGGAGCCAAAGTACGAGCCCTGCAAATGTAAGCTGACATGCTGCTTTTCTTGATCACATTTGCTGGTGACAGTTATTACCCACAAATGGGACTTTTTGTTTTTGTTTTTTTTGTTTTTCTTTCTGATTTTTGAATAACACTGGTGAGGCTATTAGGGGAAGGAGGAGGCCTCATTTTGAGGCCCACTGCAGAGTGGGCACCCTGGCACCAGCGAGGGAGCAGCTTTTGGGGGCACAGACCTTGGCACCAGTGAGGGCATGGCTTCTGGAGGCACATAGGCCCCAGTACCAGTAGGGGCACAGGATTTGGTGTGCACTGACTCTGATGCCTGAAGGTGTGACCTTAAAAGGCCAAGGAGGTCTGGTGCACCTAAGGTGCAGTTTTATTTTATTTTTTTCTCTTCTGACTGAAAGAGTGCTAGTTTGGGGCCAACCCCTGACAGTGGGGCTGGTGGCTGGGTCTCTGGGCCAGGCTCCAGATTGGAGCAGGATAGGGGGCCATAAGCCTCAGGACAACGGAAAAGGCTAGAGCCTTGGAGTCGAACCCTGTTTGATGGGTTTAGATGGGGAGGCCTAGCCAGAGAAAGACAGGGGTCAGGCCCGCGTAGGCAAAAGCCCCCCACATACAAAATACAATAGGCATTCTCCCACTCATAAGAACGTCATCATAATAATTTCCATCAAGACGTGGCAGGAAAGAGAAGGGCGGGAAAGATGGTGCTGGGGAGGGTGACCTGTTTCACCCACCAACATCTCAGTCATAATAATAACAATACATTCTAAATGCATATACATTTGGAGTTCGATTTTGTTTTTTATCATGGAAAATCAGAGCTCCCCCTGCCCCTTCACTCACCAAGATGTAGGTTTAGCTGTAGCTGCCCTCCTTTCCCCCTCCCTCCTGCTTTGTGGTGCTGAGCAGCCCTGGTATGCTGGTGCCTTGCCTCTGCTCATGCCCCTCACTCCCAACCCAAAGTTCCCCACTCCTCCCAGCCCTGCTGGTGCCCTTACTCCCAACCCAGTGCTCTCCACCCCCAGGCCACAGCCCCCCCCAGTGTGTGAGGAAAGCAGGGTGTGTAGGGCTGGGGAGTATATGGGCATGGGCAATGCCATAGGTGATGTGTCAGGGGGGCAAGGGGAGGCATGTGTTCCCCCCCTCCAGCTGCATCCTGGCTGTGCTGGTACTAGGCAGGAGCCACCTCCACAGCCAGTGGGAAGGACCTGCCATGAGGAGGCAGAGTGAGGTGGGAAGGCTTAGTATTGCTGTTGCCACCACAACAACCACTGGGAGCACTACACCACCGTGGCTGTCAAGGTGAGGCAGCATCAGGGTGGCACAACTCTAAACCATTGCTGCTGGGAGTGCTGTGCCAACCACACTGTCATGGCTGCCAAGGTGAGGTGCCACAGCAGTGGCAGTGCAGAGTTGTGCTCCCTGTTGCTACTGGCTGGGCAGGGGATGCCTCACTTTGATGACCATGGTGGTGTGGTGCTCCTAGTGGTGATAGCAGCTCCGAGATTCCCCAGCCCACTCTACCCTCCCTCACCAGGTCCCACCCACTGGGTCATGGATATGGTTCCTGTCCAGTGTTGGTCTGGCCAGGCTGCAGCCCCATGCCCCACCATGGGTGTAGAAATTGTGGGAGGTACATTCCTCTCCCTACCCCCCAACACATTGCCTATGGGCCTGACCCCTCCCCACGAGTGTGTGCAGTGGCAGGGAGCTGCCCCCTTCCAGGATAAGCCTCCTGTGGCTCTGTTCAACTCCAAAGTTAGGCCCTGCACATCCCTGCTGTCCCTGAGTCCAGCCCCAGGCATCATGCAATAACCCTTGTCCCACTCCCTCCCTCAATGCATGGTCCATGCACAAGCCACCACTGCCTCAAGCTCCCCATGCATCGCCTATGACACCCCCATCCCTCCACATGTCACTAATGCCCTCACCCTCTCATGCATTGCCTATGCCCCCCCCAAACAATTGGTGCCTTCTGAGTCTGGGGGGGTACCAATGGGGCATGACTGAGGGGGTCCCCCAGTGGCCAGCTGTACAGCCAATTTCAGGGGGGCACTAGTGATCTCCATGACCCCCCTACCAGCTTGAGCACTCACTATCAAGGAGGGGCCTCTCAGGGGTTAGAGTGTCCTCCTGTGTGTGCCCCTCCATGCTCCCCCTATGCATTGCTTCTGTGCCCCTCATAGACTTACCTACTGGAGGCTGTAAGAACTGCTGTCCAACATGCTGCATGTGCATGTGTGCTCATGCACATGGCATCCCCTGCCTCTGATTGCCCTCCTCCCCTTCCTCCAGCCCCAAGAAGCCCCTGGTAGGCTGGAACTCTGCCAGTCTTCAAAGGGTAATCTGTAGTTTTCTCCTTTAAAGAAGAAAAGCCATATTTTTCCATGGGAAATGGAAAATCTTTATCCCCGGTCATCAGGTTCTGCCTGGACATGGTGGCTATCTTGCAGGTCTCCTCTGCCTGTGGGTTTGGCCCTGCAGTCACCACTAGGGCACAGGCAGAGAGAGGGAGAGAAGACTGAGATGAAGTGGAAGGAGGTGAGGAGAGAGGAGGAAGGACCCTCTGCCGGCATAAAGAAACACCAGGAAACAAAGCATGGTAAGGGAGGAACAAGTGTAGGGGGAGGTGTGAAGGAGAGGGAATAGGTCGGGGTGCTTGGCCCCCTTCCCACTGTAGTAACAGGGTAGGGGGCCCATTACAGAATGGCTACACAACTCAGTGTGTTGGCCTGCTTCTCAGGGCCTTGTCACATGGAACATTTAGCATGTGTTTTATTTAGATTATAGTAAGCATTACTGTGCTGTATTAAGTTAGAACATGTTCTGAGCAGTTGAATGGAAATGCTTACTATGATTTGATCTTGCTCTGGACAGGGCTGGAATCAGCTGTGCCCCCCTCCCTGCCTATCCAACACTAACCCTGGCACTGGGTGCCACAGCTTGCACATTTCCCTGTGAGGACATGCAGCCCCAGTGCCCAGATCCCTAACCTGCACTGGTACATGCTCAGCACTGCCCAACATAGGAACACTTGTCCCTGGCATGCTGGGTAAGCTTGGTCCCCATTGCTGATGGCAGAAAGAATGGGAAACCAAGCCCAGGAGAAAGTGTTGTTCCTGCCACTGAATCTTCCCCTGTCAGTTGCTGTATTGAACTAGCTCAAGTATGGTGCTGGGTTGAAAATCAGATGATTGCCAGTCCCAGCTCCAGCATCACACCAGGACTCCAGCTTCGTTCAAGACTCTGATATGATGCCAGGGCTGAGACCAGCAATCAGCAGATTGCCAACCTCTGCCATAAAACAATCCAGTAATAGCTGAACACATGCTACTTAATATGATCTGGAGATGCTCCTCACCCAGATGCTGTAGCTTTGTTCTATGATTGTTCTTAGCAAAAGTTTTACCACAGGAAAACCTTGCTATTTGCAAACTCCAGGTTCACAGATTCAAATATTCATGGGGAAGGGCAGAGCTGGGAGGCGGGTGAAGATCGAGCACTGGGGATGTGGAGGGAGGCAGTGGCGGCAGCACCTTCTCCTCCTGGAAGTAGCTGTGGCGGCACTCTGGGGGTGGAAGGCATCAGTCCACTGGTGCTGCAGGGGAGCATGGGGAAGCTGTGGGTCCTGACAGGAAACCCCATCAGGATTCACAGATTTCACCATTCACAGGGATCTCCAGAATGGCAAGGGTCTCCTGTATACTTGAACACATAGACTCTTGTATTTTAAGCACACTGTACACATCCTAAGTATAATGTTCAGTGTGCTTCCCCCCCCCCCCCCATAAAGTTATTGCCAAATGCTTTTTCTTTATTCCTTTATTTTGACACCATGGTTGGAGGGTTGAGGGGGCTTTAATTAGAGTGGCTTTGAGAGTCACTCTAATTAAAGAACCTGAAGTGTCTCTTGTATCAGCATCCCCATGCTTCAAAATGGCAGCAGGAGCACTTTAACTAAAGCTCGTTCAACACCCTGACCCAATCCCAGTGTGTGGTGGGTGGGAAAGAATAGTTCCAACCCCCTGAGACTAGTCCTGTCATGCAGGGAGTGGTGGGGGGAGTTATCAGACCTACCAGGGCCCAATCCAGGTGCATAGAGTAAGCAAGGGGTGATGCTGGCCCCCAGGATGAAATCCCAGCATGCAGTGGATGGGAGGGGTTGGTTTCAACCCCCTCCCAATCCTGTTGTGTAGGGGGTGTGAGGGGGAAGTGCCAGATCCCCAGGATACAATCCCAGCTAAAAGAGCAGGGAGGGGCCACTGCTAGGCCCCAGGGGCTGATTTCACCTGAAGACAGCCCGATAACAGGATCCATACCATGCATCTGAGTTGTATACCGTATTAAGTGGAAACCTCTGGGTATTTCCAGATGCACACCCCATTTTATTGGAATGGTGACAGTAATTGATCATAAATGCAATCTGAATATCTATCATAGGTGTTTAAACTTTAAATAACCTCCACAGGCAGACATTATACAGTATGTGTTAATTAGGAATTTAAAATACCTTTTCAGGCATGAATTATTAATAGTCATAGTCTTCTGTGGAAGAAATTTTATTACACCTTATGAATGAATGTTTGGGCAGGGTTCCCCAGAGCAACTGATGAGAGGGTCCCATGTAATGGTCATAGAATACAAATTGTATTAAATTAATCCTTATTCTTTTGGGGGGAGAGAGGAGGGCTGTAGGGGCAGGATGTTTGAAAAGGCTTGAACAAATATTTACAGAGAAGAGGGAAAGGGGGAGAGGGAGATGGAAAGGGAGAGACTAGGTAAACCTGTCATTGTTTTGCATACTTTCTGTAGCCCCTTAAAAGTTCCAAGCTTATGAAATGCTTAATATTTCTTGGGAAATTGCATTTGCTGTGTGCTTCAACTGAAATAGCATGGGAAGCATTTTATTGTGCAGGATTAGTCCATGGTTTTTACAGACCTCCTTTCTTCTAAAATCTAAATGAGAAGACTTTTCAAAATAAAAAGAATTAAGGAACTTTTAGTGGTTAGCCCACTTTCCACTAGAACTTAATTTTTCATACAACAACTAATTTATTGTTAATATAGACTATCACTGGTATCAAAGAATCAAGTCTTACTTCTTATATTTAGAAATAACTTTAATTGTATTTTTGTATTATAATGTCCTGATATTTATCATTGTGTACACATTTCTGTTTGCATCCAGTATGTTCTTAATGTAAAAACAAAATATTTGCACTTGAAAATATGCATATACCACTGCGTATACCTACTCTAAATGTTAACATCATGTCTGGCTTTCTGTATGCAAGAAATCATACTTATCTTCATGTATTACTTGATGGTGGGATTAAAAAAAGAAAAGTTTCCATTTTCTAGCTTTCCAGAGTATTAATTAAGTCTGGAATGAGGCATGAGTCATTGTTACAATGATATAAAGTCATTCCTAATTCTTACTTCTGAAAAAGTACCTCATGGAAACAGCTCTCTTCAATTAGTGTCTAAGTTCCAAACCATCAGATCTATTGGGCCTAAATTACACTTTCTTCTAAAATAAACCAACTTCTCAGTCTGTTTTAATATATTCAACCGCAAGGCTAAAATCAAATGCATTTAGATGTACAGTAAAATTCCAAATTGAAACTCAAGATGAAGTGCACTTTAAACTTGCTTTAAAATGATGTTATGCTTTTGCCTGAAGTTGCTGCCCCACATAACTTCAGTGTTAGATTAAATTTTAAGTGCTGTGTCTGACATTTTGAAATTCAGTATTAAGATGCAATGTTGCACTTTGAAAGTGGCTCTTATTGATTAGTTATGCTAGAATCACCAACATTATGGTGGGCATGACAGTGTCTGTAACACTAAACTGTTTTCTAAAACCCCTTTACACAAGAAAAAAGGCAGTCTTCTTCACTACATCAAACCTGGAAGTTTTAGGAAAACCCTGAAATTACTAAAAATAATGCTTTTCATGCATAACATCATAACGTTTAGAGAGCAAATGCCACAGTGCTAAACATAGCTTGTGAATGCTATTCAAATTCTTGGTTTAGTAGTGGTTTATAATTAATTGTAAGTGATTCACGATCTTAAGTTTCCAAATCAGACAGAAAATGTAGACAGCTGATTCATATTTTTTATGGTGAGTGGTAATTTGTACCTAGTGACTAGTAAAGTGAAATTACCAAGTGTGCTCAACTGAATTTCCTGAATACATCAGTGGGAGTTTTATAATTTTACAGTCAGCTTGATATATTCAGAATCGGTTTAGAAAGTGGCATTTGTTTCAAATTAGGTTTATAAATAAAACTAGAACTGAATGACAGTCTTTCCATTTCAATTTCTTGTACTCAGGAGGATACAATTTGGCTGTTATGGCTCTTTACTTCGGTTACTGATAGACACTGAAGGCACAAGATCAAAACCACCATTACAAGTCAACCTTGTGAGCAAAGAGACCATAAAGTGAATGGAGGCTGAATTATTCTTTCCTCAACAATGGGCACCTCTACACATTGCCCTATTGCAATGTTGTTACTGAGCCATGCTTTAGTACTTCCTCTAAAAGGAAGTACTAAAGCATGGTGCAATAACTACCTATACTGTGCCATGTGCACGGCGCATGGTTATTTTTAGCCACTACTTCGCTGTAGTGGTGCACTAAAATGGGGGAGTGTGGCCACTATGCCAAAGTAGCTGCCAGTCACATGTAGATCTACTTGGTTGCTACATCACTGTAGAGTGTTGCTACAGCAACGTAGTGCGATGTGTAGATGCGCCCAATGCTTCCTCCACTGCTTTTGTTATAGCAATTTTGTTGATTAACAGAGGTTTCCATTCTTTAAAGACATCAGTCTGGTCATTTTCAGCCATTTTAACCATTTAAAAAAATGGGGAGGGAATTAAAAAAGGACATGTTTGTCTAACCAATAAGCTTATCATCGTCCCCTCATGGCAACCTAGGTGGACCTAACTTTATTTGATGCCATCAGCAAATATTGATATCTATGTGGTTCCCCCAAACAACTGTCCTTCGCTCCTAAGAGTATTCCTTCTACCTTTCCTTTTTAAACCTGCCAGAATTCTTTTGACCTCCTGATTTGAAGGTTCAAAATAGGTTTATAGGTTAACTAGAGAAGAGAAAAATTTCCAAATTAATTTTCCAGGCATTATACTTTAATTACCATCAAATATGCTTGAGGTAAGGCTTATTTTGAGATGATCATTCTCCTTTCTGCTTGTTTTTCCAGATAAATAACTTATAAAGTTACAGAGCACCTCCAAGTTTATCATAGCATGTTTGTGTGTGAAGGCACCACTACTTCTCTTCATACAGATATATGAATATGTGTGTGGATATATGTTCATGCATATATGTAATATAAAATATACAGAGGAGCAGGTTGGAGAAGAGCTATGGTTACTGCATGCCAGAAAATTAGAGTGCCCCCAAGTCCTCAGACCAAGCTGCTACTGGAGTCTCTTAATAGGGTAAAACAAATACTTATTTTCACAGCCAGTCAGCTCTACTAGTTTTTGTAAGGGACAAGTAAAGGCATTACTTGGTCTCATTCCTGTCCATCTCATAGAAGCTATTATTAGTAGTGCCTGTATTGTATCCTTAAGCAGCCCTTTAGTGGCAGAACTACAAATGTTACTGGGAACTTACTTTGTGCCCCTTGCTCATCCCATCTTTTCTTGTGAAGGCAGAGACTGGCTGCACGGTGGCCAATAACTCTACATGACAAATAGCTGTAGTTTAAGTAAATAAACTAAACCATTTAGGTATAGCAAAGTTCTCTAACATGAAGAAATTGTGGTTGTGTGGATTTTGTGTTTTCTGTGGATAACACCTGTTCTGTTCATTTAATAAAAATAATGGGTCTCACATTCTGATTTGGCCCTGCTTTGTCACTCAGAACACATTCTGGATGAGTATCAACCAAAGTGTTCCTGTAAAGAAAAGTGGGGATTTTCCCTTTAATGCTGTGGATTCATTTTGCTGTATGGCACGTACAAAGCAGCCATGACCAATAGAAATACAGCTGAAAAATAGGAATAGCAGGTGTACATTTTCAAAGGGATAGGATGTATCACCGAAACTGAAATGCCCCTGCCATGATACACACACAAAACTGGAGCCATTAGGGAACAACATGAGATGTGTAATGACAAACTGAAATAATGACACATCAGAAGCATCTATACAAGATATTTACTGCACAGTTGACTAATTAGCTGTTCAGTAAATGTCTCAGTATCTACACATGTGCCACTGATTTACTTCGCAGCAGGATAGTATTTGTAAATACAAGTACTATCCTGCTGTGGAATAAAGAAACTCTGCAGCAGTGCATGTGTAGATGCTGGAGGGGCTGGCTGGGGCACAAGGGTTCTTCAGTGCAGAGGGCTGCCTGCCAGCTAGCTCTACAGTGAAAAAACCTTGTGCCCTAGCCATTGCCTCTGCAGCACGTTGAGCTGGGGAAAGCAGCTCTGGGCTGGCATGCTGATCCCTGGGGCCTCCTGGCAGCTGGGGCTGCTCCAACCTGGCTCCATGTGCTGCGCATGAATAAATTGTGAAGTAGAGCTGTGCAAAACTTCAGTCCCTGATTTGATTCGGTGAATATTCAGCCCGATTCGGTGGCTGAATCTCCAGATACAAATCAAATCAGAGGACCCTGTTTTAATCTCTTTGAATTGAATTGGAACCCTCCAAACTGATTCAGAGAGATTTGGAAAGATTCAGAGATTCAGACATAGACACAGCTTTAAATGTTTTTTCTATATACTGCTAGGTACCAAGCAGCTCATGAATGCTGCGATGCTGGGACACATGGAGTGTCCCACAGGAGCACAGTACTTTCAGTCCACTTCTGGGTTTACTGCTGAGCATGCAAGGGAGCCCCCTCCCTCCCCGTGCTTCTATGGGATGCTCTGTCTGCCCCAGCATCACAGCATTCACAAGCCACACTGGTACGTGGAGGTATGTAGAAAAAACATTTAAAGCTGTGTCTATGTCCAAATTGCTGATTCTCCAAATCAGCATCAAATCTGCAGATTCAGCCAAACTGAATCGGGGACAGTGATCTGAATCAACGAATCAAACCACTGTGCCTGATTTGGGCTGAATCCAAATTGAACAGGGCCTGCTTCTCACATCCCTACTGTGGAGCTCATTACTCCAAAGTTAATTGCTCCCAGGTGCACATTCAAATAGTGCACCCAGGAGTAACAAACTGTGGATCAATAAGCTCCACATTTTTTTCATGAACAATAATAGTACATGTAGACACACCATGCAGGAATCTCATAAGCATTGATAAGCATACCTTCTAATATCCATGAAGTACAGGAGAAGCAGAAATTTAATGGAAGCAAACTGTAAATTCTGTAACTAAAAATGTAGGAAAAATAAAACCAACCAACAGAGACTTAATTGAAATGATTTAATCAAACTGGCAAGTCAAAAAATGTATGCAAGTTTGAAGAAAAGGCTTTTTCTCCATTTTTCATATATCTCACTCTTCCCAATTGTAGGCATATAGGCTCCAGCCACAAATTACACTTAAGGTTGTAAGTTGTGACCTGGCAACACATTCAATGAATGAATGGAATGATAAAATGAGCAATAAACCACAAAGTTATTCCACAAAAAATGTTGAATAACTGTGTGGCTCATTCCTATTACACCATTAACTGAATGTATAGCCAGGTGATCCCCTGTGGCTGGGAGTCCCACAGTTGATGAGGCTCCCAGCCATGGGAGCATATGGGGCATTTCTGGGGCTGCAACCCTCATCAGCTATGGGACACCAGCTGTGGAAGTATATGTGGCACTACTACAGCTGAAAGCCCCATCAGCTGCAGGACTCCCAGCTATGGGAGGTTGCCACTTGCTGGTACAGGGAGAGTCTGGGGTCCTGATTCTGCGCTTCTCCTGCAGTATCAACAAGGCGTGGGTGGATCTGATGTTGGATCCCACAATCACACCTCCTGCCATGTATACATGGCACAGCAGGAGGTTCAGTTGTGTGGATCATGCCTTTACCTGAATCTCTGGTAGGGGACATAGATGCTTCCTTGTACACATCTCTGGCCAAACTAATAAGTGTATATGTGTTTATATACAACCACACACATTCACATACGTATATGTATGTGTATTTATAGAACTAAAGTCTTCCACGCATTGAGCACCTTTGTGCCACTCTGAAGATGCAACTTTCTTGAAAGCCCTGGTTCCTGTGTCACAGAGTGCTGTCCAACCAGGGGCTTGTTTGAGACTGCTGTGGCCTTGTCTGGT
>NW_017728886.1:164858626-164868626 GCF_001723895.1 Crocodylus porosus | reverse complement strand
TCTACTGGATTCTTAAAATGTAATAGTAATGTGCATTTGCCTTCCTGACGTAATGACTCATTAAAGGCATTACATCATGTGATGAAACCTCCTGGAATAGATTCAAACAGAGTTGGCAACCCTATATAGAGTGTGCATTGGATAGGGACAAACCTTCCTAGGAAGCTCTAACACGGAAGGTTTCCTGTTGCTGCAAGCTGGGAAGCAGCTTGTTGTGAATCCTGTGTGTGTTTGTGCATGCATGTCCAGTACCCCTACAGAGGCCTCTAGTCCTTGAGGCATAGGTAGGTCACTTTTAGCCCACTCTCTTGGGGCTGCAATTTGGGCTATTCTTTTATGAGGAACTATCCAAATTCTTATACAGTGTTTTTGAACAGCAGAAACAGCACTATACAAATGAAGCCCATCTGAAACCTCATTTTCCATCTTATGCTCCTGAACAAATACTTGTCACTGTTGTACTTGCTTATTAATTTACAGTGTTCAGCAGTTCTTTCTGCATTTTATGTTTGGAGTCTGTTTAGGGAATGGCTAAGGTGTACAGTTTAAGCACTTGAGGCTGTAACATAGTAGTTCTGTCCCTTGGGAACACTCAAATTTAATTTGAAACTTGTTTATCAAAGTACTTTTTCCTGAATGGCATTTCTTGTTAAGTGGGTTTGAAGAACACCATCGTGAGGGCTGTCCACTTGGATAAAGTGAGTGAAGGATGGTACAGTACAGTTTGAATGGTGTTTTTGTGTTGTGTAGCAAAGGGCAGCTGCACACTTTCCTATGAGATACAGGCAGCATTTAACACTAAAATTAATTTTAAATACTTAGATTTTGTATCTTGTCATCATAATAAGTGTCCCCCTGAATAACCCAGCCCCAGCTGACTGGTCTAGCAGTCAAAAAGCCTGTATTTTCAGCTCAGTGCTGCCAGTGACTCCCTTTGTGGTTTGTGGCAAGTGTCTTAACTTCATCCATATATTACAAATTATAAATCAAGTCATATAAACCAATCATGTATGCTATTAGACCCTTCAGGATTTCCAAATTCCCCTCCAGCTAATTCCTCAACTGAGATCTATTCATTGCAATATATTAACTGGGTGATAGTTTACAAAACTGATTTAATTTTGCACTTGATAAAAATGGAGTCTTAATGTTGCAGAAGGAAAAATTGCTAAGGCACTAAATTAAATTTAGATTTTTAGAGTTCCCGATCCCTAGATCTGCCATACACTTTCTTTATAAAGTTTGAAACATTGCATAATCAGTCTGTGCCTCAGCTTATCTCTCTGTAAAATGGAAATGACAAAACGTCTGTGCTCCATAGGGTCATTATCAGAACACATGCATTTATATTTGTGAAGTGCTAAGAAATTGTGCTAATGTAGAGGTCAAACAACTTGAAAAAATAGTTTACAGTTGTTCGTAAAAGTCTATGAAAATATTGCTTCATGTCTTACTATTTGCTGTGGATGAGATTATGTAGTGATGTGCACTGGTTTTGTTTCTGCCTAATTATGTCTGTTGTTATATTGTGCAACAGATCTTACCTTTTAGAAATGCTTGAATAGCCAGTATTATTTTCTGGTGGTATAATCTGCCAGGTATTTTAAATTTCAGCCAGAAGTGTTACCACACCAATGGACAACAGCTAATGCAAAATAAATAGCAAATTGGTGCTGTTCCTGCCTCAAGCAGATAAGCTGGACTTTAAAGTGTAGTTAGAAGGTATAATTTGGATAAAATACTGTTTTGTCCTACATGTGCTGAAAATCAAAATCGCACCACTAACTTTACTAGAGTTGCTCTGAATTTACACTGCTAATAACCAAGAGCAAATCTGGCCTTCTAACTGTGATAGAAAGAAGAGCTGGAGATGACTGTTAAACTCATACATTCACATGTTGGAAAATAAATGAGTTCCCATTCTAACAGTCTTCCTCATTAAAAGGGGCATGTTTCATTTTATTACTAATTTATTTAGCAGTAAAAATGAATGCAGTACTTTATAAAAACCAGAGTGAGACATGTTCCTTTCAGTTTCCGTCATACTAGACAGTCTTACCAACCATTTTACTGTTGAGATATATTTATATGAGAAGTTTTAACTCTTGAAACTGTGCTTACAATTTTTTGTAAATTAAAGTATTTAGTTCCTTATTTTACTAATTTCCCACTCTTTGACTTTTATCTCATTGCCAGGGCATGATGAGAGGCATGCCAACTTCTAAAAAGAAGTTGATGATTTAAGAAAATTAACATCCTACCACAAGTTAGCAACTATGTACTATTTAATACTGATTTGATACAAGGTAAACCCTAAGGGTGTGTGAAACTGGCCCTATTTGATTCCGATTTGTCCGGAATCAGGAACAGTGGTTCAATTAATTTATTCAGAGCACTGTCCCTGATTTGATTTGGCTGAAGATTTGATGCTGATTCAGAGAATCAGCAATTCAGACATAAACACAGTTTTAAATATTTTTTCTATATAATTCGAGGCACCAGGTGCAGCTCATGAATGCTGTGGTGCTGGGGCAGATGGAGCATCCCACAGGAGCATGGGGGGCAGCCCCAGTATGCTCAGCAGCAAACTAAGTGGACCAGAAATACTTGGCAATTGGAACCCCAGGTGCCCTCCCCCTCAGACCCAGGAGGCACCAGTCTCTGAGCTGGGGGGGCTCAGGGGAGCCCCCCTGCACGCTCCCTGGCAGACCTGGAAGTGTTTCTGGCCCACTTCTGGGTCTGCTGCTGAGCATGCTGGGACACTCCATCTGCCCCAGCATCACAGCATTCATGAGCCACCTGCTACCTTGAGGTATGTAGAAAAAACATTTAAAGCTGTGTCTATGTCCGAATCATTGAATCTTTCTGAATCTCTCTGAATTGATTCAGAAGGTTCCGATTCAATTTGGAGAGATTAAAGGGTGTCTTGAATCAGTTCAAATTTGGAGATTCGGCCACCAAATTACTGCAAATCTCCACTGAATTGAATCAGTGACCAAAGCTTCACACAGCCCTAATAAACAGATATATTTAGTACCCACAATAACAAAATCCTTTCAGCTTGTTAAAAATGAGCTAATGCTACCCCACAATTTATTATCAAAGCATTTCTTGACATGTTGTACAAAAAATAAATCCTACCTTTAATGCAGCTGAAAAATGAAGACTTGCTTAAAATCAGAAATAATGAAATAATTTGTCTAAGAATTCACTCTTCTTCCACATTTGTGAATCACTGAAAGACAAAGGACCTGACTCTTTCTGTTGCTTCAGCACCCTCTGAAAAGAAAATTAGCATTTTGATTTATCATGAAAAAGTTTGTTTTGTTTAACCTATAAATCTGTTATATTTTTTCTGAGAGATCTGTTTATACTTTATTTCAGGGCTGTCCAACTGCCCAAAGGCTTTCTCCCAGCCACCACTCCTCCCACCAGTACTGCTCTTGCCACTGTCTGGATCTCTGGTCTTCCTACCCTGGCTTCTGCTTCCTACCTGCACCTCTGAAGATGGGGTGGGGTGGAATGGTCTGCTGGGGCTCGGGGAACCGGTGTATGAGGGAAGGTTGTGCTGGCCACATGAAAAGGGTGGTGGGTGAGCCTGTGCTGCCCATGAGGTACAGTCTGAGGCTACCCAGAGGGTAGCCCATCCTCTTTTAATTCAAGGAAAACAAATTTTAACATCAACAGGTCATGTGAATTCCTCTCTGATCCAAAAAGCATGGCATTCTTTCTTACGTCTTGCACCACAAATTTAAACATTAGGGGCAGGTAAAAGAGAACAGGATGCAACACAGGGAGGTGTCGTATTACGTTATGAAGATGTACTTGTCTGTGTTTGCATGCAGGTCTCTTTTTGTGCCTTTAGTATGATATCTTTTGATAGTGTAATAAATTGCCTTCCTAAACAGTCATGATAAGCAACATTATCAAATTGGGTCCTGATTTAAGAAAACACAACAAATTATAATTTTTTTATTCTGGCGGTGCTGTAACAACAAAGTTTGGCACCTGGATCAAAGCCCACTGTGGCAGCCCACCCTTGCCATGCACACAGATCCAGGGGATGCCCCCCCACCCATGCTTGCCTGGGAGTGCACACAGCAATGGGAGCTGCCCTTCCCCCATCCCTGTGCTCCACCCCAAATGAGCTGCTCATGGCTTCATCCCACGCTCTGCCCCGACTGGGCAGCACCTGTTGGCAACCCTTTGCTTCAGCACCTAGGGTGGTCGCTGCTCACTCCCCTCCCCACTCTTGCTATGACATTGCATTCTGCTAAAAATGAGTTTTAGGTGTGTGTACAAAGTTTCTCACCTTGTATATCAATTAGACAAAAAATAACTGAGCAGGAAAACATTAATATAGACTGGAGCACAGAGTTAATGTTCAATGGCAGGGGTACCCAATCCCCAGCCCACAGGTCATGTCTGGGCTTCAGCATCCTGTCATGCAGCCTGTGGGACCAGATGGAGATACTGTGGGGCCTTCTGTCCCTGATCCCAGTTTGTGGGGACAGGCAGAAGTGACACAGGACCCTGTGGCACTAACCATGGCATGCAGAACCGGATGGGAGCAATGCAGCGCCTCGGGGCCCAATTCTGGCACATAGGCATGGACAGAGGTGGTATGGGGCCATGAGGTCCAATCCTAGTGCCAGACTAGGCTGTGTGGGACGTGATCTAGACATATGGGCATGATTCGGGTGCATGGGGTCTGATCCAGCCATGGATTGGCCCTCTATCACTCACCTGTCCCACTATTCTATGGGATTGTCTTTTTCCCAGTGTTTGTAAAATACTAGTGCAATAGCTACCACAATACAAGTGTTTATTAATAAACAATAAATACATTAGGTGTCCATTGCCATTTTGCATTGATTTCAGAAACATTATCCTTTTTAGGTTCTTGATCTTTACCTGATTTTCTAATAGGAAGCTGAGGTCCCATCTGGACTATGCGACATTACTGGCATGCTCTGAGATCTGATTACAGAACAGTGGGAGTGTCTACACATCTGCACTTTACTGCATAGCAAGCTAACTTGCTGTGCAGTAAAGTATCACCGGTCACAAGTGCATGGCAATAAGGCCGGTATACACTAATTTACTGCGCCATCAGATAGTCCTGTCAGACACAAATACTGTCCAGTGGTGGAGTAAATTACTGTGCTTAAATGCATGTGTAGGTGGTGATATCTGGATTAGTTTACTCCAGCTCAAATTGAACCAGAGTTTATTCAGTTGCATTAATTGCATGTGTACATGAGCCCAGTGACAACTTAAACAATTACAATATGGTTTTTAGCATAAAGGGGACACATTTTCATTATTTTAAATCATATTATAGACATAAAAACCCCAAGCTCTGCCATCAAGGCAGAAAGAATACTGCTAATTGTGTCACTGTGCATTAGGTTAATGTTGATTACTGTACAGCTGAATCATGCAATGAGAAATAGTTCAGTGAAACCCTGTTAGTGTGACATGAAAACTATATTCCCTAAGGAATTAAAAGTTGTTCCTTCAAATGCATCTAAAAGGTGCCACTAGGTGACAGCAAGGACAGAGAATCTTTTGAGAGACAGAGAGGTTGAAATTAATACTAACTTCTTCAGATTTGGTAATTTTATGTAATCTATTCATAATTCATAATTTTTTTATCAAATTATGTTCATACATGTTACATATGGTTCATGCAGAAGTAATTGCATAAGTTCCAGCTAAAAATAGCCTGTCTGCACAATCATCTAGGACCAAATCTTGGCCCCACTTCTCTTCCCCCCTGTGCAAAAGCCTTTTCAGTGGACTCGATGCAGGGGACCATGGCACTGGAAGAGACAGGGAAGCCAGCCTGATTTTTCTCCTCATTCCCCCAGTCATAGAGCATCACAGCAGCTGTTCTCCAACTATTAACACATGAACTAGAGTAGAAGCAGCTGCCTTGTTTTCCTCTGTGGGTGGTTTTAGACAGTGTAGTTATGTAGTCAATGACCCAGTGCCACCTAGCCCCTCCCTTGCTGCCCAACCCCCTCTCTGATCTGACCAGAGAACTGAAATGTAGCATTGCTCTCTGGTGCTCTGAGAATGTGAAGCTCTTCAGCATGCCTTCTTTGTAAACTGGCTGCTTTGCTCTATGAAACTAAGGTGGTTTCAATGTGCTTTGGGATGTCTGAATTTGTGTGGGATTAGGTTCACACAGAACTGAAGTGTTATAAAATTTGTTAAGTATTCTAATCTCCTCTAGCATGGTAAAATCACCTTAAAACTAAATATATATGTTGTAACATTTTATACTTGATTTAAAAACATTTTCTTAAAAATTCCTATGGATTTTATCAGGGACTGAAACCGGAGGGTTTCTATGAACTTGTAATGGGATTCAAAATAATTTATATTAAAATACCACATAGTATTACCCCTCTAGGTTCTTTTTAAGAGTCCTATAGAATATGTTTGTAGGAATACAGTGAGCAAGGGTAAAAGTAGTGAGATATATAGTTACACAAACCAGGGTCTTGTTTAGTATTCTCTTAAAATGTAGGTGCTCCATTTCCTGGATCATCATAGCATACTTTCCTTACAATTGTCCAAGCTGGAATTCAGATGAAAACCCTGACTCCTCTAAAATAAGCAGCAAAATGCCCACTGATATCTGTCAACCTGGATTTCACATCAGCATTGTAGTGATGTTCCTCTAAATGCTTTCTTGTGTGCTTTTCCATCATTACATTCTTTTCATTTCTCTTAGTAATGCTTTAATGCAAAATCCTATAACTCAAGAGAGCTATGTTCTAGCTAGGTCTCAAATGCCAGGAAATTTGAAATGTTTGCTATACTAATGCCTACCATTTTCTGAGAAAGCTAGATTTGGGATTATCCCTATTATTTTACCACGTCTTGTCAGTAACATAATAATACAAATTAGAATGCTCTGTGTGAGACCAAATATGTTCTTCTGTCAGTACAGGATTTATCCCTACAATAATATGGGAAATACTGTTTTTAGTATCAAATGAAGTTTGGTATTTGGCATTTACAAGGCAATATATATTTCCAGATTTCTTCTCATTGTGGCATCTTTACAGAGCAGAAGTAATGACGTTCGGGTGCAGTATATGTGAATTTTCATATTTTAACATGGATGGATTTTTTCAAATATATTATTAACCCTGAATTTGAGTTGATGAAGACTAGCATAGAGATAATTACAACAGTCCTTTATTTAACCCTTCATTATTGGTATTCATAATTTTGTATGGGTAAGGCTTTTTAGAGTTTTACACAATTTTATTTTAAATGGTTTCTGAAAAGACTAATGTGCAGTCTTTTAAAAAAAAGTTTTAGTAGGTTTTTTGGTTAATTAGATAACTATTCGGCATGATGATACTCCATTTAAACAGTTTAGTTAAAATAGGTTCCATACTCTATTCTGTAAACCATTATGCTACATGTAGTCAAGGTAACAAGCGGTTATATTTTTACGTACTCTTCCATGAACTTATTTCATGGTGTAACTGTCTTGCCTCACTCATTTTCTTCAGTCTTTCTCACTTTTACAAAGCAGCTTTATGCAAAGCAAACCCTAAACAGATAAATTAGCCTGTAGATGTGAAATGTATCTATATTTTTATATACCCTGGTATATCCACCTCCTTTCAAAAAGGACAGCATAGGATTTATTACCTGTAAATAGGCTCAATGCACTCTGCTGTCATATTTGAGCTAAGAGCAGTGTGATTGTGAGAGAACATACTGGCAGTATTTTATATATCTTTCACCAGATGTACTTATTATACATTTTATATTGTATATTATGTCACATATTATACAGTGACATAATACGGGACCTACATATTTAGAATCATTTAGGTAGGGGGCTATCTTTATTTAAAATACTAAGAATGAGATAAAGGTGAAGAGACAAATGGCTATATTTAAGGGATAGTTCTTTCTGTTTGCATATCTTTTTGGCATACTTTGATACCTACAATCTCAGGTTTGATTCAGTAGTTGAGTCCATATCTAATCAGGAGACCTGCAGACTGCAACTTTTTTTGTCATAGTTTGGCCAGTTTCTGTCTGAGAGAGATCTAGCCCATGCTGAAAGCTGTATAAGTCATCCTGTCCTATGGGGAGTCCTGGACACCTTAGAAATAGTTCCTTTCTCTACACCAGATATGGGGAGTTCTCATCGGATTTTTTTTCCTTGCATACGGGTAGAAAGATGGTGTTCTCCCATCTACACCTATACGTCTATGTGAAATGTCATGCAGCTCTGAGAACTGAATTATTCTTTCTTTGGGCTTACTAAACTACATAAGCCTATTATGTGCTGCTGAATAGGCTCAGATAGCCAGTGTCAGTGGCTGTGGTGTTCTGCTGAGATCAAGATGTTCCTGCAGGGACAGCTGCTATTTTTTAACCCAGTGGCTTCCCCTGAGATTCAGGGTTTAGGAGGAAATGCGACCCTACCTTCATCCTTGTCACTCCGCCAAGACAAGCATCATAAAGTTTCTTATCTGTGTGTGTTAACCTGTTGGAGAGGGTGCTCTAGACCTGCAGCACTTTAAAATTGTCTGGATAACATATTTGATTCTTATATTTCTTGTTGAATTTTACTTTATTATTATTTTACATCTGTGTGACATCTTAGCCATAACAATGGGGGCAAGATCAGCCAAGACTGGGTTCAGTCTGGCATGGCCATAGACCTAGTGTAGGTCATTTCTACATTGCCAAGCATTTCTATTATGCTATAGTAACTAATGGCTTTGTATAAAAGTAATGTAGATGCTTTCAAATTTTTAGTGTGGGAGAACCTAGACTATTCCTCAAATGACGTGGGGAAACATCTGGTGGTAACAGACAGTGATTGTGCAAGTGGATGTTCTTTTAAAAGTTTATTTTTCATTTGCAACATCGGAAGATGTACATCTGAAGACAGCCACCCAGGAACCTTATAATTTCTTTTATCCCTCCCTCTTAGAGGCCAAGGCATTCTTTTCTAACTGAATATCTTGGGCTACTACCCGCTTATGATTTTTACAGCTTCTATTATTGAAAGGTGCAAAGATTTAAGTAAATTAACTGGATAAGGGCAAAAAGAACTGAAAAGGCTGTTCAAATTATTTTAGGCAGTTCAGTGAGCAGTTTAGCTGTTAGTACTGAAGTGTTTAACATTGGTTTGGGGGCTGGTAAGAGAGGGAAAAGCCTCTCCTTCATTTCTTTGTTTCAGATCTCTCCTAGGTCAACAGTGACTGAAACTAATTACATGTGAGTACAGCCTCAGTCCAGTTCCTAGTGGACACTGTGTCCATGTCACAAAACCCACCATTGCAATTGGCAATAGTTGGCAGGCTCAGCAGAGAAGTCAAGGATTGAATGGGCATGGAGATTAAACTATTCTCCCACCCCTAATTGTGCTCCTTTCAAGTCATGGTTGAGGAACATTGTTTGGGAAAAGTTGCACAACTGTTGGCAGTGCTTAACCTGCCCTGTGGATAAACATAGCATTTCAATCTCCAGGGTCTTAATCTAGCACCTTTCACTAGCCATAACATACACTTTACACAGAAAAGCATCCTCCACTTTCAAATCTGTTTAATGCTGCAAAATAAATGTATTAAAAATGCTAAGCGCCAACATTTTTTACATTTCAGTACCTAAATTTAGGTACCTACTTCTGTGAAACTGATATAAATGACAAGGTCTTAGTGCTCCTGAATATCGGTCCATCACTCAGTCCTTTGATATGCCTGTACAGGCTGTACAGGAGGGACAGGATAGGAAAGAGAGGTGGGGGCGTGGCACTCTATATTAAGGAGGAATACACATCCTCGTTAATTAGCAAGGAGTCAGGGGAGGGGCACTCTGAAGTGCTTTGAGTTAGAGTACAACGCAGTCGAGGGGAAAAGGTCTTAACGGTGGGAGTCTACTACAGACCTCCCAACCAGGGAGAAGAGCTTGACCAGGAATTCTTGGGTCAGCTCACAGAGGTAGTGAA
>NW_017728886.1:164847040-164858526 GCF_001723895.1 Crocodylus porosus | reverse complement strand
CGGACTAGATGATCTACTCAGGTCCCTTCCGACCCTAGAAACTATGAAACTATAATGTGAATATAGGTGCCTTATTTTAAGCTTTCAGCAGTGCAAATTTAGCTTATTTGTTTGGCTTGGAGGCCCTGTGATCTAGTAGACTAGGCAGTGAACTGCAGACAGAAGATCTATGTACATGCCACCCCATCATGAACTCCTCATTGACTCAGGTGGAAACTTCTGCTTAAAATCGTAAGTGACAGTATGCTTGTGTTTTTGACATAGCTTGGGAAGTCAGGTCATGCTTTCCTAACTGCAAGCAGAAATGAAGAAACTGATTTACAATATCCTAGCAGTACTGAGAGATCAAACTTAATAAAAAAGTATAATGCGCTAGCTACCTACCTACTTACCTACCAGCCAAACTTCTAACAGCAGCATTTTATTTTAATTTTCAGTATCCCAAAATAAATGCCTCAGTATTATTAGGTATCTCAATGAGTCTAGGGACAGACATTACACATAAATCAGTTAAGTGATCCGAAAGTGGTTTAAACCTATAAAAGAACATAAGTTCAGTGCACATAAACCAGTTTCAAAATGGCCGAAACTGGTTTAAGATAAATCTGATTGACTGTAGTATCAGATTTAACTGATTTGGGTCAAACTTGTTTATGCAAAGTCTGTCCCAGACCCCTTCCTGTTTAAGTTAAACCAAACTCCCCCAGCATCCCAGATGCTTCACAGGCCTGGGCTGTGCTGTTTGTTCTAGAAAGCAGGGCTCCCTAGCCAGAGCTCCAGCAGAGACTGCAGGCACAGCAGGTTCTGCCTGGCTTTCCCCTACCTCCTCCACAACCCTCCCCCTCCCCACCCCCACACTGCTCAAGCAGGGATTCCCTCCTGTCTCCCATCTCCCACAGCATGGACCCTATCCCCACAGACCGTAGGCTTGTGGTATGCTAGCTAATTCTGAGAGGTGTGTGTGTGTCTCCAAGTTCACTGGGACAGGAAGACAGAACAGTGTCCGCTTAGGGCTTTTTGGAGGTAATCAACAGGTCGGCTAGTAATGTCCCTCCATTCCTTCCTAGGGAAAAGTTGTTTAAGAAGAGCTTGAACTAATGAGAGAGACTTTTGTTTTGTTCATGGGCTGATAAATGCTGTGTTATCAGCTCTCTGCTTGCTACCTCACTTGTGAGGTTTGCAGACAGTATGAAGAAGCAGGGAGAGGGAGATCGAAAAGTTCAGTATCATCAACAGATGCATGCGCTGCACACCCTCCTTTCCTTCCCCCCTTTGCCTCAGAGTGCTATCCAGGGGCTAAGGGCTGGCAACACTCCTACTCCTACTCCTTGAGTAGAGAGCAGGTAAAAGCCTGAGATAGTACAGGCAGGGTGGGGTTTTCAACCCCTCTCTAATCAAAGTGTCCTGCCAGGGCCTGATCACACCCCCTCTCAGCCCGGCACTATGAAAGGGAGGGCTTCTGTGGCCCCCCCCTCCTGCTTTTAACCTGAGCTACTGTAGGTATGTGCTTGCATTTCTTCAGTTCAGAGGGAATGTCTGTGCAGTTGCAAACTGGTTCAACCTAAGTTGGTTAGACTAATCTACAAAGATTGAATTAACTCAGGCTTAGGCTTTTTTGAAAGTCTGTTCATAGCCTAAGAGGGGTCTATCTTTCAGAGGTGCTGAAGACCATGGTTGCCATTCATTTTAGTGGAATGTACAAAAACTGAGCAATTTCTACACCAGGCCACTTTTATTTAGATCCATACGTTTATATACTTGGCTCTAATAATTTGACCACCATGCATTTTTATTTTAATTTTTTTTAAAGCCTGTTGCAGAGCTTAGCAGAATTTCTGGGTGTGTCTCCTCTAGATCCCATGGTTCAGAGAGACAGGTTTTCCTCCCTGTTTTTATATGATTTAGCAGGCCAGTAAGAAGAGATTCAGGATTCCTTGGGTGCAGACATATGCCTTGTTTGCCATGGGACATAACCAGTCTTTGGATAAGAAGAAGAGTGACAGGTGTGAGGGCTGAAAAGGGATTTACACCTTTGAGAATGGTATCAATGCACTTATGTCCCAGTTCTGAATCATAGTCTTTAAAATATTCAGTGATCATGATTGCATGAGGATAGTTTTAAATTACTTTTCACTTACTTGCCAGTTTAAGGTCAGTTTTGTTTTTAACATTTCTAAATTCTCATCTAGAATTGTTTAATATGTATAATCAGATAACTATTTGTCTATATTCACCGTGTGTAAATGCCCATATTTCCATCTGCACACACAAATGCAGGTTTGGTGTATATGAAATATTTCTGAGTCAAATTCAAAGGCTAGGATGAGGCTACTTTACAGTTGTGACCCTTGATAGTAAATAAATCCTGGGTGCTGTCTGTGCTGTTACTGTTACTGCGCAATGACTCTTTCTAACTTTTTTTAGGCACTAGTTTTAGTGATAGACTTTCCTCCTCTTTATAAAGAACTTAATTTCTTGCAGTTACACTACATTTGGCAAAGTAATTATGTTGATGCTCTGAAGATTGGTCAGTGACCTCATGTGCCAAACATATGTGTTATTGCTGTACATTTGGCAACGAGTATAGAACTGTTGGTCTGTTCTGGTAATATTTTGCTTTCTTGGTATTGTTGGGAATGGGAGAGAGTTCATATTGTTTTAATGTCATGCATGTTTGTAACACATAATAATTCAGTTATATGCAGTAACTTTTAAAGATACATTAATATGTTAAGAAATTTGCAAGTGACTTATTAGCGGAACCAAATTCTAATTGAAAACAACCTCTTCAGTGTTTGGGGCAGGGAAGGGGAAAACATTATTTTCTGCCTGAAGCAAAACACTAAGGAAAAGAAAAGAAAAGAAAAGGGAAAAAAAAGGAAAATAAGGGTCTGAGGGTTATTTTTCCCTTTTAAAAACATCTGGTTTGCAGCCCATTCTTAGAGACCAAGTTTAGATTCACCTGGCATTTGTATATTGTACATGATCCACAGTTTGAAAAAAAATGTTTAGAAGACAAAAGAGAATCATAATGAAAATTATTCTGGAGCTTACCTTGACTTAGTCTTGATTAGCAGTAGCTGCTAACTTCTATTGATTCTCCATGATTTAATTTTTAAATTCTTTTTACTTCAGGCTTACTTGAGTCATTGAGGCACATACCAAAGGAAAAAAATGTTAAAGAGCTGGCATGCCTCACATGAGGAGCCAACTCTATACCACAGACTGAAGTTCACCAACATGCAGACACAGCTTGTCTGCTACAATGCTCTTTGGGGCTCAGGAAGAGGTGAAGAGCTGTTCCCTTATCTCATAGTATTCCAGGACCATAGGTGCAGATGATAAGAGTAACAATATGTTTCTATCCCTCAGTATCAGAAAATGAAGCTCGATATGTTATACTACTTTTAAATTCCTTTCCAACCACCTAAGAGCCCTGGCATACACTCTCTACTCCTTTTTGCACCATGTGGGAACTGTATATCTAATGGGAATATTTAACCATTTCAGAAAGTCCCTGGTTGTTGCATGGACTACAAACAGAGAACAAATCTTCCAGTCCTTTCCCTGATCATACCCACTGGTCACTTGCTTAAAGCTTTGGTAGAAATGGGTCTAAAAGATATTCAGGTTTTGTAAGGAGGGCCCTTTTGAGAAGTACTTTTGAAAAAATCTATAGAAGAAAAAAATGATTTTTTTCTTCTCATTCTTATAATAACTGCAGAGTTTTCAGGAAATTGCTAGGGAGGTATAAACCATTTGTGAAAATACCATTCACATATCATGTGTCAACTGTCCTCCAGTTATTTTCTTGACCTTTTATATTGCTGATGGTATAAGATAACTTTAAAGGTCATTGATATGCCCTTCAAAATTGATGTAGTTTGTTGAAATTCTTGTTGAGAGTATATCTAATGTTCAGAATTTTCTATGCTTTCCCTCAGTGAAAAATGCACTAGAGACTTGGAAACACTTCACAAGTAAAGTTGATAAGAATATAGAGTTTCTTATTTATATCTAGCCTGGATCAACATGACTAAATCTAATCATCGTCCAGTGGGTGTTTGGTGTGCATGTCATGAGCTGGTGGTATGATCATCATAGGCTGGTATATACAGGGTAAAATACCAGTATCATATTTGGTCATAAGAAGCATTTTTTCACAGATTCCTCTTTCATATGCTTCAGTGTTGTGTCTTATTCAGCGTTTGGTGGTCTGATGAAAATTGACATTTGTGGCAGCAGTAAGATCATATTTCTGTACCAGTTCCTTACTTGGGAATGAAAGAAGCATAGGAGTCTCTACTTAAGCTCCTCTTCTGTGCTCTGTCTAACGATGTTAGTCATTCATACTGTAACATTCATACTCTATGAGGATGCTGTTTCTCTGAGAAATGCCTAGCCCCTTATCTCATCCATAACCTTGCAACAAGTTCCATTTATGTAATGTCTATAAATTACTATCTATACAGATATTTATCACTGATAAAACATGAATATTCAGTTGTAGGTATTTAAACCATAATGGGGAAACCTCTATCTTTGATTTTCAGACATGGCAAAGGACTTTAAGAGCCTGAATGCTTTAGAATTTTATGGGAGTTGGGTACCTACCTTCCTTCCTAAGGCTTTCCTTTGAGAAGCCCAGTCTTGTTGCTTTAACTTGACCTGTTCAGGAAAGCTCCAAATCAGAGGACATGGAGTACGGTAGGAAAACATTTTATAAGGACAACAAAAAAATTGAGTCTTCATTATAAACCTCTGAGTATGTGGAAACACAAAATATCTGCTGGGAGCTCATTCTGATTTACTGGAGTCTGTCTATAACGCATCAAAATGCATGTTTGAGAAGAACTTAAAAGTTGAGCACTGTACATAAGGATAACCCCATCTGCATTTTTGGATGCTGACCAAGTACTATACAAGGAAACACTTATAGACTCTGAAATGATAATGGAATATATACCTGCAACAATGGATGGTGGCACATCTACACAAGATGCTTTACTGCTCAACTGACTAATTGACTGTGTGGCAAAGCATCACTGTCTACATGTGCATATCACATGTCTACATGTGCAGTGTCTACATGTGTCATACTGCATAGTAAATTAGTCTACTATATGGTTACTTTACTACCTGCAAATGCAAGTAACAAATTAACCATACCATAGCTGTACAGTAGCACATGTATTTACTCCCAGTGAGCCCTACCTCCAGCAGTTGTCCTCAAGCTAGTCCTAGGGCCATGGGGTTTGAAGCATCTACAACCCTGGGGCTGGGGCAACTCTTTGCCTGTCCCAGCCTGGCCTTTAAAGCCTGCAGTGACCCCAGGGGCCTGTGGCACCTGCTGCCTGTCTCTGGTCACTGGGGCTCACAGCAGAGGTCCTAGGACAGCTGTAGCAGCCAGCATGGAACCTGGCACTGGCCTCTGGCCAAGCCCCAATACCTGCATGCCTGTGCCATTCCATGCCCATGTGTTGTACACTGCAGGCACCTGCCCAGGGCTGGACTCTCACCTGCAGACCCTGAGGGATTTCAAGGGAGCCATGCTGGCATCATCCATGATGCTACACACTGCCTCCTGGGGGCATAAATGGTCCCAAGATGAGACATGGACCTTATAGGACTGTGGGGTAAGGCTGAGGTCCAGAGCCAGTTAGCCCAGGGTGGGCGTTCCAAAGCACACATCTATGAGGGCCTGGCGGGCTGCATGGCCAGTCAGCATGCCAATGCTACATAAAGGTAAAGGTCCTGAGAGCAGAGTGGGTCATTATCACTGACCACAAATGCTGTTCAGGAACTGTCTGCAGGACCATGCCCTTTATGTGGCAGCTGGGCTGCATTCTCATGCCCTGGGACCCCAGACAGAGCCACACCATGCTCTCCAGCCTTCTGGAGCCTCCTCTGTAGTCTGGCAATGGTGATGAGACACCAGTGGGAGAGGCCCCATTGGGGCCCCAGGAGCCCATCCTTCTATGGTCTGACCTCGGCATCATCCAGCAGCTCCGGTAGCCTGGGCTAGCACTTTCCCTGCCACAGCCCCTCCCAGGAGACCAGCCCCAGAATGGCACTGCCTACCATCATGAGTTCAAGCTTCTCCTGGAGGGGACCCCGGCCCAGCCAGCCAGGTGCCATGCTCCTGTACCACAGGATGCAGCTGAGAGTCACACGTTATTACTGCCAATAGAGACAGAGTCAGGCCACTGGGCATGTCTGTCATACCCACCTGGTTAGTCCTACGCTGAGACATGTAGCATAGGTGTAGATACCCTTCCGGATGGTGGTGGACATTGCAGGAAAGCATAGGTTTCCATGGAACACCATCAAAGCTCAGGGCCCTGTGCCAGGTTCTCAGGTGCACCTGGGGCACAATGGCAAGCAGGAGCAGCAGGGCACAGTGGATCAGGCATTCCGTGGTCCAAGCAAACAGCTCATCATGGTGTACCCAGGACACTCTCACCAGGGGCACACTCAGGATGCACAGGATGCTGGGGGAGGCATGCCTCAGGAGGCCTCTCTGGAGACGTCTCCTGTGGGGGCAGGCAGGGGCACCTCCAACTCCATGTCCCAGTCATCTGGGAGCCCCTCACCCCCTAAGGCTGGGTGGCAACAAAGGAGACAGCCTGGCCTGCAGGAAGAGAAATGGGAAGTGGGTCTGGAGCAACCGTAGAAGGTGCTGCCAGGAGCCAGGCCTGTCCTATTCTGGGAATGGGGTGGGGAAGACAGGCTTGCTGCAGTAAGCACCCAGCAGCCCACCTTCCCAGAGAGCAGGGTTGGGAGGTTTGGCCAGCGGTTGTCTGTGTCAGGGCCTGCCCAGCTGACTTGCCATGGTCCCTGGGCACCTGTGCATGCACAACTCTGATCTGAGGCTGGGCAGTGCGCAGACCCTTGGTATAGTACATCATATCTCAGAAATGTTGCAAACCCTCACAAACAACCTCTTTCTCCTGGCTCTGAAGGTCCAGCAGCTGTGCATGGGGGAGACACACCAGTTGCACATGGAGATGCACCATCAGGATCACTACCAGTCTTGGCCAGGGCCAATTCTGTATGTGCCAGCTCCAGCAGCAGCAGGCTCAGGACTGGACCTGACTGCTGGACTGGCTGGTCACCATGGTAGAGAAGTGGCTAGTGGACTCATGTGCCTAGCGTGTGGAGGACATTGTGGAGGTAGGGCCTTTGTGGTTCAGGAGGGGAGGTAGGCATGGGGTCTGTTGTTTAGAAGGGAGGGTGGGGTGTGGGTCTGTGTTTGTGGAGGGGAATAAACTACTTTTCTGAGACTGTCCACATTGAGCATGGTGCTGGGGGTGCATGGTGGGGCTGTGGTGCATGGCTGGCTATTCAGGTAGTTTACATCAGGAGCAGGTAGATCTGCCAGAACCTCTCACCTGGTCCTGGCCCCCACTACCACTTCATAGAATCATAGAAGTGGGGTAGGAAGGGACCTTGTAGATCTTCAAGTCCGACCCCCCACCTGGGCAGGAAAAAAACTGGGCTCAAATGACTCCAGCCAGGTAGGCATCAAGCCTCTTTTTAGAGACCCCCAAGGTAGGAGCCAGCACCACTTCCCTTGGAAGTTGGTTCCAGATCCTAGCCACCCTAACTGTGAAGTAGTTCTTATGGATGTCTAATCTAAACCTACACTCCAACACTTGTGGTCGTTATTCCTTGTTATGCCAGGGGGCGCTAGGGGAAGTCTCTTCCAAACCCTTCTGGTCCCCCCTAGTGAGTTTATAGATAGCCACCAGGTTCCCCCTCAGCCTTCTCTTGTGAAGGCTGAACAGGTTCAGATCCTGCAGTCTCTCATTGTAGGGTCTGCCCTGTTGTCCCCGGATCATGCAGGTGGCCCTCCTCTGGACCCTCTCAATGTTGTCCACATCCCTCCTGAAGTGGGACGCACAGAACTGGACACAGTACTCCAGCTGTGGCCTGACCAGTGTTGTGTAGAGGGGGAGGATCACCTCCTTGGCTCTGCTTGAGGTACACCTGTGGATGCATGACAAGGTCCAGTTAGCCCTGCCAACCGTGACCTCGCATTGTCGGCCCATGTTCATCTTGGAATCAATAATGACTCCAAGATCTCTTCCTGCCTCCATGCTCTCAAGAAGGAAGTTGCCCATCTTATAAGTGTGCTGCTGGTTACTACTGCCCAAGTGTAGCACCCTGCACTTGTCAGTATTGAAACGCATCCTGTTTTTGTTAGCCCACCCCTGTAACCTATCCAGGTCTTGCTGCAGTCTTTCCCTCCCCACTAGCATGCTCACCTCACTCCAAATTTTGGTATCATTAGCGAATTTAAATAGGTTGCTTTTCACCCTGTCATCCAAGTTGCTGATAAAGAGATTGAACAGCGCAGGCCCAAGGACCAAGCCCTGGGGAGACTCCACTTCCCACTTCTCCCCAGGTCAAATAAGACCCATCCACCACCACCCTCTGAGCACGACTCTTCAGCCAATCTGTAATCCATCTGATTGTGTAGGCATCAATGCCACAGTCACCTAGTTTTTTAATGAGAATGGGGTGGGAGATGGTGTCAAAGGCCTTGCTGAAGTCCAGAAAAAGCATCCAATGCTTTTGTGACCTGATTATAAAAGGCAATCCGGTTGGTCTGACATGATCTGCCCCTAATGAAACTGTGCTGGTTGCCCTTGAGCATCATCCCTAAAGCTGGCCCATCGCAGATGTGCTCCTTGATGATCTTCTTAAAGAGTTTCCCTAGGATTGAGGTAAGACTGATGGGCCTATAGTTGCCCAGGTCCTCCCTCCTCCCTTTTTTAAAGATGGAGAACATGTTGGCTGTCTTCCAATCATCTGGCACCTGACCCAAGCACCATGAGTGCTCATAAAGCCATGCCAAAAGCCCTGCAGTAACCCCTGCTAGCTCCCTCAATACCCTGGGGTGGAGAACATCTGGACCTCTGATTTGAACACGTCCAGCCCCTCCAGAAGCTCTCTAACCCAGTCCTCCCCAACCTGAGGTATGGAGGCATTCCCCTCAGTCCGTCTTGCATCACGGTGGGGAAGTCCCGGTTCCTGCCCAAGACAACGGAGATGAAGAATTGGTTAAAGAGGTCTGCTTTCTCCTCTGGCGCAACCACCAGATTGCCCAGAGAATCTTGCAGGGGCCCCACATCCTCCCTATATATTTGAAAAAGGATTTTTTATTATCTTTGATTTTGGATGCTAGTCCTAGCTCTATGTCCGCCTTAGCTTTTCTGACAGCCCCCCTACAGGTCCGAGCAGAGGAGGTATCTCTTTGGAGATAGCACCCCCCTTCCACCAGTTGTACACTGCCTTTTTGGCAATCAGGCATTCCCAGACACCCTTTGAAAAAAGTATCTGGTTTTGCTTGTTTTCAGGTCTGTTGTTCCAAAGGTTGACGTGGTGGCAGGGGACTCATCAGTAAAGTGAAACATGTGGTCTGTTCAAACCAATAATTAACTCTCTGATGCCACTCTTCTTATCTATGTCTTCATCTGGGATTTTAATGACTACAGTTTCGTACTGAACTTTTTTCAGTAGAGACAACAGCCTTGCTTATGTAATACATCCAATGAGATGCTAAGTTTACAAATGAAAAAATGGTAGAAGTTTGCATTGATTAAGAAGTGGTCAGCAAAATTAAATTAATAATGAACAATGCTAGTGAGGCTAAATCATATTTAAAACAATGAATCTTGAAAATATATAGTATCCAAGTCATCCATCAAATGGTTTTGTGTGTCACACTTGGATCAAATATTTAGGATGCTATGAATACTATCATGAAGTTAGTCAACTGTCTAATGTCATGAACATCAACTTTTCAGCATCATTTACTCTGTATCTTCCTTGATAGTTTCTGCAGACTATGATGATTTGCTGCTCCACTGTGATGTTTATGGGCTCAATAAAGAGAAGGTTCTAAAAAGATTATAGGCACTGAAAAAGGAAATACAACCTTTTCTGCAGGAGCATGGAGCAAAACAGACTAAACATTTTTGGAATTTCTTGCTACCACAAATAGATGATGATTCCCTATAGACATGCTTACTCATTTTATACCCTCAACAAAAGTCTTTAGGGGTAAAATAAAATGTTCAGATATATAAGAAGCCATCTTCTCTTTACACTAGAAGTTTGACAGTTTGTGGCAAGATATTAGAAACAGAAAAATGCTTCATTTTCCATCCCTTAAACAGCCTACAGACATGGTGGTAAGCAACATTTGGCTCCAGGTTTCAGCAATAAGTGAACTAACTAGACTCCACACATTCCTTAATTCTATATATGATTCTTTTCCAATGTTCGGGATAACTGGAGGGCCAGATCAGGTGAAGCTTTCGAATTGAGGCCTATTAAATTAGAGAGACAGTTGAAATTACGTTTTCTCTCTCTCTCTGTCTTTTTTTTAAGTATGACTATGTAGCAATGTATTATTGCTACTTCAAAGGTGCTGCAACAGTTGGTGCCACCTTAGAACTGGCTGACAGACTAACTGATGACTGTGTAGAAATAATAGTTTTTTACTCAGTTCATTTGTTCCCTTGTAGTTTGGATATTTACTGCAAAAAAATAAGCATATTATTTTTTACAGCTTTTGACACTGAATTAGGTAGTATAACTATAGGAGAATAAGATGCATTGTTTTGTCTCCTGCATGATCAATAGTAATGTTAACTAAGTGTTCCTGTTGAAGAATCTTTATGACTTGTGCTGTTGTAAGAGAAAGAAGGAGCCCAAATTAACTTTCAGTTCCACATTGTTTTCATGGTTCATAGGAACAAGGAAAAAAAGACTGTTTACTTGTAATCTGATCTGGCATGGAGCCTTTCAGAGATAATAAATAAGCATCCACACAATGTCATTTTAGAGTCACTTTTCTGCATACGGTAGTTTTGAATGAATCATGACTTATTCTTGACATGTAATTAAAATGTGAAATTTAAACCTTTCCTGAAGTTATAGTTAGAGACCTCAATCCTGCACTCTACTGGTGCTTTGGACTGTTGGCATAAAGCAACTCTAAAGAGAATGCAACCAGTGATAGGTTGATCAATCCTGTGTAAGGGAGCTATTTCATAGTTTAAAGCTGGTATAGCAGTTCCTATGCCTCCCCTTTCCTAAAGAAAGTATTATAGGAGTAGCTATAGGAAAGGTGGGATTCCTTCAACCCACTGCTCCTTGATAGCAATATTAGCTTCTTTGCCCAATTGTGGTCCAGCAAAAAGCACTAACATATGCTCTGGCTAAATACAGAAATTACACATAAGATACAAGTGCTCAAAACACTGTCTAAACCTGTAACAGAACAGAAGTTTAGCACATGTAGACTAGTTTAAAAATGGTGGAACTCAGTTTAAGATAGACCTGGATAGATGTAGTATTAGACTTAATCAGTTTTGTTTCTCCAGTTTATCAAACTTCTGTGCCAGATCCCCTCCTAATTAAGTTAAGTCACAGTCCCTTGGCATCCCAGGATGCTGTGCAGCTCCCCCACTGAC
>NW_017728886.1:164835640-164846940 GCF_001723895.1 Crocodylus porosus | reverse complement strand
CCCCCCCGCTCTTCCACAGGCAGCATGGGCTAGCCCTGGTCCACAGACATCTGCTCCAGCACAGCACTGAGCTGACCTTGCCTTCAGGCTGTCACAGAACTGAGACAGCAAAGTTTCTGCACCATGGCCCAGCCTCTTCTGCGAGTCATTGCTTCTCACCAGTGGAGGGTAGGACTGGGCAAGGTGGGAAATGGGGAGGGGAAAGGCCCCATTGTGTGGGCCCCATTGTGTGGGCCAGCTGGGTAAATCCCAGTTTTGGAGGGATCAGGATGGGGTGCTATATCCCCTGCCAGCTGCCCCCTTCCTCCACTGGTGACAGGCAGCATCTCAGGCCTACGAGAGTCAGTGGCAGCATTTCAGCTGGCCAGCCAGATAGTAGGGGAAAGCCCCTGTATGTAGGCCCACTCCAGCTGAGCAGACCCCAGTTCTGGGGAGGGCTAGCCAAAGGTATTGATTCATGGGGCCAGGGAATGGCTGTGCGGGCCAGCCCAATCAGCCAGCCTAGTCGTGGGATAAAACTCCTGCCATGCAGGCCCCCCCAGCTGTTCTGGCTGGGTCTGGTAGTGTGGTATGCACCGGGAGAGGGACAGGTCTCCACTTCTGCCTGGCTACAGAAAGCCTGGGGGCAGATTCTGTGCTGGCTCCCCTCTCCCTGTGGCTGATAACAGGGGCTTGGGGGCATGTGCCTGGTAGCCAGTCAGAGATTACCCCAACTTGGCTGCTTTCAGCAATGTTCAACATGCTGGGAGTCATGTGGGCCTACCACCTGGCCTCAGCCAGCGTAGACATCTACCTGTCTTCCTCCGCCAAAGGACAAACATGAGTTCTACTCGCTTGCAATCCAATCTACACAGTTTAGAGAAACGCACATAGATTGGATCAATTCTGCCGTGGGCTTTTTGAATGGTGGTATTTAGCCTCTGAGTTTGACTCACACACAGCAGCTAGTTCAGGAATGTTGGATCCTAGAACTGTATTTCTGTTTCCTCTGCCACAACCAAAGATCAGGAGCCAAAAGTGTTACCATATTTGGGTTCACCTGGTTTCTTCTCCATGCACAAACAAATAAAACCTTGATATCCAGCAAATGTTTGGGAAATAATGGTTCAACTGATGACCAATTTTTGCTACTTTGAAGCATCATTTTTTCACAATGGTGAAATAAGATTCTAACGTATGATGCTGAACAGAGACAATAGTGCAACATCAGTGCATTATGGGCAATGTATTTTCAGTATGTGCATATGAACTGTTTTTACAAAGAGTATATTATAATAGTATCATCATCATAATCTGTTAATTAATGTTGCTATGGCATTTTACAATTTGGACATTAATACCTTTGAGTGTTTTAGTTACTGTATTTACTCAAACATAAGATAACTCTGAATGTAAGAGGGCCCACCAATTATTAGATTCTATATATGAAAAAAAATATAAACTTATTAAAAATATCCCAGTATAGAAATTAATTATTGGAGATTTGACTTAAATTTGTCCCCCTCCAACCACTATAGCACAGAAAATAAATCTGGGGGCATTGGATAGTCCCCTTGTCCTCTGTCTCCCCAACTTCTTACTCCTGAAACCCCTCTCTATCCCCTGATTACTGTCAGATGCTGCTCTTTCTGAGCACATAGAAGTGTAGGTGGTGGGAGGTGGGGTTAATGGGGCTTATCCCCCCAAACATGGTGCAGCAGTAGAGCCTCAAGGCAGCCTGTCTGTGGGCTTCCAGCAGCTGCAGCAAGGGTGGGGAGGGAGTGGGAGAGGGGCTGGAACTAGGGATGGGGCAGGCACTTCACATCCAGGGTGGAACATGGGATGCAGCCATGAACAGCTTGTCCAGGGGCTGTGGGGGGTCACAGCTCTTGCTGTTATGCATACGCCAGAAGGCATAGGGGGCATGTGCTGCCTGATCTGTGTTGGGGTGGATGGGCTACCACTGTGCGCTGGGGTTAGGGGAGCGCTGGGCTCTTCTCGGTGCGGGTGGGGAGCTGAGCTGGGCTGCATTTGGGCTGGCAGTGGTTGTGCTGTGAAGGGAGCTATGGTGGGGGGGTTGCAGCCACCCCAAAATTTGCTGTAGCCCCCTGACCCCCCCCCATCCCAGTTCTGCCAGCACCTGCCCTGAGACCAGTGCATCCCAACTGTCTCTGCACTGGTTGCCCCCCTGGACAAGCTGCTAATGGCTCCATCCCACAATCCATTTGTGGGGTCTGAGTGCACACGCATGCGTGCATGCACTCAGGCCCTCCAAATATTTTTTCCCCTTTGCCTATACATAAAAGTGAGGAGAAAATTTGATAACACCGACTTTAAAATAAACATGCCTAGAGGCAAATCCCTATTGTTACCCATAGACTTAGTTCATCCATAATTGTTGCATTTATATTTTTTGAAACTGTTGCAAGTTTTAACACATATGCCCCAAAAAACTTATTTTTAACCAGCACTTTTATACTCACTTATATGTAGAACAAGCTGTGCATGATTAATCCAAAACCAAAAGGCTCATGGTTTACTATATAATTCATTGTGTTGGGCCCTAGTAGAGTTAACAATGTTTAAAGCTATGGTGACCCCATAGCTCAGCACTGCTTAGTGTTTGTGTGTATTCCAGATACCCCCCACAAATGATCCATTCTGTTAATCAACCTTATGAATGGGAACAGGTGTTCTTGCAACAAAACCTGGGATCCTCCCAAAATTTATATGCATATGAAGTGTAGGGCAACTTGGTCCATCTCCACCTCATGGGTGCGCAGGGCCACACTAATCATATATGGCAGGCTGAGAGTTCCATATATTCTGGATGATCTGTTTCTAGCCCCATTTGGTGATGCCAGATACTTAGGTTTGGTGAAGGAATAGAAATCATTAGAAATGGGGAAGAAAGGCACAGCTCAGCTGTGGGAGTGAAGAGGAAGTTGAAATATATGCAGTGTAGCTCATCATGACTTTAAAAAGAGTCAACAATGAGGGGGACTGAGTGTAATGGGCACTACCATGAATCTTACTCAGATGGGCTATGCTACCTTATCCTTGGGGCAGGTTCCCATCAGCATTTCTGGTACTAGGGACAGGTGTTAGAGCTTGCTCTGGCTAGTCTAAGTGCGGGCCTGGTATTGAAGTAGCTCAATGCCCAGTGCTTGTTTTCTTGGGGGAGCAGCTGCCCATTTTTTTTAAGCGACACACACATATGCACACACAAAAGGTTCTCATCATCATCTTGGCCTTTTTGGTTAAGATCAAATATAGCATTTTTGGCACCAAGGGGAAGGTGTCAGGCCTGGCTTTCACCCTCCTAGTGCCAGCATGGTATGGCAATACCTTCAGGGCCAGTGCAGGTTCCCTGTAGAGGGAACACCCACCTGTTTTGTTTTGTTTTTTTAAGGGCAAAAAAAAAAAAATAAATGTTTCTCATTAGTATGTTTGCCCAATATGAGCAGTATGTTTTATCGTCATGCCCAATATGGGCAATGTGTTCTATAGACAATGTATTTAATGAGGGTTCCTTGTATGCAGTTATAAAACAAGGGGCTTTTTCATTCCCTACTGATTCTGGGGAGGGAAACTTGTCTTATATTTGAGTAAATATGGTATTTTATTAAATGCTGCATCAGTGAATAATGTCTTGCATCCAAAAGCTTATCTAATTATATCTTAACTACATAGTTGTCCAATAAAAGATATCCCCCTAAGAAATATTTGCCTCTAATTGTAAATGCATTTTTGTCTTCTCCTCCCCAAATGAGACTTCCTTAAATGCTTATGTTAATAAAGCGACCAATTAAAATAAGGCTTTTAAAAAATGACTGTTTTAAATATTATCATTAATACATCAAGTTGTGGCCCAAATTCCCTTTTTTTTAAACTTCTGTTAAAAATAGGTCCTAAAATTGGCTTTCCCAACCAGGAGATGTTGTTAATGTGATGTTATAATTTTTTAAATATATTAAAAAGCATCTGTCCCTTAGAAAAATTCTGCACTATGACATCATATCACAGGATTCTGATGAGATGTCATACAAGCCAGAAAATGTCACCAGTGTCACAGGGTTTGTGGTTTATGCAGTTCTAATGTTTGCTTAAACTGTAAGGTCTAGAATTAATCTGGTGTCAACTACTACAGAGGATCCACTTAATTGGCAGTCTAGGAACATGGCATGCACATTTTAAGTAGGATGATTGCTAGTGAGCATATTCACAGCAGTATGTGTCAGTTATTCCAGATAAATGGAACACCTAGTTTATTAAAATGACAAGCCTGTTGCGACCCATGCTGTACATTTCCCACTACCCTTGAAAGGCTAATTTGTGCAAGCTTGGTGCTTTAACAAGTAGCTAGCAACAATGAAAGTCCTTCAGTGTTTGATCAGCCAATGAGAGCTTATTCCAATTTTGGCAGGTGGGGTTCCTATGGAAACAACACTAATGTTCTGTCAGTACAGCTTGGTCAGAAAGTTTCACTTAATACTCAGGTGAATTCTCAATGAAGTTGGTTGTTGGCAGTGATCTATTTAGGATAGATGTGAATTGTTATAACTTTCCCAATGTGCAACCTTTTATTCACTTCTGGCACTTTCCTACTCTGTTGTGAATGCTAAAGGAGCCAACTATATTGGCATTGTCACTTTTAAATATTGTAATGGCATGTACATGAAGTATATTTTCGTAGCCCGGGTATACCCGGGGTGTACCCTGTCTGTCATGGAAGGGATGGTGGTCAGGCAAGAGTGCTGAGATAGGAGCCTACCACCAGGGCACAGTTCTCTCTCAATAAGCACATAGGAACATCAACTTAGATAACCCAGGTAAGTTGAAGTAACAATACCATAGATGTACACAGGTAACAATACAGGTATATTCTGATAATAGGCAATAAACACACGTAGGCAATAAAGACAGATTAAACCCATATAAACTCCCTTAAGGAATACCCATAACTATATTAACCTCTACAGTACAAAACAACAACAATCACAAAATATGGGGGTGCACTCAGCACCCCATAGGGTGTCCCCTGGAGCCCCTCCCCTTTGGGGCCCCCGTATGTGGACACGCCCGCTCCTACAATGGAGAAGGGTGGAGGTTGCAGACCTTCCTCTCCCAAGCCCACCTCCCTTGTGGGACCCGCTTCCTCAGCAACTCCTACTCCCACTCTGAAGCAGCCAAGGCTCGTCCCCTGGTGGCCAGTCCCATGAGGGCCTCTCTCCAGCAGCGCCTCTGGCTCCTCTCGATGGCCTTGTGCCCTGCACTGGGCATCCAGGGCACTCCCACAGCAGCTGAGCACTTACTGGCTCCAGTTACCCGGCCTCACACTGCGGGTTCTTCCCTTTCCTGAGCCATGATGTGGGCACTGGGGCTCTTTTTGTTTAATGTGGCCACGCTGCAGGGCTCCAGTTATTTGGCCTAGAGCCGGGGCTAGCTTGACCAGCCTCAAGCTGCTCCCAAGGCCAGCTCTCCATGCACTGATCCATGCACTGCCTACCCAGCCGCTTGCCAGGTTCTCAGGCTCAAGCCTTCACGAGCCTGAACACCGTGTGCCAATCTGTGCATCCTCAAGGCTCAGGTGTGATCCCAAGGATGGTCATCTCCAGAGCTGCTCTCTCCTTGCCGTCCCGTGCCATGTCTCTCTCTCTCCAGTGTGCTCAGCAAGCTCTCTTTTTATATGCTTCAGGGGCTCCACCCCCAAAGTTCTCCAGGCCTGGGAGGGCGCAGTCTTGAACCAGGTCCAGACTGCTCCTTGCCCCTCAACCTTCGGGGAAAAGGTGTGGCCTTGCTTACCCTTAGTTGCTTCTGACTGGCAGATGAGCTCCACCAATCGAAATGGCATAATCTCAAGCTCAGGACTCATCCAGAGCTCAAAAGGTAAGTCTGCTACGTTATTATAAAGCAAAACATATTCATCCAGTCCTTCAGTCTTCAGTCAATTCAGGGCAATCACTTAACTGTCAGTTTTCCTTTTCCACTGTGGTTTCAAGTATAGGTAAGTAGGATTCCAGTGTATTAAACTAAGATTTTCTTGAATCTAAAACCTTTGTCCAAGCTTTCAGAAACCTAGTATTCCAGTTATAGACCACAATTCAAACTTTTCTAGCTATGGAATATTTATGTTCTGTTTGTTATAGGAAGAGAGCAGGATCTGACTCTTTTTCAGGTCAAAGCATGAAATAACTACACAGTTTTGGAATTTTAAAGGCAAGGATTGGAATTATTATGGCACTAGTGTATTAGGAGAGGTACTGTCCTATACTATTCCTTTGCAAACAATTCCCATTGCATGACAATAATCTAATATAATCCTACTATGATGCACAGATGTTAGTGTAATACTGGGGCTGCAAAACAGTACATATGACATCATATTCATAAGATACATAGTAGGCATTTCTAAAAGCCGGGATAAAAAGTTCACCTAGCATTAGTAAAAGAATTGTTACTTGCTTTTTCATTCCAGTTTATTTAAGCTTGATAGAGTAAAAAAAAGCATCTCCCTCCCCTCACCTCCCATACCCCAACCCCAGGAAAGTCGAATGTGGCTCTAACTCCGTAACATGCAGATGGCATGTAATTGCATTTCCTGCATTGCCACTATATGGGTTTGATTACATTTTCACAGCAATGCACTCCAAGTTAATCACCCAAAGCTACCATTTGCTGGTGAGGTGTGTGTCTGTTGCGGGATTGCTCAGTGGATAGAAAGTTTCCCCCTTGCCTCATGCACTTCCTTAGTTATTGCTGCACCATATGTTCTTTATAAATCCAAACACAAAAATCACATGCATTGAATTTACCTGGGAACAACAAACAAACCTGAAGTATGCTCTGCAGTTAGAAAAACACAACCGTATTTCTTTTTCCCTCTCAGACCATTTGTTTTTGCCTTGCAATTATGTCCATATAAACAGTTATCAATCTGAACTCTGAGGGAGCAAGCTAGCTTTATCTTTTGATTGTGAACATACTTATTCATTCTGCCCACTGATGAAATGAGCTATGAAATATATGAAATTACAGTTGCTTCATCTCCTCTGATGTTTATACAGGTGAGATTTCCCCACACTTGTGTGTATCTATGATTTAACTACAAATGACATTGTACCTCTCTAACATTAACCCCTTAATCTAGTACATTTCTACAAATAACCACCTGTAGTCAATTCTTTATTCATAAGCCTTATCTGTTGTTACAGTATATAATCTGTGAGAATGCCCTAATTTTTATCATTCTCTAAGCCTGTCATCATGGCTGAGACAAGGCTTATCCCTCTGAGCAGATGAGATTAGTCGATCATGTTGAAATCAGAAGAGGGATTATAATGCTTGTAATACACTGAGTCAAATTAAATGTGTTTTGTTTGTACATCACAAGATCTTGTTGCTAAGGCTTCGGTGTCTTCTGCTGACTGTAATAAATTGCCAATAAAACGTATGAGGGCTGAGGGTTGGGATGGGGGGCGGGGAGAAGTCAAGTGAAAAGCAGAAACAAATTAAAGATATTTGTTTGGTTTATTCAGCCTGGTAAACGAGGGGCTTAACTGCTCTGATGTCACCAATGTGTTTTAAACAATGGGGTTTGCCCCAGAGATAAGCTTGGATCCAAACTGAATGTTATTTTAATTTAATTTTGCTCCAACTCTAAGGGCATCTCTTAGTCTGAATAAGTTCTTGCCTCCTGATAGTTATTCCTTTGTTCTTTGTAACACATGTTCCCTTTGTCCTGACTGTGTTGGCAGCATCCCGTATAAACAAACCCACATGCTAGTTATGGGCTGCTATCTATAAGGAAGGACACTGGGATAGATAGTTTTGTTAGAAACATAGCTATAAAATTATGAATTGAGTGTTGATAATTCTCACTCCAGCTGGTGCCACTGGTACTTTTGAGAGCGGCACAGCTGCTGGAGCTGTGTTTAAGGGAAGTATCTACAAAGCACTGGTGGGTATAATTCAGAACTTATACTGAGGTTCGTTGTGGAGAAACATTCCAAAGTTCCAATATTTTTTTCCAGCTTCCTCCAGATTATTTGAAAAACGTGAGTCTGGAGACTTGAGCTGGAAATGGAAAGAGAATGAAGTTTCTGATGAGATTCCAAGTACTTTTCATTTCTTGTCCCAACTGGAAACTGGATCAGAAACATATTCATCCAGACAGTTCAGAATCCTAGTAATCGGAGGGGGCAGAGGGTATTGGAAATAAAGGGTGTGTACAGGTGTGTATAAAAAATGTACATTTTTCTTCCTTTTAGTGATCACTTGTTTCTATAATGATCCTATCTGGAAAATTTATTTTTCAGTTTAATTACTGACCCACATGGTGGGGATAGATGTATTACTGAAACTAGTTCACCCATGCCTATACCAGAAAATATCATAGTAAAGCCCACTGTAATATATTTAATGAGAGTTTACTTTTGCTTGAAATGCTTAGAGACGGTAGATCCAGACATTTACCATGAACTGGAGGCAGAATTGCCTAATAAAAGGAATCTAGCCCTCTCCCAAGTTCAGAAATCTGTGTTTGGGTAGGTGCTGCTGGAATGTGATCCTCTGTGTGCATGTTGTAAACAAAGGCTCTTAATTATCTGAATCTCTGGAAGCCCATAATACAATCCTTTTGGAGCTGTATTAAATATGTGAGAGCTATGAGATTTCTGCATAAAGTAGCTTATAGGCAGCTTGGACCACACAGGTTTGCTTTCATCTAGGAGCTATTTTCCATATGTGAAAAGGCTGAGCCACTGCACTGTCATCAGGGTAACGCACACAGCCTCTGAGCTGGTGCCTTGAGCTGGTATCCAAGCTCTCCCCTGTCCTTGCGTTTAAATTTATTTGGTAATTCCAAAAACAGTTACACCATGTAAACTTCAGCCTAGCTTCCTCAATAAAATAGGGGTTCTTAGAATTTCCTTTTAGGATGTCTTTTCTAATTCCCTTGGAGCTACAGAGAGGGTCTATAGCGTGACTGGGGCTAATTGGCCTCACCTCCCAAAATGACTCAGCAATAATTATCATAAGCCTCAATATAGATTTAAGAATCTAACATTTGGCTTCTGTTAAAGGCCTTGGCTTTAAGTCGTAATGCGCTGGTTAGCACCTAAGCCTAGGCTGACTTCCTTAAGAAGTCTTGGTTCATATAGAGAACCTTGGCATTACCCTGTTGCCCATAGAAAATTAATCCCGCAATGAGATGTGGTTTTACTGTGGTCTGATGCAGACATTATACAATTGCTCCTTATGGATGGAATTGTCAGGAAAATGAAAAAGCTGTCTCTGTCAGCGCTTTGTTTGGAAGAAGATATTATAAAGAGCATGTAGCGTTGCAGTATGTTTCCAAACATTTGGAACTGTCTTTTATTATTTCTCCCAGTTCTTTGTTATATGAGAGAAATTTTAGAGGTTTTGCAGATACTTAACATTCGTTTAAATATTAAAGGAAATAATTTACAACCCTGGTATTTTTAAAACAATGATTTTTACACATTGAATTTATTACTACTACCCATTTTGGCCTGAGTATTTGAGGTCTTGTGGGTTGTCTCTGTCAGAATGAGAAATTAGTGATGGAATAAGGTATTTCTTTTATGCAATCCTTTTTTTTTTTTTTAAATAAAAATGGTGCTGTTTCCTTGAACCTAATAGGAATATAACAGATTCAGTTTCTTTGTTCAAAGTTTGAAACCTTTTTCCTGGAGAGCACTCTGCCAGAAGGTACCTTCTCTCTACTTCTTCTCAAGGATACATTTCCAGTCCTTTTCTGCAGAGTCCTGCTTGGCTTTTTGGCTGCTTCTCTACTTATTTTTGGGCCTCTTATACTTGCAGACACATGTGTGCAAACACACATGTATGCATGCACATATTTTCTTCAGACAATACCCAGGTAAGACCCTTCCACATACTCAGCAAAATTTCTAAGTAGTCTTCTAAGTTGGCCTCTTTTTTTGGATGGTGACTTCTCTTGTTCCAGCTCTTACTCCAGAAAGGGTTTAATAGATTTATAGATTTTTGGGACTGGAAGGGACCTCATGAGATCATGGGGTCCAGCCCCCCTGCACTTGTGCAGAAAAGACTAAGGTGTGCGTCAAGTCATATTTTAAAGATCTCCAGGGTAGGTGATTGCATCACCTCTGGGGGAAGCCTGTTCCAGACCCTAGGCACTCTTCCCTTGGGGTGCCTAGGTGAACAGATGCTTCCCCTAGGCCCTGATATATGTCTCTTAAATACTTACAGGCTGCCACCAAGTCCCCTCTGAGTCTTCTCTTCTCCAGGCTGAACAGTTCAATGTCTTTCAGCATCTCCTTGTATGACCTGTTCTCCAGACCTCTAATCATGTGCATGGCCCTCCTTTGGACTCTCTCAAGCTTCTCCACATCCCTCCTGAAGTGCAGCACCCAGAACTGAATGCAATACTCCAGCTGTGGTCTCACCAGGGCCGAGTAGAGCAGGAAGATGACATCCTTAGTCTTGCTTGAGATGCATCAGTAGATGCATACCTATGTTTTATTTGCTCTGCCAGCTACGGCATCACATTGGTGGCTCATGTTCATTCTGTAGTCTATCATGACCTCCAGGTCTCTTTCAGTTGTGGTGCTAGCAAGAGTAGCACTGCTGAGCCTGTAAGTGTGTTGCGAATTGTTTCTCCCCAGATGGAGTCCTTTACATTTCTCCATGTTAAACATTGTGAGGTTTTGATCTGCCCACCTTGCAAGCCTGTCCAGGTAATCCTGTATCCCCAGCCTGTCCTCATGCGTTACCGCACTCACTCATAATTTGATGTCATCTGTGAACTTTGCCAGTACACTTTTAACACCCAAATCCAAATAATTGATTAACATGTTGAAAAGCACAGGTCCAAATACTGAATGCTAACAACGCCACTGGTCATCTCCGTCCATGTTGACTCCGTTCCATCTATTCAGTTCCATCTATTAATATTCTCTGGGTCCTACCTCCAAGTCAGTTACCAAGCCACCGGACTGTAGAGTAATCAAGGCCAAATTTTCCCCAGTTTTACTATGAAGACACTATAGAAGACTAAGTTAAAAGCCTTTTTGAAATCCATGTATGTGGCATTAACCTCATCTCTCTTATCCAAGGTTGAGTTTCATAGTTTCACAGTTTCCAGGGTCGGAAGGGACCTGAGTACATCATCTAGTCCGACCCCCCACCATGGCAGGAAATAATACTGGGGTCACACGATCCCAGCAAGATATTTCATCCAACCTCCTCTTAAAAACCCCCAGGGTATGAGCCAGCACCACTTCTCTTGGAAGTTGGTTCCAGATCCTAGCCGCCCTGAC
>NW_017728886.1:164783656-164834169 GCF_001723895.1 Crocodylus porosus | reverse complement strand
GGGGCCCGAGGGGGGCCCAGCAGGGAGGTGGCTGTTCTGGTCCCTACTTAGGAAGACAGAGGCAAAGAAATCTTTAAACATGTTAGCTTTGTCATCTGGTGTAATGACCAAATTTCCCAACGTGCCCTGCAAGGGCCCCACATTACCCGGGACCTTCTTTTTGCCCCCCTGTGTATTTAAAAAAGGACTTCTTATTGTCCTTAATCTGAGAAGCTGAGTTACCTGATCATAAAAGGAAATGAGGTTAGTCAGGCACGGCCTGCCCGCAATGAAGCCATGTTTGCTGTCCTTTAGAATACTGCCTTCAGTTAACCTATCAATAATGGATTCTTTGATAATTTTTTCCAGGATTTTTCAATGGAGGTCATACTGATTGGCCTGTAATTCCCTGGGTCCTCCTTTCTCCCTTTCTTGAAGATTGGCATAACACTGGCCATCTTCCAGTCTTCTGGGACCTCTCTTGAGTGGCACAAGTCCTTAAATAATTTTGCTGTGGGCCGTGCAATTATGTTGGCCAATTCTGTCAGCACTCTTGGGTATAGTTCATCCGGTCCTGCTGACTTGCAGATACGTGAAGTTTAAGTGGGCTTGTTCATTTATCCCAAATGAAGGGCGTTTAATATGCCCAGTAGTTTGAATGAGGTTTCACCAACATTCCGTCATGTTGATAGGAGTACTCATTAGAAGTTATGTGTGTCTTAACTTTGCAGATCCTTCAAGATCTGTGCCCAAAGAAGAAAAGAAAAAGTCTTTTTAAAATACTATTTTTTAGTATTTTAAAAAGGTCAGAATGTTACACGTTTCTCCTTTTTTATTCCCTTGTCATGTGTATATGTATATCGCTTGTCCTAAGCTCAAATCATTATTTTTAAAAACTGCTGGGTACATGTATGAACCTTGCTCTGCCAAAGGCTACAAAATGTTCCATAACTAATTTTAGGCCTGTCAATTAATTGCACTTAACACACGTGATTGCTGTGTTAATTGGTTCTTGTGTTAATGTTGCATAATTTTTTTTAATGTTGCATTAATTCTTGTGTTAATGTTAATGCACTAATTGTGCATATGGCTTTGGAGCCCACACCCTGGCTCCGCTTCATCACCACTGCCTCCAGGCCACCCAGTGGGGTAGCAGTGGCAGTGCAGAGGACCACAAGGCAGCCTGGGCTCCAGGCAGCTGCAGCCTGCATGTGACCAGGAATACCAGGAACACAGCTCAATGGTGTATAGAGCAGTACCCTGCAGGTAAATCTGTGGAGGGAAGGGGTGTGGGGGAGGGAAGTGGTGGAAAGGGGCAGATAGAGTTCCGCCCAGTGAGGCAGGGAGTGGAGCAGAGGTAGGGGCTGGAGTGAATGGGACCCAGGGCTGGGGCGGATCATGAGATGCAGCTGCAGGCAGCTCATCCAGGGGGCAGGGGGCATAGCTCCTCTCTTCTGTGCAGACCCTGGGGGAGGCATGGGGGGGATGTTCCTCCCTGGAGTTGTGCATGGGGCAGAAGTGAGCTATCCACTGAGGGCTGGGGCTCTGTGACCTGCTGCCTTTGCCCCACGAGCTGCATGGTGCCATGTTGTACCTTTCGTGGCCAGGTTGGCAGGGGATGCACAATGCAGTCAGTGTGCAGCTCCCAGGGCAAGGACAGCAGGGTGCAGAGACCCAAGCCACAGAGAGCAGTCCACCTCTCCCTCATGCACAAATCTGGGGAGCATATGCCTCCCCTGGGGGGGGGGTGTAGTGGTGGGGAATCACCCTCCCCTCCCCACCCCCCATCCTCTGGATGTGCTGCCAACGGCTCTATCCCATAACCCACCCTGGGGCCCCATTCCCCCCAACCTCTGCCCCTACTCCACTCCCTCCCTCAATCTGCCCCCCCCATCCCATCCCTCTACAGACTCACCTGCTGGACCCTGTGTTTGTGTGTGTGTATGTGTGTGTGTCTGTCTGCCCCTCACTGCCAAGGTACAGCCCCCCAGCCCTGCTGCTTCCCCTGATTCCTGAACCACAGTAACCTTCATCCTGCCATGACATACAAGAACCTCCTCCCCACCCCCCGGGCTCAAACTCCACATAGACACTGACAGCTCCCCACACCTTCACAAATCCCCACCCCACACACACCCAAACACCTCCTAACCATGCAAAGTACTGGCATAATTTTGCATAATTTTGAGTTTTTTCTGAGCATAATTTTGAGTTTTTAACTGTGGGATTAAAATCATGATTAATTGCAACTCATATTTTTAATAGCGCAAGTAATCGTAATCAAATTTTTCAATGGTTTGACAGCCCTACTAATTTGCAATGGGTATTTAGTCTTACTTATTCCCTTCTTTTTGTGCTCATGTAATAAAGAAGTTGCTGTCAGTTACACTACATAACCTTTCTTAGGGACTTACAAAAATATATTGTTCCAGGCATTTTTATGAAGATGGAATCACTTTTCCTATTACCACCTATTTGTAGAACATAAAACCACCGGTGGAATAAACCTTCATGTTTCAGCAGATGGGTCGGACATTAGCTGTGGTCAGGAACAAAATTTGTTTTTTTGGTATAACTATGTGCAGTGTGGTGCATCTAGTTTTTCCAAGGAAACATCCATTATTATTCACAGATATGAACTAAATATTGGACTAATTTGAGCAGTTGCCTAATTTGTGTCATTCATTGAAATAAGTCAAAATAGAAAAAGCTTTACATTTTTAAGGTTCATTCCCCCATTCTAATTTATTTTACATGTAAAATATTTTAAAGATGTGAGAAATTGTTACTAACACATCAGGGTTTTGTAGGTAAGTCATCTATCAAATAGTCTTGGCTATTAATGAGAGTTGGAAGGCATGACACTGAGGTCTCAAGTAAAAAGGCAGACCCATTAGAAAAGAGTGCAGAAAGTCAGAAGCCACAGGAAATATAGGAAAGTGAAGCTGAAACAACTGGTATGATTGTGTGGGACTTGACTATGAAAGACATATTGCGGGGTAATTTCTCTGAGGAATTGGCATGGGAGACAGGAGAGTTATGAAGAAATTATGAAAACCAAAGAGGGTAAACTCAAAGAGCAGGCCAGATGAACTGAAAGAGCAAGCTCTGTCTGTAAGCTGTTTTTTCAGATGTTAAAAAGTGTTGCTGTAGTTACTGAAACTTGGAGCCCTGGAGTTCAGGTACAAATTCACTGCATGAATGTCTTTGCCCAGATTCTCTACTGCCTTCAACCTTATGACAGCTGCTCATTTCATTCACATCCATTAAAAAAATGTCACTCAAGGAGCTACTTAGAATTGGCAGTTATGCCCATCATATTCAGAGAACAGATGGCAAGCTCCCTCTCCTCCCCTTTGTGGACTCTTTGAAGAGGTTGGCTAGATTAGAGTGTTGTTCCATCAATCCTCTGAGAAAATATTTTTATGGGACAGGGTGGCTTGCTTTCCTTTTCTGCTCGTGCTGTAGGGGAAGCAATGTGCTTAAGGATAAAAGTTCAGGGTGGGGGGGAAACATCTCTCCAGTCTCATGTGAAGGAAACCCCAGGTGGTGGGTTTTCCCTTTCATGTTTAAACCACAGAAACGGGGCCACCAGGGAGGTTGTTCTCCTCCTTACTTTGGCTAGAGGAGTGCTCAGTGATCTCTTACACACACAAAAATGTAGATACAGTAGGATAAGATCTTGGTGTGGGGAGCATTTTCTCCCCCACCCCCTTTTTGTGAACAGTAAAAGTGCCTGGTTAGCCAGCCAGGCACGGCTAGCAATGCATACCTGTCCTCCTCCAGCTCTACTTCTCCTGAGACGATGCCTAAGACTTGGAAGCTTCTAAGGATGAATATTTGGCAATTGAAAGTTGTCTGGTAATATTCAAATAATGTTAACTAGTCAAAAAGGTTTGGTGATATTCAGGGAAATGTGAGATTCCGTTTCTGAAATGTGGACGCTGCCTAGAGTATGTACGTTTGATCTCTGTGAACAAACCTGGTACATCAGGCTGCTGTTGTTTTAAATCTGTTTTACCTGCTAACGAACAAAAGTCACAAGGTTCAGATTAGAACCCAAATTTCCTTACAGTTCAGGGATTTTGAATCCAAAGCTTTTATCTGGGTCTCATTTAACTTTTACTATTTTCAATTTAAAATGCACAACTCTTCTTTTTTTCTTTTTCATGTGGAAAGTGCATTCATAAAAATGACAATAGCATGCCAGCTTTGCCAATTAATTCAAGATTTTTTTAGGATTCTTTCTTGTGAGGCTAGACCAATATTTCTTGTTTTAGAGAAAGCAATTTGCTCATTGTTTGGATTTTGTCTTAAAGTGTTCTATGCTATGATGCATCACGTATTTCACATAAGCTGCCTTTCTAGTGTTCAAAAAAATTAGATCATAATCCAGTCAAGGGGTTTTGGTGCATTTAGTGAGTGGCATAACATTGCTCTATTCTACATCATTTGCAGTATTTGATTGCTACTGTTAACTGCAACTCACAGTAGGTTTTAAAGGAGTGTTCATTATAGTTAGCAAGGGAAAACTGAACTGGGACTGTCTGCTCAAACATGGCTACTAAAGGGGAGATTACAAACTGTTTGTGCAGCTCTACAGATAAACAATTCCCATACTCCTCTTTCTCAAGCAGCTTTCTAGTTCATAAATAATCTTATAACATTCTTGTGAGGAGAGCAAGGACTCTTTAACAAAATCTGTAAAAACATATTTCAGCCTTTTCCAAAAAAATGAACTTCCTGAAGGAAAGAAAATGGAAATGAAAGTTAATCAGTTTAGAAATTGTTCTTCGTCCAACATCACTCACATCAACAGCCACAGCTATGCTAAAGTATCCGTCACTGTCATTTCTCCTCGCATGTATCCCTTTCAGTCTTGCTGTCATGCCTTCAGTTTGCTGATGACATTTTCCCTTTGGAGCAATGGGCATTTTGAATATGCAGAAACAGCAGTAATAAAGTATAGTATGGATTTCGAGGGGATTAGTTCAAAGCAGCCATCAATAATTTCTGATCTGTGAGAGGTGATGGTTGAGGTAAGGCAATGCATAGCTGGATGATTTTGGTTGTAATTGCCCTGTTAGCTGCTCATAGTGTTTTTAGTTAAATAATCTAGATTAGGATCTTCCAAAGGGAGCGGGCACTATGTGCCTTAATTTTTGCATATCTGCTTCAACAAAGTATTAGCAGCACTGACTATTTTCATGCTGCGTAATATTTTGAAAATGCCTGCTGTTGGCCCACAAATCATATCACAGACTTAAATAACAGACCATAAGTCTGTTTTCATATAAACAAATGACAACAAATCTGGTGGTAATTTATGGTGCAAATGGCTGAGAACATCAGTGATTTTAGAAGGTTTTCATTTGGTATTTTAATCACATAACCTTCTTTTAGAATTTTTTGACGCTGCAATTTCCCCAGACTGCTCAATTCATGCTTTCCATGGTATTAGGGCTTCTAATGCATAAGAGAACTATGTCACTGCATTTTGATTTAGGACCAGATCAGGCATGATCACTAGGCACTTCCACAGTACCACACAAAAATGATCCTATGGAACAGAATGAGTTTTTAAGCAGTTCAAGGATCCAATTTTATTCCTACTGAAATCAATTGCGAAGCATTTATGGGGGGTCTGATCTCCAGGCAATAAGGGGGGCAACATCTCATAGGGGAGGCATTTTGGCATCATTCTGAATCAAATGTGGCATCTTAATAGGCTAGGAAAGACTTTCACATGTATGTATATACATCCAGAATGGAAGCAGGGAGGGAAATGAATCGCCAGTTATGTTTTAAAATATGCCCCCCCTTTTTAAAATACTCCAAGTAAATGAGGGTTAAAGAAGTAGTTTAGAAAATCAGAAGTACTGTGAAGAAATGAAGGCACATTAGCTGACTTTGTGTAAGATCTTTACTATCTGTAATAGCAAGGAAAAAAGTTAACTCTCAGCATAAGCAAATAGGAAGGACGAAATGCAAGTAGATGTATGAATGAACAATAAACTATTATGTATTCTGCAAATATATTAGCTAATGTGTGCATATAAATGTGTGCCTAATTATTAATATATACTACACTCCACATTTAAAATATATAATAAAAGGTTCTTTTGGTGTATTTGCATAGATACCTGGGGATAGCAATGCTTATTTATGTTCCATCCCTTACTTATGATGCCTGCATGAACACTTTAAATTTAAACTCTGTACTGTATGTAAAGTGAGGTGCACATTTTTACCGCTTGTCAAAACAATCCTGAAATCCCATTTTCCTTTAATAAAGTATAGTTTTGTCCTCCAGATGTATGCTTGAATAAGATGTCATACTCTGTTTTTGTTCAGGATTGCACCCTGCTGATGTTCTTAGGCAGCAAGAAAATTACCTTATTGAAACATATTGCTGGTAGTGACTATAGTGCCAAATTTTGCATTGGTATTACACACATGACATATTCAGAGACCTTTGAGTAAGACCATGAATAACAAGTGATTGAAAAGATTATACAGGATTTTTTCTTTTGCGTATAAAAGGTGGTGGTTCTGGATGAGTGTCTTTCAGATCAATATAATTATGTCATAAAAACATGTAACAAAATAGTTACTTTGCAGCCTTTCACACTTGCCTGATTTCATACTGATTTTATTCTGACTAGAAATCTGATATTTATTTATTTATTTTTTTTAACAACAGTTGCACAGTTGTAGGTGTTGTGCTCCTAAGTAAATATCTAGAGAAATAGGACCTGGTTTATAATATGTTTGCTTTACAGGGGAAATACATATGTATATCTATCCAACCAATCCAATCTATCTATATGTTTATGCATACATGAGTGGATGTATGCTTTAGTGAATGAATGTACTGTTTATGGATCATAAATAAACATTTTAAATGTGCATATGTTACCACTAAAATGAAGTGGTATAAGGGGTCTAGTTCACTTTGGGTAAGAATGCTTGGATTTCTCTGACTGTAGCAGGTGTTTGGAAGCTGCAAGCAATGTGGTAATATTAACAATTCATGATATCTGGGTTAAAAGTGTTATTTGAATTCTGTATTTCTCCCTTAGATAAATTTAGTTATGCATGCGCTAGTTTTGTGACCCTACAGAGTGATAACTCACTGCCAAAAATCATCAGAGGCAAAATTTGGCGGGGATGGTTGGCAAAACACTGCCAACTTAGAAAGCAAAGTTATGATAGTAACTCCTGCTGGTCACTGGAGCGGCATCAGAGAGGGAAAGCTATAATTAGGAATGGGGGAATTAGGGAAAAAAATTGAAAATAAAACCTTAGCTAGTTGAGGGTAAAGGATAAAGTGCTTCTCAGAGTGATTCCTATTTAATCTTCATGTTCTGCAGTCAAGCAATCAAGAGTGGTTGATTTTTTTTTCCATAGGCTTCATTCCCTAGATGATTATTGAGAAGGGTTATTCACAAACCAGCACTGCTAACGTTGAAGTATACCAGTAATTATTTGATATTTCAAATTACATTTGATTGTCAGTGTATAGTTACTAGAGATAAGCCTGCTCCCAGAATTTGGACCTTAAGAACAAGGTTTGAAATTTTTGAGATCTGAATATTACAGTTAACTCACCAGGGCAAATTCAGAACCTCAAAGCCAGAAGTCATGAAACATGCATTTTATCTTTTATTGGACCAACTCCATGGTTAGGCTAGAGTCAGACAAGCTTTTGATTGAAGAAGGGTACTGTGATACCCAAAAGCTTGTCTAAATCTATCGCAGTCATGCAGTCGATCCAATAAAAGATATCACCCACAAAAATTCTTGCCCCTCACATATTTCCTGGACCGTCATGACTACAATATCACTTCAACACTACTAAAAATGTGTTTGATATTCACAACCTCTCTGTGATCTGAAATGTGTGGGCTGGACCCATCTCTGATCATTTCTAGAGATGGACTGGGTCGTTGTTCCAAAACAGCTTCCTAGTACAGGAGTTGAGAGCAAAAAGACTAACTGCTTTTAATATGAAGCTTGGAAAGTTTATGAATGAGAACAAGCAGTTTCTTGTCATGGCAGATGACTGGACTCAATGGCCAGGAGGAACTGGAACTTGGGAAAGAAACACCACTTGATTTTTCTAAAAACAAATTTTCCTACACCTAATAGAAGCTTTTATTCTTATCACATCTTTTTAGTATTTCAGAACTTTATTTCATACTGTGTTCACTGAATAAGGAAATACCTTGCCTTTTTAGTCACTAATTACATAACACAGATCATGTCTACATATTCACTAATGAAAAAATGAACTGTGGATTCAGAAATGGGAAAAAATAAAAAATTAATCAGTCCCTTGTTCAGAAGTCTATGAACCTTTATTCAATGTGAATTAGATCCCCTGTATACTCTGTATCACAAACAGCCTAATGCCTGTTAGAGATTCAGTTCTCTATGTTTAGTTAGGTCATACAAAGTGCAAATGAATTCTCATGCTCGACAATTTTTTCCCTTGACTTATTCCAAAAGTGTACCGCTTCCAGTCCAACATAATCATCTCGGTCTGTTCCTTTCACTGCTTGTTTTGTAGCATGTGCACTCTGCCTATTTGCCATTGCTTTGCTGCCTCTGCATCTGAGCACAGAAACAAAAACGAGGAAATAAAAAGGCAAGACATAAACAGAACATCCCAAAGAAATGAAGTAGAAAGAACAGCAAAGCAGCAGACTGGGTTAGCCAGTGCATGGGCTGTAATTTATTCTTTCACCCACAAAAATGATGAGTTCTAACAAACTGGAAACTATTTAGGAAACTCCCTCCATCACTGAGAAGGGACATGACTGAAGGACAAATTGGACCATTCTGTAGAGATATTCTTGGCAAGGTGTTGAAAAAGTCAGGGACTTTTTCAGGATCAGCGCAGTTTCCTTGAAGTCTTCCACTGAAGAGTGAGGTCCAAGGTAACTTGCAGACCAGGCATGAAAAGTAGCCTACAACCTTACAGGCCCACAGGGTCTTCGAGGATGGAAACCTCAGGCCTTTGAAAGGCTTCTCCATATCCATTGATGGGATCTATCCCTAATATACCAGTTTCTCTATACAATCACCTCCTTGATGACTGGCAACAGGTAATTAGCTTGAGTGAGTGATGCTCGAAGCAATAACTTATTCAAAGGTATTTGTTTAGATAACTATGTATTTAGAATATTCACCAATAAAAAGAGCCCATGCTGTACTTGCCTTGCCATGCCTCAAGATCCTACTGCCCCAGTGGATCCTATCATGCCCCAGAGGAATGACAGCCCAATGCACAGGAGTATTGTTAGGAAACTGGGTAGCATTTCTTAATATAGCAGGCTTACCTTTTGGAGCTTTGGTTGAGTCCCAGGCTTGGGATTCTGCTGCTTCCATTGGTGGAGACCATCCACCAATCAGGAGGCAGCCAAAGGAGTGAAACCGTGCTCCTTTCTGGAGGAGAGGGGGAGAGGAGCTCCATGGACCTAACTGCAGACTGCAACACTGTCAGGTCCAGAAGACTTCAGCGGCAGAGCCCTGAAGAGTATATAAAGAGCAGTGTGCCCAGCACAAGGAAGATGCAACGGGGGAGCTAAAGACAGAAGATCAGAGTGAGAAAAGCTGGAGATGAGTGGGTAATAGCCCCGAGCTCCTGAAGAACCCTGGGAGGGTGTGAGCCCCTCGGGCTCAACACGATGTGCATTTCGGTGCATGGAGATTGGGCTCTGGGAATCAGGAATAATGGCTCAAGCCTGCAACCCCGGAGGGCCATTGAGCTCTATGGTGTGCAGAGCAGTGCAAGGAACAAGGGACTTGGGAGCCGCAGTGAGGTGGCTCAGGCCCCATCTCCTGGCAAGTGGCTGGGTCCCACGGTGTGTAAGATGGTGCATGAGGGAGTGGAGACAGGAAGCAGCAGAGGCTGCTCAGGTTAGCCACCCAGCATAAGGCTGAAAGGCCAGAGGCTGAAAGGCCTGGCCTTTGCTAAAAGAGCCCTCAGTGCCAAAGCCAGGGCATGGGGAAATAGTAGTGCTGCAGTGTGAGCCCAGCACTCAGGAGCCAGCAGCGGTGGCACAGCTGCTGAGAGGACCTGAGTCCTTGGTGCCCGGAGTGGGGCCCAGGGTGAAGAGGAGCCTAGGGACATGGGAGAGGCCTGGAGGGGTGCTCCAGTGGCAGCACAGAGGAGACCCCAGCAAGCTGCGCCTTGACCACTGCCACCTGAGGGGGAGTGAGTCATGGGGCCCTTGGGTCCCACAGAGGAAAGACATTTGGGGCGGGCAGGCCCAGAGAAAGGCTGGGTGAGCAGCTCCTCACCCAGTCAAGGCCCTAAGGGGAGGGACCCCTGGTGCTTCCTAGACAAGGGATCCCACTGGAAGGAGGACTATCTCTTGCTATGGGTCATGGACTATGTTAAGGAATAGATGTTATTAAGATTGTTTATGATTCTGCCTTATATTGAAATTTTGTATTGTGATGTTGTATTATGTGACACTGCTGAAACTGTTTATTTGTGATAGGTAGCTAGTGCTATCATAGGACAGAGTAATTTCTGAAAAACACCCTGTTGGTTTGTTATGCCTATCATTCATCATTCTGCATTAAAGAAAGAGGGAACTGTTCCTTTGTAGGGGTAAAATCACATTTCCACTGTTAATTCTCCTTTTATTGAGTACAGGTTCCCCACTGTGGGGTGGTGAAGCTGTGGGTTCATTGTGGATATATATTGTTTTCCCTGGGGGTTGTGGTTGGGAGTGATTCTGCCACAGTGTTATTTAGGGTTTGACCTTGGTTATTGGTTAATGTCCCCTGTGTTAGTATATGTATATGATATTTAGTATTATATTTATGTATAATATATATTAAAAAATACTGTAAATATTTAAGAGCCTGTCTTGAGTCTAACTCTATAGAGGTAGAAGGGAACCACAAGTCAGTGTTGGTAACCCTTTCCACAGCACCCTCACCTCTCACCACTCCCTTGTGATTGGGATCAGGGCACACCCTTGGGTATACCCAGACTACACTGGTCACCAGCCAACTGACTGGGTCAGAGTAATCAAAGTCATATGACAGGTCAGTATTTTCCTTAGCCACTTTTACTTCCTTAGGCTTCAGTCAGGGGAAGGTATCCAAAGACTTGTGTCTGTGCTCTCCAAAGTGTTTTAGACTGTTTTGTCTTTATTCTGTTTTGCTGGCCATTCTGCACTATAATGGATGCCCATTTGTAAAAACAGGTTGATTTTGTAATGCTTTGCTGTGGATTTTCATTTTAGGAAGAGTGTCCTCTGAATCCATTTTATGAAAATGTTCCCAAGAGAAATGTTGCTGATAAGTTGCTGTTGCTCTTACCAAGTGTTGCTTCAGGCATATGCCAACCACTCACTTTCAGTGATAATATGCAGCACATACTTTTTTCTCTTTCTTTTAGAGGGTTTCCGCCAAATCTGTCAGCATTCTTTTTGCATTAACCTAAGCTGGAGTTTATTCCAAACACCCTAATGCATTGACTAAGTGGAGAAGGAATATAATAATTTTATTCACCAATATATTTCATTTTAATTCTGCCTGTGTTAGCACCACCAATGCACACTACTCATGCTATGTGAATAATGCCATATTCAGCCAACTAGGACTTGCTAGAGAGAACTATATACAGCACTGCCTCGCTCAGTCATCTGAGAGAATTGTTTATAGGATATTCCAGGATACTTCTAGATCAAATGTCCCATACTTTCCATGTGGAGGCATGTGCCCTGTGTATTACAGTGAGCCACGTAAAAGCCATCTGAACAATTTTAAATCACTGTAATTTATTCTCTCTTATTGACAGTTCTTTACCCAGAGCATAAATGTTGATCTCTCTGTTTACAGTGTTTACAGCCAGCAAAATTGATATGGTTAGGATCCCCCCCATTGTAGCTCCCCCACTCCTGTGTATTAACTTATTTTCTAGACAGAATTCACCAGGCTCTGCTTCTGTAAATGTGAAAATTGCTTTTTTAAATGTGAAAATCACTTCTCTAAATGTCCTCCCCTTATAAAAGTAGATCACTCCATTGTATTTATTTCCCTTGTAAATGTGTACATCACTCTGTAATATCTACTCCCAGTGTGTTTATTATTCCATTATATTCATTTTATATAAATGTAAGTTCCTCCTCACTTCCTCTGTAGCAAAGAGATCAATGAAGTACATGACAATTTTATTACATCAGTGTATTCATTTCCTTTATAAAAGTAAATCACTCCAATAGATTCACTCCCCCACAAGAATGTAACCATAGATCATTGCATTATACTAACTCCCTGCATAAATAAGGATTGTGTCATTTTCCTTACTCCCTCTCTAGGTAAATGTTGAAATATCTCCACTTTCTTGTATAAATATGATACATACCTTCTAGTTACTTCATCCAGGTACTAACATTGAATACATCATGCTATATGCCAGAGTTTTCTCCCTAGAATAGTTGTTCCCATATGGCTGCAACTAGTTTTCAGAGGGCTTTACAAAATATGTAGAAGTTTGCTCTCTCTTTCCACTGCTCCTTCTGCTACTTTCTTCCTAGCCTTCTCTTCTTATTGAAGATTTTTGTTTCATTCATAGTTTTACATCAAATACATGAAGTAACTAGGTTGAGAGGATGTAGCAGGGACCAGAACCAGAAAACAATGTTCTTTCTTTGCCACTACTGGCTTGGCCACATCCCTCTTGTTTGGATGTGCTGTATGATTACAGCCCATGATTATGTCATCACTCTTTTTCAGGGCATCCAAGTTACACCTTTCATTTGCTGTTACTCCTGCACCTCAGCAAATGTCTTCAGTTCTATTGGGTGTAGAGTAAAACACCAAGGAGATAAAATAGTGCTATTTGTATTTGCATCTTCTCTGATACTTTAATAGTACTCAGTGGGCAAGTCTACATGAGACACTAATGGGATAGTAGACTAATTCTACTGCATATTAGTGCAGCATGAAAAAAAATTATTAATGCACTGATGTGTGGTACAATTAGTCTACTGCATAACAGAATCATTTAAAAAGCATGCAGTGGCACTACTGCACAGTAGGTGTGCCCAGTGGCCACATCTACACCTACGCTTTACTGCGGAGTAAACTAATTATCTGCAGAGTGAAGCATCACTATCTACATATGCAATGGCATTAGGTCACAGTAAGCTAATTTACTCTAGCGTAAGTTGCTACTGGGGGACAGTACTGTTTTATGGTTGGGTAATTTACTGCAGTTAAACATACATGTGTAAATTGCTCCCAGTTAGCTCAGCCAGCCAGAAGGCAAACTCCTGTCTACTATGTAGCCACACACCTGCATATTTTCAGCACCCTCATGCCCCAGCCAACCCTCCACCATCCACTGTCAACACCTGGAGCCCAGGGCTGATATCCTGTGCCCCCTGCCAGCTCAGGCCTTCTCCACCCTTGCTCAAATTGCTGCTATACCAAGTGCATGTGTATATGCTGTGCCCATGAATAGTTTACTCCAGCTCAAACTGCTCCGGAGTTTGTTTCACATTATGCATTTGTAGATGCATAAAGTGTGAGCTACATCAATACATGCTAAAAATACCTCTAAGGTTCCCATGTAAATGCAAATTACTGAACAGTCCCAGTTCTTTGCCAATGTACTTTCTGAGTACATGTCCTCATTAGCTTAATAAAGGATAGGCAACTGGGGTGTAAGAATAGCAGCCACCACTCCTGATTCCCAGAGTGCAGACCCTGGCAATTATACCTCTGAATTTCATGCTGTTTCATGAGAACTTTCTAGCTAATTCTTCCTCAATCTAAGAAAGGTGTTCCAAGGCCTTAGCTGATTTGAGGTTTTATTAGTGATAAAACCTCTTTACCTCCTTCTGAGGAGACAGACATGCACATTAATTTTTTCAGTTCAGCGTTTGCCTCTACACATGCAATTAAGGCACAGCAATACATTCCAGAGTAGTTCATGCTGGAGTCAACTACTCCTGGGTGCAGCATCTACATGTGTGCCCAGGACCACAGCACATTGAGCTGGGCCAGAGAAGCCCTGGGCTGGCAGGGAGCTTTGGGGGTCAGTCCCAGGCTCTTGATGGTGGCCTCTAGTAGCATTCAGGCACAAGGGTGCTAAAATGCAGGGCTAGTGGGCAGGCAGCCCCCACACTTTAGCATCCTCATGCCCCAACCAGCCCCTGTCACCATCTACATGTGCACATAAGTACTCCACCATTAGATAGTACTTGGCAGTACTATCTTACAGCAGAGTTAATTTACCGCACCCTAATACCTTCAAATGTTTAAATGGTGATGCTTTACTACAAAGATAATTACCTTACTCTGCAGTAAAGTGCATGTGTATATACACCCAATGAGCCTTTATTGGCAAAACAAACTGCACAAATACGTCTTAAGTATATTTTAAAAATACATTAGGGCTAGTTTTTTTATTACATTAAAAAAACCTGAAGTGGAATTAATCTAAATTACGCAATTTTCTGTAAATGGCATAGTTAGATCAGTAGCAAACAGAACACACATTTGGCCTTTGGTGGGAGGAGCAAATCTTAGACCAGATTCTGCTATTTTTAAACCAGTCTGTGTGTGCCAAACTTCCGTTATGGGTTTGGACTAGTTTCTGATCACCTAAACCATAAAAATGTAATGTCTGTATCTGGCCTAGGTGTCTGCCTAGAGACAGACAGTCTGCAAGGATGAGACTTTACACTGAGCTTAGGGTATGCTATCTGGTGCCACTCCTGACCTGGCAGAAGTCATTAGCTAGCATGATGCTGTCTCTTCTGGTTTTTTGACCTAGAATCAGATCCTCTTCATCGCTTTTAGATATGAAGTGTTTCATGCTTTCTGGTATTCTAAGGAAATATATTACCTGCATTCTCTTCCATGTTGGATGGGCTGGTAGAAAATGTGAATCCCAAGTTGTCTATCACCTTATTTACACAAAACCTACCTGGATCTAAGCTGTACTTTTTGCTTCATAATTATTGCCTGGAGTTTATAATTGCCAATACTATGTTTTGCAAGAGCCTGACTCAGCTTTGTATATTTTCTTGTAGTCTGCTTGTGTGAAAGTTCTATGCATGTATCTCAAGCATTCTAGCTACTTTTTATTTATTATTTGCTATTACTAGTCACTTGTATATTGGTGTTTTAAGTGCAAGTCTAGCATCTTGATTCTGGTTGTGTTAGAACTATTAAGTCTTGGAAGTGGGAATATATGTACATATACATTATGTTCTCATACTGATTTGCAATACTTTTCAGTACCTTTAGTTGAAATAGCTCTGTAACATTATTGTTCTTTTTCTGCCTATTTACTTTTAAAAGCATCCTTCTCTTACCTTCCCAAGCACTGCAATGGACAAAGGAAAACATGCCAGGACCTTCATCTTCAAACAGTCCCAAAGCACTAGGCATGTCAGATAAGGCCCTAAAGAGCATTTGCAACCAGCCATCTGTTTTGATTCTAGGAATATTTGAGACTGATTTCTTGCTTAGTTTGAAAGCAGACCCCTACCTGTTTGAGCCACAGTATGTAATGTGCATCATCAGAAACCCCACCTGTTTTTTGTGTTGTTTTAAATTTAGCAAGCTCTCTTGCTGTGTTATACTTTCACAGCTATATTTTACCTAATTCATATAACTGCTCAGTTAACTGCTGTCTGGTACATCAGCTGATAGCTGGTAAGGTAGTTGAACTGTCCCTGAAAATGGAAGGGAAAGGACAATACTTTTGCATGAAGTGTTTGAAAGCTCGTAGCACAGATAATAACCTGCAGATACTATCGCATTTTAGACCTGGAAGTTTCGGACTGAAGTGCAGTATGAAAAGGAACAGAAAGGGGAAGCTAGAGAACTGAAATAGAAGGTCCATGCAGCTTTGTCTTTAGAGGGAGTTAAAAAAATAAAACCAACAGTCTACAAAACACAACATTCCACTAAAAAACTACAAGGCAAGTTCAAGCATTGGGGCCCTCACAGTAGGAAACTGGTCACATGGGTAACATAATGAAATTTTACTGCAAAATATCCTTTTTTTTCTTATTTGAAAAGACAAATTATTAGCATTTTTAAACAATTTCAATATGTTTAATGGCTGAAAGTTAAGCTCAAACTGTTCCGCTTACTGAATAAAGTGCTAGGTCTGTAAACAGGAATCTTAAGTTACCCCAAGAGTACACTCATTTTAAATTTTACTTGAAAGCGGGATGTACGTTTATTACAATTTCAAACAAAATGCTAATGCCATTAAACAAATGAGGTTTAGGCAAATTAACTGCATTTTAATATTCTGAAAGCCTATGATATAGGACATTGTGTTACGAAACATTGGCTAGAAGTATCAGTTGCAAGTGGGATTTTCATTGCTGTGAATCTCAGGAGAATATTTGTAATTAGTATCATTTGCCTAATACTTCAGGTTAATTAGAATATTTAATTGAATAGCTGTAATCTTCAGAGATGACTATATTATGATCAAATTAGTACCATCACAGCACACGCTGATCACTGCTGCAGCCTGGCTCACTTCTGCTAGCTATTCAGCCCTCTGGAGCGTTCAGCAACATAAGAAAAAATCTGTTTCTTACACTTTTGAATTTTAATGATCCATTTGAACTCTGCCATCAACATTTAATTATTCTAGAAAAAAAAAAGTCCCAACCATGGCTCCCATATGGCATGTTGGCAAATACACTTGCCCACATTGGAGTCTGCACCTCTCCAGCAGCTCTGTGAAGAGATTTAACACAAGCTTTTATTTTTTTTTGAATGCAAGAAGGCCTTTTTTAATAGTGTTTGCAAATACAGACCATATGAAGCTTCACAGAAGAGGTTACTAGGATACTATTGAAACACTATTAGGAACAGATGAATTGATTTTTAGAATGTTACAATGGATTTAATCCTGTAATGTCTACTACTGGACTTTTGTATTGTGTCCAAAAGGTTTGAAGGAGTCAGGTGCCTCTGTAACTAAACCTTGTTAGCTAGCCATGCAATTAATTTTTTGTGGGGACGGGTATGTGTGTGTGTTAGGGGGAGGGAGGATTGTGCATACTAAAACCCTCCAGCCAAACCACAGATGTTGAGTTCCTGACCTCACCAGTTGTTTTTTGTTTGTATTTTTTTATATCAGTTGCAAATATTTTAGGGGGTTAAACCTCCTTCACTGTGGGAACATTAGGGAGCTGATGAATCCTATTACACTAAACTAGCTTACCCTCCATACCCACTTCCCCCTTCACCATATGAGTATGTATAGAAAAAATGTGAAGAGAGAGGATTGGCATGCCACAAAGGACTGTGTTTACACACAGAGATTCCAGGGCTCAAGAAAGCTTTCTGCCATTTCCCCATCACTGCTGTCTCAGGATGCATAACTCAGAAGGTCATTTCCACAGGGAAAACCAAATTTAATTAAAAAAAAAAAAGTGATTTCAAAATTCAGAATTGTGTTAATCTTCAGATACAGCAGTTTGCTCTTGCTATAGATTATTTACAGTTGTATCAATATAATGTAATCTATATTATATATATTCACTTTGAAGAGGGAAGGTCCAAACCAATGCTAAAAAGAAAAATGAAGAAGAGAATTTCCTGTTTTCCAGCCGATACACTCTACCATACTGTGCTCTAGGATAGGTAGACCTGGAGTAGTGTAGGTAGAATAAAGGTGAGCCTTAAGGCTCAGATCTGAAATGCTGATGACTATGTAGGCAAGGACAAGGCACAACTTCTTTAGACATTTCAGAAACAAGCAAAAACCCTAATTCACGTATTTTTATGGAGTACCATCCCACTTGTTGTTCAGTTACTTTATGAAGCAAACTTAGATTTAGTTTAGGGGAGCTGAAACTTTCATAATCATAACGTTGCAATTAATGTTTATCACCTTCAATTGATATGTTATTTGTGAATTAAAAGTTGACACTGGCCTCTAATTAAAACAAAAAATAGAAAAGATTTTGCAGAAATGTTGCCTTGAAAAATACATTTGTATGAAGCATAATTTTAGGTGGACTTGAGTGTTTTGCCATTTTGCATTGTTTCATACAAATCAAATCATGCTGTTTTCACAATGTCAAGTAAATAGTTACTTGCCCATTGAAAAGCCATGAAGATGCATATTTTCAAGGTTTTAATATGAACACTATCCTTACTTGGCTCATTTTTACTCAGGGGCATGCTCGTTTGGAAAGATTTTAAGTTCTCAATGACATATGAAAACTGTTGAATTGTGGGTAGTTTTATATTTCATTAAACATGTTGCATACCTCTGGTGCCCAAAAAGTGTTTCAATCATGCTCAGTAAAAGCCAATTAGTTATAAAAAGGCAGTCCAGTAAAAAACCTACTATGAAAATGGAAGGGATAAAAGCTAGAAAACCTAGTCTGAAAAAAAAATTATAAGATTAAAAAAAATTGTTGTTCCTAAATAACCAAAGGTATTTATTGTTCAGCTTTGTAAAAAGCTAAGTACATCTGTACAGAGAGAAAAACTGGTCAGTTGGATAGCCTTCCTCCAAAGTACAATACACTGAACCACATCTAAAAAAAGATGTTCTAATTCTAGTGAAAATGCTTGATTATCAAAGCCTTTATTTTCATCCACCTCCCAAATGATGATTTAATATCCACTCTTAATATGCAGTTTAAAAAGCACCTTGAGAATTCATCTTAATGGCTAGTGTACTGCATAATTGTGGGCTTCCTTATAAGAAAGCTTGCAAAATTGCTGATTACAGAAAGAGATGGAGAGTCTTGTAAGTACCCAGACCTCTATATTGTTCAGTCATAAAAATTGGTCTAAAAAACCTTTTCACAAAACCTCTTCTAATGTTTAGGATCTAATGCTGCATTATCTTCTTTTTAAAAAATATATATATATCTTAAAATATATATTTACTCCTGCAATTGGCAAGCATCTGCTACAAGCAATTATAGGCAATCGCTAATCTTGAATAGCAGCATTGTGATGTACTGTCTCCTTCACAGAGGTGCTCCCTGAACATGAAAAACTCTTTTAGAATTAAAAAATCTGCTCCACTAATTGTGGAACAAATTTTCAACAGCCCTCTTTGAGAATCCAGCTCTAAGTATTCTCCCATCTATTAAACAGATGGCAGATAAGATTGTAAACATATTTGCTTCATATTGAATAGATAGTTTCTGGCATAATACTAATTAACAAATTAAATGACTGACTTTCTGCATCACATTAGAGTTAAAACCACTTTGTAAGTTTGTCTTTGGTAGTTATTTACTTTGACAATACCATGCAGTGAAAAACTGTTAAATGTTTTCCTAGCAACATTATGCATTGAGTAGTTTTCTTCTTTAAAACTCCATATTTTATTATAATTCATTTGACTTTCATTACAGTCACTCATTACAAAATGTATGTGCATTTAATCCATTTCCGAGGGCTGCATATTTTTCCAGTCCCATTCTGTATCACAGAGATAATGTCTTTGGTCTATGCAAATATGCATGAAATTAAAGACATTGCCTTTTCTTGTTTTCTCTTACTTTAGGATGGACTGCTCTGGAAGGATGCATGCTAGCAAAGTACTAACAATGGCAGATAAGAATCTGGGCAGGTTTCAGTTTTCTTCCTTAAAAGACTTTGCATCAAGACATTCTAATTCCTTCTAGATATAAGAAGGATTATTTCATGTGATGCTATGATGTGAATTGAATTCTTGTCCTATGCACAATATCAATTAATTTGCAAACAGATCTGGACAAATGTTTTTGATCCAAAATTTTCTTTCCTCCAGAATGTCAAAAAAGGAGAGGAAAATATCACATCTCCTTTTGTGCTTTTGGAAACAATGGCTAAAAGAGAAAGGAGCTTTTTGTCAGTAATAGCTCACCTTGCTATGGTGAAAACAGTATCAAAATTCATGATTATATTATAAAGATGCATGAAATGGTTGCAGAAATCACAGAATGGTGGCAGATTTTAAAACTTTTTAGTACTATATTTTGGTGTCCCTGCTTAAAAAAAACAAAACAAAACAAAACAAAAGAACCCATAAATCTGAAACACAACCTAATATTTTCACACACATAATCCCACAATAAAATGGCTTAGTAGCACAGCTGTAGATGTAAAACAGGTCAAATCTGTTTAATTTCCTTTAGAGGTGTAATAAAAGTAAAAAGTTATATGAGTAAGGCCATTAATTCGTATATGCTACAGCTGATGCCCGGTGTTATTCAAAGATTAAAATACACATTGAAAGCAAAGATAACAGACAAAAAACCTCTCTACCTAGGAGTAGAGATGGTTAGGATTTTTTTTCAATGAAATGTTTGCTCGAAAACGCTGGTTCTTTGAACCTAATACTGTTTACAGACACATTTCCCAGTTTAGAAAAGTTTAGGGACATAAGTTGTGAAAATGTTACATCCTTTTTGATATTTTCAAAATGAAATTAAATTCCTGTTTTTAGTTTGAAACAGCTTTTAATTTTGAAAGTTATGTTTGTTTAAAATGTGTATATCTATCAAAAAATACAAAGATGACACATTTTAAAGTGATTGAATAAAAAATGCAGTTTTGAGAATTTGGAGTTCATGAAAATTTTTGAGATTTCAAGATTTTGTCTCAATTAAAACAAGGAAATGTTCTGAAATCTTGACATTGACAGGAAAATTGTTTCCTGTCCAGTTCTATTTAATGGATAGTATTCCCTTTTGCCATGCTATTCTTAGATTTTCTGAGTAATCTAAGACACATGACAAAATAATTTTGAGTTGCTTTGTTTTCCCTTTTCTTAGGGAAAACCACAAGGCAGATGCTTGATATCTTCAAAGCAATGCAAAGGATTTAGTTGCACATTTTATATCTCTGCACATCTTTACTGGTGCCTATTCCCAGTGGAAAATGACAATTTTATTAATATTCAGCTTAGGGGCTAAATTCTATATGAGTTTAACTACATACTCCATGTCTAATTAGTCCCGTTTGCCTTTGGTGCACTGATTCTCAGCCACTGATTCTCACCCATTCAAGGGTGCTGCAGGGTGCCACACAATGTTAGCACTATTAGGTTTGCAAATATGATTGACAACAAATCCAGAGATTTCAAATAGAAATCCAGTCTTTCTCAGTTCTTTACAGCAGAAAAACTGCCCTGTTATTTTTTTGTAGTCAAAGAAGTGTGAAATTAGGCATTTTCAGAGAGGTGCTTTGAGTTTATCTGGGGCACCTCAAGTCTGTCCAGGAGGGCCATGTATCTAAAAAGGTTGAGGATGGTTGCTTTAGTGGAACTTCTCCCAATATGAAAAGTTAAGCAAATGTGTAAGTCCTTAAAGGACTAAGGCCTAATCTTTTTAATATTTATGGAATCATAGAATCATAGAGAAGTAGGGCTGGAAGGGACCTCCATAGGCCCAGTCCAACTACCTGCCTAGGCAGGATCATTACTATCCAAACCATCCTAAACAAATCCATCATCTAACTTCTTAGTAAAAAGCCAATTAGTTATAATTGTGTCAACCATGACACAAGACATAACACTCTAACCTGCCACAAGTAAAGCAGAGGGACCATGGCAGCCAGTGTCCTGCTGCTGTAAAAGGTTGTTAATATACACTCAGGAGATCCAAGGTAAAGGGCTATGCCTCCACTACAGAAAAAAAGACCCCCACAGTCCATACCAATGTAACCATGATGTAAAATCCTTCCTGGCCCCAAATGTGGCAATTGATCTAGCCCTGAGTGTAGAGGCAAGACCCTCTAGCCAGGGACCTCTGACTTTAAGTTTCAGCAGGAGCACTGGCACACACCAGTCAAAATTGCCAGTGTTAATGGTAGCCAACACCCAATGCCTCTGAAGACAACTTAACACAGAACAAACAAGCAAATAAAAACAACCCTGACACATGTAACACAACTTTATTGGAGCATTGTATAAAAAAATACAAACCCTTCCCATATGCAAAGCCAGGTCAGCAGGCTCCTGAAGGATCTTCCCTTGGTGAGATGGATATGATATAGAGTTGCTGTAGTGGTGATCATGATTTCCCCTCAGTGTTCCAGCAGTTGCTGGCAAAATGGGATGTGGTGGCTAGTATGTGTTAAAATTTGTCTGCCAGCAGACACTGTCTTAAACCATAATTGGTGTAGTTTACCATACTCAATAATCCTCAGAACTTTTGGATCAGTATTTCTGAAAAAGACTGACCAGTCTGAGTGGGCAGAAGGAGATAGATAACCCTAACAGCAGTTTTTATTTTGCAAAATTTCAGCAGCAAAGTGTGGTATGCGTCTGTCTCCCATTTTTTCCAAACTCCTGAAGTTTTGGAGCTTCAGTTTGGGCCATTTATGATTCTAGGCAATTGTGGCCAATGCAGTTTTTAGCCTCCAGTTCTAGATAATCATCTACCTGAACTAAGATTATTATCTGAATATAAAGAGGTTGGTTGTCAGTCAGGTCAAATCCTGACAATAGACTATGAACAGCAGTCCTAAAAGTAGCACCATGTTCTGATATATTTGACTTCTTTCCCTGCATACCTCAAGTATGCTTTCTTTTTCAGATCTGAACTTCACTTCAGAAAAGAAAAAAAAAGTTTCCTATGTATTTGAAGAAAATTTTAGGAAATACTCATGATGCACCTGCTCATGATGCACGCAGTGTCATTCAGTTAGCTTTTATTATATTTCTTGAACTCTCTACCTTCTGTGGTAACTGTAGCATAGTTTCATCTCATTAAAGTTGTCCCTTAAGGTGTAGAACTTTTGAAATCCATGGCAAATTGAAGTGTTAGATGGTAAACTCTTTGGATCAAGGGCTGTCTTTTTATCACAATGTTTAAGACTATAATAATGTACAGGGAGGCTAAATTAAAGTCACAGAGGCAACCTCTAGTCATTCATTTCCTAACCTTAGTACTTCACTTACAACCTTAATGTTTTAAAGTGTGTAATTACCTAGCTTTTCACAAAAATGAAAACATAGGAAATCATGTAGTATTGTATCAACACCCACATGGGTTTTCAGTAGAATTAAAACTTTTATATCTACTACACAGATTTCTTCATCTAGAATTACTGATATCTCAGTCCCACTTGTAGTGATCACTAGTTTTAATTAATATAGGCATACAAGGAATAAAAAGAACTAACAACAACAAACTTTATTGTGGAGCAGTAGGCAACATCTTTAGATGGTTAGTGTCTCTCTGACAGTACTACCTGAGGGACCATCTTCCAAACCCCAACTCTTTTAAATTAGGGAATGTCTTTAAATTATATAACTTATCACCCTGTCTTCCCTCTTAACAATAACTACAAAAATAAGTAACTATAGAATAGAGGTTACTAGTACTTCGCTCTACAGTTTGTTACTACTCATTTTCCTATCCCCCCTTTTCTGTACCTCTTTTAACAAGTCTGGGAAGTCTTTTGGGAGGTTTCACTTCCTTCTTAGACTGGTGAAGTATCAGATCTAGTTGGTTTTGGTGGTACAGTTTTCTTCCAAGTTTTGATAGACTCGAGGCCTATACTGGGATCTGATTCTCTTGTACTTTTGGCAGGCTATGCTTCTGCACATAGTACATAGTTTGTTAAGCTACAAAGTGTGGAGCCTGGTTTCCTTTTTCTGCATGACAATATTTGCATTTGTGTCTATAAGTACATTACTTCCCAGAAGTATATAACTGTTTCTTCTGTTCTGGAATAATTGATTTCTTCTTAAGAAGACTGTCCAGCTTTGGGCCAGGAGGACCAAGATCATCAGGAGGCATGATCTGTCTTCTCTTATTGAAATCACACTCTTAACTAAATTCAGTTTCTCACAAACAGTTAGAGCCAAAATTGGTGTCACCTCCCTAGGTACCATAATTAATGGGAGTTTGTATACTCCACTCTATTTTTATACTAAATGCTATCAGTGCATCTCCCTTTGACTAGTATATTTGTTTCTGATTCTTCTGATATTTTTCTGATGTTTGTTGAACTCACTTTTGGTCTCAATTTTAGTTTTCTATATTCATAGCCTTATAAAATATTAACCTGAACCCCAATTTAAATTAACCATTGTTCCTTGCACTGACACTGACAAAATCCCCTCTGCCCCATTCATTTTACTTGATTCTACTATATCGATAAAAAAATCTTCTGGTATGCTCTCAATTGGTTCCTCTTTTTACAGTTAAAAGAGAGCTTTCCAAATACAGCATAATGTTTGGGGTCATGTTACCTTAGACACCTGGTACGTAATTGCTTATTTGCTCTTTTTCCTTTTACATTTTCCTTGCCAATGTAAGTTAGCTTCTTACCAGTAGAAAATTCCATCCCACGAAGGTGCTTCTTCTGGCCATATTCTTTCATGGATGGCTCCTTTTGGGGAATTCAGCTCTGTAGCCTGGGGCTTCACAGTTTCTGCTACAATGCACATTTGGAGATTTCTTTCTAGGGACAAGTTTCCCTCATGCAGTAGCCTTTCTTGTAATACAGTGTCTGTGATGCCACAAATAATTGTATCTCTAATCAAAGATTCTGTCAAGTTCCCAAAAGCACAGTTCTTGCTCTGTCTCTTTAGTTCAGTAACTTACCGATCTATACTTTGTCCTGGTGTTTGTTTGCAGATAAATAACCCGTGTCTTTCCAGAGCCTCATTTTTTTTTGGCATGTAGTTCTCAAATTTGGATAGTATTATACTTAACAGAATATTTTGGCCTTCAGTGACGGTAAAGGTGTTATAAACAGCCAGAGCTTTTTTCCCCAGAGTATGCAGGGTTGAAGATTTAGCTTTGCCATTATTCTCATCTTCCCTACAACTGCTAGGTACAGCTCAATCCCTTGTCTAAATGCCCTCCAGTTTCTGCTGTATTTCCCAACAGTAGAAGGGCAGGTAGAGGTGGAGGGACTTCCATGAATATGTCCTTAGACTATGTTGGGCAGGAAGATTACTTACAGAGACCCTTTTCCTTGCATAAAGCTGTATTGCTTCACCTGCCCTTGGTCCCCAACTTCTTTTTCAGTTGGAAACTCATTTTTATTTTTAGTTCTTTCTTACTCACCACTTCTGACACCATGTAGTAATCACCAGATTCAGTAAACGTACAAGGAATGAGAAGAATGAAAAACAACAAACTTTATTGTGAAGCAGTAGGCAACCTCTGTAGATGCTTTGTCTTTCTGTAACTGGCTGCTACTATATGACTGAAGGGCCATCTTCCAATTCCTAGCTCTTCTAAATTAGGGAGTATCCTTAACTTATAAATATTATCACTACATCATTTTCTGTGTACAGGGATGGGACACATTGCACTGGGTTTCACAAGTATTTGTTGACAGCAAAGGAATAGTGTGAGACTCAGGGATGTTACACTATAGGTTCTGGAGAGGAATGTGATGCAGTGGCATAGATTTCTTGGTGTGTTACTCCTGAAACGTGATCCCAAATGCATTGTGCATTCAAATCTGCCATTCTCCCAATATTGTCTCTTCAGTTTTGTCTCCCACTTCTAGTTTCCTTCCTCATGCTCCTCATCCAAGCTTCGGCTTCCTTTCCATTGGCTCTTTGTTCTGATCATGTTAGTCATTCAGTGCTGCCAGAGCATTCTTTGCTCTCTATATAGTGGTTCTGTGGTTCCTCCTTCCCTCTGTACACCCCATATTTTCTTTTCCATGAAGCATTGGTTTTAGAGTCAGTCTCTTTGTTCATCTAGTCCATGCCACCTTTCCCACTGTCAAAAGCCCCACCCTTTCTTTTTCTAGAATCTCCAGCTCTTGCTTGTAAACTTAAAATATGGAGGTATGTGTTGCCATTTCAATACTTTGGAAAACCCAGAAGCTGCCATAAAATACATTAAATAGCCAAAAAAAATAGAAGGCTTACTGTATTTGACTGTACTTATTGTTCAATTCCATGTTAATGATGCTGATCTAGCATTTATGCATGCTTAGCTCTTAAATATTTGATCTAAAATGAATGGACATCATCCATTAAGGTTAACATACATATCGTAAATACTGTTTCTGCTGAAATGTTCAGCTGTGAAATAGGTAGCACTTTTGACATTTGATTTCTAGCTTCAGTGCAACTATTCATAAGGTTAAAGCAAAATTAATGTTTAAGAGCTTTACCAGTTGAGGACTAAATGATCAAAATCTCTCTTTTTTAATGTTAAAAGAAGAACAACAGAATTTCTAATAAGTTAAACAAGAGTGCTGCACAGTTCTAAGGTAAGTTTTCTGTGGAGTTGCTACAAGTTTCTCAAATAGTGTCTTTCCCTCTTTCTCTTTTTGGTGTATATATGCATTACATTTCCCAAAGCTATGTAAATGCTTTCAGTAATTCAGTCAATACCTTGTTTCCCAGAAGAATATTTCTAATGTCACAGGTAAATAATATAAGCTATTTGCAGTTACACATGTTAAAGCAAGACAAAAATTAAGTCATTTTCCACCAAGATGTAAACCAAATGTTTTTTCAAGAGTGAAAAATGGTGTAAAACAAGCAAAACGTGTATTTTTCTCATTCAGACACATATACACTCTTTTAGGTTCAAATGTGAAACATCTGAGAAAATTTGTGCAGCCCAGACAGCTTGAAAGTCAGTTTTTTCAGCTTTGCCTTAAAGAAGATCAAGAGTTGAGTGTACTTTTTCAGAACTAAACCCCCATAGCCTTTTCGCTTTGTCTACCCTCTAAGCCTCAACTCTCTCACCTCCAGAAATGGTCCATAAGTGTAACTGTTGTGGCCTGTTGGTAGGCAAGCATAAGAACCACTCAGTTAATAATAATTATTATTCACAATAACACCACTCGGTTAATATAATAATTATTATTCACAATAATACTACTCATATTTTTATTAATATATACAATACTATTTTCAAAAGTAGCCCCTTAATTTAAAGAATTTAACTCTACGACTAGACATGTGACTCAAATGTACTATTTCTAGGATGCCAAATTTAAACTTGCTGCATTACAGTGTTAAAAACCGCTTTGATCCGGAAAAAATATAAGGTGTTTCAATCAATTTTTAGTAGCAGCTCCCCATAATGAATTTCAAATAAAATTAAAATAAAATCAAGGTAACAGCATATAGATCACTAACAGAATTACTGTGATGCAGTACAATTATTAATGTATCATGACATGTAAACATTTATATGAATATAAAATTAAACACAACAAAGCTGTTTAAAGTTAATTAAAATGACTGAATTTTTACACATTTGTTCATGGAAATTTTCAAATTATTTTCTTTTGCTCCAATTTGAAACTAAAACAGATTTGGAAATTTCCTACAAAATTTCCTACAAAATGAAAATGCTGAATTTTGACCCATTGTAGAATTGACTTTAGTTGGACATGACCATTCATCACTTTTTGCAAAATGTAGCTACTTTTATAGTTTGTAGCTGGCAATATAGATAGAATTAAACTCTAGAATTATAGACTAGGTAAAATCTAAACATTTTGGCCGTAAGTTTTCTTCTTAGATCTACTTTGAAAAATCAGGACTGTGCACACTGAAAGTAAACCCTTTCACAGATTCACAGAAGTTCAAGGCAGAAAAAACCTCTCCTGTAAAGTAAGAAGGGAAATTAGTAGACTTATTTGGAAGTTCTTTGATGGAACTACCATATTTAACTGAAATCAAGATGTCTTTGAAATTAAAATGACTTCCCCAATAATTAGATTTTCTACATGGAAAATTATAAATGTGTTATTTCTTGTTGTCAGTATATTGTGTATAATGATTCTTATATGAGAAATATAAAAACTATTGTATAGCTCAGCATATTAACAAATAATTATTATTCAGATTAATAATCCTAATTCATAATATTCACTTCTTCAAAATAATTATAATTGTATATGATGCCATTTTCAAAAGTGGTCACTAAATTTGAAGAATGTAATAACACAAAATGAAGACAACCTTCCACTAATTAGATAAATGAGTTATAATTTTCTGTGTATAAAATCTAATGAGTGGAGAAAATGCAATGGTGTGGAAAGCAATCAAACCTCTGCCCCTTGCCTTCCCTGCCTGCTCCTCTACTTCTTTCTCTTCCATGACTGTCCTTGTCCCTCCTGCCACTTGCTCACCTGTTGCTGACCTCCCTTGACACTTGTTCTCTACCATGTTGCCCCCTGCTGCCTGCCCCTGCCTGCCATTCCTATGTCTGCCCCCAACTCCCTGTCCCCTACACCTCTTTCCCCCTTCATGCTTGTGCTTGACCCTTGCTACCTACACCCCAATGCCTGCCCCATGACTCCTTGCTCCCCAATTCCTGTGCCTGCCTCCCACTCCCTGTCCCTACCCCATTTTCCCTCTTGCTGCCTGCCCCTATTCCTTTTTCCCCCCTGCTGCTAGGCCTAACCCCTGACACCTTAGTTCCCCAGGCCTGCCCTCCCACCCTCTGAATCTCCGCACTCCCTACTCTGGGACAATACTCAAATCCAAGATGAGTCTGTTTTCCCCCATGTTTTGGGGGAAAACACATTTTGAATTTAAGTAAATATTGTTATTTTCTTCTCAGGAAATGTAACATTGAAACACATAGATTTTGCTGAAATTTCATCAGGTTTAGAAAGTCCATGAATTCTGTGGAATTTTATGAGAGCCTGATGATTAAAGCACTGGGTTGGGTCTTAGGAGACCCAGGTGTTAAGTCCATGTTCTGCCTGATTCGAAGCAGAGATTTTTCTCCCAGATGAGTATCATAATAATTAGCCTACAGTGAATCATTCTTTCTCCTGTTTTCATTTTGCAAAATATTTTGAAAGGCCTCATTTTCATTCTGACATTGGAACAAAACAAATGTCAGAATTTTTAAATGCTTCATAAAACAGATTAACTGTTTTCCAGACAGTCCTAGAATTAAATTTTTACATGAAGGAAACAAAGACTTTGAAAAAGCAGACCACCCCTTTGAAAAAATTGTTTATCTAAGAAGAGATGCTTATTATTTTCCAAACTGTGCAACATGTTAGTTTCATCTGACAACTTCCATTACTTTGGAAGTTTCCAAATGCACCCAACATACCATAGTCATATAGGTGATGTATTTATGTGTAATGAAGACAAAGAAGGCATATGCCTACCTTCTACAGTCTTACATTGAATATAATAGTATAAATACACAGACCAATGCTATAACAAGGTAAGTGTGCAAGTATAATACTATTTAAAAAAAGAGGAAGTGGGGGTGGCAAAAATAATAAGTTTTTTTCCACATTAGATTCATGCCAAGGCATATGTATGGCTCATACCTTACCCTAGAGGAGCCATTGGTACTATCATCATGAGCAATGTGGCGATAATTTTGAACTGATGAATACATTAACCTTAAATTATGTGGGTACATATGTTATGGGCCAGATTGTGCTCATTAGTCACTGGCCTGGTGAGAACCATGGTGTCCCAAAAGAATCTCTATGTACACAGTACCTCCCAGGGCTACCTGACATGTGGAGGAGTGCACATGTTACAAATCATTGTAGCATGCTGTCCTGTCCAGTCAGGCAAATATGTTTTCTTGCTTTGTGATGCACATCATACTAGAGGGTGTCAACAGAGCCTATACAGTCAGGAAAGTACATGGATTGTAATTTTACTTGGTTCCTTTGAATGCTTCTTGTGTCCTTCCACATTTTGTGCACCCACATATGAATCAGGAATAATGCACCTATCTAATCTAATGGAAAAGATTACTGTTGACGTCAATGGACTATAGACTAGCTTTTTGATGTCTAAATATTTGTGTATCTATATTGTAAATAGCAGTCATACAGGTAATCATTTTGATGTGACAAAAGAGCAATTATTAGCAAAGAGCAAGGTGAGTGGGATAGTGAAATGATGAAGTAACAGAAGCTTTCTCACTAAGGGCCATAAACTTTCCTGAGTGCACAACCTCAATGAGCTTCCAGCTGCCTTTTTCACAAAGACTAAATGCAACATTGGACTTGCCAATTAAATGCTTCAGGGCTTGTACATCATAATAAAGGCAATTCTCATGAGATTCCATGCAACCAAGAAGTTGCCTTAGTTCAGATAAAGTCAGGAAGAAATGGCACATCTGTAAACCTCTTCAACCTTCACCAAATTTGTCTCTTATGAAGTTCTTCCCTCCCTGGGTAAAAATGAAACACATTATTATAACTGTTTCCCTGGAAATGACTAGATATGACTCCAGAAAACTGAATGGTCTAGTGCAACAACAAGAGTATCTAATCTCAATTCCACAATGAAAGAGATGGGGTAGTTAGAGCCTTGTTACACATTACACTTTGAACATGTGAACTACACTTAAAACACTACCATCCAAGCATTTAAGAAGGATAACATGTGCTAAGTGTTCCCATGTTGTAGTAAAGTTAAATCTTATCAAGTTAGGAGTATCCCCTGGTCATAGTTTAGCATGTGTTGCTTTAAAGTAGGACTGTTCCATGGAAATGATATGATCAGTTGCAGCCCAGGAATCTCCAGCTGGCTCCAGTGGGTCCTAGGCTGTGACTGAAAATCAGTAGCTTTTCAGTCTCAGCCCTGGGACCACATGAGAGTCTTGAACAAGCTCCCAAAACAAGGCATCAGTGTTGTGGGGGGAATTGGGAGCCTGACAAACTGTTGGGGGCTGGGACCATAAACTTGTGCCTTGCCAGTGTCACTTTCAGGCCTTGCACTTCACAGGAGCCTTGAACTGGCTTCCATGCAATCCCAGGGGTGAGACCAAGTATAAGCTGATTTTTGGTCTCAACTCTAGGTTCACACCAGAGCCAGTTCAGGATTCCAGTGTGGTACTACGATCTATATTTAGACTGAAGTACACATGAATGTGAGACTGCACAGAAAATGTTCTAAATTGTAATAATACTACTTTCTAAGTATAACATGTGCTAAGTGTAATATGTAACAAGGTCCTATGGTGATAAGGACTGTAGCAGGACCATGTCCCAGTGCTAGTCATGATGCCCATGGTGGCCACATGGTTTCTGCCTCGCCACTCTAGCTCCTCAGGGCACCCTTCTTTGTCCTTACCTGTCATACCTTGATATTAAGTGAAGCTGCCCTGGGGTCCCAGAGGGAGCCCTTACACTTTGGCTGGCTAGTTCCCTTTGTATCTGGCTGGCCCCAATCTTGCCCCTCAGGCACTAAGTTATAGCCCTTTGATTCTATTGGTGCCTCAGGGCACCAGTTGCCTTAGGGGCTCTATTTGTAGCCTCCTTTCACCCCTGTAGTTACACCCATTCCTGTACTCATGCACTGTGGGCCAGCCCTGACCCAAGCTAGGCAGACCAATGCTGTGTCCTACCAGGCACCCTTCCTTGGCCTTCAGGACAACCTCCCCCACAGCCTTGACTTGGCTTCCCCCACAACCACAATCTGGTCCTCCAGTATCAAGTTCAAAATGGAACATATACACAAACAATCTGCTTCAAAACAAAAAGTAATTGTGACAGATATGTGGGATTTGGAAACATTAATACTTATTGCTATGGAGTTTGAAATCTGTGTCACTGTGGCAGAGACAGGGTCCTGGCCTCTGCAGTGTTCCTGCAGAAACAGCCCAGCAGGCAGGGAAACTCTCCTGTTTGGGTCTGGGCACACAGTGAGTCTCAGGCAGCTGGGAATCCCGGGATCATGGGAGCTCATGCTCTGGGGATCCAGCCCTGACTGGCCTGTGGCAAGTAGTGGGCAGTTTAAAGAGAGGACACTAAAGGTAGTTTAGTATTCCCAGGAAGAAACCTGAGTGGAGGCAGAAGGAGGAGGAACCTGGAGGAGCAGCCCAGGAGGGTGAGATAAGCCCTAAGGAGAGAAATCAAGCCTTTTGCCTGGGAGAGATAAGTAACCAGAGAAATAGGGAAGAACAGAAGCCCAGTCCTCACAGAAGCCTAGGCTGGTCATCCAGGGGAAGAATCCCTGTGGGGAGCAGTTGAGCCAACCCACCAAGGAAGGAGGAAAAGAGAGTGAATGAAAGTGGACTGGTTGCTGCAGCAAGCCCAGAGAGAGGCTGTTGTGAGGGTGCCAGCATAAAGAATACAGCCTACACGTCTTGCCAGTGAGTGAAGAGCCAAGCACGGACACGCTGCCAATGGCAGAATAGACCCAGAAGAGGGGAGATGAGACCTAAGAAACGTACCGGTTAATTTTGAACTGGAAACAATATAATAAGAAAGGACCTGGCTAGGGACCCTAATTTTGATTCAAATCCCTTCACACTAGGGAGGAGTAATATCAAGAAGAGTAGAGGGGAAGAATCTTTAGCCCATCAATTTGATTTGAGTTAAAATGAGAAAGGAACCTAAAAGCCCCAAAGAGGATAACTGAAGAGGACTGAGGCAGAGGCCTCAGGACCTACAAGGGAAGAACTCTAAGGGACCTGACAGAGGTAACGCTTCTTTGACTTGAGGAGAATCTTCAGAGGATGAAGGAGCTGAGGAGGAACCAGGACAAGCTACCATGAGCTGAGGGTTGGAGAGACGGGCCTGGCCTCTCTGCACTCACTATTCATGGATAACAGTGAACTTGAAAGGAAAGGAGCAGGGTATAGGGAAGGTTGGAGCCCTGCAGAAGATCCGTGATGAGATCAGGCAGATGTGCAAGGCAGAAAACCTGTCCTCCCAGACATAAATTTCATCAAGGCATGGCAGGAAAGTGTAGGGGGATACCTTGTGGTCTGAATAACTCAGCACAGTTCCAAGGTGAGAGAATACAACTGACGCACAGTCACATAAGATGCCTTTTTCTTTCTTCTTTCTTTTCTGGTTCCCCAGAGCTCAGTAAGACTTCTTAAACCCACAGCCATTTGACAGAGCAGTGCAGACTCCTCTGGTATTTGCCACAATGCCAGGAGTGTAGTTTTCCAAAACTCAACTTGTCCGAATATGTTTTCTTCATATGCAGCAGTGATCATTTTTGTCCTTGTTGCTGCTGCTTGTTGAAAGACAATCCAAAGATATCACCCTCTTTCTCAATGCAACCAAGCTAGAGCAACTATAATATACCCATATAACTACTGTGATCAATGGTTCTGTAATAATAATGTTGTTAATATAAGTATTATTATATAGATTTGTCTCTGTATGTGATATTTACCTGCTGAATATGACTTTTTTAGAGGTTAAAATATAATTTAAAAAATAAACAAAACCAGCCTGGCTATATTAGTCCTGCTTTTGCAGTTTGGTAAGCAGAATGCCACCTTGCTGGAATTACTTGAGCATACAAATGATTCTGCCAATACTAGTAGTCCCATTGAAGTTAGTATGATGATTTAATTGAACAAAGTTACAGTGTAGAAGTGTATTTGAAGAATAACACTGAAATGACACCTGTCTCATACTACAGAAAAGGTAAAAAGCCTGGCAGATTTACATCTTATATGTTACCTAAATTAGAGGTATATATAGCTTTGTGAGCCCAATTTCATGTCATCAGGTGCTGTGAAAGGACATGCACAGGGCAGCACGTAAAATGAACAGAGTGATTTGGATACAAAAGACAGGAAGATAGGAAGTGAAATAAGGGGCAGTACTGGGAGAGGCAAACAAAGGTAAATGAGGCAGGAGGTGGTGATGCAGGTGAGATATATTTGAAATTGTGAAGTTCTATCTAGGCATGCTTGACATAATTTACTTGTGTCACCTGTCTACTGTACCAAACAGCCCGCAACACTGGAAGCATTTGTTCTGATATCCTACCACATGTGAAATTCAGCTAGCTTCAGATTCAAAAGTAACACTGAATCTTGTGACGTTTCATTTGTACTTTTTCCAGGATAAATGTGGTAACTTTTCTGCTGAAGCAAAGAAAATGACATATTTTCCTAACTCATGGTAGGTAAAGTTTTATCCCAAGATTAAATTTCATAGGTGGAAGGACTGAGCAGCGGGGAGCAAGTGGTTTGTTTGAAAACGATTCTGAAAGTTTGACATATATAGAGCTTTTGGGCTTTGGTTAGTCCATATAAGAGTTTCCCTTTAGTCTTTTCTGTGGAAGTACCCGAGACAGCAGGTTGAGTTCAATAGAGCTAATAAAACTAAACAAAACCAATAAATACCCACCACCACCACCACATACCCCTCAAAAGACTTAGAAAACTTTTAACACCATCATTTTTGGATCAGACTAAAATCTCTGGCATTGTACCCCACTGAACTAGGAATGAATCTGGGCCATTAACTTTGTTTATTGGGAGAAAGAGTCTGAAAGGACAAGGGGTTTTGGTTCTGGTTTTCACTTTCAGGCCTGAGGTCTAAGTCTCCCTGTCCATTGGGTGGCCATACACAACAGAGGTCTAAAAATAATGGCACTGTTCAGTGATATGTCTAGGTGCTAATAAATATAATCTTATCTCTGACAACACACAGGTAAGAACACAAGCTAGTAAAAATTTAATGAAACATGCAAGTATCAACAGCAGCAGAGAACCCTCAGAAGAACTATGTGACAGACACTGATTTTGATTTTCATTTTCCAAACCTTAAGCAAAATTGACAATGACAGCTCTGTAGTTATCTCATGTTTATCTGGAGTCTCAGCTTCCTGTGAGCCTCAAACATAAGTCAGACTCCTCATAACATATTCTTTTTCCTGCTGGAATGGTTTTCGGATTGGTCCCTGTCCCCTTAATATACCCAAATACATCCCTTGAAATATATGGCAAACACAGGGAATAACATGATATGTTCCTAACTGTGTAGAGAACAGAATTGTTGATTCTCCTAAAAAAACCCCAAAACCCTAGGAAGACCATGATGGTCTCTCTATACCCTAGGGAGACCATGATGGTCCATCTACACCATGGTGTATAGATAAACTAAAAAATAAAAGTAAAATGTATTTATCCATTATTTATGAAAAATTGTTGATTTCACAATGGTGAATAAGTAACTTTTGCTGCTAGCACTGTGTCATGTTTGTATACTTCCTGACCACATCTACACAAAATGCTGACTGTGCAGTTGTTACTGCGCAGTCATTTAGTACTTGCAAACACAAGTACTAAATGACTGTGCAGTAACCAGCATTACTGCACAGTAGCATCCCTGAATGACTTTTTGGTGATGCTGACTGTGCAGCAGCTCATCACTGCTGCACAGTAGTGTCATGTCATGTTTCAGTAGGAACGAGCTACTGTGCAGTCAGCGTCTCATGCACACATGGCCCCTATGTAGAAAACAAATTCTGCTAGTAAAAATGCTGGTTTAGAAGCCAGTTCTGATGCTCTCTACTCCTAAATCTGTTGCTGACTCATTCTGTGATTTTTGCCATCCATATTTGTTTACCTCTAAATATGCTTCAGTTTACCTGCCCATAAAAAATAGTGCCTATTTCATGTAAACATGGAATATTTGTAAAGTTCTTTTACCATCTGAAATGAAAAGGGATCTATAGATGAAAATATTTTTTTGGCTGGAAAGGTCCCCAAAGTACTTCTAGGTTAGGTACTGTGGCCTGCATATGTGATCATCCCTCAGACCACATATGGAAACATACATACATATGTCTGTATGTGTGTATGCACCTATGTGCTCTTCTACATATATAATGATAAGGACAGGAATGTTTGTCATAATGTGGTTTTATCAATGAGTAGTGAATAAACCACATAACTTGTGAGTGGCAAATGAACATGTGCTTTAGGCAGAGTTTCTGGGGGGAAAAAACCCCTTTCTATCTCTCTGCATTGTCAGAAACTGATAAAAATGTCTAAAATGTTTAAGATATTTTTTAAATGAGGGTTATGAGACCTATTTCTTGTGCCTCTCTGTCTTCAAAATAAAGCCAGGTGGCTAAGTTACCAGTTGTGAAACCCTTCCCTCCTTGAAATCAAGGGGAGTAAAGTTGGATGGAGTTGATTAGTTCATCCAGTAAAAAATTTTCAGATTTCAAAACTACTCTTGTTCTACATCAGAGTGAGCCAGAACTGGTCCAAACAATTGTGGCTGGCAGCACATAAAGGAAGAGGTCCATATAAATTCCTGTTTTGTCTACTTCAGGGAGACAAGGAGTAGAATCTGAGTCTCCCATAGGACTGCCAAAATCAGTAGCAAGAGATCACTTTTTGCTGTGTTCAATTAATATTTAATTATTCATAATTATGTATTTGTTTATTCCTGCAAAATGAACACCACCAATAAAAGAAGTTATTCAAGATAAGGACATAACCCTGAGTTTCTTACATTGTAAGTGATAGCTCTCACCATTGATCTATTTTTCTCTGCCATATTTTATCCCTATCAGAAATTCCTGGACCTGAGAAAATTTCATTGAAACTAATGCACTTACGTAATGTGTTTTCCTTTAAATAAATATGTTTTTCTCTACTGCTGGGTACACTGATCGAATAAAGTTTGGCCAACTGACTGGCCAAATATTGGTCAAAAAATTGTAAATATAATTGCCAACATGTCCAAATCATATGCAGAAATAGCACAAATTTCCAGTAAAAACTTGTCACGAAACAATAAAAATTGTATTTCTGTCAAGAAAACTACCAATGTTTTTTTCTTTTGTAAAATTGCTGTCATCTTTGACAAGTCAAAAAATATGCAGTCAATTGACCGGTCAATCGACAATATTTGACTGGTCAATTGACTGGCATGCCAGCCCTAATTTTTTCGCCCTAATTTTTTCTACTGGAAATTGGTTTTGTCACTAAATTTTAAATATCTGTATGTCAGAGTTTGAAACTAGTTTCAGTTGGTCCTGGATTTCATCCCATGTATCCAACTCTGCAGGATTTAGAAAGATAAAATCTTACTGGTACATATGCTTATACTACATGGTGATCTCCTATGTTAAACTGTATATCCATTTCAATTAGAATAGATGTTTTTTAGTAAAAGTACCTTTAATGTTTTGGCATGTGTATCGGAAGGAATGTGTTGTGGTATTCCAGTAATTGTTAGCATTTCTACTTGAAACTCATGTACAGTAAAACAACATTTCCTTAGAAAATATGTTGGCCATCATATTGCTTAGTACTAAAGTGAATGTTTTATGAACTGGGTCCATTCATAACTAGCAGCAGGGGTGTAGGTCATCAATTTCTGCTTGTGACTTTTAATAAAGAAGGAAAAAGGTTAGGTGCAGCAAAATGATAAACCCCTTCAATTTTCATAAAATCAGAGGTGTAGGGGTGTTTGGGACCTCACAGTAAACATCCAGAGAGCTGGCAGTGGGAATTTGTGTAGGTGAAATCAAAATGTCACCTATCCTGGTAGCATATTTCTTTTTTCAGTGCAAAAAGAATAACATTTAATCTGAACACATCACAGATATTTTCATATTTCCCCTCCAAGACATTTGGTCATATTTTTTTTTCTGTGTTCACGGGGAAAAAATATTCTCTTCAACCTGTTAAAATAATCTTTTGTTCTTTTTTCCGGGGGGGGGGGAGATGGGGAAGGGGATGAAAAAAAATCAACCCAATCACCAAATATTTCACTTTGGGAGACAAAAGAATTTGGGAAAATCATGATTCTTGGTATTTTCCCCTGAATTGGGGGTTTTTATGCAGTTCAACAATCTGATCCAGGATATGTCAGCTCACACTGATCATGAATAGATCAGCTCACACACTGTGGTGCACAAGTAAGCTTAAAATATGGTTTTCTGTAACTTCCCTGCTTAGCATTCCACAGGCAGGGAGAAGATCTGAATGTAAAACCTGGCTCTGAACCACCACTGTCAACTTCCTGCCCTCCAATAAATGATCCAGAGCTTCTCCACATCAGGATGGAAATGTGTTAGGCACTAAAAACCACTGCTTGCATGACATCATTCCATAACAGATTACACTGTAATGTTAGGAATGTAATCATTAGCATTTAAACATGCATAAAATTTAATTAACCTACTTACCAGTTTGCTTAGAACTTTTGAAGGGCTACCTAGAGTCCTCTCTAAGCATTTTATTGCAGAGTTTTGGAAAGCTCACAAAAGAGAGAAGTTCACTGGGATTTTTCTCCCTAAAGCTGATGAGCCATGACAGATGAGCAGATGACCCGAGTTAATTATTATTGAATTCGTTATTACTGCTTTGTTGTCACCCAGCTCAGCCAGGGTAAAATGATGACAGTAGGTATCTCATTAAAACAGCTGTTTCAATTATGTAGCGGCAAATATTTAAAAAGCGGGCCTTCCAAGTTTAAAGCTGTTAGCAAAGTTTGTTTGTGCTGGTTGTGCCAAGATTCTTTGACCGAAAAAGGAGGGGGGAAAATATAGTGTCCATCTTAATTGCTTGGGGTAAGGGAAGGGAGGTACTAAGCAGTGTAATGTAGAAGGTTGAATATGAGCTCTGTGCAAATTTCCACAGTTTGCGTGTGAATTTGTTTTCCGCATCCTTGGCTGAATTCAGTTTTGTTTACTGTACATCAGTTACGTGTAGACAGCACAGCATAAGAGCAGTGTTTGTGTTGATTTCTTTCCAGCTGGAGGAAGTGATACAAGGAAAAGGGTTTTTTGTGTTTTGTTTTTGATTTGGGTTTTTTATGATTATCATTTACTAGTTGAGGTTTAAGTTTGTTCATTCTGAGCATTAAAAATTCTGTCCCCTCCTTCCTGCACGAGAACAACTTCCTCTCAGATGCTGAGCTCTTGGTACAAAGTCCTCAAATGGTCATTTAAAACAAGAAATTTCATGTATTAGATCAACTCAATACAATCTGCATAGTCTATATGCAGAACTTCAGAATCCACGCCTCTGCCTTGGAGTCAGTATTACAATATTCCTTTGTGTTTCTGATTCTTATCTTTTTGTTTCTGGTTTGATTTGTACTTTTTGGCTAAGTGAAGACAATCACAATGGTTAGGGGGAAGTTAGATCACAGTAAAAATGGCCACCTGATTTAACTCACTTCACCCAGGTGCAGAACTTACATTCAGATCCAATCTCAGTGACTGGAAATCAACCTAAACCCATAAGTGTACAGAAGTTCTGTGCACACAGACTGGTATAAAAATGGCAGAACCTGGTCTAAGATAGACCTGGATTGAATTAGACTCAAATTAATCAACCTCTGTTAGATGGGTGCATGGCACTTCACTACAGTTACCTGTGCAGGCCCAGGACTGGGAAAGCCTAGCCCAGGGGTGTTTTTTTCCTACCTACCCTCTAGCACCAGGCTATTTATACCTGCCATTTGCCCTTCCCTCAACAGAACAGCCAGCCCGTGCTCCCCACCCACACCAACCCCTCAGCCTGCAAGCTGTTCCAGGTGCTGCTGGTTTTATCAGTTTGCTGCTGCTGGGAGCCCAGGAAGTAGGTCCTGGTGGGGAGAGGCATGGGAGGTAAGTTTGCTGCAGAGGGGCCAGGGAGCTAAAGATAGCCCTGTCCCCTGCCTCCCAAGCTTCCCCATGGACTCCACAAGTCTCCTGATTCTTCCAAACCCTCCCAGACCCCAACAATCCCTCACAAATCATGTTTGTCCCCCACCCCTCCCACAGATAATGCCTTCCCCCACAATCCCACCTGCTCATTGTGCTTGTCTCTCCATTCCCCCATGGACCATGCCTGCCCCCCTTCCCCCCATTCCTCTGCAGATGCTGTCTGTCCCCCCATCTCCCCTAATCACTCATACAGATCCCACTGCCCCCCCATCTACCTGTGGATCCCACTTGCCCCCCAATCCCCCCATGGCCCCCCAACCCCCCCATCTGCTTGACCACTTCCCCTGCTAGCCATCCCATTCCCATCTTACCTTAGATTGGTGGCCATTTTTATTGCAATTTAACCTCTGTCTAACCACTCCCTCCTGGCATTTCTGCATTTAGCCCTTGTGAATAAACTTGTTCACATCAAGAAGTATTATAGTTTCATAGTTTCATAGCTAGTAGGGTCGGAAGGGACCTGAGCAGATCATCAAATCCAACCCCCTGCCATGGCAGGAAAGAGTACTGGGATAAAACGATCCCATCAAGGTGATTGTCTAGCCTTGTCTTAAAGACCCCCAGGGTAGGAACCAGCACCACCTCGCTTCGAAGTTGGTTCCAGATCCTAGCCGCCCTGACAGTGAAGTAGTGCCTCCTGAAGTACAATATGAATTTGCCCTGTGCCAGCTTGTGACCGTTATTCCTGGTCTCTCCTGGTAGTGCTCGGGGGAACAGAGGCTCCCCCATTGCCTGCTGGTCCCTTCTGACTAGTTTGTAACAGGCCACTAGATCCCCCCTCAGCCTTCTCTTCTGGAGGCTGAACAGGTTCAGGTCCCGTAGCCTGTCCTTGTAGGGCCTTCCCTGCTGCCCCCGGATCATGCGAGTGGCCCTCCTCTGGACCCTCTCCATGTTGTCCACATCCCTCTTGCAGTGCGGCACCCAGAACTGGACACAGTACTCCAACTGCAGCCTGACCAGTGCCACATAGAGGGGGAGTATCACCTCCTTGGACCTGCTTGAGATGCATCTGTGGATGCATGACAGGGTACGGTTGGCCTTCCTGATTGCATCCCCACACTGCCAGCCCATATTCAACTTGGCATCAATGATGACTCCAAGATCTTTTTCTGCCTCTGCACTGATGAGAAGGGAGTTCCCCAGCCTGTAGTATGGTGCTGGTTCTTCCTCCCCAGGTGCATCACCTTGCACTTGTCAGTTTTGAATCCCATCCTATTCTTGTCCACCCACCCCTGTAACATGTCTAGGTCAAATTGTAGCCTATTCCTTCCTTGTAACATGCCCACATCCCCCCACATCTTAGTGTCATCAGGAAATTTGAACAGCGTGCTTTTTACCCCCTCGTCTAAGTCACTGATGAAGATATTGAACAGTGCGGACCTGAGGACCGAGCTGTGTGGAACCCCACTGCCCACATCCCTCCAGGTTGAAAATAACCCATCCACTACCATTTTCTGGGTGCAGCCCTCCAGCCAGTTCGCGACTCATTTGACTGTATAGGTGTTGACACCACAGTCCCCCACTTTCTTAATGAGAACGCGGTAAGAGACAGTGTCGAAGGCCTTCCAAAAGTCCAGAAAGTCTATGTCCACTGCTACCCCTGTATCTAAAGATTTGGTGAGCTGGTCATAGAAGGTCACTATGTTGGTCTGACAGGACCTGCCTCTAATGAACCCGTGTTGGTTGCCCCTAACATAATCTCCCCTGCTGGCCCCTCGTGGACATGTGCCAGAATAATTCTCAAAAAGCTTACCCAGGATTGAGGTAAAACTAACTGGCCTATAGTTTCCTGGGTCCTCCTTCCTCCCTTTTTTGAAGATGGGAAATGCATTGGCCCTCTTCCAGTCCTCTGGCACCACACCAGAGCACCACGAGTGCTCGTAAAGTCGTGCAGGGGTCCTGCAATGACCTCAGCCCATTCCCTCAGTACTAGACCAGCTAATTTAAATACATCCAGTCCCTCCAGAAGTTCCCTGACTAGATCCTCCCTGACCCTTGGCCTAGGTGCGCCTCACCTGGGGCCTAAGGGGGCCAGTGGGGGGGTAATTTGGTCCCTGCTCAGGCAAATGGAGGCAAAGAAGTCGTTAAATAGGTTATCTTTGTCATCTGGTGTGATGATCAAATCTCCTAGCGTGTTTTGCAGGGGCCCCACGTTACCCGGTACCTTCCTTTTGCCCCCTATGTATTTAAAAAAGGACTTCTTGTTGTCCTTGATCCAGGAAGCTAGTCCCAGTTCCATCTCCACCTTGGCTTTTCTGGCTGCCCCCCTGCATCCCTGAGCAACCACAGTATAATCCTCCCTAGTGATGGCCCCTCCCTTCCATTGGGTGTACGCCTCCCTTTTAGTTAGAAGACATTCCCAGATGTTTTTGGTGAGCCATGGGGGTTTTTGTGCCCTCCTGCTCCCTTTGATCCATGTAGGGATTACCTCCCTTTGGGCTTGGAGGATTGTCTCCTTAAGGAACAACCACTCTTCTTGGACACCTGGCTCCCCTCCCCTCCAGGACCTCAGTGCTTCCCCAACTATTCTCCTTAGCTCATTGAAGTCCTCCCTCCTGAAATCTAGGGCTGCTGCCTTGCTGCAGGCCTTTGCCACCTTCCGCTGGATGGTGAATTCCGGCAGGTGATGATCACTGTCGTCCAGGTCGTCAAGCACCCGCGGCCCCCTCACCAGGTTGTCACCCATGGCCAGCACCAGGTCCAACAAGGCATCTCCCCTGGTGGGGCTGTGCACCTCCTGGGTTAGATGGAGGTCCTGCATTTGGGCTAGGAACTATGTGAGCAGTCAGACCTGGCTGACTGCTCTTCCCAGCAGATGTCTGGAAAGTTCATGTCACCCATGGTGACCATGTCCTTTGACCTAACTACCTCCGTGAGCTGACTTAAGAATTCCTGGTCTAGCTCTTCCCCTTGGTTGGGTGGTCTGTAGTAGAGCCCCACCATTAAGTCTCTTTCCCCTTGACTGCCTTGTATTCTAACCCAGAGCACTTCAGTGTGCCCCTCCTCTGACTCTGTGCTACCTGGTTAGGATGTGTATTCCTCCTTAATATACAGCACCACACCCCCACCTTTCTTCCCTGTCCTGTCTCTCCTGTACAGCCTATAACCCTTGATATTCACTGCCCAGTCATGCATTGGGTCCCACCACATTTCAATGAGCCCCACTATGTCTGGGTTGGTGTCAGCTAGCAGGAAGGTAAGTTCCTCCTGCTTGTGTCCCATACTACGAGCATTTGTGTAGAGTCATTTGAGGCCTTCTGTGGATGTGTGCACTGGCCCCCTAATCACAGCATTGCCCTGGCCCCTGTTGCTTACCTGTGTATATGTTCCGCTCGTCAGTCTAGGCTGGGCTGTACTTGTGAGTGCTGCTTGGTTTAGTGGTCCAAGGCTTCCTCTTCCCCTTCCCCCCGACGAGCCTAGTTATATATATAACTTATATATTTTCTGATCTTATTACATAGCACAAAGCTTCTTCAAGCCAAATTGCATGTTGTTTAAGCAGTTCACCTAAAGATTACAGGCTGATTTCTAACCTAAGATGAATGGGTGAAAGTGGAAGGGTTACAGACTACACAAACAAACCAGTCACTGTTAAAGTCAATAACCTGGGCTAGGGACAGAGATTAAAAAAGCCTGAGCCTGAATTGATTCAATCTCTGCAGGTTGTTTTAACCTGCAAAGCTTGAACTGATTTGAAGGTGAACAGACATTCCCTTTACATTCCAGAAATGCAGGCACATGCCTGCAGTGGCTCAGGTTACAAGCCTGGGGGTGCTAGAACAGCCCTCCCTTCCTTTCCACAGAACTGAGCTGAGGAGGAATGTGGCCAGGCCCTGGCCTGGATGCATTGATTAGCCCAGCCGGGAATTGATAATAGTGTTTATCGCCCTTGACTTAGAAGTTATCACCTTATTAAGGAACAACAGAGTACATTACCAGCTACCTGTTGATTCTGCCTTTGCCACAGCACAGACTTTAGCCATCATGTGGTGTTCTAGCTAATAGACAACTCTCAGCAAGTCAGAGAGGAGGGGGAAATTCCTGCTTAGCAGGGAGGGGGGGAGCAGCCTGCAAGTCTCTGTGGGAGCTGCAGCCAGGGAGCAGAGGGGAGGGGTCATCCCTGCTGTGGAGCAGAGAGCCCTGTCCAGCCCAGGGAGAATGCTGGGAAAATCTGATTTATCTTAAACCAGCAAGGGGTCTGGGACAGACATTGAATAAACTGGGTTGACCCAGATCAGTTAAGTCTGATTTATCTCAAATCCATTTCAGCCATTTTCAAACTGGTTTTTGTGCACTGAACATGTGTTCTGTTACAGGTTTAAACCAGTTTCTGATCACTTAAAGCAATTTATGTGTAATGTCTGTCCCTAGCCCTGATGTTCATTGAGAGGTAGTTGGCCATATTAATATGAAGTCAGGCAGAAGGCAGGGTAGATTTGTACGGTATAGACCAGCATTTGATGAAGTAAAACTACTGTTTACACAGGCTTATGCCATACATCTCTGACTTAGTCCACAAAATGCAAATCACCAAACCAAGGGAATCTTGGAATTGATGGCTTCTGTAACAAGGAAGTTACTGTCCTAATGATGAAGACATAATGAAAAAGTTAAAGTAACGGGCTGCCTAACAGCCTGGTAGTTCTGAGTGAGGGTTTTAATTGGTAATGCATGGATTTCTTGCAAATGCAGGTGACTAAGCTAGAAGATCCATGAGATGCCTTCCAGCCCTGCATTCTTCTAGTAAGGTACGCCAGTTTTCAGAGTCATAACATGGGGGTCACCTTTGCTGGAGGTGCCATTAAATCCTGTCAGTACTGGGACATCACAATATTGAATTTGGTGGCACCTCAGCTATGCTGACAGAAGTTCTGGCCCTTCTCTAAGTATAGCCCTGATCCTTGGCCCATCTCTGAATGCTGCCCCCAACTTCCATTGCTGGCACTCCCTTTCAGTGCCCAAGCCTTAAACCCTAGGCACCCCCCATTCTGGTTATACTACTGTCAATTTCCATTGCACACAAAAAGTGAGATGGCTAGCTTCACATTCAGCTGCCTTTGATTTCACAGGTGGAACAATTGGGTATCCATGTACTGTCAGGTCACCTGCAGGTAGTCTTCGTTGTGAACGCAAAGTGAGACTTCACACTTGTACTTCTGGATCAATAGCAGGACACCTTAGTTGTTCTTCCATATTACCATTATACCTGTCATAATCTGGTATGCGGATGGAACATCATCATTGTGCAATTGAAAAAATAAAAAACACTAAGCACTATTTAAAGATGAGCAATTACCAAAAAATAACATATGGTATTGTTTGTCACTGGTTTTCCCTTTATTTAGGATAAAACTATCTCTTCATAACTCTGGTTGGAAATGAATTCAATTATTGTTTCTTTCTCTGTCGCAAAATCCACCTGAGTTACTGCTAACTGGCCTCTTTTCTTCCTAGAAGTTGTTTTCTATCCTTTATCAGGAAAGGAAAGGTCTGAACTAAAGGCTTTTATTTATTTATTTATTTGCAAATGTTAGATAAATGTTGTTGTAGCAGTTGAAAAGCCTTTAACAGGTTTCCAAGCATTTAAGATCCCTCTAGCCAGAAGGATAAAGACCTATCTTCAAAAATGTGTATAACATTTCATTGTGTCTCATTGGAACCATTCTGCTTCCTGAGCTGCACAAAGCAATACCTTGTATCAGAGGTGCTATATGCTTCCCCAGGAAATGCAGACACTGGCACACTGCCATTTCAACCATAGCCTTTGGTCACTGGCAGCCATTCTTATGTGAGGTTCAACCAATTTCTCTGTTTTCAGTCCTACATTTTCCCCTAAATTAGTATCTTTATTTTTGGAATTGCTATTCTAATTCCTTCCATGGTGACATGGTTTCCATGCTTATCAATGGTGTAGTACACATTGCACAGAGAATTTCTATCCACACATTCAAAATTCACATCCTTAAAATTATTGAAAGCAAATAGGTTTGTCTGCAAAATAGAAATACTGTGTCACTGCAAAATTTGCACACAAAAAAATGGCATTAAAGGATTTGGGGGACATCATGTTCCTAAAGATCACTGATAGAGAGGATATGTCTACATAGCCTCCAGCTATAGTATTGAAAGCCACAGTAAAGCATAGCCTGCCTACTCCTCATGCAACAGTTAGGTAGCTACAACTTGGCATGGAATGCCACCACCACTATCAGTTTATCATTATTCAATATGCTTATTGCTTCATGTCCAGAGTTGCTCTAATGACGTTTAGTGTGTGCTTATCCAGAGCAAGTGTTTCATGGCAGCACTGGCAAGCATGACCATTAGAGGTACAATGTAAAATGTCCAAAGTGTCACTGGCTTCTCCTGTCCTATACATAAAGAGTGAATGGGAAACAATTTCCTTCTACTTTGTCGCAGGGCAAGACCGTAGTGTAACATGAATTAAAATAGCCTGGCAGAGGTAGCGTCAATATCAGTGAAAGCCCTTGGATGCTCACTGCTGGGGAATTGAGGAAGATCAGGCACCTGAGTTGTCTCACTCCTGAAAAAGATTCTCTATCAGAATTCTTTAACAGGATTTCAGGTTGGAAGAAGTTTTGTTATTAAGTGCAATGGAAACAAGAGCTGATCCTTGGAGGTGGAAATAAAATATAGTATACTTCCTTCCTTCCACCCCTGACATCTCCAACCACCGAAAACATTGACAGTTAAGAGAGAAAATATAATGGGAAGCCCAGAGTCCCCTGGATGTCTCAGTAGTCTGAATAATTCTCAAATTTTGGTTCAATTTTGATTGATACTTAATGGTTTTATAAGATTTTTCCCAGAAACCAGATACAGCTCAGTGGTCTTGGCTGATGTTGAGTTCTTTAGGTTCCTTCTGTATGGAGCCAAACCTCCAAAGCAGAATCAGAGGGTGTGATATTATATGGACCAAAACTGAAGTATATAGTGCTAACTTGATATTCACTTCTGAAACAGTGTATAGTATTTCAGAGTTTTCCTTTTAGCTTGAGTCACTTCTCAAGATCCCCTGTTTGCAATTCAGAGCTCTTCAATGACATAGGCATGATTCGATCCTGTGAAGTGTACTGCTGCAGGTGTATTTTACTGATTAATATCCAGCCATAATCTCAACTGCAACCTAGTACAAGACTGTATAGGACTATATGAATTTTAAGGAAAACGATTATTTTTTTCAGACTACTTTTCAATTCTGATTACTGCATTAGTAATGGGATTATTTTGTTGTTATAATTATTTACCCCTTACCTTTATAGAAAATGGGTGAAAGGGTTAAAAAAACCCATAGCATTTGCTTTCAAGTCTGAAGACCTTTTGGATGCTTTTTTTCAGTCATATGTGCCATTTTAGCTACAATTATGTAATTTTTGCTTGTGCATTTCTTGAAAACATTTTATATAATCCTTATAAACAAAAGATTTCTCCATATCATTTCTTTAATCTAAAGAAAGATCATAGAATTGGAAGGAATAAAAAATAATTCACATTATCTGGTTGTTTTTACCTATTTGGCATAATTGTTCCTTGTTCCACATAAGCAGGAGGAATAAAAATCTCACTTTAACATTGTGTTGCTGTTACCTAAATTATAACTACTTTGAGGAATTTTTAGTATTCTTGTTTTGATTTAATTGTAACTGTTGACAATTTGTTTTAAATGCTTAAGGGATTTACTTCTAAGACCACTTTTCAGAAGTGATTTTGGCTCTTCAAAATCCTATTTTGAAGACACTTGTTTTGGTTCAACTTGAGTGAGTATCCAAAAGATCAGGTGTTCTTCTGACTTTGTTAAATACTTTTGTTTAAAAAACTAGCTAAATATTTCATGAGAACAAGACTTCAGGTGAAATTTCTAGTGCTTCTTCTAGTCAGAGCAGCTGTCTTATGAGAATAACCCTTAGTTGTGGGTATGGACAGGGGTGACTGGTGCCTCCTGAGTCTGGGGGGGGCAGAATTTGTGGGTGAGCCCAAGTTCAGGCAAAAGCTCCTCCTATACTTCTATGCTGTGGCTTAGTGCCTCTCCACTCCCCATATGCTTCTGGCCCACGCGGCAAAAAAACTGTCCCATCCTGAATGGTGCTGAGTCAGGGGCCAATCTCAGTGGGGCCACATGCCCCCGCCCCATCTCAGTGAGGCCACATGCTCCCCCCCAACCAGTATAGACATGCATACATATGGAACCATTTAAAAAGGGCAGCAAGTGTTTGCAAAAGAGCAAACATTTTACTTGTTTTAAGGCAGGAACAATACAAATATAGCAAAACTGTTTCAACTTTACATTGGATGAAGTAGTGTTAGAGGTGGAGGGGTTTTGCCATGTTTGTATGGTTCCTGATTTGTTCTCACGTAACAGGACATTACAGCTGCTGCCATTTTGAAACATTCCCCTCATGAAACAGCTCCAGATATATGTGTGACCATACCCTGAGTCTACAGGAAGAGTGGTTGTTCCTCAAGAAGCGTTCCTTCAGGTACAGAAGGAGGCAATCCCACTGAATAGAAAAGGGGGCAAAGGGGCCAAGAAACCCTCCTGACTAAATAGGGAAATCCAGGAAAGCTGAAGGGCAAAAAAAGGGCATACAGGCTGTGGAAGCAGGGGGTAGCTACCAAGAAGAGGTATACCTACTTGGCTCACACTTGCAGGGAATCAGTTAGGAAGGCCAAAGTAACATTAGAACTCAGGCTCGTGACAAAAAATAAGGACAACAAAAAGTCCTTCTTCAGGTATATATGGAGCAAAAAGAATGTGCAGGGCAGCATAGGACCCCTACAAGATAGACACGGGCAGTTGGTGACAGATAGGAGGGACAAAGCAGAGCTCTTCAATGAGTTTTTTGCCTCTATTCTTGAATTCAGATCCAGACAAATCTCCCAAATGCATTACTGACAGAAGCAGGAGAAACAACAGCCCACCAGTGCTGACCTAGCAAAAAGACACGTGGAGGGGCTCGATGTATTTAAATCAGCGAGACTGGAAGACCTCCATTCAGGGTGCAGAAAGAATTAGCCAGTGTCATAGCAGAGCCACTAGAATGACTGTTTGAGCTTTCGTGGTACTCAGGTGAGGTCCCAGAGGACTGGAAAAGGGCCAATGTGGTCCCTGTTTTCAAGAAGGGGAGGAAGGAGGATCCAGGTAACTATAGACTAGTTATAGTCTCACCTCTATTCTTGGGAACACCCTTGAAAAAAATTATCAAGGATCACATCTGTAGGAGACCCCAGTGGGTACTATAATGCTGAAAGGCAACTGCACAGGTTCATAGCAGGTCAGTCCTGCCTGATCCACCTTGTTCCTCTCTGTGATCAGGTCACTCAATGCTTAGATGCCAGTGTTGAGGTAGATGTCATCTACTTGGACTTTAGGAAGGTCTTCAACACAGTATCCCATCCTATTCTTATAAACAAATTGAATGGCTGTGCCATAGACAATTACACAGTCATGTGGGTGGCAAATTGGCTTAAGGATCATACCCCGAGAGCAGTAGCGAATGGGTCGGTATCAACCTCAAAAGATGTGAGCAGTGGGGCCCCCCAAGGCTTGGCCTTTGGGCCAGTGCTGTTCAATATCTTCATCAGTGACCTGGATGAGGGTATGAAAAGCACTCTGTCCAAATTCACAGATGACATCAAACTATGGGGCAAAGTAAACACACTGATGGAAAGAAACCAAATCCAGGAAGACCTGGACAGGTTAGAGAAGTGGGCAGAGAAAAATAGGATGCAGTTCAACAAGAACAAGTGCAGGGGAATCACCAGCACACCTATAGCCTGGGAGATGACCTTCTCAGCAGCACAGTGGAAGAAAGAGATCTTGGAGCTGTTGTCAACGCCAAGATGAATATGAGTCATCAATGTGATGAAGTAATTAGCAGAGCTAACCACACTTTGTCATGCATTAGTAGGTACATCACGAACAGGTCCAAGGAGGCAATGCTCCCCCTCTATGCGGCACTGGTCAGGCCGCAGTTAGATTACTGCATCAAATTCTGGGTGCCACAATTCAAGAAGGATGTGGACAACTTTGAGCAGGTCCAGAAGAGGGCCACTCACATGATTAGAGGCCTGCAGGGAAGACCTTTTGAGGAAAGGCTGAGGGACCTGGATCTTTTCAGCTTCCACAAGAGAAGGCTGAGGGAGGGATATTGTGACAGTATACAAATTCACTGGGGAGGGGCATCAGGGAATACGATATGCTCTGTTTACCAGAGCACCCCTTGGAATAACCAGAAACAACAGCCACAAGCTGATAGAGAGTAGATTTAGATTGGAAATCAAAAAGAACTTCTTCACTGTCAGGGTTGCTAGAATCTGGAATGGGCTTCCAGGGGAGGTGGTGCTCTCCCCTACCTTGAGGGTCTTCAAGAGGAGACTAGACAAGCACTTGGATGGGGTCACATGACCCCAGCACCTTTTCGTGCCACTGGCAGGGGGTTGGACTTGAAGATCCATTGAGGTCCCTTCTGCCCCTAGCATCTATGAATCTAGTGTAGCTCTTTTGATGATGCCAGTGATGGAGAAGTGTTGGGTTGTCTAGACTGTCTCAGGATAGGTCTAGATAACATGATAGTTAAATCACCGACAGCTGTTGGTGAGCTCCTCCCACCCCGAGCACTTCATTGCAGCTCCTCTGTGCAGTGGTCAGTTTCACTGTGGCAGATTATTGTTTAATTTGGTTTAGTTAAAAATAAATAAAGTTGTTATTTTACAACTTTTAAAGGTTTAAGCCTGTTAAACAGATTCCCTACATCAACATGTTCATAAAACATAGTTCTATTAAACAAATACTTGCTAAATGAAGCAGTCAGGATTAATACAATTAATGCTGTCCAGAAGAAGAGAAAAGTTAAATTTTATTTATTAAAATACTCTGATATGTTAGTCCTATTCCAGACCTCTACATTCTTTCACAGATGAAGCTATATCATTACACCACTCCCATCCTTCCAAAAAGATTTGGAGAGCTTCGATGATTCAGACAGTTCCCACCCACTGCAACAGGGAGCTGGAGCCAGACTAGGAGCTGGTAAGTAGTGGGTGAGAAAAAGGGGCTGGAGAGGGAGGAGGGAACTATAGGGGGACCTCTGTGAGGCCCCATCCCCTGCCTGCTCCCCATCCC